>NC_090270.1:272583074-273243074 GCF_040414725.1 Anabrus simplex
TGTGTCGCGTGGTGGGAGTATGGAGAGCGTATAATACGAAGTTCAGTGTGGTATATAGACACGTGTAAAATCAAGTCGGGTCAGAGCTCTTGTAAGTTAGTCATTATCTTGGAGTGCAACTGCTCTATCCCGTCCGTTTCACACATTGTGAATATTGATCAAGCCGGAGAACACAAGTTTAGACGGAGGGAGATGGTCTAGAACGGTGATATCCTCAAGCCTGCTGCAAGATGTTTCACTGCCAGCTTGATCATACGAGCTGCATACAGATACACACTGTTTCCGTAGAGCGCCGTCGCAGTGCTGCTGTCGCACATACGTCATCTGTTTTAATCTCCGGTTGGAGGGAGATGCCGTTGACCTACATTGCAATGAACACTAACATATGCACCATAAGACAGCCACTCCGGACAGTCTAGTTCCTATTGTGAAGATCACGTTTCCTAGCGTAGTGCTGGGTTCAATCTAGCCACCAAACAACAGGGAAGTGGATAGTGTTGAAGTAGATAGATCGATAAAGGAACGAACAACAAAAAAGCTGTTTACCATTTCTAATTCAAGACCTCCTCGGAATAAGGATGTAACCAACAAACCAGTAAAATTAATTTTAGGGTTTATTTCATGGTATAAACTACCTGAACAGATTGCATATGCAAGGGTAAAAATGAGTTGATCTATTAAAAATAATATTTTATTGTTATACGTGGAGGTGTTAAAATAATGTATAATAATATAATATGTATGTTAAAAATAAGGTATGTCTTACGTTTGTATATAACAGATGAGAAATTCTCTATATGCACTTGGAACACAAATGATATCAAATAATATTACGTAATCATAAAAATAACATTGGCCTCTGTGCCGTAGTGGTTAGTATGATTAGCTGCTACACCCGGAGGTCCGGGTTCGATTCCCGGCTCTGCCACGAAATTTGAAAATTGGTACGAGGGCTGGAACGGGGTCATCTCAGCCTCGGGAAATCAGTCTCAGCTATCCTAGCGTTTCCCACTTCCTCTCCAGGTAAATGTCAGGATGGTACCTAACTTAAGGCCAAGGCCACTTCTTTCCCTCTTCCTTGTCTCCCTTCCAATCTTTCCGTCCCCCCACAATGCCCTGTTCACCATAGCAGGCGAGGCACCTGAGTGGGGTACTGGTCTTCCTCAACAGCTGTATCCCCCTGACCCATAGTCTCACGCTGCAGGACACTGCCCTTGACGGAAGTGGATGTAGGATCCCTCTCTGAGTCCGAGGGAAGAACCAACCCTGGAAGGTAAACGGATTAAGAAAGAAGATAAAAATAACAATTAAATATCAAGAAAATTTTCAAAATATGGATATGATTTCGCCTATGGCCTTTATTTAAATGGTACATTAAAACCTGGTGATGAACCGACACAAGTACTGTCCACTGACGTTCCATTCCTACACCACTGAGGACAAAGTTCTGCTGGCTGTAAACCAGTTTGAAGTTCAAAAATATAACAAGAAGACACCACAGCATAGAGGTGTAATGATACACCCTACTCCCACAGAAACCTCACTTTTCAAAAATTTGTTGGTTGCATCTTTATTCCGGCGAGATCTTCACTTTCAGTAGGTACGTAAACACTAATTGTAATACAACATTTACAACAATCTTCAGTTTAATCATAAGTGCAAACTCCCTAATCACGTAACAACAAAGTTAAGTACGAACGAAACTCCAAACTTTAGTACAAATATAAATTATGCAAACACAGGTACTGAGTAAGGAGCTTAGAGAGTGAGAAACCAAAGAGGAGTAACAATTGTCCATCCTCAACATTGAAAAGCAAAAGGTAATGAGAAAATGTTCCCTTTAAATTTGCTCTACGTCGCACAGACACAGACAGATATTACGGCGACGATGGAATAGGAAGGGGCCAGGAGTGGAAAGGAAGCGACCGTGTCTTTAATTACGGTAGAACTCCAGCAGCATTTGCCTAGTATGATAAAGGGAAACCATGGAAAACTACCTTCAAGACTACCGAGAGTGGGTTTCGAGTGTAAGCTGGTAGTTACGTGACGCAAACTGCACATCCACTTTCTAGGTAGGTACATTACGGTTAATTATGCAATAATGGCTACTCGTAGAGGGTGACCTGCAATCATCTTGTGGGCGACAACGCTTTCTTTGGCTGTAATGCCGGGATAAATGAATAACTACTGTACATTGTTCCTTGCCGCTGTGTTCAGACATCCTCGTTTTGTGCCTGCTGGTACTGTACAATGAGAATTATTAAATGGTTAGTTCATCATAAATAGAGCTTTATCACACTCCACCGTTTAACATCTGCACTTGTCATAGCTCCCGCAGCACCCTCTACGTTTTCGCAAAGTGCTGATCTCGAAAGACGCCAGTGTACCCACTCGGAGATAAGATCACACAAGTATACAACATGCAGTAATACGATTTGACGAAACAAACTAGGAGAGGGCAAATACAACAATATTCCTCAGGACCTGCTCACTTGATGAGTTAAAATGAGCACTGTCCCTGCTCACCTCTCCCCCGCTTACTCCACAGTGCTAAGAAATTCCAAACTATGTACTCACCTATCACCATTCCACAACCTCACACCATCTCACCCAATGACAAATCTGCTATTTCAACCCACCGCCACCATATGAACCAAGTTACCGCTCCAATCCTACATCATATTCAGCTCCTTCAAGAACTCTTGAACGGCTTTATCATCATCTTCGCCAACGATTCTGAAAGCTTTTACGACATTACCGTCCATCTGGAGAACGAAAACGTTCATTACTTTGTCTGCAAGGAGCTAGTCGAGGTTGATGATATGGTCGCTCAAACCAATCCACCTCAATCCACCCACCAATTCACTCAAGCCTCTCCACCAGTCAGTCACACAGCCAGCCAAACTCTCTTTTCCCGTCTACCTCCAAAAATCTCCAGACCCACCCAGTTCGATATCACGCTCGCTCCGGACCTACAGACTTCACCACCTTCACTCACACCCCCACTCACAGACTCTCCATCACCTACCGAGCCCGGAAGTGAGACCCCATTAATCTCCCAACCGGGCACGGTCACACAAAACAAATACACTCAAACTGGGAGCAGGCGTAACAAACCTGTCTCCCAGGTAAAACCCTCACCAACACCCAACACCTCCAAAACATCTACACGCCCCCGCCCCTCTACCCTCATTACACAGTGCTACAATTGCCTGAAACTGGGACACACTGCGGCTTCATGTCCAGAGGCTACTAAATGCAACAGCCTCACCGCCACACTGTCTGCACAATACCCAAGGAACAGGCGAGGTGCGCTAACTGCGAAGGCAGTCACGCAGCCTCCTACCCTGGCTGTCCTTATCTAAAACAGGCAATTAAAGCACACTACAAACACGCACAACACCTACACACACACTCCACCACCACCCCTCAGCCTCTTTTCCGCACAGTTAACACATCAAACCTAGCACCCACTCCCACCCAAATCCCCGCCCTGCCAAGTCTCGATAATCCCACCCTGCTCAACCTGCTCCACATCCAGTTACTTACGTCCCTCAACCAGACCATGCCAAGTCGTCAGTTGATCATTAACTAATCCCTCCCTGTACAAACACCACCCTGCATCAAGATGTTTAACTCCTCACCCCGCATTACACCATCACCCACTCCGACTGCCCTAACCTTCCTCCTAATAATTATGTAAAATCTTACTACTATATTATGACAGCAACATTGGGCGTGGCCACCTAATGGATGGGTGACCATCCACCTAATGCCGCTCCCCCTTTCCGTTGGCCTCTACTAGTAGAGAACCAACGTCACTCCCCAACCCCCGCCCTACCACGGCACTCTCCTCAGGCCATATTCTGGCCAGTTCGATCCCCCACACAGATCCACTACACCATACATCCGTTATGTCACCTTGACTAAGAAATAGCACTCAAGGCCTATACGGTCGATGGGCTATAACCATCATTGGTCCCTCGTGACCTCTGATAATAGTGGCTATTCATTGCAGGAAGCAATAGCCCTTAGGAGATTTACAAGGCTATTTATCATTTATTATTTACTTATTCTTCTTTCTTTCTTTCCTTCTTAATCTGTTTACTATCCGGTGTTGGTTTTTCCCAAGGACTCAGCGTGGGATCCGACCTCTACCGCCTTGTGTGTCTTGGAGCGTGAGACTTTAGGTCGGGGGATACAACTGGAGAGGAGGAACAGCACCTCGCCCTAGCGGCCCCACCTATTATACTGAACAGGGGCCATGTGGGGGATGGGAAGATTGGAAGGGATAGACATCGAAGAGGAAAGGAAGCGGCCGTTGCCTTAAGTTAGGTACAATCTCGATCACAAGAATTCCGGATTGAAAAGGAAGCAGGTAACGTTCGGGCGAAGATTTTGACCAACCCTGAGGATGAAGGAGAAGTAACCAAGGCAACGTAACATGTGTTCCTAGTCCAGGAGGTGTGGCTTTCCCGTTACGCACTCAGAGGTCACACCCAACACCATTTTCTCGAGAACTGATTAAGATGTTTCTATGGTTAAATATTCTGCCTATTCTGCCTTGTCCTAATCAAGGAAAACAATTAATTAACTGTAATTTACTTGTAAAAAAAATGTGCACGATGTAATCCCGCCCCAATATGTGGGGCATTTAATTGTTTGATCAGCGCTGACAATAACTCCATAGGAACAGTTTTCCAAACGCCCTTGCTATTAACAAGGTAATGAAGGAATATTCTTTCCTTTTTTCCCTAATTAGTTTCCTCCAATCATTTGAATTGCTAGAAAATAATTATTTTTATGGAAAAACTAGTGCACTGTTTAAGGTAATACAAATACAATTATTTTCATCTGGAGGAAGCGTTCGTTTTATTTATTTACATTTTTCTTACAAAATGCACTCCTTTGTATGTTTAAGACATTTTTTTTTGCTAGGTGCTTTACGTCGCACCGACACAGATAGGTCTTATGGCGACGATGGGATAGGAAAGGCCTAGGAGTTGGAAGGAAGCGGCCGTGGCCTTAATTAAGGTACAGCCCCAGCATTTGCCTGGTGTGAAAATGGGAAACCACGGAAAACCATTTTCAGGGCTGCCGATAGTGGGATTCGAACCTACTATCTCCCAGATGCAAGCTCACAGCCGCGCGCCTCTACGCGCACGGCCAACTCGCCCGGTAAAGACATTTTGCTCTGATATTATGAGAATCTCCTATTCTTTTTATCAACTACCATTTTCTTGGATTGTGAATAATATTCTTCATTTACATGTCTTTTAAATGTAAGCACTGTTTCTGTCTTGTATTTTGATACGTCAATTTATCCCATTTAATTTCTATCCCATTTCCCATTATTATATTAAGAAAAAAGAACTGTATAATATTTCAGTAGAAGGGAAGGCCCTAAATCTTTATATGAAACAGTTACCTTCTTTCATCTTAGTTTCTTGCGTTCAAATTTGATATCCGTGTATATTTTAGTGCAAATTATATTCTTCTTTTGACAGTGTCTGCATGAGTATTAAAGTAGTTTAATTTAATAAGGCCAATATTGACAAAAATATGGGTCATTCTTTCTTACAGTGGTTGAGCGCGATGATAATGAAGTCGTGGTCGAGATCGCTATCAATTCAGCCAGCCTTCGCATACAAGAATTACAAAGAAATCGGAGGATTTGATCCTCAATGAGTCGATATACTCAGTACGTCTGTTGCCTTCAAGGACTCCCCCTCATTCCCCTCTCTCACCGTTGTCAAGCCAGGGTGGATGTGAGGGCAGGCGGGGAGCGTGTTTCGTTCATACTTGATATCCCGTACTTCACTCTCTCCACCTACCCTTCACTGTTCAGATGTGTGCATGTGTTACGTGTCTAATGGATGTGACCAGTGAGAGAGAATGAGTAAGCAGGTACTGGGCGGTTGTGAGGGCTGTACTTATTTCTTGCCTGAAATGAATATTTCTGGCCACAAGATACCGAAGTTCTCGAGTGTACAGTCCTGGCATTTGCCTGGGGGAGAAGTAGGAAACCAAGGAAAACCCCTTCGAAGGTGGCTAAGGTGGGTTCCTCCACTCCGTTGACTTCCCGAGACTGAGGGGATCCCTTTCCAGCCGTCGTACCACTTTTCAAATTTCGTGGTAGAGCCGGGAATCGAACCCAGGCCTTCGGGAGTGGTAGCTAATCATGCTAACCACTACACTACAGAGGCTGACTATTTATTTATTTATTTATTTATTTATTTATTTATTTATTTATTTATTTATTTATTTATTTATTTATTTATTTATTTATTTTGAGCCCTTCCCATAACCCCTAGTTCGTATCTCACATGCTAGTATTGTAGGTATGTTAAGCGCTCAGCCCGGAGGCTGGTTTGATCCTCAACAGTTTCACCATCATCTGTCATATGTGGCCTAGATGTCACTGACGAGGCGTACTAGGGAGATGAAAAGTGAGGTCATTTCCGTTGCTTTCTTCACTGAGCCAGAAGTTGCTATTACATATCTGTCTGCCAAGCCCATTAAAACGAACGAACCAATTGACCCTATGAGCAATATTTTCACACCGTCCATGACAGGGACTGGCTGAATAAGGAATGGCATCACAAGCATCACTCATACCTCGGGCACTTTCATGTTGTCAAAGCCAAGCATGAGAGTGAGACAGGTTAATGAAAGTAGCGAAATTGCTCTAGCCTATACCAGAAGACGTAGTGCACTGAGGACATTAGGTCAAAGCCGTATACTACTAAATGTTTTCATTTTGCCTGAAGAGGGAGGTGGGCCTCCTAGACGGTAATGCCGTCTCTCAGGCCAGGAGATGTGTGGTGAAGGTGAGATGTGTTGCGACCGTGGCTTATAATAGGAACAATCCTGGCGTTCGCCTTGGTGTAGGAGAATGGAAAACTACGGAAAACCATTCTCAGGACAGCCGACGGTGCGGAGCAGTCCCTGTCACCCGAATACAGAGGCGTAGAGCCACGGTAGAGCCGTGGCCACTCCTCCTCTGCTTAGTTGGTCGGTCGGAGTGCAGAGCTGTCGGACCACGGATAAGCCATGGCCACGTGTGAGCCGAGACCCGCTCTGCATTATCATACCTGGCTCTGACAAGAACCTTTTCAAGTTATTAAAAAATCTTTCTTTCTTTCTTTCTTTCTTTCTTTCTTTCTTTCTTTCTTTCTTTCTTTCTTTCTCTTTGCTCAGTACGTTTACCCACCAGGGTTGATTCTTCTCTCGGACTCAGCGAGGGATCCCACCTCTACCGCCTCAAGGGCAGTGTCCTGGAGCTTCAGTCTTTGGGTCGGGGGTGAAACTGGTAAGGAGGACCACTACCTTGCCCAGGCGGTCTAACTTGCTACGCTGAACAGTGGCCTAGTGTAGAGAGGGATAGGACGATCGGAAGGGATAGACAATGAAAAGGGAAGGAAGCGGCCGTGGCCTTAAGTTAGGTACCATCCCGGCATTTGCCTGAAGGAGAAGCGGTAAACCTCAGAAAAACACTACCAGGAAGGCTGAGGTGGGAATCGAAACCCCCTCTACTCAGTTGACTTCCAGTTGCTGAACGGACCCCGTTCCAGACTTCGTACCACTTTTTAAATTTCGTAGCAGAACCGAGAATCGAACATGGGCCTCCGGGGATGGATGGTACTCACACTAAGCACTACACCACAGAGGCCGACCTTTGTTATTTCAATGCATTTTAATATGGTGATTTCAGTTTTCCGTTTTGCTAGACGGATGTTTTCAGTTATGGATTTTATACATAAGAAGTGACCAGTAGATACAAAGGGTAAATAAAAAGAAGCTGTCCGTCTCTGTGGTGTAGTGGTTAGTGCGATTAGCTGCCCCCCTCGGAGAACCGGGTTCCATTCCCGGCTCTGCTACGAAATTTGAAACGTGGTACGAAGACTGCAACAGTGCCAACTCAGTCTTGGGAGGTCAACTGATTAGAGTGGGATTCGATTCCCACCTCAGCCATTCTCAAAGTGGTTTTCCGTGCTTTCAAACTCCTATTTCTTCTTGTTAATCCTTTCCTTCTTCTACCATATCGTCATTGGATGTCGGCTGTCATCAGGGTGATCTGGTTCTTCTTCTCAGCAACTCGGAAAAGAGTGGGGTACTGAGCGCATACCACTCTCGTAGATTCCGTAGCAAAATTATTCCTCTCCTTCCTCTACTTCTCCTTCCTTCAATTTTACGTTGTAAGATAAGCTGAAGGAGACTATATTTGTCATTTCGAATGATATGACGAAAGTACTCAAATTTCTTCTTTCTGATGTTGCGCCAGACCTCTAGCTCTTTGTTCAGGCGTTGGAGTACTTCAGTGTTACGTATTCTGTCAACCCATGATATCCTGAGCAGGCGTTGGTAGCACCACACCTTCAAGGATTGAAGTATTATGATGTTCTCTGTTAGGGTCCAAGTCTCGGCACCAAATAGGAGAGAAAATACATAACACCGGAGTAAACAGAGATGGAAATTGATCTTAAAGTCTCTGTTACAGAGAAGTTTGCTCATAATCTTGAATGCAGTCGTTGGCTATTCAACCCTGGACTTAATTTCAACAGCAATGTTAAAGCTGTGATTTAGTGTGCTGCCGAGATACTTAAAGCTTTGGACTTGCTCCAGTGATGTGAAGGCTACTGTTAAGTTAACAGGTTGAATTACATGTTTGCTTATGACCATTAATTTGGTCTTTCCCGTGTTTAAACGCAGACCCGCTGCATCTCTGTGTTCAACCACACAGTTTAGTATTGTCTGAATATCTTCAGCACTTGTTGAAAGCAGAACAGTATTGTTTATTGCGATACCATTAACAACGATTCCTTCCTGTTTTCTTTCTAGTTCTTCAGAAAATACCCTTTCAGAGTAAATATTGAAGAAGGGTGGAAATATAACACAGTCTTGCCTTACTCTTTGCCCCTCAAGGCAAATGACGGGATGGTACCTAACTAAAGACCACGGTCGATTCCTTCCCACTTCCTTGCCTATCCCTTCCAATCTTCCCATCTCCCGCTCCCACAAAGCCCCTGTTCAGTAGGTGAGGCTGCTTGGGTAAGGTACTGGTCCATCTCTCCACTTGTATCGCCCGACCTAAAGTCTGACGCTCCTGGGCACTACCCTTGAGGCGATAGATATGGGATACCTCGCTGAGTCCGAGAGAAAATCCAATCCTGGACGGTAAACGGATTAAGAAAGAAAGAATGAAAGAAACAAAGAAATAATAATTTATCAAGAGAGATGTTCAATAAATTTCCAACTTCTTCGAAATCATGTAAGAACCGACTTGGTAAAGAAGTGTTCGGACATCTGCCACCTGGGCGACAGCACTAATTGTAGATAAATGGTGATTGCTTGATTGATTGATTGATTAATTAATTAATTAATTAATTAATTGATTGATTGATTGATCGATTGATCGATTGATTGATTGATAACCCCATTTTCCATTGAGCTTTTGTGAGCTGTTTCTAAATACTACATAACCTTTCATTTCAAGAAACCCATGTGCATTGGTTGGAATTCGAATACTTCGTGAAAGGGCTCAGAAGCATAACAATATACGAATGGAAGCGTAAAGATTCTTTCACCCAATTTGAAACTTCCTTTTTCGAAAGCGACAACCTAACTTTTGGTGGGTTTAAAGGTTTCTTAAAAGTCCAAGGTAATTTTAATAACGAAATCACAAGAAGAGTTCACAGAAAATTCAAAGATACTAAATTCATGATAACAATGAATTAGTGGAAGTGGGAGTAAGGGATTCAAGTTCTCTGGTACAAATTTCGGCTTCCTTTGATTAGTTTACATATTACGAGTTAATTCATTTTCTATGCACATCGAAATGTTAACCACTATAGTGTACCTGTCTCTTACCCGGAGCCCCAGGTTCGATTTCAGACCATGTCAGGAATGTTTATCTGTACCTTAGGACTGGTTAGAGGTACACTCAGCCTACGTCATAACAATATTCAGGAGCTATTGACGGTGAGATAGCGTCCCCAGTATAGAAACCCAAGAATAACGAGAGAGGGGATTCGTTATGCAGATCACTGGACACCTCGTAATCTCTCGGCCTTCGGGCTGAGGAGGAGTCGCTTAGTAGTCCTGCTAGGCTGTGCGCCATGGAGTTCGTTTCTTATAGTAATACGAATACTGTGAAAGCAAAGATATTTTCTCTGGTCTTTCTTTCTTTCCCTCTTTATCCGCTTACCCTCCAGGGTTTATTCTTCTCTCGGACTCAGCGAGGGATCCAAACTCTACCACCTCGAGGGCAGTGTCTTGGAGCGTGATATTTTTGGCCGGGAATACAACTGGAGACAAGGAACAGTACATCGCCCAGGCGGCCTCATCTGCTATACTGAACAGGGACCTTGTGGGGGATGGGGAGCTTGAAAGAGATAGGCAAGGAAGAGAGAAGGAAGCGGCCTTGGCCTTAAGTTTTGTACCATTCCCTGGCATTTGCCTGGAGAAAACGTGAGCAACCATGGAAAACCTCTTCGAGGATAGCAGAGGTGGAAATTGAAACCCTTTCTACTCATTTGACATCCCGAGGCTGAGTAGACCCCATTTCAGTCCTCGTACCCCTTTCAAAATTTCATGGCAGAGTCGGGAATCGAACCCGAGACTTTGGGGAGGGTAAATAATCACATTAACCACTACACCACAGAGGCGGGATTCTTTCGTCTTAATGATCATTACTACTTGTCATATTCTGAAATAGAAAATCATGTGTTCCGTTTAATTAAAACGATGTCAGAGTACTATATCACAATTAAAATGTACGATTTGTGTAAAATAAATGACTGAAATTGTCAAACGGCAGAACAACACACATCAATGTAACCGCCTTGTGTTGATCAAGAAGCTGTAGCTCCAGACTTTTATATTTATAGGCTAAAAACTTTCTTATAAATGCATCAGATTCTTTCCTTTGCATTGTAATTTCCCAGTCTGACAGCTCAAGGGGTCTATGAGTTATCGGTTTCCGAGCCTCACAAGACATGTCTGGTCGTGACATCGCAGGGAAAGGTGGTAGCAATTCCTCACTAGGGGAGATGGCGCGGCCAGACAGGTTTAGGATAAAATTAGTATATATTTAATGTAGTAAAGTAGTTAGTTTAGTTATAAGTAGAGGTAGCGTGTTGCATGTGGAGCTGGCTATCCGTCCATGTTCAGGATGTTACATAGTATATTTAGAGGTAGTTAAGTAGTAAGTAGTTAGTTCTTAGCTAATAAATAGCTATAAATGTTTATTTTTGAATTGCATATTCGGAACATTGTAACGTGGCGAATGCCTGGTATGTTCAATTCAATAAATGTTCAATAAATGTTCAATTTCCCAGTTACTTTTAGAGTTACGCCCAATAATACCATTTCATATATGGTTAGCAGTTACAAAAAGCTTTTAACTAAAACAATATTGGGAATTTTTTATAATCTCAAATACGTTTACAAGTTTTTGTAGTCAAAAGGGGGTTTATAATCTTCTTGCAGCAACACAGGAACTAATTTATAATTGAGTGTACGAGTAACGTCAGCTGTTCTCGACGAGCAGAGGAGGTGGAGTAAGATGGCGCCTACTACCTTGAAGCACCGCGCTCTGACAATAGCTCCAGTTCCTACAGAGAATGGTGTCCGATACAAATATTAATTAAACTGTATACTATGTAAAGGGAATACATAAGTTGTGAGGTAGAGAGATGTAGGGTGGAAGAATATTATATTTGAGATCGTTGCGAGGAACGTGTGTAGGGGAAATAATGGGCAATCAACATCATTCCGCTTGCTTGCTTATCAAAGTGGTGAATGCTTCCTTCATCCAAATCTTGGTTGTCTGCTGTAGATTACATTGTACCCTGGTGTATGTATTGAATATTCTAGAGAATCAACTTGACTGGTTATATACTGTTGTTGTATTATTGTTCGTTTAATTAGCTTTGAGTGATTATTATTTAGTAATATGGATGCCAGTTGGGAACCAAACCTAAAAGGACTGAATGCAAAGTGAGAAAATATGAAACTATTATCATTATTATTATTATTATTATTATTATTATTATTATTATTATTATTATTATTATTATTATTATTTCGTATCAGAGCGTTGATACAATACAAATATACATAAATACAAATAAACATATAGTCCAAATACTTTGTAAACGTCCTGCTCGGGAATCAGCCGTGCATGTGGGGAAGGGAAATCGAGGGGCCTGTCCCGTCTCCCACTCTTTTCTCTGCCTGTCTCCGTCTACACCTCGTGCTATAGGCCATATACTTAGTAAACGTCCTTCTGAGTGATCGGCGGGGCGTGGTCATGTAGGTAGTGTGGGAGGTGTGATTAGGGCGTTCTCCCTTCCAGGATCGCTATCTTTTAACTCGCTTCTTGACACGTTGTGTTCAGCCACTGAGTACAGTGCTTATAGTCCAAATACTTTGCAAATGTCCTACGTTGGAATCAGCCGCGCATGTGGGGAGGGGCAATCGAGGGGCCTGCCCCGTCTCCCACACCTTTCGCTGCCCAGTCTCCGTCTACACCTCGTGCTATAGTCCATATACTTAGTAAAAGTCCTCCTGAGTGATCGGCGAGGCGTGGTCATGTAGGTAGTGTGGGAGGTGTGATTAGCGCGTTCTCTCTTCCAGGATCACTATCTTTTAACTCGCTTCTTGACACGTTGTGTTCAGCCACTCAGTACGGTGCTTACCACGAGGTGTAGACGGAGACTTGGCAGCGAAAGGAGTGGGAGACGGGGCAGGCCCCTCGATTGCCCCTTCCTATCATGCGCGGCTGATTCCCACGCAGGACGTTCACAAAGAATTTGGGCTGTTTGTATTTCCTAAAAGTGGAAAACTGCTGGACTTAATTCAACCAAACTACGTATTTGGAATCTACTCACTTAGGATTGTGTAACCAGGTGCAAGGGATGTCATGGTAATCACATGGATTTGGTAATTACAGGAAGATTATTATTACATTTTTTTTCACTAATATTAGGTCTATCAAAATGCTCGGTACTCCAACACCTGAGAATTTATCTTGAAATATTTTCTTAACAGCAAGAGCGTATTCTGTAGGGACATAAAGCAAAGTCATCTCCGTACAGGCCATGAAGGCCCTTGGACGAGTGGAAGGTAAAAGCTTCCACCATTGTTAACCTCGGCACGTGATCGGGTCGAGTGGTTAGCTCTACAGTCGGCCGCCGTTGCCCCTAGGAATTAACCTGGTACTCATTTTTGGTGTAGGCTGAGTGAACCTCAGGGCCATATGTGCCTCCAGGAGTGGAAATCTTGTTTGTTAAATTTTACGACTTCCTGACGGGAATTCGAACCCAAGTCCTTCCGGACGAACCGAGCACGCCTTTACCGCCTCAACCAGGCAGCACCTTCTGTAGGGACATACGAATCTTAAATACACATTCAATGTGAGATGTAATCATTATTATTATTATTTACCATTTATTTGCACTTCGTCTTTCACACTGGTGTTGCTCTCACTGAAACACAAAACTAACTGTGTTGTGAGACAAAGCCAGAACCGGTAGTCCTCGCAGATTCCCTCCCTCTTATTCAGCTGACGGCTTAGTCACTTCCAGCCGCTACTCCGGTTCCAAGATAATTGGATGACCAAGTTGACACGAGACAAAGACCCACGCTATATTACCAAAACTAGGATTTGTGTCCGTTCTTCGATTCCAGGTACTGTCAGAGATTTCAGAACGGCAAGAGAGCTGGTATGCAGTTCACCTCCATTCTGGGTGTGCCAGAAAAGAGCTGCAACACCTCAGAACGAGGAAAACAAGTTTACATAACAGGTGAGAACGTTCCGTACTCCTTGATATCATTCACCATAGGCTTTCCTGAAAGTTCGTACGCTCAAACCGCCCAAGTCCTCCTTCATCTGACTTTAATTACACACAGACCTCAGTTCCATACGTTAGTAGGGCCTACTGCTCTTATATGATGAGATATTTTATTTATGACGAAAAGGTTTAATATATCTTTCTCATACATGACCAGTCATAATATAATTCACCATCACCAGTAAATAATGCAGCTAGTAATAATCTTTAAAGTAAATATGATTACAACATCAGAACAATAATATTTTAAAAATAATCTGAACTACTGGTATTGAAATAGAGTCGTACTATATATAAGATACGCAAGAATTGGAAATTAGATCCACAATATTAGTATCTTGGTGAACGGATACAGCCCAATGTTCGGGACAAAGAGGTGAATAAAAATAAAATTTGAAGGATGTAATTATCCTACGAGCTCACGTAGAACATAAACAACAATTAGTCATTATCCATCAGAAGCAAATTAAGACACTAGCGCAATGATGAAGACAGAACCTTTATAGACATCCAAATGCCAAAAATTTACCAGCAAAACAGATGGTCAGAAGATGAGAACGAGAAGAGCATTCAAAGAAAGGTATCAGGCCCTACAAAGACAGGTGGCATCTGGATGAAAAGGAGAAATGAAGAATTACACACATAAATGAGTGAACTGACCGAGGAAATGAGAAGAAAAACGTCTGAATTTTTCTGGGAAATAACAATGGCTTGGTTAAGAGGATCTGGGATTACGCTAAAAATGCAGTAGTACCGTGATCTGCATGAAAGATGTTACTAAAGACCTAATTAAAATAGACCTAAGCAATGAACATCCACTGGACATAAATACCTTCAGAGAGACGGTCAGCACACACAGTGAGTTCTAGGAACCTGAGAAATAGCAACAGAATCTCACTGGCAGGGGGTAGCAGGAGTCATCACATGGAGAGGTTTCTGGAGCGGAAGAGAAAGGAAGCAGGAAACCAAAAGTAAAACGTGGCCCTGAAAGATTTAATAATAAAGAGAATAAAATTTACTAAATAAAACAACGTAAAACAATTAATCATTTCAAGAAGATAGCAAAAACGCCCCTTCAACACGGAGGAGAAGGAAAGGAAAATGAAGAAGAATGGGAATGAAATGATCCACGAAAGGAGGAGGGAAATAACAAAGAAAATAAAGTGGATTAGGGGGAGTTTTACGATATCAGCTAGAAGATTCATTCACGTTTTCCTAGTCAGGCAATGTATCGGTGAAATTTGGTGAAAATTGTGAAAAAAGTCCATTTTTAGTTTTTTACCTTGTGCTTTTTTGAGCTTTGTTTTATTCAAATATCAGCCATTTAAAGCCCTTAGCGGCCATTTAAATGACCCGGCGCAAGTGGGCGTTGCCGCCCATCGACACTATTCTCATGAATATCTCTTATTTTGTTTTTCGAAGATTTTGAATTGAGCGCGAGGGTTGAATGTAAGAAATTTTGTTTCTGTGGGTCTTTTTGTTGGCTATTCTGACGGACTATTTATATATCGAGTGGAATTGGCACTTTTTTCAGTGATGAAGCTTGTCCGTGTGTTGAATGTAAACAAAGAGTTGTGATCTCAGGTTTTGAGTTTATCATTTGTATTTTAGCCCTATACTCTGCTTCTCTGTACTTTTTTAAATGTTATATTTGCAATAAGTGTGTTATAAATGATCCATAAACAATAACGGGATCTACTTAGTGCAAGCAACTTAGTTTTTGAGGTTGGGATTTGTGAGGCTGTGTAATTATCAGTGTACATAATGGGAAGAAGAGTTCAGACTTGTCGTCACCGGAAGAAACGTCTAGTAAAGTGTTGGATAAAGTGAAAAAAAGCCATTTATAACAGGAATAAGAATGTAAGTACTAGTTTACAAGATCAAGTAGGGGAAGTTAAAATCCCCACACCAAATATTGTGCCCAGGGAATGCGTAGTGTAATTTGGGCTAAGTGTCCGAAGGAAGTGTTTGTGTCAAATAAAGAACTGGAGAGAGTTGTAACATCAGCAATTGCTGAATGCAACATGGGCTGTGAAGCAAGTGAGAGACTAAAAGCTAGTGTTAGGGGTGTTAAAGTTTGCAGCTCAGGACAGAAAATTAGTGTAATGAGGGACAAGCGTAGAATTGACCACAGTGGAGTGTCTGGCCGACAAGTGTTCAAAACAGCCCGAAGGAAACTAAAACTCTCAAAACTGCTAGCGAGGCCAGAAAAATGGCAGCAGTGGGTACAACATATGGTGCTGGGGAGTTTTAAGTCAACTAGATTCAGGTACTGGACTACTGCTCGTCTCTAAAATTTCAATCTCTTTTTCCTCAGAATTTATTTTCCAGCACTTTTCAAGATTCAAAATGCTCCTCATGCCACAGTTTTCAATCAATCCACTTGAAACTTTTAGGATAGTTTCAGATACAACATAATAACAAATTGATGTGCAAATTTTAAAATACATGCAGTAGTTCAGTGGCAATCTAGTTTTTTCTCATCATGATCATCATAAAATATATTTAAAAAGTTTAGCCTATGTGAAATAATTTGCTCCTTTCAGTGTAACTAAAATTTGTCAAAACCCACATATCACTTCTTTTATATTGGTCTTTTAAAAATAATATTAAATTTTAAGCCAGATCTGTTGAGCCGTTTGGCATGAGGAGCATTTTATAAATACATCGAAAATTGTTAAAAATATTGATAAATTTATGAATATCTCAAAAACTGTTACCGATAGAAACTTGAAACTTTGTATGTTGTGTTATACTGATACTGGCATTAAGCGATCAAAATTCTGAGGTGGTAGGACGCAAACTGTACATTTTAGGATTTTCACAGATGCATTGCCTACACACAGCCACCTTTAAAGGTGAGTTGCTAGACATTAGGGTTGCTACCAGGATTTTATAAAGAAGAAATTTAGTATTTCTTCCCAGAAGTTAATGATTACCACACAGTCAATCACCAGTGATTTTTATTTAGGACTGGAACCCAAATGGCAGATACCCTATCAGGTTTTTAACCTAGTCTTTTCTTCATTTATTTCAAAGAACTTGGAAATTTATCAAACATCTCCGTTGATAAATGATTCCAAACCCTAATTCTGCTTCCTATACAGGAGTATTTTCCTCAATTTGTCCTCTTGAATTCCAAATTTTCCTTCATTTTATGAACATTCCTACTTTTAAAACTCCACTCAAACTTATCCGTCTACTAATGTCATTACAAGCCTTCCCTCCACTGCGAGTTTGGAATATTCTGCTTAGTCGAACTGTACGCCTCCTTACCTTCAAGTATTCCTAGCTCAAAGTTTACAAAACTTTGGTAACACTACTGTATTGTCGGAAATCACCCAGGATAAATCGAGCTGCATTCTTTTCCAATTCTCGTATCAAGTAATACTGATGGGGGTTCCATACACTAGAACCATACTTTAATTTGGGTGTTAATACAGTAGCACTTATTCAGCAGGGTGTTACAATCATCCTTCACCCAAGTGATTCATAGAATCGATGCTTGGATCTATTAGTAATGCATAGAAATGTCGTGGTATCAGTGCTTCAGTTGTAGTGACCTTGTCTTGGTTTACAAGGGCGCTATCACGTGGTAAGTAGACTATGCAGGCTTATTGATTGTCCCCGGTCAATGTTGTCTGATCAACTCATATATGTTTCAGTGGTTTCTCCAGCGCGCTGGCACCGCCCATGTCTAGACATAGCTCTCTCTCTCCCCTCAAAACCTTTACAACATAGTGTTGTTCCTGCTCAGCCAGGGCGTAAGGAAGTCCAGGTTTGATTAACAACAAGTTCCGGACTGTGGTCTGTAAAGGAATCCACCCAGCTTCGTGAAACCCACTCTGGACTGGCAAAAGCTAGAGGTCACGATAATGTCATTACGCTGACCATCTAGCACCCTAAAATCTGCAGGTAATTTCGCTGGAAGCAGCCATCCTGGCAGATCAAGGCAATTAATGACACGCTGTGTCACGTGTTTGTTTGTTTTTTTGTTTGTTTGTTTGTTTGTTTGTGTATTTTATTGGTTTGTTTTCGTTTCCTTTAACTCATCAGTTGATAGACACGTTTGATGAATTTCTCCTCAACGTCATATTCTCTACTCACGTTAAGGCGACAACTCTATATGAATGAAACCATCTAAGATCAGGTCGAAACTGATTGAAATATATCGCTTCTTATTCAAGGTATATTGAAGATAAATACTTTTTGAGTGCAAATTAAATGTTATATTCTGTAGAGGAGGTACACCTCCGTCCGCTTGAACTGCCCGTCTTCTTGAAGGCTATCTGTACTGTGAATCATAAACGATGTATCTGAAGAAATTTGAAGCTTTAGTCCTTACATGTCTCTACTATCGACTTAAGCGGACCCTCTGGCGTGAGGGCCGACACTTAAATTTGAAGGGAATGTTCAGTTTTCTAGGTTTGTAAACCTTAAGTGTTTGTAGATTGTTTCTTTAAGTGCTGATGGTGTCAGCAGTACTACGGCTTCCTTCTCCCTTAAGTTATTAACCACTCAAGAATTTTTGTGTACATTTTTCTGGCCAATTAAAATTGGAGTTGTGTACAGGTCAAAAGAATTCTCGAACATTCCCCTCTGAATTTCTATAAAAGCTGGGCGCTTTAGGGCCGTATTGACATCTTTATCGCTCTGGTCTAAGTGTGTATACGATGTATATGGAGCAGGGGCAACTTTGCCGTCGTCGGAAGACCCAACAACTCAAGGTAATGGCAGACATCTTTTAACATGCGATAGCTCCGGACAGTTAACTTGAGGGGAAGGTTTCAAACTTCTTTCTAATGTAAAATTCTAAAGTTTAATATGAGCTTTTAAATGTAAATTTTCAGGCAAGTCTGAAGACTTGGTTCAAATCCCTGCTGGGAAATATGTAACTTTGGGCATAAATAGTGTTCATTCTCTATTAATTCCAACTCAACTTCGTATGGGGGTGACTATGATTTTCTAAAGCACTAAATTCTTCAAAACTATTTTGGTACTTAATATTTCGCATCTAGTCACCCGACTGTAGTATAGGTTTAGCCTCTGCAACTTCGGGCCATGTAGGATTTTAAGTTTCTTTCAAAAGGAGTGCAAGTGTCCCTTCTCCTAGCATTTTGTTCATGGCCGATGATCTTAAATCTTTTCTTTTGTACATTTAGGCCATTTGGAATGGGCTCTAATTGCCCCTGTATTAAATTATAATTATGTGTAGACGAATGTGGAATAGAATATCGAGCATTAATGACAGTAGGCTAAATACTGTTTTGAAATGTATGTACTGTAAATTTAGCAAAAATCATGTGCCTCTGAGAGGCTGGACTTGGTTAAATTCTGGAACTCGGTCTCCTAGAGTATAAGTGATTGAAGCAAATAGAGTGTAATTTTAGAACTATAGTGCTCATTCTTTTGTAAACTATTGTGTTGAATATATTCTCTATTGTACCTGATTTTTTGGACTTATAGTCCACCCATGTTACCCGAGCTGACAAGTTATTTAACTGTTATTTGTTGTTTATGGTACAGATTTTCTAAGTACCAAATTTTAATCTCAGAAAAAAGAAAGGAGAGAAATAACGTTTAAAAATTTAGTGTTTTAAATTATTATGCTCTCACCTTTTCTCTGTCCACCAATTCACAACAGCAACTTCTTACAAATCTCTGGTCCACAAAAACACGGTAACATTTAACTACAACCCTAATAAGCTCATTCAAGAGCACCTTGATTTCATTCGTGGTAGAACCCTACAAGTAGAATTAGCAGAAAAAACATGTTAATATTTGTTCATATGATGTTTGATCAGTTTATAATGATCGGTTCGAGTCGCGTGGTTAAAAAATTACTTCACCATCACAATGACATGGAATATCTGCTGAAAGATATAAAGTGGTTGAGTTAGGTGGAAATGTAGTAAGCAGTCTGGCCTATGCTGAAGACTTGGTCTTAATGGCAGATTGTGCCGAAAGCCTGCAGTCTAATATATTAGAACTTGAAAAATAGCTCAATAAGTCTGGTATTATCCCTTTTAAGACTAAATTGATGCCAGTAGGTAATAAATCCATGAGAACTGAATGGCAGATATGGGCTACAAAGCTGGAACACGTAGATAATTTAAAGTATTTAGGATGTTCGTCCTCCCAGGGTGAGACTGAATCTACGTGGAGCAATACTAGTGCAGTGAGCACATAGGTACGATCAACAGTATTCTATAACAAGGATGTCCGCTTCCGAACGAAACTATTTCTACATTCTGCTTTACGGGAGTGAAGGCTGGGTGGACACAGTATATCTTACTCATAAGTTAGATGTAACAGACATGAAAGTAGAGAGAATGATGCTGGTAAAATAAGGTGATAACAATAGCAAGAGGGTAGTCTACACAGAATGAGGAGATAACGGCTAAGTTAGGAATGAACTCTATAGATGAAGCTGTACGCATAAATCGGCTTCGGTGGTGGGGTATTGTGAGGCGAATGGAGAAGGATAAGTTAACTAGGAAAATAATGGACTCAGTTATGGAGGATAAAAGAAGTAGAGCGGGACCAAGACGACGATGGTGGGCTCAATTTTTAACGATTTAAGGATAAGGCGTATAGAACTAAACGAAGCCATGGAACTTGTTACAAATAGACGATTATGGTGGCGTTTAGTAAAACGCTGAAATTCATAGCAGTCTCTAATGAAGATACATGTATGTATGTATGATACCCACCTCTGTGGTTTAGTGTTTAGTGTGATCAGTTGCCACCCCCGGAGGGCCCGGGTTCGATCCCGGCACTGCCACGAAATTTGAAAAGTGGTACGAGGGCTGGAACTGGGTCCACTCAGCCTCGAGGGGCCAACTGAGTAGAGGGGGGTTCGATTCCCACCTCAGCCATCTTGGAAGTGGTTTTCCATGGTTTCCCACTTCTCCTCCAGGCAAATGCCGGGATGGTACTTAAGGACACGGCCACTTCCTTCACTCTTTCTGGTCTATCTCTACAGATCTTCTTATCTCCCACGAGGCCCCTGAGACCGCCTGGGTTGTGTACTAGTCCTCCGTTCCAGTTGTATCCCCGACCCAAAGTTTCACGCTCTCCATGACACTGCCCTTGAGGCAGTAGAGGTGGAATCCCTCGCTTAGTCCGATGGAAAAACTGACCCCTGTGCCGCACCAAGTTTCCCTTGGTGGCGCACTCCTCTGTATGTAATACATTCTTTGACTGCAATCGACTTTTCGGTCGATTCATCCCTGGACGTGACGTATGACTCGTTTTCTCCTTGACAGAGTGCGCTTCCGGCCATCAGCCGAGGTGCCCTCTTAGTCAGTCTCGTGTCCGCTTTTTTTGAAACAAGTTCGCAGGACGGTTGTAGCCGACATGGCGGTCGAGACAACAATGTATTTTTTGAGATACGAGATCTTTGACCAGTGCCGTTTACTCTTCCTGCAGTATATTTATCCACTTGAATGCCCGACTCTTTATCTCGGTCGCTATTTTGTGACTACCTAATGCTCTGAGCAACATCCGACTATCAAGGTAACTTTTTTTGGCTTGCTATGGTTGCGTGGGCGTATTAGTTATGTACATTTATCCGTTAATGCTACATTTTGTCTTATTGCTAGTTTTCTCTGATCTTGTGTGTTCTGATTTTTGTGTGACTTAAACCCGTAAGGATGGAGGATGGTTTTAGTCAGTGGTGTGTGTGTTTGGCGTGTATGTGATCTGAAGTTCGAGACCTATTGCCATTTATTTTTATTCGTCGATTCTCTCATGGCCGAGCTCTTGATGCGTGACGTTGTGTTTGACGCTATGACTGGTATTCATGTTCGTCCGTGGTGAGGCGATATGAATACGTTGCAAGCGTGATGGTTACGATGAAGCTACTGTGAATTATGTGGGGATATGCCTTGCCTTGATGCAGCAATCCTTTGTTATTTTACGCGTCTTGTATTGAGCTCATGAGTCCATGAAAGCACTTGTCTTGCTATGCGGATCTCTCTGTGTTCGTTATGTGTCTGGACAAAACTGATTATTCTACCCGTATACATTTCTTTTGGGTCTCTATGGTGTGTGTGTACGTGTGGTTGTGCTGTATGCCTGCCTGATTAACAGCATTCTCCTCTTCTTACAGTGTTATTTTTTAAAGTATTATTTACATTTTCTTATTTTCATTCCTCAGGCTATTTGCTGGCCTAATTATATATTTACGTTTGTTGCTTTCATTTGAATGAGTCTTCCTTCATTGTTAGCATTGTTTACTCTCCTCGTAACTATGGCAGCCATATTTATTCTTTGATTTTTTTTCTTCTGGGATGCTGTTTTTTTTCCATGGGGGATTGTTGCGTGATGGATCTTTTTCTGGGATGCTGGTCCATATACATGGAGATGTGTGAGATGTAACGTGTATGTTTTTATTTGATGTGCGTGTAAGTTCTTTCGATATATGTCCACTGATATTAATTCATTGCGAGGACGAATGTGTCATACGTCGCGTGTATGAAGTTATGTGGAGGAAGTAAATAGTATGTTACAAGTTTGTGATTGAAAGAAGCTGGTGTGGCCATGTTTGATATGTTTTCTATCTGCCTCTTGATATGATTGGATGAATAACCTACACGATAAGTTTCTACGCATATCTCCGTGAGTAATATTTCAAGCTTGATTTTATTATTTTTGTTTGTTTGATCTCTTTCGCTTTATTTTTCATTAATAAACCCCCATGTATTTTGACCCCGTTCTTTCATTTATCGGGAAGGGTTCTGGGTTCTTTCCGTCTCCCGCTCCTCCCTTTAGTTTAATTTGGTTCGAGTCCTGCTCCAGACTGTTTTAGTCTGTTCCAGCCCGTCCACGGCCTCGTCTCATGAGGTAAGTTGGTAAGTATTCACGGACCTGTTGGTGTGTGTATGCGTGCGTGTGTGCGTATGTATGTGTGTGCGTATGTGCGTGTGCGTGTCTACGGTAGCAGAGTGTGTGTAAGGCGTGAGTGGGTGTGTGTGTTGCGGCAGACCCCGGAGCGTAAACGGATTATGAAAGAGGAAAGAAAGTATCACGTACGTATGTATGGAGCAGTAGGGTAGGAAGGGTAGTGGTATACAAATTCTAATCACTATATTGCATGCCAGAAGCATGGGTTCAATTCTAAACCTCTCCACAGTGTTCATATGGAGTGAGAGCATAGCGAGCAGCTATGGCTTGAAAGGGTGTTCTGCATTCAGGAGCCTGTGGTCTCTTATATGCCGACATAGTACGACGTGGAGCGTCAAAACGACTTAAAAATCTGACTACCTGTCCTGGATTCGAACCCTGCCACTGCTCCAGAAAGGGGGATAGGTACTAATTACCACGCGGCTTTGCAGATCATACAGTAATCGTGACAAACACCAGCCATCACCAGTTGGGCTAGTTTGTTACCATGGCGACTGAAGAAAATTCCATACACTTAGTAACAAATATTAAGTTGTTAATTATCGCCACGATTATAGCTCGTACTGTAAATAATGAGCTTCCTATATGAGATACATATTACGTAAGCTATGACACTGTGTCATAGAAATTATAATTATTATGTACACTTTCGAAGATTTACTTTTCCCTTATTGATTAATGTCGTACTGATGCAAACAAATGCTATGGCAACGATAGGATAGGGCAGTGCTAAGATGATGAAGGAAGCGACCGCGACTTTAAGGGAGGTCAAGCCTGCTGTGGAAAGAAGAAATTACGGAAAACCATCTTCATCCCTGCCGATAATTTAGTTCGATCCACGATCTCTCGAATATAAGCTAACAGCTAGGCGATTCTTTTTAACAGTTTACTTACTTATTTAGGACTGATCTGCATTTAGGACTCTCGCCCGGGTGGCATTCCCTATGAATTATTTACCTACAATTTTCTTAAAATTATTTCAAAGAACTGTAAGTTTATCGAACACATCCCTTAGTCAATTATTCCAATTCCTAATTTATCTTCCTATAAAATAATATTTACCACTATTTATTTTCCTTTTATTCCAAATTATCTTCATACGGTGATTTTTCATACTTTTTAAAAACTCGACTCAAGTTTATTCATTAATAGTGTCACGCTATCTCACAGCTGACAATTCGGAGCATACCGCTTAGCCGAGCAGCTCGTCTCCTTACTCCCAAGTCTTCCCAGACTAAAGTTTGCAATATTTTCGTAACAGTGCTCGTTTACCGTAAATCAGCTAGAAGGAATAGTGTCGTTTCTTTGGATATTTTTCAAGATCTCGAAACAAGTAATCTTTGTGTAAGATCCCATACACTGGAACCATACTCTACATTTGGTCCTAACTGTGACTTACAAGCCCACTCCAGTACATCCTTACCAAAATATCTAAATACCCTAAACACCATAGAAAAGATCTGTAACCTTTATTTACAAATTCGTTTATGTGATTACATCAATGAAGATCTTTCCTTACATTAATTCCTAGGTACTTCCAGTGATCCCCTTGAGCTACCACCACTCCATCAACACAGTAATTAAAATTGAAAGGATTTTCCCTCTTGTTGAAACTTACAACCAGACTTTTCACCCTGCATATCTGCTGTCTATCTCACAACCGAGCAGCCACCTCGCTCGGTTTTTACATTTCAGGACACATTTTGAAGGTTGTGAAAATGAAATACTCTCGAATATCTCCATTATTATTTCACGCATGGTAAAAGCGCATGAACCGGGCGAGTTGGCCGTGCTGTTAAGGGCCGGCAGCTGTGAGCTTGCATCCGGGAGATAGGGGGTTCGAATCCCACTGTCGGCAGCCCTGAAGATGGTTTTCCGTGGATTTCCATTTTCACACCAGGCAAATGCCGGGGCTGTACCTTAATTAAGGCCACGGCCGCATCCTTCCAACTCCTAGCCCTTATCAATCACATCGTCACCATAAGACCTGTCTGTGTCGGTGCGACGTAAATCCAATAGAAAAAAGGCGCATGACACACAATAATATCAAAAGTTTACTTTTCATAACATTCACTGGGTGTTGCTTTTCGATACAGATAATATTTACGGAGAAATTTGAGATTTCCTATTTTCCTCTTAATATTGTTAAACCACTGTATATTATTAATAGTATTATTACTAATATTATTATTACTATTATTATTATTATTATTGAATTTCTCACTGTATATTAATGAAGTAATATACAGCCCAGTGCGCGTCACGACAGCCGCTGAAATGAAACACCGTGTTTTAAGAAATTCTGTATACTTTTTTCAAGTTATGTCGTAACAATCGAACAGACAAAATTCATTTGAAGCTACGTACTTTTGACTTTTATGTATCTAAACCGAGATAAATAAATGGAATACATTTGAAATGAACATAAAAATGTTATTCTAATGGCTTGTGGCCTCCAGAGAGGCTTGGTAGAGGTCTTCCGATTTGACGCCTTATCGGCTACCTGCGCCTATGTGAAGATGGGGCCCTACTTATGATGAATTCTAATGATGAGGACGTCACACACAGCTAGCCCCCAAGCCATCGGAATTAACCAATGAAGGTTATAAATCTATAACCGGCCGGAAAACAAACCCGGGAACACGTGGACCAAAGGCCACCATGCTATCCCTTTAGCCACGTAGCCGGATATAATTTTATTAGTACAGCATAAATGGATTTCAGTTCAATATGTAGTAAGAATTGTTTCGACCGCACAACGTCTGTGTTTAAAGAGTTGCATTGACTAACGGTACACCCATTATGGAACTCTCCCTTCACAACTTTCTAGAGCAGGGCCTCTCAGGGTGCAAGCACCAGTACATTGCACTGTGCACGGTGCAAAATACGACTTCGCTTTGTTGACCAGAGTGAAGACCCCCCACTCCTCGATTTGGAGCAATAGCGCGCTCTCTCTCTCTTTCCCCACGCCTGTCTCGCTCGCTCCGCCTGTCATTCTCACTTGTTCCGTAACGCTCCAAACCCGAGCAGAGTTGAGCCGAGCTTAGCCGAGTAGCCCAGAGACGAAGCGTTGGTCCGAGCCTAGCCGAGTGAGACTGATGCACTGTACAAGGAACTCTGCGCCTCAGTTTGCACGCGTGAGATTTTGGACGTTTCAGAGGCCCTGTTCTAGAGGATTGTCAGAGCCAGATATAACAATGGTGTCCGGCCTCCGGAGATACCTGCTATAGATATTTCGATTTAAATGTAAATTTATGTCCTCATCCCTAGATGGTGCATGTATATTAACAACCTACCAGCCCTCCTTCCGAAATTAAATTTCAGGCACTACCTGGAATCCTACCGTAACTCCAAGCACAGCAGCAGCTAATGGCACTAACCATTAAACTACAAAGGTTGAGTCAAATTAAAATATATGAATCCAATCTTCCCTAACAGGCTTCTGCATGGAAATATGCTCCCTATTTATCCTCGTCAAATTTCAAGTCATATTGTTTAGCCCGCATGTTTGTTACTTTTGCCTCCAACCTGTGTGTAACCACCAGAGACCTTTACGTGCACCAATCAGACGGAGAGAACAAAGTCGCCTACAGCGTTTCTCCTTGGCTCCGCTTAATGGATCATGTAAAATTCATCAGAGTGAGAGACGGAACATGACTGGAGAATGCGGTGCTCTGTTTATTACGTGATTCTACATTACACTGGATATCTGAGTACTGCTCGTTTTCGGTCAGGATTATCTTCAAATCTATTACAAACTATTGGTCTCTACGCGCTTCACTATACGTAAAAATTCGCAGTGTGTTTTAAAGAAAAAGAGAGAGTTTCCATTACATCACGCGTAGAATAAATTTTTGACGTGAAAACGTTTTCCTTTTCGATTCAGGGGCGCCATTTTGTAACGCTGAAATGTCCGTGTCTACTACTGCAATAAGTTTGTGGACTGGGCCAACAGTATAGGCAACATGGCGTACACTTATATACTACGATCAGTATGTTCGTGGACTGGTGGTAAGAATTCAAGGATCACTTCACATGCGCGGTTTATTCAATCTCAGTTAAAATAACACTAACGCACTGTTTGTTTACATAGCGTTAATTTTTCTTTTTTGCTAGGGGCTTTACGTCGCGCCGACACAGATAGGTCTTATGGCGACGATGGGATAGGAATTTATGAGTATATTAATATTCTTGCGTTTATCCAAATCTTTCATGGGAACTATAGCTAACACGGTGTTAACTCTGACAAGAGACGTGATCAGTGCGAATCTAGAAGGCAGTGGCAGAACCATGCAGTCCTTGAGCGCGCTCCGATGCGCTTTTGTTTGAATACAGCTGTAAATCAAGGCACGATAAGTCAAAATTTATTAGAATTTTTGGTCTTGACCGTGAATTTTCTGTTGCTCAATAGACCAACATGAAAAGAGCTGAGTAGAGAATCCGTGCTTCACATCTCTCTTCTTTTGGAAATTATTTCCAAGTATATAACTTACCTATTATAGAAAATAAGCACACTAATAGATCCGTGCTCAGAGCTAAAAGTGATGCTTGGCTGAAAGTTTGTGGTGAATTCAGTCTGCATACTAACGATAGCCAACGTGCGATCAAGCAACTAAAACAAATGTAGGAAAATCATCTCTTCTGTCTCTCTTTCTAAAAAGGGCCTATCGTATTTCAAACATTCAAGATACAGATGTTCTGCATATAATGCACCTGCCATATATTGAGCTAACAGAGAAATTAATTCCATGATCCTGGCCAACTGGACTAAGTTAACTGACTGTTTAAGAGATTGTTAGTTTTAACCTATGCTAATTTGGTTAATTTCACTGTTGAATTATTTTAACACGCAGTGAAATGTTAACTGAGGTTGAGTAAACTGCGCCATGTTCTTTTGAACTGACTTTTCGCGACTTTTTCCCGTCGTGCTGATATGGACGATTTCGGCTTCATAATCTTAAATGTTTCGCTAGCGTTTTTTCGTGATTTTTGGTAGAATTTGAAATTTCTTCCTGTTACTCAAATTACGATATTATCAAATTCCTTCAGCCTTCACATCATTGGCCGTAGTTCTGCTTGTACTATATGCACGCAACTGCCTCTTGAGAAGAATTATCTGTTGGAGAGCACCACAGCGACACTAGGTGGTCATTCAACGAACTTAATGACTCTACTACGTATTAACGATATCGCAATTGTAATTATGTTGTTGCAAAGAAGAAAAACTACAGTTTGACACCTAAAACAAATTCCTGTGACTTCACCAGTGAAAAGATCACCACCAAATAAGTGAGAGCAATGCCAGTCTCACTTAGGGGAACCGGGTTCACCAATCCATGTGGACGTATTCTACCGCACTGCCCACAGTGGGACAGTAGTACTCCAGGTTTCCGGGGCTACCTGTGCTCTCAGCCTTCATCCGTCCGTGAGACGAGGGTGGTGGAATAACATAAACGATATCCCCTGCATGCCATAAGAGATGACTAAAAGGGGCCCGAGGGGCTCTTAACTTACGAGGTACCGAGCGAGATGGCCGTGTGGTTAGGGTGGTGCAGCTATGAGCTTGCATTTTGGAGATAGTGGGTTCAAACCCCACTGTCGCCAGCCCTGAAGATGGTTTTCCGTGATTTCCCATTTCCATACCACGAAAATGCTAGGGTTGTATCTTAATTAAGGCCACGGCCACTTTCTTCCAAGTCCTAGCTTTTCTTATCACATCGTCGCTATGAGACCTACCTGTTTCGGTGTGACGTAACCAAAGCCGGCCTGAGTAGCTCAGATGGTTGAGGCTCTGGCCTTCTGCCTCCAACTTTGCAGGTTCGATTTTGGCTCAGTGCGCAAGTCAGCCTCGTGTCGGTAGATTTTCCGGCACGTAAAAGTACTCCTGCGGGACTAAATTTCGGCACCTCGGCATCTCCAAAAACCGTCAAAAGTAGTTAGTGGGACGCAAAAACAATAGCATTATTAATCATTTTTCGAAGTATCGGATCCCTTCAACGTTTTCTTCCTAATTAGTGTTAATATAGGCTGGTTGCCTAGTTTTACTTCCCATTCGAACAATAATCAATCCCACCACCACTCTCAGCCTTCACTGTCAGTATATAAATAGGCTGCTGTTTCACAACCTGAAGGTATATTAAACTACGATTTATGGCTAACTGAAATTCGGTATGGATTTAGCATGAAATCCCGAGTCACGCAAGGGTTACTTTTGATTTGGATATACGTCACCGTCTCGAACTATTGAGGAATTTTACAGGGGTATGTTCCAAGATTGGACAATTTTTTGCCTATCTCAACTAAAATAACCGGAAAATGGTTGGCCCTATTCAAGAATGATGTGTACTACGTGACCTAGAAATTATTCTTGTTTCTACAAGAAACGTTATATCCATTTTTTTTCGTAACTTTGGCAGTTTTCGAGAAAAAACATCTTTCTTGTGTTTTTTGCTTTGATCACATTCAATAATTAATGGACTACTCACTGTACACGTAAGTAGGCATCTAAGTTTTTTTGTGTTTTTTTAGAGTGCTAAGAGTGCTTATCTGTATTTGGGAACCACTGTGGGCTGTAGTTCATTATTCGGCCATTTTCATTATCATCGTCATCGAATTATATTCCTTGTTTCTACACCATTATATATTAAAGGATTTTAGTGCTGAGGTTGAAGGTAAAGAGAGGAAAATTTAACTTGGTAGTCGTGTAGGCAAAGACAAAAAGGAAGAACCTGAACAGTTTTATGAAGTTCTTCAATAAGTGTTAGGTAACATAGGTAAAAGTAACTTTGGTATTCTGGCTGGTGATATCAATGCTCGAGTAGGAAACAAACCACATGCAAAAACAGTGGGAGATAAAGGTGAACCTTCAATGAAAATGGTAAATTATTGATAGAATTTGCATCCAATAATCAATTAAAATCATTAAACCTTCTTTGAGAAGAAAGAAATACATAAATTTACATGGACTGCAAGAGGACAGCGATAAATTATTGACTATATAATGGACAATATAAAGTTAGGTCCAGACACAACAGATGTCGGAGTACATACATGCAGCGATGTATACACAGATCATTATCTGGACATTGCAAAAATTAGAGTTGTTGCTTAATGGAGAAACATTCAGAATAGAAATATATAGAGAAACCAAGAAATTTATAAGATACATTTACTACAAGATGATGGAATAAAATACTTTTATCAAAATCGGCTGCAAAAATATTTAGATCAGATTCCTACAAGCACTGATATTAACAAAGAATGATAAATCATAACTCCAGCAATTCAGAGGGCAGCAGATGAAGCCACTAGAAGGAGGAAGAAATTTAGGGGGAAAACAGGACTTAAAATATGGAATAAATAAATTTCGGAAGCTGTAAAACAAAACAAAAAAATATAATACTTGAAAATTATACACTATCGATCCCCACAGAATGAGAAAGAATATAAAAACAGCGGGAGCAAGGTCAAGTGACTAGCGAGAAATCTCAAGTAAGAATTATAGGATAGGTTAATAAACTTAATAGAAGATGATATCCATGGTATGCAAGAGATGGCGTATTTAATGAAGCACCTCAACAGTGATGAAAGGGAAACTGCCAATATAAATGTAATCGAAGAAGAATCATGGATGCAACACTACAAAGAATTGTGGCATAACGAAAGGAATGGAGAGAGTTAGGAAGATCAAGGTATAGATAACGAAGTTGAAGGAATTGACCTAATAGATATAGAAGAACTTAAAACTGTTCTGAAAGCCTTCAAAAATGGAAAAGCACCAGGGTTAAACAATATAAATATGGAGTTGCTCAAATATTGTGGGATCATTCTTAAATATAGATTGTTACATTTAATTAATCTTTGTTGGAAACGAAGAAATATACCTGATGAATGGAGGAAAGCTAAAATAATATCACTTTTCAAGAAAGGAAATATAAGTTCTTGCATTAACTATCGAGGAATAAGTGTATTAAATGTTGGCTATAAAATACACTATACGCTAATGCACACAATCTCTTACTGGAAGAACAATGCGGGTTTAGAAAAGGTAAGATACAGATAATATATTTAGCATATATCAGATACTGGAGAAGAGGAGAGAATTTAACTTGAATACTTTTATCGCTGTTGTCTACTATGAAGGGGCTTATGATAGGGTAGATAGAGAATAGTCGTTGAATATAATGGTAAACAATGGATACCCTAAACAGCCTATTCAAGTTATCCAAAGTCTGTTCAAAAGGACGAACTGTGTTAGATCTATGATACAAACTAACGGAAGAAATATGAATTAATCAGGTGTACGTCAGGGATGCAGCCTCTCTCCAACACTATTCAATACTAGCTGTAGTACCCGGCCTTGCCTGATTGGTTTTTAATATTTACTTTAAATATTAGAATTAATAGTTGGTTATGTGCGAAGTGAAATTTTATAGAATTCCTTTTTGGTATATTGTTTATAAACATTTATTATGAAGCTTTAGAGTTATTTAGATGTGTTTGATTTCAAGTTTTCGATTTTGTGGAAGCTCAAATTGACTGGGATGTATTTGATCCTTTCAAAAAATTAATAAAGGGTAACTTCGTGTATGTATTAGTCGCGCTATAGATATGATCTACAAGATTTCAACTCTCTTTGAGACTGTCGCCAATCAGCTTTGTGACTCCAAAAGCAGTGGATTCAACACTAATCTAGGTCATTTTAGACTATTTACTATCAAACCCCATTCCTCCTCCCGTCTCAATGGAGGCTGAACGTGGTATTAAACGGTATTCAGAGCGTCACAATTCATCTCAGCGACACATGAACATTGGATTAGACTTTAATATCGGTTATTTTCTATTATTTTCAAATGCCATCTCCTCCCATTCCCCGCCCCCAGCGTGGGTTGGTACGTTTTATCTCCACAGTATTATTCTTCCAGATGGTAAGTCATATGTGTCATATGTGTACCAAGATTCGTTGAGAGCTATTCTGGAAAATACCCAAATACACCCATTTGTAAGACAACCATCCAGAGTATCACAATTCAACTCAGCGACCTCGTAAACGATGGTGTTCGACATTAATATCAGCCATTTTTGTTTATTTTCACATTTCACCACCTCCGCTAGGAGTGCTAGGGGTGTTTTACACAACAGTATTTTTTTAGATAGTAAGAAATATGTGTACCAATTTTGTATGAGGGCTATGTTGGAAGAAACACTTATACATCCGTAATTTCTGTCGTTTTGGGCAATTCTCTTTCCATCCCTTCTCATCTCCATGCCGATGGGGGCTTAAGATGGACTTCAGAGACGTCCAGAGTGTCACTATTCTTCTTAGCGCCAACGAAAACTATGGATTCGACACTATTTTCGATTAGTTTTACATCTCAGCCCCTTCCACCCCACCCCAAGGGGTGCTAGAGTTACCATACCTCCTCGCAGTTTGTCTCCTGGAAGTAAGTCATAAGTGTGCCATGTTCGGTTGAAATCTCTCCTGTAGTCCAGAGAAGTATGGATTCAACACTAATATAGGTCGTTTTTAGTTATAATTATATTTCGCCCCCTTCTTTAGGGCTTCTAGGGGTCCCTCGCTCCCACAGTATTTTTTCAGATAGTCGGTAATATTTTTACCAAGTTTAGTTGACACATATGCTGGAACAACATATAAACATCCATAATATATGGTCATTTTTATTTCTTCGTCCCTTCTCCCGCCCCTGCCGATTGGAGCTTAACTTTGGCTTATACGACATCTGGAGTGTCACTATTCATCTCAGCTACCACGGAAACTGTGGATTCGACACTATCTTCTATTATTTTTATGTGTCAATCCCCCCTCGCCCCCCACCCCAGAGGATGCTGAATATGGACTTCAGAAAACCCGGTGTGTAACTATTCATCTCAGTGACGCAGAAAATTGTGAATTCAAAACTATTTTCGACTATTTTATACCTCTCCCCTTCCTCGTCCCCTACCTGTAAGGGATAAAAAGTCCGGAGTGTCACTATTCATCTCAATGCCCCCGAGAACTATGGATTCGTCACTATTTTCGATTTTTATATCTCACTCTCCCTCGCCCCCGCCTAAACGGGGCTGAAATCGGACTTGAATAAATCCGAAGTGTCGCTATTCATCTCAGCGACCCAGAGAACTGTGGATTCGACACTATTTTTGATTATATTTATCTCACTCCCACCCTCGCCTCCACTTCGAACGGGGCTGAACTTGGATTTTAAAAAAGCCCGGAATCACACTATTCACCTCAGCGGCCGCGAAAGCTATAGATTCAACACTATTTTCGATTATTTTCACATCACACTTCAAAAATCCAGAGTGTCACTGTTCATCTCAGCGACCCCAAAAGCAATGGATTAAACTCTTTCTTCCTTATTTTTATATCTCCCCCTCGACACCCACCCCTAAGGGATACAAAATCCGCAGTGTTACTATTCATCACGGCGACACCGAGAGCTATGGATTCGACGCTACTTTCGATTGTTTTATATCTCACTTCCCATCCCTCACACCAAAGGGGGCTGAACTTGGACTTTCAAACATCCGGAGTGTCACTATTCATCGCAGCGACCCCGAAAACTATGAATTCGACACTAGTTTCGATTATTTTTATATCTCACTCGCCCTCTCCCCAAACGGGGCTAAAATTGGACTTAAAAAATCCAGAGTGTCACTCTTCATCTCAGCGATGCTATTATCGATTATTTTTATAAATCAGCCCCTCACCCCACCCCCACTCTCGCATTTAAGGGTGCTTGTGGTGTCTTTTCCCCACGACGTTTGTCTTCTGATACTAAGTCACAAGTGTACCAAGTTTGGTTGAAATCGCTCCAGTGGTTTAGGAGATGTAATACACAAATATCCACATACAATGATATCGATGTATGTATGTAGACAAATTACATAGACTCGCCTTTGCTCGTTGGGATCCCCAGTTGCTCTTCGTTAGGAGTGGGTGGATGATAACTCGTGTCATTCTACTCTTGGTATTCTGTATGTTTCACAGTTTCTTAAATATTTTACACGTCTAATAGAGAGCTACATTCCTCAAACCGGGCAGACCTATCAAAGTTGGTCCTATGTATTGAAAGTACGTCTCTATCACGGCATGTTGGATTGTTATTTTCAGATAACAGCCACGGTCATTCATGAAGCTCCTAGCAAGGGATGGTACTTTATAAACCATGGTGACGTGTTCCCATCCTCCTATATACAGCATTCCTTAACGGACTATCAGGATATAGCGTAAGCTGGTGTCGCCTAGCAACAATTTGTCCATTAAGTCGATTCAACCTTGGTGCGGCTTTGCAATTTAATAAAATTACATAAAATTACTCATAATAATAAAACTACCTATCCGATTTCGTTCAAACCACTTCATGTAATAAGAAGAAACTGCGAAAATTTCAGCGAAATCGGTCCAGTAGTTTTTGAATCTATTAATTACAAATATAGCAACATATATATAGCGTGAGAGAGAGAGAGAGGAAGTAATCAGAAACTGGAATCGAGCTGTGAACTCTGGAATAAAATTTAATACAGACAGATACATAAATAATATGCTCTTTGCAGTTGACCTATTCATCCTGCAGGATGATGAAGATAACCCCCAGAAATCATCACATCAGTTGAACACCATTTGTAAAATTTATAATATTCGGCTATCCAGAACGAAAACCAAAGTTATGGCATGGCAATGGAAGTATCCTATTAGAGCTAAGATAGTAATTGACAATCAACCAGTAGAATAAATCTCAAACTTCAAGTACCTAGATTGTGAAGTATCTTTTAATGGTGATGAAGAGGTGAAGGAGAAGCTTCATCCATTTCAATACATGTGTGGGATAATTCGCCGAACACTGAAAGGAAAGTAAGAGAAGATACTCAACTTAAATTCTATAAGACTACGCCTGTACCAACATTGTTTTATGAAGGGAGACATGGGTGAATAAAAAAAGCTATAGGAACAAAATACAATAATCTGGAGTGAGTAATCTCAGTGAAATGATACTTCCTAAAAGATAAAATACGAAATGAAGAGATAAGACAACAATTAAATGCATTCTCAGTGAATAAGAGAATATTCCAAAACAGGATGAATTGCAAAAACCACGTTCTGAAGGTGGGTAACAGCATAATCCCAAAACTTGCTCTGAAATATAATGCTACGGGAAGGAGAGATATTGATCGTCCTATGAAGAAATGGAATGAAATCTGAGGTCGGAGCAGGCTATTAGCCTAATCCATGAAGAGGAAGTAAGTAAATACGTAAGTTTCTATCTTTTTAATATTGTGTAAATATGCACAGGTCGGTCGGAAACAACGTGATCCGGGTATACAAGCACTAGGAGGTTTGTCATGCTGATAAATAATTTGAAAGGAATAATTCTTCGTTGTCATTTTATAAGCCAATCAGGTCGCTTCGTGAGAGAAATGATATGGGCTTTGCGAAGCGGTGTTGCTAAATCTTTACGTGGCGCATAAGACCGGTTTGAGAGCACCAATCGAAGAATAAAATTTCGCCAGGGGAGGGGTTTGAATACAGACCTCCGAGCTAACAGCATCACGTCGAAACAAGTACGTTACGGTGAAAGCGGTTAAAACCCACCGTGTGTTTGTATTTGTTGGCTCGCAAGCCTTTCTATACCACCCTGCTTTTGACAAGTGTGGAATATCTTTCATTTTCTCACAATTCATGAGGCTTGCCATTATTCTGCAGGCTCACACATTTTTCGTTCGATTTATCGGAACTCTATGGGTGGAGTGAAAGGATACATTACCTATACCCCCTGAAAGTCGTAAGAGGCTACTAAGTGGGGAACTACGAAAAAACTTGTACTCGTTCTTTCGTCTTCTAAGCATCTAACATGCTTTTCCATGTAGCGGAGGAAATGTACGAATGACAAGTTTGTGTTATTTATGTTATTTTCTATATTCCGTACAGACTTGGAACAGGCGATCGATTCCCAGACAAGTCAGGGATTTTTACCTGGATCTGAGGGCTGATTTGAGGTCCACTCAGCCTACGTGATTACAATTGTGGAGCTATCTGACAGAGAGATAGCTGTCCCGGTCTAGAAAGCCAAGAATAACGGCTGAGAGGATTCGTTGTGCTGACCACAACACAATCTGTAGGCCTCCGGGCTGAATAGCGGTCGCTTATTACGCCATAGCCCTTCGGGACTGTTGCTCCATGCGGTTTGGTTTGGTTTTATATTCCGTAGAGAAAATATGTGAGTTAATTCGTAAGATGGTTTCCTTCCCAGAAGTTGCTGGTTTACCACGAAGGTATAACAGTATCGATGTTCGTTGGATCGATGATGATCATAGCGGAAACATCAGGTGCCGCTGAAGGACCGACTGTTGTCATACTAAGCAAATGTCAGGAATCAGATAGGTCCAGGGGGACTTTGTGTAGCCTACTGGGTGTTTATCATGAGATTAGGTAACGGCGTCTAAAGCAGAGGTGGGGCTCATACTCTGGACTGTGAGTAGAGAAGACAATACACACCCTATGGGTCATAGCATTCAGTTATATAACAATCAGAGGTGTGCACGCGTATTCACTCCGCATTGGACTTGATTTGGGGCGAAAGCACTGAGGAGTTGTGTTATCACGATATTGTAGCCGGGTATACATCATTCCTACCGCGGGATGACTGCGCTTTGTGGATAAAACAACGAGATTAAAATCAATCATAATCCTGTGTTCCCCCAGTGTACGATTAGTCTGGTTTTTACCTTTAACTACTGACGAGTTGTTAAATTCTCTTTAAGTTAGAACCCCACTATTAACAGACTGAAGATGGTTTTCTGTGAATTCCAATTTTCGCACCAGGCAAATTCTGCGGCTGTACCTGCATTAAAGACACGGTCGCTTCTTTTCCACTCCAAACCATTTCCTATTCCATCTTCGCTATGAGACATATCTGTGTCGGCGCGACGTAAATGCAAATTGTAAAATTAAATTCGTTGCTTTGTTGTAATAACAAAGACATGATTTTCTCTGTTAGATCACGTGGAATTTCAGGGATTTTTCCTGGATAACCTCATAAATCGTCATGATGTGACAGAAAGTTATAGGTTACATATCGTCCCTTAAGAAACAATACAGCGTATCTGACAATGCTCTTCCCATCCATTATGTTATGGCTAAATCGTTAGTGTGCTGGCCTTTGGTCACAGGGATCCAGGGTTCTATTCCCGGCAGAGTCGGGAATTTTAACCATCATTGGTTAACCTGGGATTTTCCGGCATTAAAAGCCATACGCTCTTTCATGTTCCTTAAGACTAGTCACGCATCCCAGCCGCAGATGGATATGCAATCCCTAACAGCAATTTTCGTTGTGCTAATATTCCTATATCAAAATGTAAAGGAAAATGAACCTTTAATACATTGTACTGTAGGACTGCGCAAATATGTCATGCAAACTTAAGGTACGGTCTAGTACGGTAAGGATTATTTCCCTTTACAAAGCGGTATAGGAAAATTAACATGGACTTCATATAAATATGTGACTGGGAGGCGTGACCAGACTTAAGGAAAATAATTTACAGGAAGAGCATTGTCAGACACGCGGTATTGTTTATTAAGGGACGATATGACATTGTACTGGATGATTCTGCATGATGATTAGTCTGTCTACAGACAACTTGCGAACTCATTTCATTTGTAAAATTTTCATTTGATTGATATTAAGTCATATTTTAATTAACACTTTGAGTGGTTAAAATTCATCCACTTCAACGAAATTACAAGAATATAATCCTGGACTTCGAAGTCCCTGCAACAAATTCATATTGGGTTATGCTTCCCTCCAGGTGTAATTAAATACAATGTTAATACTTCTTGCCGCTGCTGATAAATATTCATATTTTCAAAATATCTTCCGTTAATACATTACATGCATCAATCCGCCCTCGCATTAAATTCCGCATCAGTGAGTCTAGTAGCGAAATTTGTAACAATTCATTTTAGAAAGAGTGTCATGTGTTATGCTGTGTTCCTGTATGATCAGTATGTACAGTTGTAGAAAATGAATTCTGACATGGAAACGAAGTGCCTTCTACGTGTGAGATATGTGTACTAAAAGTTATAAACTGTAATATATTTCTTTGACAGTAGATCATTTATAAAAATATTATGAATAAAATACAAAACGTATGACCTTTTTTTCTTTACAGGTGTAAATATTATGGTATGCAGATTGCAATAAGAACTAACTTAAGAATTTGCTTTTTATTAACAGGTTATAAACTTCATGGTTCTGATCCGTATTGAATTGCAAGTACAATGTAATTATTAAATTAATGTAGTAATGGTCCACCTTTCAATACTATAATATGTGATATTCTAAATTACATTAATTAGGGACTAGTTTCGGCCTGGGCTGGCCATCTTCAGCCTTAATGTAAAACAGCTAATAACTAAACAAATGTACATGCACACAATTGACATAAAAACAAATGAAAACAAATATATACAAAGTGACATTAAAAACTGGGATGGAATATGAATAAATTTGAAAATGAACTAGGTTCTAACATCTTGAGTATGTTCATCATTGAGAATAATTTCAAGTATTAAGTATTAATTTATATACACAGAACTGTTAGTTCTAATACTGCTGATCATTTCAATAGGAACTGGTAAATGTTGATCCTGTAGTTTGTCATCAAATCTATATGTATGGTGTTAGCTATATGTAATCCATTGGGCACTGCTGTAAATAACCACTAGCTGACAGGGAACTGTTACATGTTGTTTCATCTTCAATCAAAATAATAAATGAGATGCTCTCATGGTGCTTGTTAAATCTTGCTGAAATGTTGTTGGACATTGTCAGGACAGTACATGAAGATGTGGTTAATACAGATACATTGTGTCTGGTATAAATTTTTTGCGATACATTGCGGTGCCCATGAAGATAACCTGATAAATTAGATAAAATTAAATTAATGAATTGAATGAGAGAATGTGTTAATTAGATGGCATAGGTTATATGAGACTTACCTCTCAATACAGCATGAGGTGTGTGGTCCATTGTTGAGTGTGCTTCAGACTAACTGTTGTGAAATTCAAATGAAAAGGAAGGAGAGGGGAGGGGAAGGTCAGAAGGAGAGGGGGTTGGGGAAGGGGGTGGGGGAGGGGGTTAAGGTGGGGCTGAAGGATGTGGGAAAAAGGATGGTTGTTGAGGAAATGTGCTGTGAATATTATGAAAAACTGAATTATGACTTGTTAGTTTGACATTGCTGAAAATGGGAATTAGAAGGTCAAAAGGGATATTTGGTTTTTCTGAAATTTCATTAAGATTATGATTTGGGTTGAAATATTGATATAAATGTATGAAGCAGCTTTCGGTAATGTTAAGGAGGGGTCCTTTACTGATGATTCCTTCCTTTTCATTTGAATTTCACAACAGTTAGTCTGAAGCACACTCAACAATGGACCACACACCTCATGCTGTATTGAGAGATAAGTCTCATATAACCTATGCCATCTAACTAACACATTCTCTCATTCAATTCATTAATTTAATTTTATCTAATTTATCAGGTTATCTTCATGGGCACCGCAATGAATCGCAAAAAATTTATACCAGATACAATGTATCTGTGTTAACCACATCTTCATGTACTGTCCTGACAATGTCCAACAACATTTCAGCAAGATTTTACAAGCACCATGAGAGCATCTCATTCATTATTTTGATTGAAGATGAAACAACATGTAACAGTTCCCTGTCAGCTAGTGGTTATTTACAGCAGTGTCCAATGGATTACATATAGCTAACACCACACATATAGATTTGATGACAAACTACAGGATCAACATTTACCAGTTCTTATTGAAATGATCAGCAGTATTAGAACTAACAGTTCTGTGTATATAAATTAATACTTAATACTTGAAATTATTCTCAATGATGAACATACTCAAGATGTTAGAACCTAGTTCATTTTCAAAGTTATTTATATTCCATCCCAGTTTTTAATGTCACTTTGTATATATTTGTTTTCATTTGTTTTTATGTCAATTGTGTGCATGTACATTTGTTTAGTTATTAGCTGTTTTACATTAAGGCTGAAGATGGCCAGCCCAGGCCGAAACTAGTCCCTAATTAATGTAATTTAGAATATCACATATTATAGTATTGAAAGGTGGACCATTACTACATTAATTTAATAATTGCATTTTATTAACAGGTTCTGGAAATATATTAATTACATTTGACGTACTTCCCCACATTAACAAATATTTTGAAAGCCACTTCGGTTTCATCTTTAAAGCAAGAGACGTACCGTGTTCAAAAACGTCGGGAGTCTTCTTGTTATTGAATGAAATTTAGTTAATTTGTTCGGTTTTGGAATATTGCGCCTTATCTTAAGCAACCCTGCACGCATTGTGGTCGACAGGATATCGCAGTATCTGTGCTGCGTTGCTGCTTGCTTTCAGAATATCCGTGTGTCTCCCGTGTGAGCTCAGTCTCACCAATCAAAATAACATAATGAACGCTGATGTTTCGGACAGAGTCCAAACATTTTAAACCTTTGCAAGACCATCAGAGCTACAGTTAGCGCTATTTCCCTCAATCGCACTTAAAAAGATCGTTTGTCCTTCTCGGCCCCACGTATCAACTACCGAAGCTAAAAGTGCTGATATATTCAGGTACATTTTAGAATAAAATAAATGTACATTTGAATGTTTATCTCAATCATTTTTCGAACAGCCCAGTTGATTTGAAGGAAGAACATCATTCAATGTTCTATCTTTAAGAATAAATATGAGCCTCGATGTTACGAAAAATTATTTGATAGACTAATTTTAAATACTCTTTCTGCGAGTGCTCTACAGTTCATTCTTGGCGAAATTTTTCCAGCTGGCCGTGGAATATCTCACACTCACTGTCATGCTCTGTGGATGAGCACAGTAGTTCCTGGACCTCTCTGCCATGAGTAACTTAAAACCTAAACACTAATTAGTATGCTGATACGACTGCATATGATTAATAATAATACAAGTACTACATCAGCACTGTTACTAAGAAATGGCTTTAATATTTTATAATGACTTAAACCCTAGTTAAGAAGTTAATGCGTGATCAATGCAGCCTCTCGGGACAACCGTCACCACGCCACGATCTGAATCAGAGCAGACAGCAAAAACCTCACGATCCCAGCAGTTGACAAAGAAATGGAAGGCGCCACTGGAGAATGGAGAAGCGTAGGAGTTCGTATATTTTTAAAATTAAAGTCGTTATCTTTCTATGTTTACTTACCTGTCAACGATTTTGTGCATTCGAGTTTGGGTTGGATCTTGGTGTTTAAAGCTGTAACCTCTTTCTGTTACCATATACTCGTTCTACTGAAAAACCCATCGAACGTTATCGGGACTCAAATACGGGTCAATCGGGTTGGGAACCAAGTCATTATCCCACTGCAGTGCACCAGTCAATATGAAATAATTACCATTAATATACATTGACCGGCAAATTTAAAGGATCATTTGAACTTTCAAAGGATAACGCCCGTTAAATTGCGAAGCATTTGTGTTATTATTTACATTGATTATCTTCATTAAATAATTAACTAACTAAGGGTATCAATAGCAGACTTACTTATACAATTGTTTCGTGAAAATAATCACTGTAAATAACTAAACGAATGTTTAACAATTTAACACGATTTTTCCTTTGAAAATAAAAGTGATCCAATTATTTTGCTTGTCAGTATAAGCGTAATAATAGTATAAATAGTAATGAGCGTTTTCGTGGCCGTGGCGGTAAAGACGAACTCGGTTGTCCCGGAAGGACGTGGGTTCGATTTCCCATCAGGAAGTCAAACCAATTATAAAGCTAAATATTATATTCCAGAGATGCTCATTGCCATGAGTTTTACTCTACCTACACAAAAAATGAGTAGCAGGTTAATTTCTGGGGGCAAAGGCAGTCGGTCATAGAGCTAACCACTCTACCGTATTTAGTGCCGCCTTCAGCTTCCGCCTCTCACAGGGACTTCATGGCTTGTACGGAAATAACTTCGTTTCCCTTTGCAATATGAAATGTAATCTCGTATTAAGTGGAAGTTTGATGTCTGTCACCTCCAGTCAAATGTCGGCGATGGTATTTTATTTCACTTTCGGAAGAGTTCTGTGCACCACTAATGCGTATTCTGTTTCAGGGTGATCAGTTTCTGTGAAACTACACGAAGACAAATGTTTTCGTTCCAATGCAGGGCAAAGTTAGGATTGCTTCTGCGGATTGGTAAAGTTGATTTTAACCATGACGAATTCCCAAGCTGTGATCACTGGTGGATGCCTGGATAGCAGTCTACAACTGTAAATGTCTCGTACATTACAATTTATAGATAGTTGAGGACTGCCAACTGCTATTTTCTTGCACTCTCGAAGGAGGACACTTTTGGTGGTCAATAGATGGGAGTTAATCAAACGGTTCCAATGATAATTTACAAATCCTGTGGTGAGCTGGATGTCAACCTCCTTCGTGAACACACAGTATAGCTAGATCCGAGTACGATGAGAACATTGCTCTGGCCAAAGGACATCATATTCTCTTTGCACCGTGAAAATGAGGTAATAATTACGGTGTGGCCTCATCTGATGAAATGCAAGTCCTTTGAGTTGATGTCATCCGAGCGAACTGGGCGTCAATTTCAACGTTTCGTTTTCACTGACAAATCGAGCCACTGTAGATAATTACAGTCAACACGTCTACCAGTCAAACCAAAACTCTACTTAGAAAGATCAGAATACTGGAATAATGCTACCCTGCTGGCTGTGATCGTTAAGGCATGAAGTCTGTATGATCTTACATCGTGGTGAGCTGGTTCGTGTCCCGTTGGTGGTACAAATTTTCATCATCAGTATGTTGCCCGACAGGGTAGCAGAGGATTCAATTCCAAAATTTCATAGCGTTCAGCTATGACTTGAAACAGAACTCTGCGTTCGGGAGGGGGGTGGGCTGCCTTGGGATTGATTTTCCGTGAATTTCCATTCTCCTCAGTAAGGCTTACGGCGCAGCGAGTCATTTTATAGATCATTCCTCTCCCCTCTCACCGCTTCTCCCCATCTCAAACCACCGCGATACATCTCATGGATTGAGAGAGCGTCACCATCTAGAAGATCCGCCGTACGCCATCAGGATAGTTAATGAAAGGTTGTAGTAGATAAATGAGGGTATATACCACTGGTGATTGCGATTCTCCCTTTGGATGGGGACGTTAAACCTGGAGCACACCGAGTGATGATATTCGACGGGAGTAGGCTATGTGCCGACACCAGTTTTCACCCTCTCCTTACCTCATTATTAAAGCCCGGATTTTCATGCTGTAATAGGTTAGATTGCAAACTAATTTGGTTAGTAGGAAATGTCGGCCACCCGCTCTTCCATAATGTTCAAGAGTAACATAAATTATAGGGGTTCTGATGGGCTGTAACCCTAATGTTTATGGAAACCCCATAGCACAGTAGTTGTGAAGGTGGACTATACTTGCTCCTCACTTCAGTAAGTTTGCATTCTAACCTATGCATAAAATTCCGGGCTCTACTCATTATCATCCCACATCCACATATATAGAAATACCTATATTAGGTGAGCTGAACATGCCCAGGACACTCCAGGTACTGAAAGCCGTTCGATAAATAAAATATTTTTCTGTTTTGCTTTTAAAATTTGCTTTGCGTTGCATCGACACAGATAGTTTTTATGGCGACGATGGGATAGGAGCTATGAGAGGTAAAGAAGCGGCCGTGGCCTTAATTAACAAAGAGCCTGGTGTGAATATGGGAAACAACGGAAAACCATCTTCAGGGCTGCCAACAGTGGGGTTCAAACCCACTATCTCCCAGATGCAAGCTCACAGTTTATCGCCCCTAACCGCACGGACAACTCGCCCGGTAAGATTAATAAATAAATAAATAAATAAATAAATAAATAAATAAATAAATAAATAAATAAATAAATAAATAAATAAATAAATAAATAAATAAATATTTCAAATAATTAAATTGACTCATCTTCTACAGTCGCGTAGTCAGAATGGACAACAACAAATTTACCTCAAGCATCTTAAACACCATTTGTAGAGGGAAGTGGACAAATGCAGAATGGACGAAACTGGTTCGAAAAGACCTAGAATTTTTAAAAATTGATCACCAGGATATATTCAACAGGGGTAAATTTAGAATGATGATAAGAACATCCGACACTCTCCAATCACTAACAGCTAAAGCATTGCGTACTATAGTGGGTGTGATGTGGATTCACAAAAGGAAAACTACTCACATCGTAGAGATGAAGGGACCGAGCTCGATAGCTGCAGTCACTTAAGTGCGGCCAGTATCCAGTATTCGAGAGATAGTAGGTTCGAGCCCCACTGTCGGCTGCCCTGAAGATGGTTTTCCGTGGTTTCCCATTTTCATACCAGGAAAATGCTGGGGCTGTACCTTAATTAATGCTACGGCCGCTTCCTTCCCAGTCCTAGCCCTTTCCTGCCCCATCGTCGCCATAAGACATATGTATGTCGGTGCGACGTAAAGCCAATAGCAAAAAAGAGATGAAGGAATACTGGGCTAAGAAGAAAGATCGCCACAGGTAGAAACCATGTAGTCCAAGAGGCCTCAACGAAACAAGAATAAATAAATAAATAAATAAATAAATAAATAAATAAATAAATAAATAAATAAATAAATAAATAAATAAATAAATAAAAAGTAATATTAGAGGTACAGTATCTTGAGCAAAGTCTGTGTTAATTAAATACAAGTTTCTAAGTACTGTATTGTCTTGGTAATTATTAAAATACCTTGAGTGTCACACGTCCGTAACGAGTTTTAAGTACTTAAATTAACATTGCGGATCGCCCACTTCGTACCTGAAGTTCTATGTGAATTCGTGTACACGGTGTGAATAATATTTTTAAACTGTAAAATAACATAGGTATGTCCCTGTACCTCAGGAGGCAGCGCGTCGGCCTCCCACCACTGGATTCCCAGGTTCAAATCCCGGTCACTCCACGTGAGATTTGTGCTGGACAAAACGGAGGCGGGACAGGTTTTTCTCCGGATATACCGGTTTTCCCTGTCATCTTTCATTTCAGCAACATTCTCCACTATAATTTCGTCTGCCTGTTTTTAATCATTGCTTCAAAGGAGTGCGACAGGCTTCGGCAGCCGGCACAATTCCTATCCTCGCCCCAAGATGGGGGCTTCATTCATTCCATCCCTGACCCGGTCACTGACTGGAAAACAGGCTGTAGGTTTTCATGTAATAACAGAGGTATTTAAACATTACATTTTAGGCGCCTTCACCTAAGCTACCAATTCACCCAGCGTGAATAATGTTATTTATAGCCTAGACTGTAGTGACATTTCCCGACATTTTATACCAATTTTCATTAAAGTTTGGTCGCCAATTTTCTCGTGGCTCGGCATTGATATGGACATAGCAACAAAAATCAAAATTCATGAATATCTCTTTTCATAGTCGGTACGGTAAAAATGTATAAGACAGAAATGATCGGAAATTTAATTCTATATAACTTTGGTTATGCAGTATTTATCGATAAAACCACTAATAAAACAGGTTTTTGAGAAGCGAATGTTAGGCCTTCCCTTAAACTACCATTTTACTCGGCATGAATAATGTTATTTATAACCTATGTTGTAGTGCCGTATTCCCCGACTTTACATACCGATTTATCATTAAATTCCCTTCAGCCATTATTTTGTGATGCGCGTACAGACAGACAGACAGACAGACAGACATAGATGACGAAAAGTTTAAAAGTGCATTTCCCCGTCACTGTTGACACGACCGATACTGAAGTACAATTTCTTTTTAATTCTGAGCAAAGTACAGACAAACTCTTATGTTATATATATATATATATAAACAAAGGATGGAAGCTACGATTATGAATTGAGAACATCGAAGTAGAAAAAAGGAACGCTTTTGCAACTGTAACTCGCAATATTTATTTCATTCAAATTTGAATTCTTTATGAACACTTTATGGTCAGTTCAGAATATTCTGTTAGCTGATAAGCCAATTCCATTTTCTGAGTTCTGTTTATGTCTGCCTCTTTATGTAGCCTTTTTTGTCTGTATTATTTCCCCTAGGTACTTCAATTTATTTAATCTACATATTCTGCGGCATCTTGTGTTTAGCAATATTGGAGAGTTATTAACGTTCTCTGTCTTATTATTATCATTTTTACTATTTATTTATTTATTTATGTATTTATTTATTTATTTATTTATTTATTTATTTATTTATTTATTTATTTATTTATTTATTTATTTATTTATTTATTTATTTATTTATTTATTTATTTATTTATTTATTTATATATTTAAACCCGTTTCCCCTCCAGGGTTGGTTTGTCGAACACATAAGGGATTTTATCTGTACCGCACCAGGGGCAGTGTCCTGGAGCGTGAGATATTTGGTCAGGGATACAACTGGGAAGGCTGACCAGTAACTCGCACAAGCAGCCTCACCTGCTATGCTGAACAGGGTTTTTGTGAAGGAAGGAGAAAGAAAAATTGGGATGGATAGGCAAGGAAGAGAGAGGAGACGAAGACAGCGGTCGTGGCCTTAAGTTAGATACCCCCCCAGCATTTACCTGGAGAAGAGGTGGGAACCACTTGGGGGATGGATAAGGTGGGAATCGAACCCCTCTACTCGGATGACCTCTCGAGGCTGAATGGACCCCGTTCCAGTCGTCGTACCACTTCTCAAATTTCGTGGCATAGCATGGAATCGAACCCGGTCCTGCGGGGGTGACAGCTAATCACTACACCAGACGGATTTTATTGTTAATATTGTTATTTTTATTCGTATTATTATTATTATTTTCTCGCACAAGACTCGCGCCTATCATGGTTTAATTATTTTCGTTTTGTACCTTGCCGTTCCCTGGACGTCGACCAATTAACAGTGTTTTCACGCCCAAGATCATACTCTCCACTCACGTGCTCGATTGCCTTTCATGTCGTCTTCTATGAGCAGTTGCATTTGCCATGTCGGAAGATAAAAATAATATTTTGTTTGGTACACAGTCTACCCCTCTTCGCTTGCAAAGAGCAATATGAAGATTTTGAACAGTGAATGACATTACTGAATGCTCTCCCACCAGTTGGTGGCTATCCGTGACTTGGTGAGAAGAGTGTTTATTCATTCATTCGTGCTCGACCACAATTCAGTCATGAAACTATTCACTCACCACTTCATATAGGCACTCATTCATTTCTTCAGTTATTCAGTTCATTCAAATTTTAATTGTAGGACAACTCTATTAAGGCTGATGACACAAATGTAGGCTCTAATATAATTTAAGAAGAGTACGGTACATGTCTGTCCTAGACTATATATCTCTTTAATGTCTAGAACAAAATAAATAAATAAACTATAAAGAAAAAACTAAAATTTAGCAACTGGATTGAAGTAGTCAGTAAGTTTAATTGTAATGATTATGCCCGGTAGCACAAAATGCAATCAAAGTTTGACTGGAGTTTGATTGGCAATCAGTGTGGGTTTGATTGCCAATCATCCTATGTGAGTTGCAGTAACAACAATTGATCGACGATCAATCCCCCATCAGATTTGACCGGCAAATTAATGCTGTTCAAGCACTGCTTTTCCAATTAGTGCTTGCTGTCTTTAAAGTCAATGATGCTTTCTTTCATTATATCAAATAAATCTTGAAATGAATACTTATCTCTGGCATATTAATATCCATGTAAACCCAGAATTTGTAGAATTAATAAGCCCATATGACAAAACTTCAACCTATCCGGAGCATAGTTGTTTACTCTTTTGTAATTTTGCCCACACAGCATCCCTTTATTTATTTTCAATTATATGCAAGTATCCCTTAACTATATTATGTAAGAGGGCTCTATTATTCAACGAAACATTTGGCCCTCTCACTTTCTTAGTGAGGATATCCCTCATATTGTCGAAAATTAATTGAATCAAACGAAATCCTCAAAATCCGCTATTTTTGTTTCACCTTCCTGAAACACGATTAGGATCAGCTGTGCCCTGATTCACTGCCACTTTGATGTCTTTGCTAGACACCAAAGAGGATAAAATAGACACCATCCTTAACGAATCAACACCGCAGTGGTCACTAATTGCTCTGTTGCTAGATTTATTTCCTTCTCGTATCGTCAATCAGTAAACTGGAGAAAGTTGATCGGGGTTTCGGTTTTCTGCAACGCATTCTGGAATTAAAGTTGATTGGCAATCAGCTGATCTGCCATTAAGGACTGATTTGATGGACCTTTCTGCAACCGGGCATTAATGTAGTAATAGGTAAATAGAAATAAGGGTAGGAATGCATGAATCTAAACTCATTTTGATTTACAATAAAAAAAATTTAATGAAATTATATTTGCTCGTGGCGTCAACCCCTGTGGATCTTTCGCCACTACTTGCACCATATGCTATGAACTTGCGTGTAATTGGAATTGAGGAAGTGTGGAGTGTTGAATGTGAGGAAAGGAACGTTAAGGACGACACAAACACCCAGTCCCCAGGCCAGGGATATTAATCATTTAAAATTAAAAATCCTTGACCCAGCTGGGAATCGAACCCGGGGCCGCCGACAATAAATGATTACTCCCTCGCTAGTTTCAGGTGATCCGAAACTGCGAGATGGAGTATTCTATTCTATTCTATTCTAATGGCATTACCTTCACACCTTCAGTGTTCTTAGCTGTAGTACACGCTGGAAATCCCTGTTTACTTATATTTTTCCACTTACTGTATTATACAATTAAACAACCACTGCTGCTTATCACCTTGACACCGCATTAGAGACTACTTACTTACGTTGCCACGGGGAGTCTTTTCAATAAAACAAAATACGACTTTATCAAATGGTGTACTTTTACCTACCTTTTCAGGACTGGATGTGTCCACTTCTTTCACTGTGAGAGCTAAAGAGGCACTTTGCACAAGGGTCCGCCTTCAAAAGCTTGTGTGGTGCCACCTCTGCCCCTTTCGCTCGCTACACTGATCTCCCATTAAGATACAGCCTTTTCAGGGAACAATTCTCGTGCACCAAATGGATTACATTCATTGACCATGCGATTTATCTTTCACAAAAGATCAAAGACGTAAACCAACACACAGTAGCACCGAAACATAGCAAATGTGAATATTTTGTCTATAATGTAAGTTTGTCATATACAAAATATCTTATCACCATCAAGTATAATATTTTTCACCTTTATTAAATATTTATATTTTATCTGATGGGAACTTTTTCCAAAAGCTCAGGAATGATCGACTAGTTGAGATCCACCTGTGGGTGAGGGCCGTAGAAAACATTCGTATCTGGCTGCCATCAAGGCAACTAAAAGGGATCCCAAGAGCTAACATTCTAGAAGCGTGATTTGGCAACCACTATTTATTTATTTATTTATTTATTTATTTATTTATTTATTTATTTATTTATTTATTTATTTATTTATTTATTTATTTATTTATTTATTTATTTATTTATTTATTTATTTATTTATTTATTTATTAAATATCCTAATAGTTTGAAATTTATTGTACATATTAGGGTTATAGTTATGACCAATTTTCTTTAATTATTGTTCCTTGACACAAAACTAGGGAAATGTGGTGAATGAACTTAAAAAATGTTCATAACAGCAGAATTTCGTATACAGATTGATATTATGGCTTTTAATGTTCCACATTACAATTGCTTAAGTGACACGGAAGTTCGAATCTTGTCCTTCCAAACATGGCGCAGTCGAACAGTAAATGGTCCACCGTTTGTGAAGATACACAATGCACAAGTAGTCGCCTGAAATGTTAATTTTGAAATGTTCAAAGTAGCACTTAAACATTCGATGTCCTGAAAGGAACAAAGTGAGATTGAATTCGGGCACTTGATGTTTTGCACTGGATTTGGCTGTGAATATGTCGGAAAAATATAATTATCTTCCGACAGAACCTTTTGTACGTGATGTCCAGGGGTTGTTCCACTGTCTTATTAGATGTGTTTTGATTCGAGCTTTTACATAGCTTTGGGAGTGGGTTGTTGTAGGTGATTTTTAAGTTGGATCAAGGAGCTGCTTTTGCAAGGATGTCTGCCTTTTCATTTCTAGAAGAACGGGTGTTTCCACCAACCATAAGGTCCGTTGCTGGTGCTCAGTAATGTTTTCACGTAGTTCTGCCCATTAATCGCATTTATTTTTTCTCTGAAACCTTCATTGATGAAATCTTGTTTTCTTCTGACTCCGTCCATTTTAGGTTTGCGAGATGTAGGGAGTCTTTCATTTTCACGCTCACCGTGGTCCTTTCCAACTTTTGCCGATATTGCCATCCTCTGACTAATATTGTACTGGAGGATGGTTCTTTAGTTGTAATATTTCTTTAAACAAATTTGAGAAAAGGAAGCAGACTCATAAGTAATTTGCTATTTTCAGGTATTTTTTGTTGTTTCTTGTTTTCATATTTATTTATCTATTTTATTATTTATATAGTCCTTTTCCTTTTTTATTATTTTGATAAAATTCTATTTTGTTATTATGTAATATGCGTGTTTATTTTATTTCGCTATTGTACCAATTGCAATGTCTTGGTGTAAAATGATAATTAATGTAAGACATACGTTAACATTTACAAGCATATATCATTTGAAATTTTGACAATAATTACCTGTTTTTCCTTTCCTCTACCAGATTAAGGACTAATAATAAAGATATTTCTTTTACGTATCATTCATAACCATTACTGTTTTCGGAGACGCCGTGTTGCCGGAATTTTGTCCCGGAGACCTTCTTTAACGTGCCGGTAAACCTAGCGAAACGGGGCTGACGTTTCTCAGCACCTTTTAATACTACTGGACTGAGCCAGGAGCGAACCTGCCAACATGTGCTCAATATTAAAAATTGGCATTACAATGACACAATGATAAACAATGAAGAACAATTATCAGACTTTATTTCCCTTCATAATATTGCACCCATATTTATAACCTTGCTAAATATTGAAGCTAGAAAATTACAACTCTAAGATGCAACTACAAGCGCAACCATAATTCTTTATTGCAAGCTTATCTCACATTCCGTGGCATGAGAACTCGCCGTGGGAGTGAGCCAGCCACCCAATTGAGCGGGCTTGGAACACATCGGCTGACCTCGTGTAATTAATAAATAACTTCTACATAATAGACCTTCATTGTGAGAGATTTCGGCAGTATCATTAACTAAGAAAGGTATAATTACTAATTTTAAGAAATGTGTAATGAAGCTAAAATCCACATGGTGGAAATGTGTTTAATAAAGCCTGGAGTAAATTTGGCATCCATACTGCCATACTAGCAGCACGTACCAAGGTCAAACAATCAGAAAGTGCGCAAAATCACCTACACGAAATTAATTAATTACGCCCGTTAAAGGCATGGGAGAAATCAGTGAACAACACAATCATGACTTGGAATTTAGGTGGAATTTCTGGGGTGAGTCTCAAAGAAATCGGTCCAGTGGTTTTCAGATTGTATTATTACACCACGAAACATCATGACAAGTATACTGTCATTAGGAAACCTATAAATATCCCTTCTACTGGACAGTAGCCTCACTCACTTTGTAAGTTCGCGAGGGTGAACCCGCGTCGGGCAATACCAAGAAGAGGTCTTGAACTGTATCCTCAAATAAACTTGTGATATGTACTGAGTGAGTTGGTTCGTGATAAAATAGCTTTAACAAGTGGTAAAGTGCAAAATAAATATTTTTAGTTGAATTGGCAATATAATTCCTTCACTTTCGCAAATGGAAACAGTAAATTTATAGATAGGTTCTCGCAATTACTGTGTGTCTTTGTAGTCAGTGAAGCAAACATAAACGGGCCAAGACAAGCTTCGGGTCTCATATCTTGTGGCCACTTGGCGACAGGCGAGGGGGAGGGAAGTTCTCACGGATAGTTGGTTTAGAGTCTGTGTAATTATAAGTATAGAATGTGTAGAGTCTGTGTAATTATAAGTATAGAATAAATAAAAGAGAAGCCTGTTTTCTTTCATTATGAGTTGCTAAGTGTCTGAGACGAGCTGGCTCAAATGGAGCCAGGATACCCTCCGAAGCTACGACGCAGTTATCAGGTCTGTCTACTTAGAATAATCAAGTTTTGTAGTTACAAATTGTACATACTTGTCCCATTAAATTACTATGTGTCATGCGTAGAAATTAAGTGTGTTCTGATGGTGAGGCGAAGTGTTTATTATTCATGTCAATGCGTGAATCTTTAAAAATGCGTTCAAAATTTCTTTAGAAAAATGTTCTATGGGAAGTTTTAATATTGTACTAAAAATCAATGAAATAATGTTAGGTCCGATGAAAGTTACAATAATGATAGCTGTTGTGAGCGTGATAAAGTTAAATATGGAATTAATAATATAATGATAATATCGTAATAATAATAATACTAATAATAACAATAATTATATTCACGTCAGGGTAAATTTGAAATGATAAATTATGTATTCAGCAGTAATGTCAAGTGAGATTTGCGATTTATACCGAAATCGAGTGAAGTCTGATAAAGTTGGTACTTATTTTGGAAAACTTAAATTTTGTGACACCGTGTATTTGTGATACAGAAAATCGCGGTATGCTATTTTTCTCTTGAGGTCAGAAAAACGTAATGAAGTTAGTTGTGAGTTCCTTATAAAGTGTTGATCATGGGATTACGGATCTCTGAAAAAGTTTCGAACAGAAAGGAATGGATTGTAATGAAAATGAAATATTATGAGGATAGGAAGGCAGAGTAAGCCTGTATTTTATGAGTGATGTATAATGAACAGGAGTCTGAGGATAAGAAGCCCTGTTTTACGACAGAGATGAATGTGCGTAAGGGGTATATGTGAAGAGGTGATGTTTATGAGACAGGCTGTGATGTCCTGTAACAATCCAGAACAGTTGACTAATTTAATAGTGGTCAGAAGCCAAGTTAGCGCGTAGTAACGCCTCTATTATTACAAGACGATGTTCTTCCATGATTATTATATTATATGAACCTGTAAGTCTTGGCAATTAAGTCCAAGGGACGATTCTATGTAGTTCCAGCAAAGTGCATTTTTGTGATAGTCGACCTCACAAGCAAAGTACATTCTGACACGGTCAAAGTAATACTTGATTATCGTAAACTGAATTCTATTCTGTATTTTTACGAGACGAAATTATCGGTGACTGAAAATATTGCAGGTGAGAAAACTGAATATTATAAGAATGATACTTTAGCTTGAGTAGATTGATTGGAAAGTTATTCACTGGACACTTCACGGCAATACATGTTTGTAACAGTGAGACGAAAGGGCATTTGGAGCCTCACACTTGAGTTGTGCTGTGCATTTTGCGATGGTGGTGATTACTGTTTTCAGCGATATTACGTAAAATCATACGAGAGATGAATTTATTTTTATTTAGCGAACCTCACTGCATGTGTTGAGATTGTATTTTGGAATGGATTAAACTATTCGGACATGTTGTTTGATATCGATTTCACACTTTATTGTAAGAAATGGACATAGTTATATTTACCTAGATTCGAGTTCGTTCTGTGGCGAGTTTCATTTAATCGTGTTAGAGATTTAAATATCCGGAATTGTGTTTGAAGTTTCGATTTCGCCTGATAGAGTAAATGATGTGTAGATATTCTAATGTAGACTCAACGATTGATTTAGGATGCTGCCTGTATTATATGAATATACGGATGGGTAGACACTACGTTGGCTCAACGATAGGATTAGGACGTCGTCTGTATATAGTGAAGTCATAGGTTAGTCGTTTTTGTGAATCTACATGAAGGATGGTAGTGTCTGCAGTAGTGAACACGAATGCGAAGAGTGTTCGCAGGTATTATCCAGGCCATGTTTCGGCATAATTCTTACTAGCCAGAAGGTGCTCCCAGAATAGCGTTGCATCAGTAGTGGCATGAATGTAATGGTTGTCCCACGTGGAAACCTAGCTAAAGGAGATTGATCATTACTGTTTAGCCGCACGTGTTCAAGTTCGATGAACTTTCGTTTTTCTAGTTTTATTTTTCTTTACTTCAAGATTTATTGTTCGGATGTCCGGTATCTATTGATGGTGCCATGTATTGACACTTAGTTGATTTATGTTGGATTTACACTACGAATGCGGTTTCGATTCGTAAGCTGTTACTATATTTTATATTCAATTTTCGTTATTTCATTTTATATTAGGTGAGATGTTGATCTACCGATTACTTGTAGTTTGGTTTAATGGGACAAGTGTACGTAGACAGGTTTGTAATGGTAGTCGTAGTTACAGAAAGCTATAAAGATTTCTTTGATTTGTGTTATAGTGTGGACTTGTAATTCGACAAACTTAACGACACAATTATTTCATGACCTGAAAGTCGGTTTAGTAAGAACATTCTCACGTGACTTATCACTTTTTTTTAATTTCAGTGTTTGGCATTTCTTATAAAAGCATAATGAATTAATGTTTTCCTGCATTTCGCAGTTTTGTTCCTTTAGGACGACGTAACGTAAGATCCCTTCGAATCAAGTTGTTGTTGGTTCCTTCTGAACATCTGATGCATGTTTCAGCATCGCGATTATTCTGTAACTTAAGGGTGTCACGAGATGACAAGCTATGGTGAAATTTTATTTTTTATTGTGACAATTGTTGTTAACTTGTAATGAACACCATGCTTTCGAGTAATATTTCGCAACCTATCAAAAGCAATTGATAATCGATTTCGTTCTATTAAGGGTCTATTCGGGGGATGTTCCAATATCCGATAGGATAATAGACTGGTGGATAACCGTAATTAAATGTAAATCAGGAATTCTACTTATTGACGGTCAGATTTTCCACGGATCGTGTAGATTAACTCTCAGTTATCGTTTGGATTAATGGTGCCCGATTTTCAGGTTTTATTCTCATATTCTGGTTTTAGCTGTCCACAAATTTATAATAATTTTTTATTCTCTTAAATATAATGTGAAACAGTAAAAAAATAAAAACGACAAGACTCGCGTTATGTATTGTGACTGCGTTGAAACGTTTTAAAATTATTAAGTGATTTTTTTGCTAATTAAATAAACATTTTTGTCGTGATTTAATTGAATAAAATTTTAGTAAGCATGCTGTTTTGCTCCTGATTTAAAGTAGTTAGGCTCTCTTCTGAAACCCATCGTTTGCTTAATGTAGTGACAGGAAAAACCCCGCTACGACCCCAAGAACTTAAGAGTTCGATATTGCTCTGTTCAAGCAGCTGAGGCAGACGACGAATGATGGAACATTTAGTTCAAGGGTTCAGTAAGTCATCGTGTCATTGTCAAGTCAATTTTTAATATTTATGGATGAAGATGACTTCCAAGGAGAGTCGAAGCTAGCACCATGGTGTATTAACCTACAGTTACTAAAAAAAAGGTGTGTGGAATAGGTGAACTCTTGCTTCACTGAAATTGAGCTCAAGAAATTTAGTCATGATACTGACTGCATTGTCTGGCATGAATTTCAACGTTGCGTAGAGCTGTGTCCATGAGGCGAAACAGCTGGCAAAAATCGAGGAGAATGGCATGCAACGACACACTGCGCAGGGTATATGGACCGAAGAGAGAGAGAGAGAAAGGGAAAGAGAGAGAAAGCAGAACGCTGGAGGGACTATATACACTCTACATGAAATTATATATAATTAAATGGTTTGAAAACAATTAATTTTACAGCACAGAATTAGATTAACGGTTGAAAAAGCATGACTTTAAATCTACAAACAATACACATGACATTAAAAGTGAAATTAATATAAAAGCATCTAAAAATGTTATTTGAATATGGACGTGGAATTCAATTCAATATTTATTTTGTTACATTTTTACGGAAGCAAGCAATAATTGAAAAACATCTTGGCAACAGTTTTAATTCACAAAAAACAGAATTTTTCATATTTGAGGCACACTACGTTCGAAATCATTATGTTGAGTTGCAAATACGACTGGTGCTGTTACAGCTACTCATTGTTCCCTAATTTACTGGGTACAGGAGTCTTAATAGCCTAGTGACATTTTGACTGGCGTCGCAGGAAACCAGTCGCGGTACAAATCCTGGTCATTATCACGGATTTTGAAATGAAATCTCGCAGGGGTATTATTTGTACCTCAGGGTTCGGTGCTCTCACCATTACTTTTCATTCAAGTGATAAATACGTTCACGCATGACTTGCAGAGCAAAATTAAGTGGACCTTTGTCTATACTGACGAAATTTTACTCGCAGGTTCCGGTAGGTTGGATCTAGAACATGAAATTCAAGTCATGCTCTAACCATCCAAGCTAATGCTGTCTACGACTTAACTCAAAGAAGAGTGTGTAGATTGAGACCAATCCGAGCGTACTCTTCACGTTAATGGCGTGAATATTGTAAAATATTCCTCCTTCAGATGTCCGGGATCCCGTTCGCTGAAAAATGGCAGTCTGAGTTACAAGATATTGGTAGATAGAAGTCACTGGCAAGTTCACTGACCACTACATTTCAATGCATCTTAAATCAAATAGGGTAGAGCATCAAATCCACGTCTTGGAGATGTGAATACATCGACAGAGCATGGTAATTACTCGGTTAGACTACGTTTATAACGACACAATCAGACAGCGAATGAGTGCCGCATCTATTTATGAAAAGATGCAAAACAGACGCTTCCACAGACACGGCTACGCAGGAAAGTGTACAACATTAAATTTTTAAGTCAATGGTCGATGCTTCCGCGGAAGACCTAAACAACAATGGATGCATACAATTAAATATGATCAAAAATGCGTCAACTTATATCCAACTGATATTTTGACAGATGAAAATGGCGATCCGTAAATTGGAACCTACGCCTGCAGGATAAATTATTAAAATAATAATAATAGTTACGGACTTTCCGTGGTTTACAGAATTGTAAGAAGGTGCTGGTGTGAATGGGTGGAGAGAGAAAAGACCAGAGCATGATTTATAACACTCAATTTTGAAATGTTATTCTTTCCTTTCTTTTTTCTGGCTTTAAACTTTAATAGATGATCGAAATCAGCAACAACAAATAAGAGTTAAAGAGCTCGTCGGCTCGAATAACAAGAGTGGACTATAGGTCCAAAAATCAGGTACAATAGAGAAGATTATATACTCAATAATTTACAAGAAATGAGCTTTGTAGCTCTAAAATTACACTATTTCAAAGAGCACATCTGCTCCACTCACTTACGTTCCAAACTTTTACTACAGTCCAGCCTCTCAGATTCACAAGTTTTCTGTGAAATTTCACACTAGATAAACTTCAAAGCAGTGCTTACTGTTATTTCAGCTTGACAGTCTATTACACACTCGTCAATAACAAATGACACTTTAAACAGGGACAATAAGTGTCCATTCTAAATGGCCTTAATGTACAAAAGAAAAGGATTAAGAGATCGGACATGAACAAAATGCTAGGAGGCGAAACAATTGCACTCCTTGTGAAATACACTTAAAATGCTACATGGGCTTATGGCTCGAAGTTACAGAGGCTAAGGAGGGGTAACTAGTTGCAAAATATTATGGTCCAAAGTAGTGTTAAAAGTTTAGAGTTTTAGAAAATCACAGTCACCCCCAAACCAAGTTGAAAGGGAATTAATAGAGGGTAAACACTCTTTATTCCCTAGGTTACATATTTCCCAGCAGGGATTTCGCCTAAGTCTTCAGACTTGCCTGAAAATTTACATTTAAAAGGTGATATTAAACTTTAGAATTTTACATCAAGAAAGAAGTTTGAAACATTCCCCTCAATTTATCTGCCTGAAGCTATCACATATTAAAAGATGCATGCCCTAATGCGCTCAGCTCTTATAGCAACTCAGGGGGAAGGTTCACGAACTCTCTTGAGCTAGGCAGAATGCCTGTATACACCCACAGTTTTAACTGGCTACAAAAAATATATATACAAAATTTTCTGATTGATCCATAATATAAGGAAGAAGGAAGTCGTAGTAGTCCTGACAACCTAAGCACATTAAAAAACAATTTACAAACACACAAGGTTTACAACCATATAGAATAGAAATTTCCCTTGAAAAATTAACAGTCCATCCTCCCGCCAGAGGGGGCACATAGGCCGACAGTAGAGACATATAAAAATGAAAGGCCCAAGTGTCTTCGGATGCAGCCCCACGGTGTAGAAGGCAATGTATCCGCCTGTCACTCGGCGGCCCCGGGTTCAATTCCCGACCGGTTCAGGGTTTTTTATTTGTAATTGATTAATATCCTTGACCTGGGGACTGGGTGTTTGTGTCGTCCTTAACGTTCCTTGCCTCACATTCAACACTCTACACTTCCGCAATTCTATTTACACGCAGGTTCCTCTCAAATGGTGCAAGTAGTGGCAAAAGATCTTCATAGCTCGACGTCACGAATAAATATCATTATTTAAAAAAATAAAAAATAAAAAATATTCGGATGCATAGCTCAGGGTTCATAGGACAGACCGCCTTCAAGAAGGCACGCCGTTCAAATGGACGGAGGAGGTGTACCTCCAGTACAACAACAGTAATAATAATAATAATAATAATAATAATAATAATAATAATAATAATAATAATAATAATAATAATAATAATAATAATAATAATAATAATAATAATCGTTTGGCCTCAGCTAATATTCACATGTAATTCATCAAAGTGTCACACGGAGGAAATACACAAAACAATTGAAATAAAAGCAAGCGTCATTGTAATTTGACGCCATCTAGATGTCTGCTCGTCAGTTTGGATGTTCCATTTTACTCATGACCTACTAGATGCAGACAGATTAACCGAACCTCTCTTAGGCGTATATGGCTGAGCTTTAAATAATATTGTCTGGTTAACACTAAATGTGTCACCAGCGACCTTTAACACGCCGACATCATACGACATGTAGTGTCAAATGGACTTGTTTCCACCCTTCAAAAATCCGACTACCTCTGCCGAGTTTGAACCTGCTAATTTGGGATCCGGATGCCGTCACTCTGATTAAATTAATAATTCATTGAAAGTGCGAATATAAATGAACTTTGTTAGTTCTTCCAGTAAATAGTGGTATATAATAAAATAAATTAATTCATATCCACAATCTACGTGGACTTGTATAAAATAGTTCGTCATCGATTACCGCTGCTTCAGCTTCGGACGGATCTCCGACACTCCGGCCACTTCAATGTCCACGAAGTATATTCGACCTTTTATTAATATCAGTCTAATATATAGAGAGTAATGGCGACGGCTAAGTCATTTCAATAGCTGTAACATCAAATAACGTGGAGTCGCTGAGACGTGTCGAATTCCATAATTCATTTTTCATGAATGTGTGCTGTCCATTTCGCTGTCATTCCTTTCATATATGACACAAAATCACAATCAAAATATATACCAAAAATGTTCTTTTTAAATTTATAGTCTGCTTGCAACGATTGTGGATGTCAGAAACGAGAAGAGACTGCTGGGGATCGTGTCTGTCATGGACAGTGCCTCTGTGATCTGTTCCATGGAAGTGTGTGCAATAAATATCACTTGGCGATCAGTAAAGCGCAAGCTGTCATCTCTAGATTACTAATAACAGGAGATTGACAGGGCAGGTTGCCATGGTTACGGCGCACGTGCCAGTTCGGCCCCCTAAACTCTGGGCTCCAAGCGCTTGTAGGTGTGGCACTGTAATTCATCAAAGTGTCACACGGAGGAACTAAAAAAACAATTGAAATAAAAGCAAGCGGGGATAATGCACAACACGCCCGAGTGGCTTGATTCCTGGCTACGGTGCCAACAAAGAAGATGAGGACTCTTTGTTCAAATGAAGGGAATAAGCGAACAGCTATCCACCAGACATCGTCATAAGCGACATCCAGAACTTCACCCTAGGATTGTTATTGTGCCTAGGCCAGGCGCTATCAGACAACCCGTCCATTATTTGAAGACCACATAGTAAAAACATGATAAGTAAATTTTTACCACTTCTATGATTATGATGCCATTAGATGAGTGAATGTGAGTACCTCTATGTGACGTAACCGAACTGGGGAAAAACTGACTGATCCACGTAAAATTGCCGACGCTAAATTGGTGACATTAATTCCATATACACCCCCAGCCAGTAATTTGGCGCCATTTTCTGCATGCGGATCTGACCCTTATCTTGACATGGGGAACAGTGCTGCAGTCCGAGTTGATGCATGACCCCAGGTATTTGAGCTGGATCACTTGATAGACCTGAGCCCCGTACACAGAGATCGTGTCATCTGGCTGGTCACCATATTCCAGGGTATGAAATACTGTATTGCTGTACAGGGGAATTTCACAAGTCAAGGTGAAACAGGGAATAATGTCGATAAGCCCAGGCAAACTTCAGTTTCTTAGTCCTACATAACGAAAGATATACAGGATGAACTGAAATTCGCAGACTCGGGCGTCGCAGCGCTACTCCTCACATCCCAACAGAAAAAGGACGTTGAAGAGTGGAAATCTGGCAACACTGTAACCACATATAGGATAACTACCTCTGTCAGCACACATTAGTCGTGCCGTACAGTTGGTGCATCGGATAGAGTTTTGAGTTAACATGCAGGAGCTCGAGGGTCGATCCGGGGTTGAGGCGTATGTTTTTTCTTTCGTAAATGTAGTCCAGGTGGTATGGTATCTGGCATGTCGGTGTTGAGGTCTTCTTACAGGATAATTTTTGTGTGACATATATCATATAATGAGATATGATTATGTTTGCCAGGTTAATACTAAGATGTTCTGACAAATTTGGTTATGAGATAGTTTCTTCGGACATGTGCTGTTATATTTTTCGACGGAATAATTATGAAGGGCATGGTGCACATGTAAGATGGTAAAGAATCGTGAATGATAGGATCGTCGATAGAATGTTATGGTGATAATGCTGTTGTTGTAATAGTGTGGTTCATTGAAAATAAGCATTACGGAAATTACGAGAATTGCAATGAAGTTAAGGTTGTGAATAGTTAAATAAGATGTTCATCATGCGAAGTTTTGAATGGTACTGAACGTAGACAAGTGCTAGGATTGGATGATAGTGTTTTAAGTTATATTTCGAAGACTGGGTATTGAAACGTGTGAAAAGTCGTCAGAATGTTAATCCATGGCACGGTTAAAAGGCGAATTTTACCCATTATATGTGGATGATCATTGTTAGAGGATCTTCGATACAAAACGACACTAATGTGAAGTAATGGGTTGGTTCATATTTAAACTATGTTATTGTCACCTGAAGCCGTGCATGATTCATATTTATTTTGAGTAGTTGCTTTGTAGTATTTGAATTTCCTAGGCAGTAGTACATCTTCATACTATTCAGGAGAATCTTCGGATGAGGTCAGATGCTGTTGGACCGGTTCAGAATCTTCTTACCTCTTAATGATGTTAGTAGCTGGATGTTGTATATTTAGATGCGGCAGAGCTTGGGATTCCAGGAGTGTGCTGTTTCTGCCATATGATTGAATTCATTTTTTGGAATTAAGCAACAACGTAAAATACACGTTATTATGGGATACTCAAGCTTTCAAATAGGTAATTAATTCAGGAGATGAATAATGATATTGATGGAATATGGGAGGACAAAATCTTGGATTAATGAGTGAACAAATTAAATATTTATTATTTTGTTATTGGCGGACATTAAAAGTTTCTTGATAATCAAGCCTTCAGCAACTTTCATATTCGATTTATAAACTATAGAAAATAGAGTTAAAGTTGGTTCAATCGTCAGCATATTATTAATTTTATGATGATCAAAGCCAACAAAGCATATAATGTTAATTTAATCTTCTTATTTTCCAAACATGTTGTCATGTCAGACATTATTATTGTTATATTTCTTTTATGAATGTTTAATTAAATTGGAATATTCTTCCAAAGAAACTAAAATTCTCGATATTCTCATTTTCTCCTAAGTTAAGAATTAGCATAGCCTTGCATAGTTTAGTAGAATGGATTGTCGTTATAAGAATAAGAACTTGATGTTGAATAGAAATGGATTGTAACCGGCGCTCATCGAATGTCCATGCCCGTGAGTGTAATCTCGTGAAACTCCGTTGACACCAGCCGAGGCGTATCTATATTATTTCGAATCCATAGTCAAACCACCTACGAACGGTTACAATATGTACAATATTGTTTACGTTGAGTAAACTTGTCAATGATTGAGAGTTGTTGTATGAACACACATTAACCTTATTAACTTACAGTAATGTTTCTGTACTTTTCTAAGCAGGTAAAGTGTAGTCCGTTGTCTTCAATCACTGCTTCCGGACTGTGGTCATGGAGGGGTTGAGTGGACAGTTGACGTGGGCCTTGCACCCGTTTCGAGGAGAGGGGAGATGGATATTTTGCTTCTTCGTGTTATAATGTATTTTTTGTATTACGCAGCAAATGCAGGTTAATGACTTTGATTAATAAAGTATGGAATTGAATTAGAAAGCATCTTGTAAGATGTTATATTCTTTTTTAGTGATAAATGATATGGCCAGACTAAAAAGCCTTGAAGTTGCGTCACTGGAAAATATGGCTCCCTTATTAACTAATGAAGACTGTACCACCATTAGATATTTTTGTACTTTGTGATCCTCGTAACGGTAGCAGATTGGCTCGTTAAACCATCCTCTGGAATTTGGATACTTTTTGAGGCTCGGATGTTTTGAAACTCAGGTATTTTACTTCCCATGCCTCCAAGTTCAACGGACCTCAATCCTACTGACCACATCTGGGAAGCCATCAAGACGGACATTCGCACCCTTGATCATGCTCCGACAAATCTCCGGGAAGTTATTAGAGCCTGTGCTGTGGTTATGGATTAGTTCGTTTTCCAACGCTTCCGGTGCCTAGTGGAGTCCATGCCAGGTAGCATCGTGTATCAGGCTGAAAGGGTATGCTACTTGCTACTACCCAGTTATCCCTAATTGCTTATAGGTGTAATGTACAGTACACATAAAAGTGTTTCGCGTATTCCTCAACTCATACACAAATAACTCTCAATAAATCCAACTCCACAAAATTGCTTCTTCGTAAATACCTTGGTTACGTAAGATGGTGACGACAATGATGTTCAACGTACGAGATGGAACTGAGCCTTGTAGTCGGGAATTTATCAGCAGCACTCACCTGTAAAAGAATGAAAAGCTATTAATGTTCAGTTTCTGTGTTATTTCATGTGTGTGACAGGAGAAAAATTAAACAATTTTCATGGAAACATCATGAATGGAAAACTCTTTCATAACAATGAAATAACACAGGCAAGTGCGTGAAATTTGTTGTTATTATATTAAGTATTCGACTTTATTCACTCCTTATTCGAAGATTTATTCCAAGTATCAGCCACCAAGTGATTAAGTTTGGACGTTCTTGTTTAATTAATATTATATACCTAAACATTTATCCATGAGAGGCTCACAGAAGCGACAAAGTTCAAAACATGCTTTTCATAATTTGCTTGGTATCGCACCGGCACAGATAGGTTTTAGGGCGACGATGGGACAGTAAAGAGCTACGTGTAGGAAGGAAGCGGCCATGGCCTTAGTTAAGGTACAGTCCGAGCATTCGCCTGGTATGAAAGTGGGAAACCATTTAAAACCATCTTCAGGGTTGTCGACAGTAGGGTTCTAACGACTATCTCCCGAATGCAAACTGACAGCTACATTACAAAACCGCGCAGCCACTTACTCGGTACAAATAATAATATATGCATATTTGAGTAGGCAGAAAATCTAAATATTTGCAGGTCAAAAAATAGAAGTATACAATGAACATTAAAAGTCAGGTTGTGAGATTCACTGATAGAAAAAATTCTCTCAGTTTTAATTACTGCGTTGATAGGGTAAAATTTCCTTATGGGGATCACTGTAAGTACCTAGGTAATAATATATTTTAAGGAAACATCTTTGTTGTAATCATATAAACGGGATTTTAATCAAGGGTACAGATCTCTGCACATGGTCATTTAAGGGTTGCAGTAAGGATGTAAAGGAGAGGGCATATAAGTCTCTGGTAAGACACCAACTAAAGTACGGTTCCAGTGTATGGAGCCCTCACCAAGATTGCTTGATTCGACAACTGGAAACTATCCAAAGAAATGCAGCTCAATTTGTTCTGGGTGATTTCTGATAAAAGAGTAGCATTACAAGAATGTTGCAGACTTTGAGCTGGGAAGACTTGGGAGAAGGAAGACGAGCTGCTCGACTAAGTGGTATGTTCTGAGCTGTCAGCGGGGAGATGGCGTGAAATGACATTATTGGACGAATAAGTTTGAGCGGTGTCTTTAAGAGTAGGAAAGGACACAATATGAAGATAAAGTTGGAATTGAAGAGGACAAATTGGGACAAATGTTCCTTTATAAGAAGAGGAATTAGGAATTGGAATAATTTACCAAGCAAGATGTTCAAAATATTTACAAATTCTTTGCAGTTATTTAAGAATAGAGTAGGTAAACAATAGTTGATGAGTCTAACACCTGGACGACTGCCCTAAACGCAGATCCATGGCGATTGAAATATATATACAGTATAACATACGATGTAGTTAACTTATAGGTTCGGTGTTCCTGTGTGTAAATATTGTCTCTACTGGTGTATTCAAATATAACTTCATGAGGCTGGGATTGGGAGGGGGACAACCTTATCCTATAAGTTTGATATCATTCAACATTACATTTGGGGTGGAAAGTCACAACGTTCTAGAGAGGCAGTGAACACCGTTTTCTGCTTCTCATGTCTCCTATATCTCAGTATCAGCTGGGCAGCAACGAGACCTAGCCAGGCAGAAACCTACTATACTAAGTTTTTGTACAAATCTTTAGGGTTTCGCATATTTGACATAACTTCTGGCATGTATCGGTACGGTGAGATACTTTACTCCACCTCAAGAAAGCCGTGAGAAAAGCGCAAGAAACATATAGTAAAAGACACATGCGACGTACCCATGATTGGTCTTGGTACAACTTGTAATGGATTGCATACTTCTGGTCTGGTTTGCTCACGACAATCGATAATATTCAACTACTGTAATGCATGTGTACGAAATACTGATTTATTTTTTGGAAGCGTAAATAGCATATTTTGAACAGACACTCAACAATTACATGCTGAAAGAATGTTCTACAAGTAACGTAGCTTATTCTGCAGCACGACTAAGGTACCACCCACAACACAATTCTCATACAATAAAAATAATGTACTGAGTTAAGCTGATTATAATATCACGTAGAGTGAAACGCTAAATAAAGAAAAGGAAGTAACCCATAAAATACGATTGATTGAAATTTCAACGGAAGAAAACGTCTATATTAAATTATTCAACCCAAACTGTCTGAAACATGGCTGAAGTGGTCTTGATTGTGTCGTCAGGTAGAAAGAATATCTCATCTCTTTTCAACTGAAACTATGGGGGCTACAACTGAAATTATGTTGTCTTCATTTTCGGGTCGACAATACGTGATATTCAGCTGAATCTGTGTGAAATTTGAATGGAATGTTATTTATTATAGGTTTCCATAGGGAATGAAAATTATTTATTTAGCGTATGATACTACAGGTGACAATCGACTATGTACACGTTCTTAACAGGAGCAAGACAAGACTATATATACTGTACATTAAAAAATATACATACAAACTCTGCATTTGAAAGGTTCATGTGTGGGTCTCTCTGTCTCTTATAGATGTAAGTCCAGCTCTTCCAGCCAAGAGAGTGCCTTAGGGATCACTAGATTAATGTCCTCGATGGAACCAGCAAAAGCTTGCAGAGGGCAGTCCTTCAAAATGTGCACGATGGCTTGCACTTCAGCACCAGAGTCACAAGCTGGAGAGTGTTTCCAGCCCCACTGATGCAGAGCAGAAGCACTTCTTCGCACTCCGCAGCGAATCCTGTTAAGTGTGGTCCAGGTTGCGCGAGGAAGGTTGAACCCAGGCAAGTTTGTAGTTGGATCCCTGATGTTGACAGTACCGTGAAGGTGTGATTGAGACAATTCATATTTCCACATTTCATCAGGCTTAAAAATGTGAATTAACTAATTATTTTGCCGTCTTCCAGGCAGGTTTCCGTGATTTCAGTCTCGTTACGGCATTTTCATCTGTACCCTGATGTATTGTGAGGTAACTGTTCCTCGCTGTCTTGGTCCGCAGTCTAACAAGGGCGCTTTGCCGTCTGATGCGTGGAGGCTAAATGTTGCTCAGTAATGGTAACCATTTAATAGGAGTGGAGCGCAATGTACCAGATATAATTCTCATTGTGTGGTGCAGTTGGACATCAACCGGACTAGTGTGGGAGCTGTTGAGTCATACAGCGGAGCAATATTCAGCTGATGAATATACTATAGCTAGAGCAGTTGTTCATAGTGTACACGTATCTGCGCCCCAAGAAGTACCATCTATTCTACCCAGCAAGTTGTTACGGCTTTTAAGCTTAGCAGCCAGTTTCTCAAGATGGCATCGATAGGTTAAGGACCTGTCTAAAGTTACACCTAGATATTTAGGGTTGGTATTACAGTGTAGTGTGTGGTTTCCGAACCTGATCGTAGGTTGATACTTTGCCAGCCTGTTATTTAGGTTGAATGTAGCTATCTCTGTCTTTAGTGGACTACGTTTCAGGAGCCATTTTTTTTAATAATCACCCATCTTGTCAATATCTTGGGATAGAATGTCTTCTGCCTCACTGAAGTCTGTTCTTTGTATAGTGAGGTTGATACCATCTGCATAGGTGAACTTGCGAGATACGGTTTCTGGGAGATCATGAATGTATAAGTTAAAGAGAGTGGGAGATAAGAATTATCCCTGTGGCAAGCCATTATTAAGTTTATGGAATCTGCTACGGGCATATTCTGTATGAATTAGAAAAAATCTGTTACTGAGCATATTTTATATCAGGGTAAAACTTTTAAAACATGGTATAGCCCTGATGAATTTCAGGAGAAGGCCTTCTTTTCAAACGGTGTCATAAGCAGCCGTGAGATCAAGGAACACAGATAGATTTTTCATTTTCCTATCGAATCCTGTTTCAAGGAAGGAAGTCAAAGCTAGAACCTGATCACCGAAGTCACGACCGTACCGGAAACCAGCTTGCTCAAGTGGAATAAGGTGTTCAATTGCAGATATTCTATTGAGAATCAGTCTTTCTAGAAGACAGCAATAATTTTATCTCTTTTGAATAGAGGAGTCAAGCGGCCTGATTGCAGAACATCACTGAAGAAAGAAGCAAGCCAACATTTAGTTGCTGGGCCACAGTTTTTTGTAAGTTCTGGGTATATGCCATCACGTCCTGCAACTTTACCATTTCTGAGTGTGTACAAACCTTTTTGTTCCTCATGAAAATGAGTATTGTGTCAGTGATGAAAATCACCGACACAGAACTCTTCTATAGTCGTCGTGATAAGATTCGAATACTGAAAATACAGAGGAATAGGGGGTTCAAACGATACTGTAAAAGGAGGTTAGACAGCAAAGTTAATAGACAACAGAGATAATAACAGAAGAAGTACTAGAATTTTCTATAGAATACCCTATGCCATTATGCCCATTATGAGCGTGACTGTACAGTAATTTCTTACTGGTTACATCATGCTTAGTGTGTAATTGCACATAATGATCACAGCTGTACATTATGACTAATTGCTCATTATAAACAAAATTGTGCATTATGAGTGTGCCTGCGAGTTATGGTAAAAAGAGTGCATTATGCCCAGGCTTGTACAGTCGCTCAAAAATATAGAGAATCGGTGAATGTTATTGTATAATTTCCTCGCGGATACGATTTTTTCAAAAACAATTAAACCTATGGATGAAATGTTAGTTGTGAATATCTATTCACAGCGGTTGTATCAACCTGGGAAGTGAAATATATTTTGAAATTAATAAAAGATAAATATTAAATGCGATGAACGCACACTCTCATCTGCTTTCCTTCTTGGAGCGACTATACATTATGATTCTGAACCATAGTAAACATCAAATAAATAAATAAATAAATAAATAAATAAATAAATAAATAAATAAATAAATAAATAAATAAATAAATAAATAAATAAATAAATAAATAAATAAAAAATAAAAAAATTAATTAATTAATTAATTAATCAATTAATTAATTAATGGCATGTGACCTCCGGAGAGGCCTAGTGCATATCTTTCGAGTTGACGCCGTATAGGTGACCTTCGAATGCAAAGACGCCACCCAGACCATGAGCCATAGGAATTAACTAATGAAAATTAAAATCTCCGATCCGGTCGGAAATCGAACCCGCAACCCCTTGCTCGAACCATTTAGCCGTGGATCGAGGCTCATAAAATGGCAAAGTCAAATTTAAAACAGAGCTGATGCTTCACGATACAATACATTGTCCAGTCTGTATCTGTATTTGTTTACCATTGCATTATGATCCTACTTGTACATTATCTATGTGACGACATGTTATGAACATTAGCGTACATTAACAGTGAGGCAATAAATTATGATGACTACTGTACATTGTAGTAATTGCTACTGTGCGAGGGAGGCAAGGAATGCTTCCGTAAATTGTTTAAATCCATTTGGTTTTGGCGCTGAGCGACAGAGTTTGCAGTTTGTAACTACGACGATATAACCGAGGCTCTTTACGACTCCCAAATTCCATCGAGAGTTGGACGTGCGGTTGGTAATTGACGTCTTGTTACACGTCACAACTTGCCGTCGTACTTTTCCATTAAGGTTCGCTCCGAGTTTGGAAAACTAGAGCGTCATGAATAATGCGGGAACATGTCTGTATTGTTCCGAGTGACACTAACACATCACATATCTTATCTTAAATTGTAGTCTATATTGGGGTCGGTGGACCATAAAGAGGTGAGTGTCCCCTCATTCTCATTTTTTACATTCTGCTTTACTTCGCACCGACAGAGATAGGTCTTATGGCAACGATGTGACAGGAGAAGGGCTAGGAGTGGCAAGGAAGCGAAATTGGGCAACCACGGAAAACCGTCTTCAAGGCTGCCGACAGTAGGGTTCGAACCCACTATTTTCCGAATGCAAGCTGATAGCTGCGTGAAGAACTAGATCATTATGGTTCATTGCGTTCAATGAACATGGCAAATCATAGAGCAACTGAGGCTTTCACGGCTGGCGTTACAAACCATGTCAGTATTTTCCGGGTTCGGAGGCCATGGTCCAGGAGCATGCGATGGTCCTGACGTTTCGCCGAAGACTTCGTTCGGCATTATCAAGAGTTCCGACTGACTTCGATAGCTGCGAAGCTCACAGCGGAATGGAGTAGCAGGGACCGTCTCGTTAGTTCAGGCGGGGCCAGGACCGTGAGAAATTGTACCCTATCCGCTCTATTGAGGCCTTGAGTGCTATTTCTTGCTTGTGATTTAAGCTAGCGGCTGGATTGTTTTTATTTTAGATGGTCCATTGTTATAAAATCGCAACTGGTCAAGGTGTAGCCTGGTGGGAATGGAGGGGCGATCGCTGATTGGCTGTTCTTCGGCCAATGATATGTCTTAAGGGGCCCGATGTATGTCGACCTGCCTTAACGGAGTAAGGCAACTCATCACCCATTGCTTTTTCTGGTCTGCCGTGGCCATCGTGTCCTCCAGGATTTAAGGCTTTCGGGACTAATAATAATACTAATAATAATGTTATTTGCTTTACGTCCCACTAACTACTCTTTCAGGACTAGAAACCAGGCTTTGTTTACCCGTTCAGATTCCACCTCACGGTACAATAACAAACCATCATAAATGCCATCGTCATCTGAACCTTGCTCTGTGTCTGAAGAATTGGGGTAAATTTGGTCCACAATGTCCAATGTCTCACTAACCTAAAATACTGTAGCAAATGAAATTAAAAAATAATCTCGAATGAAAGTCTATTTGTGAATATTGAATTTTCACGACCGCATTGTAATCGAAATCGATTTTCAACCTACTAGATCGTGTGTTACGTACATTTAGTACGTGTTTAAGAGGTATTAAATTAATCACAGAACAAAAATGGCCAATCGGACACCAGTGGGATCTGAACCCATAACCTCCCGATTTCGCAAAATCTCTTCAACACGTACTAAATGTACGTAACACGACCCAGTAGGCTGAAAGTCGATTTCTAAAGTCTATTTATGATGAAAATTACCATATGAAATCATACATTTAAAAGTTAAAACTTCTACCTTTGATGCTAAACAATTTTAAAAACGCTATGAGACTAAATGTTGATAGCCTAGTTAGAAAACCTTGTATCTCCCAATGTTCTTCCTATCTATTATTTCCCTTAAGACTGGTCACGTCTGCTAGCCACGTATGGATATGTGGTCCATAAGAACATTTGTATTGGGTTCATTTTCCTATGCTGGTGTGTAAAGGATAATGAACCTTGCCGTAGCGTACTATATGAATGGATGTTTGATGACGTACTTACGCACTCCTACAGTGTGATGTATTTAAGGTTGACCTTTACTTTAAAATTTTAAAAAATCGTACTCTTACATTTTTTCCACTGCACGGAACTGCATAGAATAAGGGATTTGCTTTTGAGCTTAGACGCCAAGTGAGGGATTCAGATTCTTTGGCTGATTCCCCTCAGACGACATGCAGGGAATACACATTCTTTGACTCCACCCACAGGAGGATACAAAGTTTTCCAATAAATTGGAAGAAAATAAAAGACGTTCCTAGCCCCGTAACTATAATACTAATTTAATGTTAATGTTTGTTGTTATTATTAGCTAGACATGTGGTGTATAAATGGCATTCCTGACTCTTACTTCAAGGCCCTAGGTTCGTTTACCTGCTAGCTCAAGAATTTTGATTCTGGACTGTGTATAGGCGTTTACTTGATACCAGATTTTTTCCAAGCTCTTAGTTGCAGGAAGGAAGCGCACAATAAGACGATACGGTATCCCTTGCCCGCCGTAAGAGTCGACTAAGAGGGGGCTAGGGGCTCTTAACTTGGAAACGTGAGCCCTTAGCAGAGTCCTGGCATTGCTTCCGCTTATTTGTGCCAGGCTTTTCACTTTAACCTATCCTATTCGACCTCCCTTGAACGAGTCTCGTTCTTTTCTAACCCTGGCAGTGTTAAGTGTAGAAGCCTAGGAAGTCTCATTTTTACACCCCTCGTGGCCCTTATCTTTCCTTCGCCGATACCTTCAATTTTAGAAGAGTCGGACCAATTCCATCTTTCCTTTCTGATTAGTGTAAATAGAGGATACATGCCCCACTTATTCTTCATCTTTTTTTTGTTGCTAGTGGCTTTACGTCGCACCGAAACAGGTAGGTCTTATGGCGACGATGGGATAGGAAACGCCTAGGAGTTTGAAGGAAGCGGCCGTGGACTTTATTAAGGTACAGCCCCAACATTTGGTTCGTGTGAAAATGGGAAACAACAGAAAACCATCTTCAGGGCTACCGACAGTGGGATTCGAAGCCACTATCTCCCGGATGCAAGCTCACAGATATTATTCCTCTCAAAACATTAATCACCGCCCCTCTGCCCACCTCACCTACACCACCAACACCACGGAACAGTGGTTGCCATGGTTACAACAGTGCCGGGAAACTAACAACGCTTATTGCAGATAGACTAGCAGACCAAAAACTTATCCAAGTTACTACTTGAACCTGTCAGCTCATTTCTGCAGTGTTGATTTTTATTGGTAGCCCCGGATATATCATATATAAACCAAACCCCATGGCACTACAGCCCTTGAAGAGCCTTGGCCTACCAAGCGACCGTTGCCCAGCCCAAAGGCCTGCAGATTACGAGGTGTCGTGTGGTCAGCACGACGAATCCTCTCTGCGGTTATTCTTGGCTTTCGAGACCGGGATATATCATATATGACACATGGAAAACGATCACGAATTTCAAATTGCCCTGATCACACATGAAGCTGCTGTTTATTTCATACGAAAATATGCACATTCACAATTGTAGTGTACATAGTAGGAGTTAAAATGAAATCCATTATGACTAAGAATACGTTTCATGACGAACATCTCTTGCGCGACTGTTGTTGGAGACCTCCCACCACCTGATCGTTCTAATCAATGGATATGTCGCAGCGTATGGCTTGCTCCGCACGATACCCTCGGATTTCCGTCAAGAGGAGATACTTTTATAGAGAAAAAATTAACAACCGAGGGCATCATAAATTTATAAATCAGGACTTTTTAATTATTGCAAGTAAGTAGTTAGTAAAGCCAGTAACATTATTATTAATTCTTGTAGGAACTCAATGAAGTCCCTGGTTTGATATCTTTAGGAACTAGGGTCGTTGCGTTATGTATTTAGTCATCTACTCGAATGTTCGTCCTAAACTCAGTAGATCGATTTACACGGACTGTAATATTAAGGTAGGTCCAAATATTCAGCACATACCTAGTAGAGTTATAAAGTTCGTGGACTGGCTGTCTATTCTCGCTATGGTGTACTGCAGCGGAGAGTTTGCACCACAGGATGTTGCTGTGTCCGTTCTTCGCCAGTCCCAGCAAGAAATAGTTGTGTGCATACAGCAGGGCCTCTCAAACGCCCAAACTCTCACGCGTGCAGAGCGAGGTGCATAGGCTCTGTGCACTGTGCATCGGTACGCTTCGCCTCAACTCGGCTTGACTCGGATGGTGTAGTGTGCTGAGAGCGACGAAGCGTTTGGTGGAAGACGACGTGTTTATCAGTGAAATAGACAAGCGCACGACAACAACATAATAATGGAGCAACCTGTTTCGAAGAAAGCAAAGACTTCCGAAAGTCCATTTCAATCGAACTGGGAACTTTCGTATTTTTTTTGTTTGTTTGTTTGTCGTGACGATAAAGCCAAATGCTTAATCTGTGGGACGATAATTACGTGCGTAAGAAAATCATCTATTGAAAGACACTACAACAGATTACATTCGGAAAATTATTGTGAAATTATAGGAGACGTCAGAGAGAAAGAATTAAGGAAGTTGAAACAGCTTGAAGAAGAGCATTCTATATCCACAAGTGAGTTTTGTTCCAGTACTGTAGCATTTTCATTTTGGTTACGGGTTCTGCATTTTTTTAAAATTATGTTTACATTCCTCTGAAACATGTATGTGTATTTCTAATTCACTTTTGAAATTTTTTTAATAACACTGGTAACCTTGTCCCATACAACTGTGCGTCTCCGCTCACCACACGTAAACATTTCGCAGTGGGGGAGAAACAGCAGTGAAGGTGAGGAACGCGGAGACAGGCCGAACGGGGCGACAGGTGTAGGGAGAGAGGAGTGGGGGGTCTGCACTCTGGTCAACCAAGCGAAGTCGTCTTTTGCACCGTGTACAGTGCATGCACCACGCGCATGCACCCTGAGAGGCCCTGGCATACAGTATAAGCAGAACTACTGCCTCTGTTGTGAAGGGTAGTTGAATATCAGGGGCGGAACTTGAGAATGTCCTAATTTGAGCAACGGGCAAATTGCCAAAAATTGGGCAAATCCGCTAGTGAAACGTCTGAGATGATCAAGTCGAAATCGCTCAGATCACCGTGACTGGGAAAAGACGCTAAAAGGGTAGGTCAAAAGACTATGCGATCCCTGAACTGTTAGCGTCAGTCCACGAACATATTGACTGTAGTACGAACATAGGTGTACACTGTGTTGCCTACACTGTGGGCGCCACTCCAAGAAGTTGACTGTAGTACAAGAGTGTACGCCGTATTGCCTAAACTGCAGGTGCCAGCCCACAAACTTCTTGACTGTAGTAATATTTCTGACACGTAGAAGATAATGTGTTATGTGGAAATGGGTCCGGAAACGCCTTATTTCCATGTGAGAAATCATTTTCTACAACTTTACATAGTCCATTAAACACGGGAAACACAGACGAACAGAACGTACGAGCATGCCACGTGGAAATGTTTCTTACATAAAATGTTCAAAATTCTGTTCGCTAGCATCGATACATGCTTCAACCTGCCGTCGCATTGAAGCCCGGATGTTCTGATGTATTCTTTTAGTATTGCACTTGTTTATATGTTTATGATTTCACGTCCAAACAGCAACTACAGTCTACAAATAGGGGCAAGTACTAATCTGTAGGGAGAGTAAAGGGATAGAGAGATGGCTGATACATTTTCAAATTCTTTGAAATCATTTAGGGGTAAACAATTCGTAGGTTACTGTATAGGCTTTTGGCTTATGCCGTGTCAAGAAAATAAGGTGAAATTCGTAACGTTTCGCAGAGAAATCTCGACTGTCCACGAGAAAGGCTTCTTAAACAATGACACTTTGAATTTAGACGTTATAATAGAAGTGGAAATGGTACGTCTTGCTGTGGGGAAGAGGCTAGTTGCTTTACGTCGCACCGACACAGATAGGTCTTATGGCGACGATGGGACGGGAAAGGGCTAGGAGTGGGAAGGAAGCGGCCGTGGCCTTAATTAAGGTACAGCCCCAGCATTTGCCTGGTGTGAAAATGGGAAACCACGGAAAACCATTTTCAGGGCTGCCGACAGTGGGATTCGAACCTACTATCTCCCGAATACTGGATACTGGCCGCACTTAAGCGACTGCAGCTATCGAGCTCGGTATGTGGGGAAGAGGAACATGGTCGATGAGTGGTGGAGCATGTAAGATAGGAAAGAAGGAGCACAAAAGAATATCTTTCCTCTCGTACATTTTCTCCACTACACGGGAAAGAATATAATCATGGATAAGGTTTTGCAGTTGGAATGTGAGACAGTGACTACAGATTCTCTGATTGATTTCCTCTTAGTGGAGCAAAGCAAGTCTGTGTCCCGCAGGCCGCACTCGTCGGCGGCGGGCTACGACGCTCGGTTTCGGCTCTCGAGCCAGCCAGCTCCCTGGTTGATCCTGCCAGTAGTAATATGCTTGTCTCAAAGATTAAGCCATGCATGTCTCAGTGCAAGCCAAATTAAGGTGAAACCGCGAGTGGCTCATTAAATCAGTTATGGTTCCTTAGATCGTACCACTTTACTTGGATAACTGTGGTAATTCTAGAGCTAATACATGCAAACAGAGTCCCGACCAGAAGTGGAAGGGACGCTTTTATTAGATCAAAATCAATCGGTCGGCTCGTCCGGTCCGTTTGCCTATGATATGCAGAGGGTGCAGATAATGCAGCCTTCGACTCCATGCATGGAGGAGATAAAATGTTACGATAAATCGAAGGAAAACTGTGTGCATCCAAAAAAGAATTGTGAGGAAATGAAAGATATTCTAGATGTCGTAAATATAAATACTAACCTAGTTATCATTATTATTATTATTATTATTATTATTATTATTATTATTATTATTATTATTATTATTATTATTAGTATCAGCCATCCCTGTTGTGTCGATTTAGCGTACCCGTCTCTTATTCCAAAGTCTGGGTTCATTTTCCGGTCAGTTCAAGGATTCTAATTCCGGACTGAGGAGTTGACCGTGCTTTTCTCAAGCACTTAGATACAGATAAAGTCCTAATATCGAGAGATGAATTCCGACAGTTCTTAGAGAGAGGTCCATTTACTGCCTACCTGGATGGGAATAAGGGAATAGTGGATATGGTTGCCATGGAAACGTGGGCGTACCAATACTTTCCAGACGCTAAAGCGAGATGCAGGAATATAACCTGGGGGAAACAGACAAACCACAGTTATAATCAACATGTAATAAGTTATAACATATCTACAGAAGGAAATAATAATAATAATAATAATAATAATAATAATAATAATAATAATAATAATAATAATAATGTTATTGGCGTTACGACCCACTAACTACTTTTACTGTTTTCGGAGACGCCGAGGTGCCGGAATTTAGTACCGTAGGAGTTGTTTTACGTGCCAGTAAATTTACGAACACGAGACTGACGTATTTGAGCACCTTCAAATACCACCGGACTGAGCCAGGATCTAACCTGCCAAGTTGGGGTCAGAAATCCAGCACCTCAACCACCTGAGCCACTCAGCCCCGCACAGATGGAAATAAATGATACGATGCAGTTAACAGCGCGCCAATGTATAATAGCCTGATTACTGGAATGTAATAGATATTCGCGTGCAATTAGTATACATAAAATTACGAACAGTTATTAAATGCCTGATAATTATTGAATTAATTAACCATTGATTAATTATGATTATTATTTTTAGACATAACGATGTTTTGATAGAAATAGTCCTTGTCCATGACTTTGAAATAATTATTTATGAATATTAAATCACTTTTACCAGTCACTTTTGAGGTCTTGATAAATAATTCACTTCACTATTCACTTTTACCTAGAGTGTAGTGCATTGTTTAATACATCTTTAGAAGTGACTAGCAACTATGATTTATTATTTTATAAAGAAATGATTATTATTGTTTCATGATCGATATTTACCTTTGCTGGCGAGATATAGCATTTACAGTGCACTGTGTCTTTTGATATGAGCTAGAACAAATTTGTTCCATTCACTGGCCTGTCTTATCATCGGCTTTTACAGTATGAAGATGACTGAGGTATGAGCGATTCCAGTATTGCCATTCATTATGCGGCTAGTACCTGTTATGCATGTTGTGAAGATATCACACAAAGTAATGTTATTGTTGATCAATATTACGATCTTTAGGTCTATTGTAATCCTTCATATTTAGTTTTCTTCTGACTCTGTGATATTATGGTATCTAATGTAAACTGAATCCTCCTTTCGTTCACGACTCCCTCTTTTCTCACTTTTCAAGCGATCATTTGTTTACGGTAATTTCTCATTTTTATAACCATTTTCACAGTTTTTTCTTGTCCATGAATCCTGGCATTGCTTCCACTTACTTGTGCCAGGCTCCTCACTTTCATCTACGGTATTTTATCCGACCTCCCAGGGTCCAATCTTGTCCTTTTCTGACTCCAAGAATATTGCGTACGGAGGCCTAAGGAGTCCTTGATTTTGACGCCCTTCGTGGTCCTTGTCTTTCTTAGGTCGACAACTTCGTTCTTCGAAATGTCGGACCCCCTTCAGTTTTCTCTGTCATGAGTGTTATGTATGTATAGGATGAGCGTAAATTGTTTTCTCAATAACTTTTGTTATGTAGTACTTTTCGATATGACCAATAACTAGAGATGGGAATTATAGGCACGAATAGGTTAGAATGCAGATGTATTTGAACAAGGCGCAAGTGTATGTTACCCGCATGACGGTTCTGCGGTGAGATTTGTATAAATATTATCGATCTGAACTATCAGAATCCCCAAAATTTATGCAACTCCCCAACATATCTGTAGAGCGGCCAGATTTCACTTGCGCCTTACATTCTATTCTGTTCGTCCCTATAATTCCCATCTCTACCAATAACATAGGTATTTAAAAATAATTTTTTGTCGCCTAACCCTATACTGCAATGCAACCAGGAGGAATAAAATTCTTTATAGCGTAGACTGTAGTTCCTTATTGCCGACTTTACATAACGATTTTCATAACGTTCTGTTTACCCGTATTCTCATGACAAAGCGTTGATTTTGCAACAATACTTCAAATTCATGAATATCTCTGTTATCATAGCCGGTACAAAAAATATAAGACATAAATGTTCGGAAATTTAATATTTTATAAATTTAGTTATGTAGTATTCATCGACAGAACCACCTACAACATAAATATTTGAGAATTAAATTTTAGGCTTCCCCCTAAACTATATTTTCTCTCAGCGGGAACAAAATTATTTATAGCCTAGATTGTAGCGGCTTCTTCCCCGACTATACATACTGATTTGTGTTAAATTGTCTTCAGCCGTTTCCTCGTGATGCGCTTACAGACAGACAGACAGACAGACAGACAGACAGACAGACAGACAGACAGACAGACAGACAGACAGACATACAGACAGACAGACAGACAGACAGACAGACAGAAATTACAGAGAAATAAAAAAGTGCATTTCTTTGTTACTGTGGACACGACCGATGCAGAAATACCATTTTTTTTAATTCTGAGCAATGTACAGACAAAACTCTTATTATATATATTATTATTATTCCTCTAGATTCGTCATATACAACTAAGGAGCTAGTTTGAACTTATTAGCACATTTTTGCTTTTATTCTTCTGAACTACATTTCTACAGTTTTCTTTCACATATTGGCATAGGAAAGTGAAACACAACGGACATTATTATTATTATAGCATTTAGGCAGGTAGCATGTAAATAAATACACGGCTGGTAGCGTCTACTGTAGGACGTATTTAACTACACTAATTGCTGTAAAACCACACAGTCACTCAGTGCTCTCTCTCTCTCTCTCTCTCTCTCTCTCTCTCTCTCTCTCTCTCTGTCTGTCTCTCTCTCTCTCTGTTCTCACTGTTGAACCGCAAGTGTTATTCGCTCTGACACTTCAGGCTAAAGTAATTGCAATACAGTCATTTCTGCAATTGCCACTCGCACCCTAGGGCAGCTCATTGTACTCAATGTTCTAAAATAGCGGCCGCACACTTCACAGTTCATGCGCGCGCACGATCGCACGAATTTGTACGTGGCACAAGATTTACACACATACGATTATCTTCGCCACTATCCTACGTCATTCCGCTGCACTGTTCTCCCTCGTCGCACAGCTGCACTATTCGCATTGGCCATCAGTTCACTTACAGCCAACACTGCACATCACTGTCACTCTCACAACTGAAACGTCTCGCTCTCTGACTGAGCTCAGGCTGAACCATCTAGAAATCGTCTGGCCTGCCTTTTATAGGGAGGTTGGCCCTTCCAGGTACTTCGCGAGAGAAGAAGCACCTGGAAATCTTCTGGTTTCCTCTCGCGATGTCAGGGAGGCCCGCGATAGTGCTAGCAGTAGTGATGGTAGCGAGGTCTGGCCTACGCGAATAGCTTGTCTCTGACCAGTCAGAAGACGTGGCGAAAGGGCGAGGCCCAATCGGTGCCGTCATTCACAGTTAAGAGCCAGGCTCCTCGCATGGCCTCCATTAAAATGGTGGCCAGTTTAACGTTATTATTATTATTATTATTGTTATTATTATTACATTTTTAGATTCATTCGAACCACTTCATGTTTATATATTCTGGAAACCTTTTCTGCAGGCCGGAATGGCTGAATTATTTACCTGGCAGGATGTTTCCTTTCCTCCGTCCATCCTCTGTTCCTCATGACTTCTTTAAAGAAACCCTTGAAGTCGTTAATTTTTTATCTGTATCGTGATCGATCTAAGATGTCCTTCCGCTCGAGACCAACCTGATGTAGTCCTCTCTGAACTCCTGCACTTATCTGAAACGCTAGGTCTCTTGTCCAGTATTTTTAAACTCTGTTTTGTCAGCCGGTTCCATCCATTCCGAATAGATATCCCAAGAAATTCAGTTTATTTTCCTTATTGATTCAAATTAGCCGTTCGTTTTCCTGATACAGTTCTTCGCTTGTTCGTAACCTGTATTGTCTACCTATCACCTTCGGATCCATTATCTTGCAAAGGATCTTACTCTCATAATTTCTCAGCTTCTCTTTCCGGTTATTCCGAGATATTCACTTCTATAATGCTACTCCGTATAATTAATGTGTTGTAATGTCTTGTCCTGAGATGGTCATTTTCTTTTACAGGATTTTTGCTCTACCGAATACACTAACCATCTTCTCTCACCAGTTGAGCCGGAATATAACCGTCCAACACTTTAGACTGTGCTTCAAGCACCTAAGTTACTAACCTCGGTCAATACTCAGAGCAAAAACGGCCAACCAATGGAACATGGTCAGGCCACATAACTGAATCGGTGGAGTCTAAAGACTGTGGTTTCGGCACAAACCATTGTCCTGTTGGTGATATTTGCTCTACGCTATACATCACTTTGGCATGCACTATTCTCTAGTCTACAACCCCTAACAGCAGAGATCCTATTTGGGGAGCCTACCTGCTGGTGTAATTGCGTCCATCACATCCTCCGGATGTCCGCTTCATGCAAGTTACTCTTGACGTTTCAAAACCTGTGTGACATAGACCAACGTAATTGAGGACACATTTTCCTCCTAAATCAATCAATCAGTCACTGCAACTAAAGTCTCTCGCATGCCAAAATTTTTCCTCTCTTTGTCAGCGCACATAAAGACCAGATTTATGAGCGCGGTCGTTTATCATCTAAATGAGTAATAACATTCGTATTTGGTTTGTGATGGACTCGTTACAAATATTGCACACGACATCGATACATTACTCAGCGGTTGACCTTCATTTGATACTAATACTCGCATTTAACACAGCTCCTAACAAAGCATTTATACCGACAGAAGATCCATTGCGCACTCGCCTGTGACATTGCAAGGGGATATATAATCTATAACTGTTTTACTTACATTACAACTAGGAGGAGAAATAACTTTCACTATTTTGTTTCTAGCTTTTTCTGAATCTCGCTTCTCATTTTTCATTTAACTTCATTTTTCAGTAACTGCAGATCTATATTCTGTAACCGATACCGAAATCTCAGTTATAATAATTTCTTCGATTGAAACGCAGAAAAGCAAGCGAGCAGAATTAAATCAAGAATTCTTCAAATAAAGTTCAAAAAATATCACATCTCACACCTGATAAGCCTATTATTAAATACGCTGAAAGTGAACTCGTGCGAAAATGAGTTGGCTGGTTGTTACTACACCTACTTCTTGTTGGTATTATGCATTCTTGTCGAATGAGTGTGTGGCGAAAGTTAAATATTCAGAAATATGTAAGCTTTGTACGATCTCGTGTATACTGCACATCAGGGAAGTATCATTTACTAATTAAAACCTAGCAGTTCATCACACCGTGGGATTCATACATGATGGGGCTCCATCGTACTTCTCTTTTAACATACGCCGGTTTCAATGTTGAAAATTCTTTGCAGACAAATTAAGGGTCCCCATACTACGAAAAACGTAAACTTAAGCAATTTCCTCAGTTGTGCCGAAATTGAATGGCTGAAGGGCATGGAGAGGTTTAAAACTGTGAGTCTTGGATGGATCTATCAAACTTTTTAAAAAATTCGGAAATCACTTCCATCCTAAATGCAGTCCCAGAAAACAGCCTAAAATCACTTGTTTTTTTACTCTTTTCCTTTTTGATTCAAATCCTACCCAAATTAATTTCTTTACTTAATTCTTTCTGTAATGTTTTTCTTGATTCAGTTCCCTTACGCGATTTTTGTTTTTTTTAAATGTCCACACCGAATGTAGTTATAAGGGCTTAAGTGAAACTCTGCATTGACTCACATTAGCGCTCGTAGTGGTAGAAAAAGGCAAACTACTAATCTAATCGATCGGATAACGATGATTAAGAAAATTATTGTAATAAATAAAGAATGTGTTCCCATACTTCACTATATTTATTTACCTAAAATTGGTAGTTCATGTCCCTAGGATGTTTTCAATACTGAGTTGCATGGTTGAAGGGACAGAACTGTGTATTTTTTGTCAATTCCTTCTCAGGACAGTGGATTGCACGCTGAGCTTCAGTGAATTGGCCTGCCCGGTCTCCTGATGTAAATCCACTGGAATTCTATATGTTGGGACAAATGAAAAGCGTGGTATACTCTACTTCGCTTAACGATATCAGCGGCCTGAAACAGCATACCAATGAAATCTGTGCAGCTGGCTTCACCAGACTGAGACTGGTCATGGCAGACATTTTATGTATATCCTATTATGTGGCCAGTGTGCGTTGTTCATAGGAGGATTTCTGTTGTTTCGATTCCTGGAATCAACCTCCAACTCCGACGTATGTTACATATTTTAGATACACCCTGTATGTTACGACAAGTCATACTCCATTCCATTCATCCCAGGGAATTACAAGATATGTCAAAAAGTTATAGTTCTCAGTGGAAGCATTGTGTTGTTCTTAAACAATACGATATCACCGATTCACCAAAGGTTGTCAAACTATATATGAAACGGCTGTTTAAGTAACAATTTTGGTATAATTTTGTTTAATTAAAAATACTAATGAAATATCTGCTTTGGATGTTAATGAAAGTGACTTGTCCTACATTGTCCAGGCATTGTTTTCTGATGTGGACCGGTAAAAATGAAAGTCGTGTAGGTCAAATTTGTGTACTGTTAGCTAGTAGGCTTTGGCAGTTGTCTTTAAAAATACAGCTGTGTAAATTCACTACCAATAATAATTTATTTAAAGATAATAATATCAATGTCTAAAATATAAGCAGAAAAAATATTACACACAAGACAGACTTATCTGGTTGAAGCCACTTTTATTAACAACATTTAGAATATTAACAAGTTAACTCAACTTATCTGGTTTTCACCGGTGATTTTTTGTATTCTTGAATAATCTGGAAGTAAATGACCAAATTAATTTTTTTAATGCCAAAGGATAGAGAGCATTGACCTTAGCAGATTACTGCAAAAATTTAAAAAATGAAAAATCGACTTATCTGGCTTTTACCCACGCTGAGTGAATTGTGAGTGAAATTTACTCCAAATGCGTCAAATCCTTCAGGGCTTAGAACTCCACAAATGCATTATCCTTTTTCACATTTATGATACAAGTAGGGAATGAAATGTCGTACAGCTTTTATTGCCGGGATATCCCACGAAGGGTTCGGCTCGCCATATGTAGGTCTTTCTATTTGCCCCCCGTAGGCGACCTGCGCGTTGTTATGAGGATGAAATTATGTTGGGGACAGCACAAACACCCAGCCCCCGTGCCATTGGAATTAACCAATTAAGGTTAAAATCCCCGACCCGGCCGGGAATCGAACCCGGGACCCTCTGAACCGAAGGCCAGTACGCTGACGAGTCGGACACAAGTAGGGATTATTTGTCATAACATGGGAGTTTTAAAGTGGAAATACATTTTCTACATAACATGTTCGACATCAGAGTTAAATGACTGATTGTAATGAGGAAGGATCAGTGATCCCAAGAATACAATGGCATTCCATCAGCAGAAACTCCCCTCGTTATCATCCTGCTCCCGGCTTCATTCGAATCAGAAATTTTCAATTATCAATTGTTCAGTTGCCCTACGTTGATATACCAGTTTCTGTGCGTTCCTGCAGGAAAAATATTACGGTGGTTCTTGGAAGATGCTGATAAACTTGAGTACACTTACATAGATCTTATCCCTTCCTACTGACACTCCGGATTCTATGATTTACTCGGATAAATGATACATAGGGTTAGATGTTTTAGGGCAAGCTGGGAAGCCTTTGTTCAGTATATAAACAGCTGCAACATTCCCAAACGGGAGGGGAACCAATATATTGAAGCCGCTAGAAATCTAGATTAAGAAATGAACAGATGCTTCACTGAGTTAAATGTAAATGATAAAACTGTGGGTATGACATCAAGAAACTCAGAAATAAATGACGGGAATCTGAATTTGAGAAATGTTGCCAGTTGAGAAGCAAAGGTCAGGAAGTGTGTCTCTATAAGAAGTTCCCTCCTGAAAACCGCTGGGTTAGAAACCATGATGGCCTTTCTAGAACGGAGTGGAGAGACGCGCTGGAAATGAAATGCAACGTTGCACCTGTAACCTCTGCAGAAGATGCAGTGAGTTTGAAACCTTGTCCCACATGTTGTGTTCCTGTGCCTTCGGCGAAGCTCTTCGAAACACCAGACGTCACAGCATTAGGTCGCCCATAGCATAGACACTCTACGAGAAGGGTTTTCAAGTGCATGATTAAGTCATGGCATCGGAGTAAATGGCAGAACGAGAAGGATAGACATGGTTGTCGAAAAGAAAGGATATATATATTAGACCTCACAGTAAGATTTGAAATGCACTCCGACCAACCAGACGAAGTAGACAGAGGAAAGAAATCTATCTAGCTGAATAAATACGAGCTGGACGACATAGAAGTGAGGGGTATCATGATCGGTGCGAGAGGGACAGTCCCTAAGAACATGATAGAGCTGATGAAGACCTTCAACACCAGTTCCAAGGAGTTCATCGACTGGGGACTGAAAGCGCTCAGGAGTTCCCTTTTCACACTCAGACACCAATTGTATTCGCCAGACTGAGAATTACAGTATTATTTTATTTTATTTCTGAATGAAATTGTTTTAGTGTATTCTTTGTCTTGAACAGCTTCCAAGTGGAGGAGGATTTTTAAAAATAAAAAATATAATAACAAAAATTTCTGAACTCGATACGACGTGATCAGACGATGAAACAGCGCCACGATATTAAGGTATTAAAACCATTTTACTGAGCAGGAAACAAAATTAGTGAAGCTGTAAAGTCCGGAACACTAGCACGCCAGGTGACATGGCAATTTGATTTGTCTCAGTAAGTGGTGCAAGCATGTGGCAAAAAAAAGGTCAAGTAGTGAAATTTTGAGAAAATATTGTGGTGTGAAAAATATATTTCTTTCAGAAAATGTTGCAATACACGGACAACAAATTGCTTCAAAAGATAGAAAACTCATTCGAGAATAAATACGAGCTTTTCAGAATTCCAGGAATTACAAAATCATCAATACCGAGTTTCAGAATACTTACTGGAAGTACCTCAAAGTTAGGGCGGGCGGACGACCATCGTAGGTGAGTCTCGGGCAACTGGAGCTTCAATCAAGCACATCTACTGACACCGTGGAAGATAATGTTTTGAACTTGAGGGATATTTTTTTATTTTAACAAATATGTGGCAAAATAAAATGAGAGAAAATAAAATATACACTAGCTTAATCAATGAAGGAAGGATACATGTTCTTCCTAAAATGTATAACACAGTATAACGTCTCAGACAAAAATAGTGATAATTTGTAAAATGGGTATAAACATGTATTATTAATTGTTAGTAAGGAATCCATACTAGGGCCCTGTGATTCAGATGGCAGCGTGCCGGCCTCTCATGGCTTGGTTCCGTGGAGATCATTTCATTTCATTTGTCAGTCAATAACAATTGCTTCAGCAGCCGGCACAGTTCCCATCCTCGCCACTAGATGGGGATTCATTCATTAATTCCACTCCTGACCCGGTCGAATGACTGGAAATAGGCTGTGGTTTTTCAGTTAGGAATCCATACTCTTTCAGCGTCGACTCAGTTAATACAATAGAACTTTAAAGGTTTTCACAAATTATAATACATATAGACTAACACTATGACACACCTGAAAAATCACACCCATAAACAAAAATTGACATGTTTCTTTCTAAAAGTACATCCTCGGATTCTGTCAAAAAACATTATTACCACGCCTATATATGTGCAATAAATTTTACGTGATGTAAGCTTATCAGTGACAGTAAATTGGTGATTTTATGAACAAGTGAGACAAATTACGAATGTAGTAGTCCTCCATTGTCACAGTGGTAACTTTGAAAATGTTTTCTGTAACCGTCCGTTACAACTAGCCACTATGTTTGGACTGAAACCAGTTCGCTTGCTCCGGTCGTTGTTTGCTATGTATGGGTAGGCAATAACTGTGTTGAGCGGAGAGGGATGATATTTGTCTTGATATGTATTAGATAGTAAAAACATGATAATGATTTTTTAATTTTTTAATTTCGGCAAGATATTTGCGTTAACTATTTGTCGCTACAATTCTCCTTTGTCGAAACGCTGTACACGGGCTCAACGTAATCCTTTTATTTAGGCTACCGGCTAATGTCTTATATATGTGGCCGTTCGGGCTCGTACAATGATAAGGCATTAACAATGAAGAGATAAGAGCTCAGAGCTATGAGGAACAAAGAGCGCACAGAGCAGGTTAACGTGGATCGAGGATAGGAAATAAAGCGAGTGTAATTTGTTTCACTCCGCAAGCAAGATAAAAGGGAGAATTGCAACATAGGTACCGAAGATCCAGAATCTTGAAAACTAACATGAAATAGGAAGAATAAAGCAAGCAGAAATTTTATGTTTCAGGTTGCTTTACGTCGCACCGACACATATAGGTCTTACGGCGACGATGTGACAGGAAAGGGCAAAGGAGTGGGAAGGAAGCAGCCATGGTCTTAATGAAGGTAGATCTTCAGCATTTGCCTGGTGTGAAAATGTGAACACTGAAAACCATCTTCAGGGCTGCCCACATTGGGGTTCGAACCAACTGTCACCCGAATGCAAGCTCACAGCTGCGCACGCCTAACCTCATGGCCAGCTCTCTCGTTGGAGAACGGTTTCTCATTATGTAGATATTCAAATAGGAAGAATAAGAAGATAACTCCAGTGCTTATAGCAACAAAAAATAATTAAGTAACTCAACAAATTAGTGTAGCAACATGAACCAGTAACAGTGATAAAGACCTACTAACAATATATACTGCGTCAGAAACAGACCTAACATTTTTGATTCCAGTAATCGGGAGATAGAGGGTTCGAGCCCCACTGTCGGCAGGCCTGAAGATGGTTTTCCATGGCTTTCTATTTTCACACCAGGCAAATGCCGGGGCTGTAGATTAATTAAGGCCACGGCCAGTTCATTCCTCTTCCTAGGAGTTTCCTATCCCATCGACACAATAAGACATATCAGTGTCGGTGCGACGTAAAGCAAATAGCAAAAAAAGAACATTTTTGATGACATACATACATACATACATTATCATTATAGACTGTTATGCCTTTCAGCGTTCAGTCTGCAAGCCTCTGAGAATTTACTAAACGTCGCCACAATCCTCGATTTGCAACTAGTGTTGTGGCTTCATTTAGTTCTATACCTCTTATCTTTAAATCGTTAGAAACCGAGTCTAACCATCGTCGTCTTGGTCTCCCTCTACTTCTCTTACCCTCCATAACAGAGTCCATTATTCTCCTAGGTAACCTATCCTCCTCCATTCGTCTCACATGACCCCACCACCGAAGCCGTTTTATGCGTACAGCTTCATCCATCGAGTTCATTCCTAAATTAGCCTTTATCTCCTCATTCCGAGTACCCTCCTGCCATTGTCCCACCTGTTTGTACCAGCAATCATTCTTGCTACTTTCATGTCTGCTACTTCTAACTAATGAATAAGATATCCTGAGTCCACCCAGCTTTCGCTCCCGTAAAGCAAAGTTGGTCTGAAAACAGACCGATGTAAAGATAGTTTCGTCTGGGAGCTGACTTCCTTCTTACAGAATACTGCTGATCGCAACTGCGAGCTCACTGCATTAGCTTTACTACACCTTGATTCAATCTCACTTACTATATTACCATCCTGGGAGAACACACAACCTAAATACTTGAAATTATCGACCTGTTCTAGCTTTGTATCACCAATCTGACATTCAATTCTGTTGAATTTCTTACCTACTGACATCAATTTAGTCGCCGAGAGGCTCATTTTCATACCATACTCATTGCACCTATTTTCAAGTTCCAAAATGTTAGACTGCAGGCTTTCGGTACAGTCTGCCATTAAGACCAAGTCGTCAGCATAGGCCAAACTGCTTACTACATTTCCACCTAACTGAATCCCTCCCTGCCATTTTATACCTTTCAGTAGACGATCCATGTAAACTATGAACAGCAAAGGTGAAAGATTACAGCCTTGTCTAACTCCTGTAAGTACCCTGAACCAAGAACTCATTCTACCATCAATTCTCACTGAAGCCCAATTGTCAACATAAATGCCTTTGATTGATTTTAATAATCTACCTTTAATTCCATAGTCCCCCAGTATGGCGAACATTTTTTTCCTCGGTACCCTGTCATATGCTTTCTCTAGATCTACGAAACATAAACACAACTGCCTATTCCTCTCATAGCATTTTTCAATTACCTGGCGCATACTGAAAATCTGATCCTGACAGCCTCTCTGTGGTCTGAAACCACACTGTTTTTCATCCAACTTGCTCTCAACGACTGATCGCACCCTCCCTTCCAAGATGCCTGTGAATACTTTGCCTGGTATACTAATCAATGAGATACCTCGATAGTTGTTGCAATCCTTCCTGTTCCCTTGCTTATAGATAGGTGCAATTACTGCTTTTGTCCAATCTGAAGGTACCTTACCAACACTCCACGCTAATTTTACTACTCTATGAAGACATTTCATCCCTGCCTTCCCACTATACTTCACCATTTCAGGTCTAATTTCATCTATTCCTGCTGCCTTATGACAATGGAGTTTATTTACTATCCTTTCCACTTCCTCAAGCATAATTTCACCAACATCATTTTCCTCCTCCCCATGAGCTTGACTGTTTGCAACACCACCATGATGATTTCCTTTTACATTGAGAAGATGTTCAAAATATTCCCTCCACCTCTCCAGTGATTGCCTGGGATCTGTTATGAGTTCACCTGAATTACTCAAAACACTGTTCATTTCCTTTTTCCCTCCCTTCCTAAGATTCTTTATTACTGTCCAGAAAGGTTTCCCTGCTGCTTGACCTAGCCTTTCCAGATTATTGCCAAAATCTTCCCATGACCTCTTTTTGGATTCAACAACTATCTGTTTCGCTTTGTTTCTTTCATCTACGTACCAATCCCTGTCTGCCTCGGCCCTTGTTTGGAGCCATTTCTGATAAGCCTTCTTTTTACGTTTACAGGCTGCTCTCACTTCATCATTCCACCAAGATGTTCGCCTTTCCCCATCTTTACACACAGTTGTTCCTAGGCATTCCCTTGCTGTTTCTACTACAGCATCCCTGTATGCCACCCATTCACTTTCTATATCCTGAACCTGCTTACTGTCTACTGTTCGAAACTTCTCTCTAATCATATCCATGCACTTCTGTCTAATTTCCTCGTCCGGGAGATTTTCTACCCTTATTCGTTTGCAGACAGATTTCACTTTCTGTACCCTAGGCCTAGAGATAATTAGTTCACTACAGATCAGATAGTGGTCTGCATCATCGAAAAATCCCCAAAAAACTCTTACATTCCTAACAGATTTCCTGAATTCAAAGTCTGTTAAGATATAGTCTATTATGGATCTGGTACCCCTAGCCTCCCATGTGTAGCGGCGAATAGCCTTATGCCTGAAGAATGTATTCGTAACAGCTAAACCCATACTAGCACAGAAGTCCAGCAAACGCTTCCCATTCCCATTAGCTTCCATATCTTCCCTACATTTACCAATCACCCTTTCGTATCCTTCAGTTCTATTCCCAACTCTCGCATTGAAATCGCCCATTAGCACTATTCTATCCTTGCTGTTGACCCTGACCACGATGTCATTCAATGCTTCATAAAACTTGTCAACTTCATCCTCATCTGCACCCTCACATGGTGAATACACGGACACAATTCTTGTCTTAATTCCTCCCACTGACAAATCTACTCACATCATTCGCTCATTTACGTGCCTAACAGAAACTATGTTGCGTGCAATGGTATTCCTGATAAAGGGCCCTACTCCAGACTCTGCCCTTCCCTTTCTAACACCCGTCAAGTACACCTTATAATCTCCTATCTCTTCCTCATTATCTCCCCTTACCCGAATATCACTTACTCCTAGCACATCCAGATGCATCCTCTTTGCTGACTCAGCCAGTTCTACCTTCTTTCTTCCATAAGCCCCATTAATATTGATAGCTCCCCATCGAATTCCATTTCGTTCGCCAAGTTGTTTCCAAGGAGTCCCTCGCCTGTCAAATGGGAGTGGGACTCCATTACTCCCATAGGTCCGAGGCTTGCTTAAAGTGTTCTGAGCTCGGTAAATTCATGAAGCAGGATGCTGCCCCACTTGCACATAGTCCAAGTGAGGATCTCTCCTCTAACGGGTTACAACATAATACAATAGAAATTACTGTGACATTTGCAGGTAGAGGACATGGAAGGAAATCGATGCAATAACCCCATTTTCTGGATCAGGCACTAAAGGTCATTTGTGCCCAATCAAAAATTACAATGATTGTTACTTGGGTTTCTCAAAGTCTCTCTCCAACGTTCAATATTTAGGCCCAAAACAAAGCACAAAATAATTATCAACTTGAAAGGCCTTGAAGTAATTCGAATAAACACAGTAAAGTGGCCTGCGTAAAATATCCGGAGAAGTTTCATAAAGCAAGGTCTAACACACGCATAGCTGTAAATATTGAAAGTAAAGTGTTCTGGTAAGTGCAAAGGTTTTTTTTTTTTTTTTTTTTTTTTTGCTATTTGCTTTACGTCGCACCGACACAGATATATCTTTTGGCGACGATGGGGTAGGGAAGGCCTAGAAATTGGAAGGAAGCGGCCGTGGCCTTAATTAAGGTACAGCTCCGGCATTTGCCTGGTGTGAAAATGGGAAACCACGGAAAACCATCTTCAGGGCTGCCGACAGTGGGGCTCGAACCCACTATCTCCCGATTACAGGATACTGGCCGCACTTAAGCGACTGCAGCTATCGAGCTCGGTGCAAAGGAAATTAGTCGTACAACAGATTAGGTGGGCTTTGAGAATCACATTTTTACAGAGTTCACAAAAAGAGAGAGAGAAGCACACACCTTGGAAAAGTAATTAATGTTATGTGCTTTACGTCCCAATAACTACGGTTTTCGGAGACGCTAAGGTACCGGAATTTAGTCCCGCAGGAGTTATTTTACATGCCAGTAAATCTACGGACACGAGGCTGACGTATTAGAGCACCTCCAAATACCACCGGACCGAGCCAGGATCGAACGTGCCAATTTGTGGTCAAAAGGCCAGCACCTCAACCATCTGAGCCACTCAGCCCGGCATCGAGAAATAAGCTGCACGACTTTAATAGTATTTATCGAAATATCTCTATGATTTTGGTAGTTACAGGTTTCAAAGCTTAATAGTTTACTGAAAGCCCATCCCCATATAAAACCAGACCGTACTCACAGCGAAATCAAATAAGACTGGGTTGTAGTTACGAAACGAATATTTTCAGTCACAGGAGATAAACAACTCCGGGCGAATAAGTCTGGCAAAAGTCCATGATTTTGGAGAAATCCTTCACCGTTCAACCGTTTCTAACACCATAAGTCAGTCATGTAACATATTCCCTATTGAGAAGGTGAACTGAACAGATGGACAAAAGAAAATCAGGCAGATTTCACCTCAGGACGAGTCCATCGCCAGCAACTACCACAACACAAGTGGAATAATCTGCAGTGAACTACTTCCAATCTACAGGGACAGACATAGTTGACATATTCCCATATACGCCTCACTGTCTGGCCACTACCACGGCAGCTGTGAATACCATATTATCACGATTTACTACCTCACGCTACACCGTAATGTCTACCAGCTTCCAGCCATCATCATCTACCCATAAGCTAACTCTCCACGCTCTGGAGTGTTCTCGAAGCCACGGCTTCCAATATCTGCTACGTGAGATCACATGCTAAGCTCTTATTGATGGCTGAACAAAGGAATCTCCAGGTCGGCCATAATGAAGATATGCACTTGAAATATCTTGCAGCAAAAGCTGAAGATGACCAAACTGTGTGGTCAAACATGGTGCTGTAGCAGGTCTACGCTTTATCACGGAAAATAATAGAGTAATGGTCATTAGTAGAGTGGATTTTTATGCATTAATAGGTTAGAATGCAAAGTTTCTGAAGCGAGCAGCAAGTATAGTCTACCTTCACAACGATTATGCTATGGGGCTTGCATAAAGAGTAGCGGTACGGCCTATCAGAACTCCTTTAATTTATGTCACTCTTGCTACACTATGGAGGAGCGGGTGGCCGACACTTCCTATTAACCAAATTTAGTTTGCAATCTATCCTGTTACGGCATGAAAATCCGGGCTTTAGTCATAAGCAAACATGTCATTCAACCTGTAATGTTGGCAGTAACTGGCACATGACTGGAGCAAGTCCAACGCTTTAGGTATCTTGGCAGTGTACTTGATCACAATGCTGCTGAAATTAGGTCTCGGACTGAACAAGCAAGAACTGCATTCAAGATAATGAGCAAACATCCCTGTAACGATGGCTTTAAGATTAAACTCCGTCTCCGTTTACTTCGGTGTTACGTATTTTCTATCTTCACAATGCAGAGAATTGGACTCTAACAGAACGACCGAAAGAGTCCATAATGTTGTGACTTCCCCTTTCGGAGAACAATCATTGAACGAGAAATGCAACCATGCAAGCTAAGGGCGCCAATCTTTAAGTTGATGACTTAAAGATAAAAATTTATAATCAAGCTTGGACGGACTCTTATCACAGGGGTGGGGTGATAGTGCACTAATCATTAAGCAGGAGAATTAGAAATCAAAAGGCTAATTAAGGCAGATTGATTAAAGTGAACTAGAAAAATACTATTTATTATATTGAATGTAAATGACGACGGTTTAACGAGAACTGAATTTAAAAAAGTAAATGAATTTAACAAAAAGTTGAATGACTCTACTTCGCGAAAACTTGCAATATTTTTAACTCGCTTGCTCACCATGTAGTCTTGTTCTGCTGGTCCTTGGAAAGCTTCCATCCTTGTAGCTGGAACATCACCGGTCGTCTTTGAGATATCTTCATCTGCAGCTAAGTACCATTCCTGCCTTGCTAAGTGCACCGACCACTAATTGGAAGATGGCTTCGACACTAACACTCCCTATTATGCTCTATCCCATATATTGGAGATGAGCCCTAAGTCATAGTTAGAAAAACCTCCTTGGGTTATGTGGAGAGGATACTCAATTAATAATCCTTCCAACTTTACTGAAAATGTGCCCTGAAGTTTCATTTCTATCTAGTTTAATACTACCTATTGTCTTAGACTGGTACAAACCGGTCTAGTAGCCGAGATGTACGTACTTCCTGATGAGAGTGGCTATACACCCCTCATTCAGAAATTCCTAAGTACCACGTCGTGGTAACGAAGTAATTAATGTACAAGTGATAAACTATCACACTAGTCCACTATGGTACAACAACCATAAGACAAGTTCTCAGACCTACAGCGAAATACAAGATCGAAGAATCAAGAAGATTAATAATAACGAATGCAGAATGATGCCAAGAGCTCCAACACGCCCTTTTATAACCTTCTCTGGCTCTAATTACAGGTTGCTACACATGGTCCAATCAGTTGATACGTCTCTCCCCACTCCAGATATTAGAGTTGATGGGTCCCAACCAAGATATCAACTGTTCTTCTATTAGCCCTTTCACTGAGTATCCATGGCAACATGACGCTCCTTTGAAAATATAGGCGGTGATCAGTTTGAATTATTCTGGTCGAAATACGGTAGCTGTCGTTACAACGCTTGAACACGTGCTCGCTTTTTCCAGAATTTGATGTCTAAATTTGTCCTTCCTTCTTCCTCGGTGATGTGGCAAGATAGAGGAAATCTACTGCAAGTTAAATTTAAACGTATGTCGCAAGAATCTAAGTGAATATTAGGATATTCAGCCCTCGTTTACAAGTCGTAGTTACAAAGTAATGAAATGATAGTGAGCAAATGATTAAACATGAATTATAATACAATTACATACCAAGATAAATATCATGACGTTAAATTCCTGAATTAATTACACATAATAAAATTAACATAATTACACTGTGACGTCTGGAACGTTACAATGTCGGAGAAATCCTTCGCCGTCCAACGGCTTACATCACCATAAATCAGTCACGTAGGACATTCCCTATTGAAAAGGTGAACTGAAGAGGTGGACAAAAGAAAATCAGAGGAGACAAAAGAAAATCAGAGGATTTCACCTCATGACGAGTCCATCGCCAGCAACTACCGCAACACAGGTGGAATAATCTGCAGTGAACTCATTCCAATCTACATGGATATGTGGTGCTATCAACGCCTGCTCAGAATTTCATGGGTTTACGGAATATGTAACACTCAAGTACCCCAACGTCTGAACAAAGAGCTAGAGGTCATGCACAGCATCAAAAATAAGCTTGAGTACTTGGCCATATCATTCGAAATGATATATATAGAATCCTTCATCTTATTTTATAAGGTACAATTGAAGGAAGAAGTAGTAAGGTTAGAAGGAGAATAACGCGTCTACGAAATCTACAACAATGGTATGAGCTCAGTACCCCAATTTTTTCCGAGTTGCTGAGAACAAGAATCAGATTTCCCTGGGCAGTCGACATCCGGTGAGGATATCGTAGAAGCAGAAGAAAAAGAAGTAGAAGAAAAAAGTAATTTCCGCCCTTTAATTTCATCAAAAATCATTATCATCTTTATGGATCCATTTCAATCTGACATCACTTCAGTGTCGGAAATGCTAACCATACCTGCACCTATTTTTAATAATAATAATAATAATAATAAGAAGAAGAAGAAGAAGAAGAAGAAGAAGAAGAATGTGGCACAAGACCAAGAAAAGTTGCGGCCAGAAGAATGAGAATAATAAATAAATTTATAGCCAAACTGGAACATTATCATATTCTCTCAGAAGAAGAAGAAGAATGGAAACCGGAAAAACTGCCAAAAACATCGGACCATTGTCACAAAAATAAACAAAAACATAAATCAGTTGGTTCATCGAAGTGAAAAATGATTTAGCAGAAATAAAGTTTACGAAATCATAAATTCTAGACAGGCTAACATTTCGCAATAGGTTAGAAATTTCGGAGGTTTTCAGGAAAAAAGGCAGAAAACGTGCAACTGTCTGGAGGGACGAAAGAAGAAAATAACACAGTGGAATGATGGAGATATACTGCAGTCACCGAAAAATCAAGAATGGAGATATAAACGTGATGAAATTATTTTACATGGTCATAGTTGGCCGAAATAAAAAAAAACAACAGAAGAAGAATGACCGTTATATAGTCGACTCAAGCCTATTCATTTGTAGCTGACCTAGTCCATTGTTCGTCCGTTCTGGGACACAGATACTAACACTGTTTCATTGCTCACACAAGTTCTAAGTTATACATTACCCTTATTCTGCTTCTTGATGTGAATATCATTGCCAACCATGAAGAGTTTTCTATCATTTACAGACTTATGAACAGGAATAGAGCTGCATCGAAACAGACTAAGGCATACGACACGTCAGATGTTGCATTGATAAAGAGATAAATACCGCCTTAATACACTGACAGACAGAGCAAATGCGACACCAAGAAGGAGTGGTTCGAAAGGGATGAAAGTTGGGGAAAAAACAGAGACGGCACGGACGAATAATTGATGTTTATTTCAAACCGATATGCAGGTTACACAATGCGCACGGCATCGACTCAATAGGATGTAGGACCACCGCGAGCGGCGATGCACGCAGAAACACGTCGAGGTACAGAGTCAATAAGAGTGCGGATGGTGTCCTGAGGGATGGTTCTCCATTCTCTGTCAACCATTTGCCACAGTTGGTCGTCCGTACGAGGCTGGGGCAGAGTTTGCAAACGGCGTCCAATGAGATCCCACACGTGTTCGATTGGTGAGAGATCCGGAGAGTACGCTGGCCACGGAAGCATCTGTACACCTCGTAGAGCCTGTTGGGAGATGCGAGCAGTGTGTGGGCGGGCATTATCCTGCTGAAACAGAGCATTGGGCAGCCCCTGAAGGTACGGGAGTGCCACCGGCCGCAGCACATGCTGCACGTAGCGGTGGGCATTTAACGTGCCTTGAATACGCACTAGAGGTGACGTGGAATCATACGCAATAGCGCCCCAAACCATGATGCCGCGTTGTCTAGCGGTAGGGCGCTCCACAGTTACTGCCGGATTTGACCTTTCTCCACGCCGACGCCACACTCGTCTGCGGTGACTATCACTGACAGAACAGAAGCGTGACTCATCGGAGAACACGACGTTCCGCCATGCCATTCCCTCATCCAAGTCGCTCTAGCCCGGCACCATGCCAGGCGTGCACGTCTATGCTGTGGAGTCAATGGTAGTCTTCTGAGCGGACGCCGGGAGTGCAGGCCTCCTTCATCCAATCGACGGGAAATTGTTCTGGTCGATATTGGAACAGCCAGGGTGTCTTGCACATGCTGAAGAATGGCGGTTGACGTGGCGTGCGGGGCTGCCACCGCTTGGCGGCGGATTCGCCGATCTTCGCGTGCTGACGTCACTCGGGCTGCGCCTGGACCCCTCGCACGTGCCACATGTCCCTGCGCCAACCATCTTCGCCACAGGCGCTGCACCGTGGACACATCCCTATGGGTATCGGCTGCGATTTGACGAAGCGACCAACCTGCCCTTCTCAGCCCGATCACCATACCCCTCGTAAAGTCGTCTGTCTGCTGGAAATGCCTCCGTTGACGGCGGCCTGGCATTCTTAGCTATACACGTGTCCTGTGGCACACGACAACACGTTCTACAATGACTGTCGGCTGAGAAATCACGGAACGAAGTGGGCCATTCGCCAACGCCGTGTACCATTTATCGTTCGCTACGTGCGCAGCACAGCGGCGCATTTCACATTATGAGCATACCTCAGTGACGTCAGTCAACCCTGCAATTGGCATAAAGTTCTGACCACTCCTTCTTGGTGTTGCATTTGCTCTGTCAATCAGTGTAGCTTCATCAGGTAGTGTTACCAATTAACAGGATTAATATTTACATATATATTGAATAAAGTATTTTCGGTCCGGCGGCTTCCTTCTCATAGGCCCTCGGGCTCGATTCCAGGACAGACCAGGAATATTACACGTGTATGGTTAATTCCACCGGCTCTATGCTGGGAGTTCGTCTTAATACGAATTGCAGTACCAACCACCACAGAAACACGAGGTAGTGGATACATCCCTCCACGCGGAGTTGGCGACGGGAAGGGCAACTGTCCGCAAAACTGAACCATACCCACATATAGTGTCAAGCTCAATTTATTGGTAAAGGGCTATAAAGGAAAAACAATTAAAATATATTTATTATCGAATATAAATATTTTAAAGGTTTCAAATCGAGTTCTAAAATACTTCGCCATCGTACATTTTTCCGCTTCACGTAGTCATAGAAGCATGGATATGACTTTTAGCTTAGAAAACGAGATAATGAGTACTGATTTATTGGATGTTATCTAGCCTCTTCCGATATGCGGTGGGTACAGACAACGCATCTTTTCACTCCACCCACAAGGGGGATTGCAAGTTCCGATAAATCAAAAGAAAAATGAGAGTATTCGCGAAAAAATGTTAAAGCTCATGAATTGTAAGAAAATTACAGACATTCTAGACCTCTTAAATATAACCTATTTTGGTATTTGTTTTACGTCGCACTGACACATTTAGGTCTTATGATGACGATGGGATAGGAAATCGTCAGGAGTGGAAGGTGGCGGCCGTGACCTTAATTAAGGTAGAGCCCCAGCATTTGCCTCGTGTGAAAATGGGAAACAACGAAAAACCATTTTCAGGGCTGCCGACAGTGGGGTTCGAGCCCACTATCTCCCGGATGCAAGCTCACAACTGCGCTCCCCAAACCGCACGGCCAACTTGCCCGGTAATATAACTTTATTATTATTATTATTATTATTATTATTATTATTATTATTATTATTATTATTATTATTATTATTATTTTCGTTTCGGTCTCTCTAGACCACGTTTGACAATATTTGCAGTATCTTTTCATCCTTCCTCCTACTTCCTTCTTCTATTCTCCTGTATAGGACCTCCCTTTCCTCACTAACGTTTCCGCAGCTCCTGGAAACAGCAGAATTTTTGGCGAATTGTCTAAATTGATTTCTGTCCCTGATGTAATCTTTCGGAAGCTCCACCTTCGTCAAGTCCAACCTCCCTTCCCGAAATCATTTCAGCTCCGTCTTCCTCCTCCTGAAGAATTCAAAGATTCTCTTCGTTAGTCTATTACTGTCCCTCGTCAACAAGTGTCCATAGAACTGTAACCTTCTCTTTCGCATCACTTCAACCACTCCTTCTGTTCTTTGATACAATTCTTTGTTAGATTTGAGCCTCCTCTCCCATTTTTATACATTAGGGCACAGCATTTTCCTTCTTCTCTTCCGGATTATCATTATTATTATTATTATGGCGTACAGGTAGCGTGCCTATCTCCCATTCCAAGGCCCTGGGTTCTTTTCCAGGTCAGGATTTTAATTCTGGACTGAGAAGAACCTTCTTCACGTCTTCCGAATTTTTTTCAAGCTCTTAGTTACAGGAAGAAAGCGCGCACTGAGAATAGGCTACTGACCTAAGTATACATAGAAGAACCCTGATTGCCATGGCTACAATGGTGTCCGGAAATGAGTTGATGTGACTCATTCTAGAGAAACCCCCAGCCCAATATCATATCCATATTTAAAAACATACGAACTGCCTCTCAGTTCTTCAAGTGCCATATCCGATCCCCCTGGAGAAAGCACCCGTTCCTTTAGCCAACTCGAAGAGTTGTTCAATATGGTTGATGTCAGCCCAGTCTTTGCTGTTTTCGAGCCATGTCATCAGTGGCCTACCACTTCATCGCTTGCCTTCTATCTGTCCTTGTAATACGAGTTTTAGAAGGCTGTACTTTCAACCTCGTAGAACCTGGCTTAAATAATCTGTTTTCCTGGTTTTGATAATGTTTGCTAGCTCACACTCAGCTCTAGCTCTCCGTAACACTTCATTACTTGTTACAAAATCTGCCCAGGCCATCCTGAGCACTCTCGTATGTTCATGGAGGATGACTTGACAGTCCACGTCTCTACTCTATAAACTAATGTTGACCAGACATAACATCTCAGCAGCTTTCGCCTGAGTTTCAGGTTTATATTCTCATCAAAAAGTAATGATTTCATCTTTTGGAAAGATGACCTGGAAACCTCAATACGGCGTCTGATCTCTTTTTTCAGGATCCAGATTGAGTCTTATGGTACTTCCATGGCATGTGAGCTGATTTATTCGTTCAATGGCTTGATTTAATGAAATGGAGACACCTTCATAGTTCCTTCTTCTAAGCTTAATTTTATATATCTTAATCCATTGAGATGAATTATAGCAGTAACTTCACTCGAACAAATGATGTGGCCAGAAAGTTGGAGTACAGTACAGTACAGTAGAGTTTTATACTTTAAAGCATACATTAAGGATATGGTCGGTTTGAAATCATCGCGGTACGCAAAAGGATAGTTTTTAATGCTTTTCCTCTTCCTCCACCGTATGAGTCATCACCATCGTCATCATCACAATCAAAAGTTTTCATTACTCTCCCTGAAGGGGAGGGGCGGGACACCTAGTAGGTGACGCCTACTCTATGGCCAGCAGAGTTGCGTGGGTTGAAAAAGGAGTGGAGAATTTGGAAGATGGTTAAATGGAGAAGTTAAGCTGAGGAATAAGGAGGAGAGGTTCAGTCTCTTTGTCCTTTTTCCTTGTCTTTTTGTTTTGTTTCTTATTCTTTATTTTTTGTGGGGTATAATATAAATTTGGTATTTCAGAATATACAATGAGCTATAATTATTGCAGAACATTATTTACAGCACAGATTTATGTGGATCACGCATGCTCGGTTGAATATAGAAGGAAAGAGAACTATAAATCGTTACACACATTTAACATACAGACGTGATAATTTCCTTTTGTCATGAATTGAAATGAAAACACAAATTCCAGACTCCTCTATACCGAACAGATAAAGAATTGCTATATTATTGATCCCCAAGATACAACACATTTACCATACCGACATTACTTTTCAATATATGTAAGTGGCAGTCAAATGAAAACCGAACACACATTCCACGTGAAAGGTGGCAACACTGTTGTTACATATCGACACTGCCATCGCTGTGGAAGGAGAACTGCATAGTTGCAACTCATAGGCGTACGCAATTTTTTGGTTATGTCTTTGTTGGTGCGCGGACTGGTCTAGTGTGTTCGTCTAGTTACAGAAAAGGCGGCAAGCAAAGAAGAGTACAGAAGTTTGGTTCGTTCTCTGATGGCGCAGCGTTATGAAGACACTCCGCAGAAACTGCGACGCGGCATAAAGTCAAAACACCCTGGAATGTTGTCGGACGAAGTCATCCTGATGCATCATCATGTTCGCCCCCATACTTCCAATCTGGCGAAGGCTACGCTTCAGCGATTTCGTTGGTAAACACTTCAACATCCTCCGTAGAGCCCGGATCTTTCACCTTGTGATTTTCACATTATTGGCGACCTGAAGAAAGATATTCGTGGACGTCAGTTTCATTCGGATGAGCAAGTGAAAGAGTGGGTGCTGTTGAAGATCCGTCAGCGGCCTACCTCCTTTTACAGAACTGGAATTGATCGTCTCGTCTCATAGTGAGATAAATGCATTAAAGCTTTTGGTAATTACTGTTGAATAAAACCATTCTATGGTCACGCTCTAGCGGGTGTTCGGTCTTCATTTGATTACCCATTATATATAATTAGAGAGAGGTTATGACTTCTATAAAAAGGTTACACTGAGTTGAATCTGTCCGAATGCCATGTTTGATCTTAGTTTCTTTCCTGTTTGCCGAGAACTTACATGTGTTAGCATAGCTAGCAGCAGAAGACTCGTAATGGATAGATTTAAAAATGATGCTATTAAAAATCTTCCTCATCAGAAAACACCAGGTAACACTCTCTAGCCTCTGCAGATTTTTAAATGTTGGTCTTCATGAGATAATTTCAGCACACAAACAGCGAGGGAACGTGATCCCATTAACTGTTTCATTAGATTTTAATATTCTACCCTCCACCTTCTACGATAGCCAAAGCTCACACTTCCACGTACTTTCTCGATATAAAATGTATTAAAATGTTTATGCAATCGTCCTTCAAATATAGATTAAATAATAAAATAATGATACTATAACTATACAACTCTGACGAATATAGTTTTACAGTAGTGGTAGATTCCTACATTCATAAAATCATTTTATAATTAATGGAATTGGATGTTGGGATGTATGAAATTGAGTGATGAGAATATGTTACGCGGAATAATGTGATGAATAATGATATCGGCCGAGGGATGTTAGATAAGAAGACAGGAAACGATAATTAGACACATTCTAATGATTGTTTAATGAATAAATGAAACAATAGGGCTAAGTCTAACTTGAGAATTATGAAACCGTGCAGTTTCCACGGGAGAACCTGAAACTCCTAAAGGACATGTCCTTAGATGACAGATAGCAGGGCACTGCAGATAAGTAGGACTAGTTGAATTACCCGCGGGAAGCATCCCATTTAGTTCCCGGATCAAATGGAATTTAACTACCATTATTTTCCTCCAGCATTGTCCATGAATTTTTCGTATGCTGTTAGTTAATGACAATTAGGTTCACTGAAAGGCAGCGAAGTTTATACGCCCAAACATCAATATCGTCTGACGGTTCACTTCAATCGATGTACCCGTGTCTCATTTCCTCATATTTAACCGTTTAAAATATCATACCATTTTATATCTAACATTTAATTTTTAAGTCTTAATGTATTTCAAATCATTTAATATAGATTGCACATTTATGGCATGATTTCATAATCATGTCCTAAATTTAGAAGAGAGTTTTAAATATCATGTGATTTCATTTCTGTATATTTTTAATAAGTAAATGACTTTATTTTCTTCCGATCTACAGCATTGAAGCCTAATTGATCTACTAAGGAGAAAAATAATAATGCCCAACCTAGGCAGCTTAATCTAACATACACATATAATAATTCCTGTGAAATAAACATATCTGACACCAAAGCAAGGAAAAAAGGCCATATTGATATAAATAATAATAATCAAGTATATTTTTAATATTTATTATGTAATCTGACCACACGTACATCAGTTAATTTCAAATTATCCATATTATTATGTTCTAAATAATGTATTTGAGTGTATTGAACTGTGAGGCAATGGAAACTATCTGACTGTTGCAATAAATCTTGTACTTGTATAGCGCAAGTCTAGATCATTTCACGTGTATTAAAAGGAGAGGGGAATTCTTACGCCAAATTTGCTAAAGAACCTCAATTTTAGTATAAAACCGTTGCTTCCAAGGTTTTAATATATTTTGTATACCCCTGGATAAGTTCTTTCAATGTAGTTATATAATGTACGGGCATGTACTCTCTTCCGGGATTATAAGTACGTAGGTCTAGAGACCATGGTTGGGTGGTTTCGTGGAGTTCCTTTGGAACAATCAACGGAGAGGTCGATGGGACTCAGCTGACTGCCAGTATCAGCAATTTAACAGGTGGCGGATGAAATCAGCAGTGGAGTCAACAGTAGCGTCTGGGTCCTGGTTAGCGAGATCAATGTGGCTTGGCGTCTGGCGGCAGCTAAACCTCAGAAACAGTTGTAACATCTCAGTGTTCTAGATACAGCAGAGGAGGTAGAAAACAGAACTCAGAGAATTACGATAATTGAAGCGTTGATCTTTTAATGATTAAGAACGTGATTCGGCAAAGCGGTGTTTGCCTCCGTAATGTAAGGGTTAGTACTATTAGCTGCCGTCCTCGAATGCCCGGGTTCGATTCTAGGTACTGCCAGAAATTGTGCTGACCCTGCTGTGTTGGTGGAACCGTGCCTGCCTCTTAACCGCATGCCCCGGGTTCGATTCCCGGCCAGATGAGGAATTTTTACCCGGATCTGGGCGCAGGTTCGAGGTACAGTCAGCGCACGTGATTATAATTACCGAGTGAGTTGGCCGTGCGGTTAGCGGCGCACAGCTGTGAGATTGCATTCGAGATATAGTGGGTTTCCGTAATTTCCCATTTTAACGCCAGGCAGATGCTGGGGCTATACCGTAATTAAGGCCACGGCCGCTTCCTTCCCTAATCCTAGCCCCTCCTATCCCATCGTCGCTATAAGACCAACCTGTTTCGGTGCAACGTAAAGCTAATTGAAAAAAAAGAGCTATCTGACGATAAAACAGCGTCCCTTGTCTAGGAAACCAAGAATAACGACCGAAAGGATTAGCCGTACTGACCACACAACACCTCGTAATCTGCAGGCTTTCGGGCTGAGCAGTGGTCGCTTGGCAGGTCGTGGACCTTCCAGGCTGTTGCACCACTGAAGTGGGGCTCTGCAAGGCAATACAGTACTACTAGACCATTATGTTTTATTGTATGTATATAAATGATATAATAAAGAACTGGCATCACTGGTAAGGCTTATTGAGAACGATGTTTTACCGTATAGAGTAGTAAATAACCTACAGGTTTTTGAGCGACTACAAAACGCCCTCGACATAGTCGTGAGATGCACAGCAGACAAAGACAGGTTGCGAGTTTACCAAGAGGAAAAGTCATATCAGCTTCAATTACTATGTTGTTAGAGTGAAGAGACATGATGGGGACCACAATAAGTACCTAAGTGTTAATATAAGGAAAGATCTTCATGAGGTAATCACAATGTTGATGTTGTTGGAGTCATCAGTCCATAGACTGGTTTGATGCAGCTCTCCATGCCATCCTATCCTGTGCTAACCTTTTCATTCCACGTAACTACTGCATCCTACATCTGCACTAATCTGCTTGTAATATTCATACCTTGGTCTACCCCTACCGTTCTTACCGCCTACACTTCCTTCAAAAACTAACTGAACAAGTCCTGGGTATCTTAAAATGTGCCCTGTCTCTTCTTCTCGTCAAATTTAGCCAAATCGATCTCCTGTCACCAGTTCGATTCAGTATCCCTTCATTTGTGTTTCGATCTATCCATCTCAACTTCAGCATTGTTCTGTAATACCACACTTTAACAACTTCTATTATCTTCCTTTCTGAGATGGTTTTCGTCCATGATTCACTTCCATACAATGCCACGCTCCAGACGAAAGTCTTCAGAAACAACTTTCTACTTCCTGCATCAATATTCGAAGTGCCCGGCTCCATGGATAAATGGTTAGCGTGCTGGCCTTTGGTCACAGGGGTCCCGGGTTTGATTCCCGGCAGGGTCGGGAATTTTAACCATTATTAGTTAATTTCCCTGGCACGGGGGCTGGGTGTATGTGTTGTCTTCATCATCATTTCATCCTAATCACGACGCGCAGGTCGCCTACGGGAGTCAAATCAAAAGACCTGCACCTGGCGAGCCGATCATGTCCTCGGACACTCCCGGCACTAAAAGCCATACGCAATTTCAATATTCGAAGTGACCACATTTCTTTTCTTAAGAAAGTTCTTCCTTGCTTGTGGTAGCCTACATCTTATGTCCTCCTTAATTCTGCCATCATTAGTTATTTTACTAGCCAAGTAACAATATTCGCATAGTTCCTTTAAGACTTCACTTCCTAATCTAATGTTACTTGCACCACCTGCCTTCATTACTTTTGTTTTGGAGTTATTTATTTTCATCTTGTACTCCCTACTCAATACTCCGTCCATACCATACGAGATTATAAACAAAGATTCTAGATCTCTTCATATGGTTTAGAGAGTTTTAGGGGTTGTAGCAAGGATGTAAACTTATAAGTCTCTGCTAAAAACCCCAATTAGAGTATAGTTCCAGTGTGTGGGACCCACACGAGGATTATTTCATTCAAGAACTGGAGAAGATACGAAAGAAAGTAGCTCGATTTGTTCTTGGTGATTTCCGAGGAAAGAGCAGTTTTACGAAAATGTTGCAAACTTTGAGCTGGGAAGACTTGGGAGTAGGAGACGAGCTGCTTGAGTAAGCGGTATGTTCCGAAATCTGTCAGCGGAGAGATGGCATGCAATGACGCTATTAGACTGATAAGCTTCTATTAAATTTTAAAAATAGGAAGGAACTTATTATGAAGATAAAGTTGGAATTCAAGAGGATAAAATGGGGCAAATATTAATTTATAAGAAGAGGAATTAGGTATTGGAATAATTTACCAAGGAAGATCTTCGATAAATTTTCATGTTGTTAGAAACCTTAAACAACTGGTAGGGAAACTGCCACTTTGGCGAGAATTTTAAATGTGGATCAGTGGTAATGGGCCGAAATGGAAGGAATTCTATTCGGATCAGAAGAATCGACTTTGGCTGAAACTCAGGAGTGCCCAGAGTGCAAGCACATATAGTATACAGTCCAGAAGAAGTAGAAGAAGGCTCATAGGTAATTAAGAGCCACATTGAGTAGCTTAGGCTGCAGGGGCCAAGTTGGTGGTTTCGATCCTGAAGGAGCTGAGACACCCCAGTCTTGTGTTGGTGAATTTACAGGAATGCAAAATACCTTTGCGTGTAAAAATACCGGCATCTCATTGTCTCCGAATACCATAGTCAATGGATAGTAAAACGAATATATTATTTTGTTTTGTACACGGGAAATGTCCCTTCATCACCATGCACCCCGACCAATTATATCTACTGTGCTTCTTCCGTAGACAGAGGATGAAACCCGGTGTCACCTCATAGCCTATTCCTGTCGAACGACACCACGGCTTCTGCGAAGGCTTAACGTATCCATCGTATGGCCTATTCACTATTAAGGGGAGTCTTGACTCAAATGTTACGATTTGTGAACAAAAATAAATGTCCAGTTTCAACCTTAAAAATCTCCCCGATTCTTTTAAATCCTGCTATCACTTTTGCCCTAAAGCTATTTTTAGCTCTAAATGCCGGATTTAAATGGTAGCGCTACGGTGTATATTGAACAACCTTACGCCCATTTCCCTCGCGCTGTCAGAAATACACAGTTCAAAAATATTAGGGGAACATGTTTTTGAACGTATGCCATGCCCCACAAAACTATACCTCACACGCAGGTATATTACCAACTGAACCTTTATTCTTTACCGTTGAAGTATACAAAATAATATCGAGGGATTCACGTTAATTTCCAGAACAGAAACGGAAATGTCCAAATAGGGGCGAAAACAAAGTGATAACAGTCCTCCAGGGTGGATTTTTTATCACAAAGAGCTTCAGAATGGTGTATGTCCTCCACGATAATTTATTACAGCATGACGGAGGTCACATTGCGGTATCAGGTCTGTCAGGTCCCATTCTTCTGTGAGAGCCTGTTTGAGGTCTTCTAGAGTCTGTGGTGGAACAGGACGCCCACGAACACTTCTGTCAAGCCTATCCCACGCATGCTCAATGGGATTAAGTTCGGGACTCACTGCTAGCCATTTCATCTCTTGAATGTCCAGTTCTCGCAAGACAGCTCTGGTGATGCGCGCTACATGAGCCCTGGCATTGTCGTGCATGAGTACGAGTTCAGGGCAACACCGTATGCAGCAATCAACGCATTCTGTAGCAGTATCTGTTCGATGTACCCCGCAGCAGTAAGATTACCACGGACGACGATAAGATCCGTACGGCCATCAATACTGATGCAACCCCACATCATCACAGAACCTTGTCCGAATTGGTCGCGTTCCGGTACAACTTTTGGCATATACTGCTCACCACGGCGTCTCCATACACGCTGACGTCCATCGCACTGTGTCAGGAGAAATTTGGACACGTGTGTGAACAACGCAAGTCTCCATTGGCAAAGTTGTCAGTTGACATGGATACGGGCAAGCAGAAGGCGAGCTGCGCGATGTTGCTGCGTTAAACGAGGCACTCGAAAAGGACGTCTGGGTCGTAAGGACACTTCTATTAACCTGATCCTTACTATTTGATCAGACACCGTGACTCCAGTGACCTTCCTGACGTCTTGTTGCAGTTCTCTGGCAGTTGCTGAACGACGCCGCAACGCACTGACTGTCCTATATCGGTCATGATGTGAGGTTGTCATGTGTCCACAACCTTCTCCAACCCTCCTTGTGAACTGGCCTGTCTCGTTGTAGCGATTCCACAAGCGTTGAATATCTGACGGAGAGACATTGAGATCCACAGCAACACGAGGAAGAGTTCATCCTTCCTGGATCAATGTGACGACCCTTCTGACTTGAACCTCGTTAAGGTGTCTCATGGGATGTGCTGGTTCACGTAGAACGTGCTGAAATGACCGCAGTAGTCTGTGTACCTCACAACGAAAAACCACTAAATTTCATATTTTATAAAAAATTCTGCTTTTTTCAATTTTCAGAATTGATCGATTATGTATTTAAACACACATAATTTGATAATGTCTGCTTATTTGCTGTTTAACATATGTATTGTATATATATTATCTGGTATATTAAATATTAGTACTCTAGTATTAAGGATTATACATATCATACTTTTATCTCTCCATTTATGTTCATGTCTATTTACTGTTTATGTATTGAATTTTGATGCTTGTTGTTTTAAAGGGCCTAACATCGAAGGGCATCGGCCCATGTATAGAATTTTATCAGAGAAATTGTATATTCATTATAAACTACAACCCTAACATACCTTGTGGTAAAATAGGATTCACAGCACTTTGGAGATGGAATAATAATAATACCTCACAACGACACACAAACGCACTGCTGTTCACTTTGTTTTGAGGGGTCATGTGACAGTTTAATGCATGGCTACGCCTACACATGGAGTATAACTTTGATTTGACATACCCTGAGTAGCTAAGGTCTCGAGGTATGCTGTGCGACCATTGGAACTCCATCTATCAAACTAACGTTCACATACCAGACGTTACAAAACATGTTCTCCTATTTTTTAACTGTGTATATCTACGTTGTAGTAGGCCTACGCTGTGCATAAGGGCAGAATGCGGTACAAGGGAGTAACTTACAGTCCAGAGCAGCTTAAAACAATCCTGTTTCTGAAAACTTTCATTTGCATTTATCTAGCTTAAAATATTTTCACCCCTTTACCGTGTACAAAATGCTCCTTGAAACAAAATTCTTATCAGATTCACCTGAAATGTTCAGATAATATTTCAATATGGACTGGAATAAATTAAAGGTAAGCTTGAATTTTATTATCAATTGAATATTAAATTTCTACTTTTTGACTAAAATAGCATTAAACTAGATTCTTGCCTACTGTGTGAATAATGAAAAATTGAAACATGTATATCTCCAATAGCTTCTACGGACTGCAAAACCTAGAGTTAATACGAGGTATTTAGCCTTTCACAGGCTTTATTAAGTAGTTTGTACTTACCACCTTAGTATTTACTATCTTGTGTCCATGGGAAGCCTTGGTTTATTTTATGAACTTGAAAATAGGTGCAATGACTATGGTATGAAAATTAGCCTCTCGAAGACTAAATTGATGTCAGTAGGTAAGGAATTCAACAGAATTGAATGTCAGATTGGTGATACAAAGCTAGAACAGGTCGATAATTTCAAGTATTTAGGTTGTGTGTTCTCCCAGGATGGTAATATAGTAAGTGAGATTGAATCAAGTTGCAGTAAAGCTAATGCAGTGAGCTCGCAGTTGCGATCAGCAGTATTCTGTAAGAAGGAAGTGAGCTCCCAAACGAAACTATCTTTACATCGGTCTGTTTTCAGACCAACTTTGCTTTACGGGAGCGAAAGCTGTGTGGACTCAGGATATCTTATTCATAATTTAGAAGTAACAGACATGAAAGTAGCAAGAATGATTGTTGGTACAAACAGGTGGGAACAATGGCAGGAGGGTACTCGGAATGAGGAGATAAAGGCTAATTTAGGAATGAACTCGATGGATGAAGCTGTACGCATAAACCGGCTTCGGTGGTGGGGTCATGTGAGGCGAATGGAGGAGGATAGGTTATCTAGGAGAATAATGGACTCTGTTATGGAGGGTAAGAGAAGTAGAGGGAGACCAATACGACGATGGTTAGACTCGGTTTCTAACGATTTAAAGATAAGAGGTATAGAACTAAATGAAGCCACTACACTAGTTGCAAATAGAGGAGTGTGGCGACGTTTAGTAAATTCTCAGAGGCTTACAGACCGAACACTGAAAGGCATAACAGTTCATAATGATAATGTATGTATGTATGTATGTATGTATGTATGTATGTATGTATGTATGTATGTATGTATGTATGGGATGTTTCCTTCCTATCTGTGAAGCTGCCTTATGGCATTAATGGAACTAAAAGAGGAAATGAAGTGAAAGTGACTGGCATTTACTGGTACATTACTGTATTTGAACTGGATAGGAAGTGATTTACTTTGAAACTGAACTCGTAGTGGTAAGCCATTGTTGCGGTAGAAGCTCTTGAAACAAGGTAAATACTGTTTGTTTCTTTAAGTAGCAACTTACAATGAAATAATGGGTGGAGTTGACCTAACTCACTCAGCGCCAAGCACCCCCATCGACGTTTTAAACCTAGCACACTGGCAGTGAAAAGGGTCGGAAGATGCAGAGTGGGTCTCGCCCTTATGTGGCCGCGGCTGGTCCGTATTCCAACAGTTCTGTACTCTGACCGGCCAACCGAGCAATGGAGGGGTGGCCACGGCTCTACCCTCTACGCCTCTGCATTCGGGAGACGGGACAGGGCTGGACCTCACGGCTGGCCCCAACCGTCAGCTGTTCTGAGAATGGTTTTTCGTGATTTTGCATTCTCCTGCACTAAGGCAAATGACGGGACAGTTCCTAGTATAGGCTACGGCCGCCAAAACCCTTACCTTCTCCGAGCATGTCCTTCACCGTAACAAATCTCCCGGCGTAAGAGTCCCGCCTTCCCATTCATGGCAGGAATGAAAACTTTTTGCAGTAGTAGTAGTAGTAGTAGTAGTAGTAGTAGTACCAAACACGTCGATTGTCTTTTAAGTGCATATTTTCAAATAGTTGATTGTAGCTGCCACAGATGTCACCAAAATGCAGTCTAACTTTCACAGATTCAAAATGAAGGATCAATGTATCGATCGATAAATATGTGATCCATATTCCTTAGAACTTCCTGTTGACATCCAAACGTGCTATCTTCACTTGTCGAGTAATCGCGTGTTTGTTCTCAGTTAGTGTCTTTGCGCTCGTGTAAAATGGCCTGTAAATCGTACAAAAGTGCAGATTACTTGCGGGAAAGTGATAGCGATTCATCCGATGAAGTCGCGAGTGATGAACCTGATGAGGTAAGTCCAGCAATAATTAACGATTAATTTTCGGGGGATATATCTGGTGTTGATTCAGATGACTGGTCAGACACCAATTAACGTGGACACATGTCCAAGTATTCGAAGAACACAGGTATGAGTAACGCTAGTGATGAATCTTGCATGGCTTACTTCATGTTGTTTTTCACGCCGGCATACCTGTCATTTCTCCTAACGGAAACTAACCGATACACGGAACAATTTTTGAGCACATTAGCTAGACTATTTACTGAATACGGCATGTGTGATAATTGGAGGCCTGTTACATTGGATGAGATGAGAATTCTTTTAGGACACTGGATGATGACCGGTACATAAAAGAGCCTTAAGGTAGAAATTTATTGGAAAACAAACGTGTTTGCTACTCCCATATTCATGACGTTATGCTTAGAAATCGCTTTCAGATCATTTTTAACATTACAGAAGGTAACTTGAAATTTTCATGTTATTGTGTGTGCTACTTTTCTTTATATGCACTTTTATTTATAACTATCTCAAACCAGTTCAAACCTCTTAGAAATTCCTGGCACAAGGCATTTAAATAACCTCAAAATGCCTGGCTGTGAATGTCTTAACTTAGAGAAGGTTAGAGGTTGGTAGACGTTCACTAAAGTAGTGGCATAGAATTTTGTTTTTCTTGTAATCAATGCTTACGTACTGTGGAAGACAAACAGATCACTAAATTTTACACTATTGAGATTCTTCCACCGTTTTGATACTTTATTTTGCCTTTTGGCAAATTTTTTATTTATATGTCAACAGTACATGTTTCGTTCCTTATTTAGGAACATCCTCAGCTGTTATAGTGACTTAGGTGCATGGTTAAGATTTTAAATACATAGATTTACAAATACATTGATTCACTTAAAAACTAAATACGAATTAAGATAGATTTAGTTTTTTGTATTTAGTTTTTAAGTGAATCAATGTATTTGTAAATCTATTTATTTAAAATCTTAACCATTCACCTAAGCCACTATAACAGCTGAGGATGTTCCAAACATGTACTGTTGACATATAAATAAAAAATTTGCCAAAAGGCTAAATAAAGTATCAAAACGGTGGAAGAATCTCAATAGTGTAAAATTTAGTGATTAGATTTTGATACGAAAAATGAAGCTGATTACTTGCAAGACAAACAGATGGGAGAACACTTATCAAGTCCAACTAACTTTCCACCCGAGTCCTTCAAGATTCCCGGACGTCCTGTAAGTTTCCTAGGTAATAAGAAACAAGTGCCTGAGGACATGCGACTGCAACTTACAGACGCCGTCGTTTATGCTCCACTAGAGTGTATGACGGGAGAATAAGATATTATTGCACTCCCTGTTATGTATTTCCTCTCTGTGTGGATCCATGCTTGAGGAAGTTTCATGCAAAGTAAGACAGACATCTCCTAGCAAAGCTTTCAGTGTCCTGAGGGAATTGCAATTTTTCTTTTGTTGTTTGTGTAACAGAATATATTTGACCCTTACATAATCTAACTGTGAAATATTTGAGTTTTATACAATTTATTTTGAGTAAAATAAGTTATTACTTGAGTGTGATTCAAAATCGGCCAGGGAAGAATACTCCCCACCATATTATTGTGGTGCCAAAAAATATGCGTGTTTAAAAATATTACTCTTTGCTTACATTCCCTTCCCTAGACCAGAAACAAAATGTATAATCAGTTGAACTACACCATAGAAAATCATGTGAATGAGTTATGTATATGAGTATTTTTTCTCTACTAGTGGCTTTATGTCGCACCGACCCAGATAGGTTTTATGGCGACGATGGGATAGGAAAGGCCTAGGAGTTGAAAGGAAGCGGCTGTGGCCTTAATTAAGGTACAGACCCAGCATTTGCCTGGTGTGACAAGAGTATTTTTGTAAATTCTGATAAATTACAGTTCAAAATTAATTTTAAAAAATGTGCCGCAAAGAGCATTTTCCATGAAACATATAAAAAAATAAATATTATGGGTTAATAACTTTGCAACAACTAAACAAATCAACTCCAAATTTTGTCTGGTGCTATATCTTTTTAATACGCTTGTGTTTCAAATTTGGTTGTAACAAGCAGCAAATTTTATAAGTTCTAACATTCAGACAAGACAAGCTCTTGGTACGCAATCTAATTGATTAGAAAATGTATACCTCCACCTCACTTGCCCTGTCGGCCAACATTCACGTGATGAACACTTTTCTTTAAAGGGTAACAATGTTCTAAGTCCATACTCTTCCAATGGCTTTCAGACTAAACCCCAAAGAGCACAAACAGTCTAAAATGTATACATTTGTCATAATAACCTGCCCCATGGTGTAGGAATCACGTCCAGGAGTTCTTATCTCGTAATTAGGGCTTGAAAGTTGTTCGCATAACCTCATGGAACCAACTGAGAAATTACATGATATGAGAGTCTGCGGATGGAAGCTTCAGCAATTAATGCAGAATACAGAGAATGTTTCCATGTTATTGCATTCCCATTTTCCGACTACACGATTCACGTATTTCGGCAAGTTATTGGAGAATTAGGAGCGTTTACAATCTATATAGCACTACATGTATTCGTAAATATAATGAAAATAATTGGAAATAGTGTGATCAATTATTTTATATCTGTATGACGAGTCCTTGTCCTGAAGGTTGGCTTCATTCCGGAAAAGTTCCACCGTTAGCTGCCCCAAGAGACTGGCCGTGAACAGAGCGGTGTACTACGAAAATAAAAGTGAGGTAGTATCCCGTTGCTTTCCACGCTGAACTATTCACAGGATGATTGTGTCTGTGTGCGGAGAGAAAGTGATTCCTGTCCAACAAGTGCGGAAGTGGTGCTAAGAAATGACATGGACTCGAACGACTATATAGCTAACCCGTAAAGCGTTTCTGTAAAGCAGTATGTATACTGATGAGTTACTGCATTGAAGATAGCTGCGTAAATGTAATAGTACATGGTACAAAACGGAACTCCTGGCACATCCGAAAACATCCCTCGTAGCCAAACGATACAGAAACTTTCCACCAGACGATGTCCACTCATTTCTTACTGTCCTGCACCAAGCGAAAGTCTTGTACATGCATGCACAGAAATGGTTACTCGACAGAAACAAAGCATGGCGTGCCCCCCAGCTCCTCGCTTAACAAGAATTTGTTGTGATTACAGTGGGCACAGCGTCGGATATATAGCGATGCATACAATGTACATTCAGTACTACCCGTTCAAGTATCTTCCCCTCCTTTTTAGGCCTAGAGTGGCCTTCAACACTGCCCCTTCACTCCCTACCCTCCTTTTCAGTACTGGAGTGGGGCAGTGTTGATTGTTCATGTCCGGACACCAGTTTTGTGCATGCGTGAACCTACGGCAAGAAAATGCGCCGGACTCTCACTTCCGAACTGTGACCGATTGGTTCGATGAACACTCCAAGGACATGAGGATTCTTGCCTGGCCTTCGCGGTCACCCGATCTCAATGTTATTGAGCTCATCCGGGATTCAGACCAGAGTGGTGTTCGTGCCCTGGGCCCTGCTCCGAACAATCTTGGGGTATTATGGGAGGCTGTGCTGTGATTATTGATATGTATGGCTCCCCAATGCTTCTAGCGGAGTCCTCATGTCTCACCACATCGCCATAGTCATCAGGGTAGGAAGAGTTGCTACACGCCACTAGCCAGCTATCTTTGATTCGGTGCGTACTACAGTACATCCATGCATGACAGATCCAGCTAAGCTTGCTTACCTTTGATCCTTCCTCCTGCCTCAGATCTGTCCTTTTAGTCAATTTCTTAGATTGCCGAAGAATAGTCACCTTAACACCAACCACATTCTTTAATGCCATTGAAAAATTTGTAACAATGAATCATTTAGATGTGTTCAACAGGTGGGATGCTATTGTCTACAGTCAGGGACAGGAAAAACTCATATTATGCTGTGACAAAGGTTTTGAATAACTTTGGTGATTATCTCCAAAAATAGCGATGTTGTGCCAAAATAAGCACCAAGGAAACATTGGGGGAACTAACTTTCTTGACATAACTTTGTAGTTGGTGAAACGTAAGAACCAATAACTTTTCTTCTTCCTCTTCTTCTTCTACTACCACTTTTCCAGCACCCTTGAGGGGTTGTGTGAGCGAACGGTGTCGCAAATGTAGATTTGGGTTTGTTTGTCTTGTTCAACGAGAGCAACTTCATGCTCATGCACGTGAGGTCTGTGGTGTAACATAGTTGTCTTTAATATGAACCTGCCTGTGTGTAATAAGCGTGGTGGGGGAATCCCGTAATCTGATTGGTTTGCCCGCTGTTGCTGCCGGCAGAGTGAACCAGAAAAGAATATCCCAAGCGGATTTGAACCAGCCATATTTCCACTGTGAACTTAAACTAGGCTCCGGTACTTCACAAAGAGTCGCGCATATTACATTTATTTATTAGTCTGCGTGCATCATTCTACAACGCTCGCATTTACGACCGTTTACAAGAAACGCTCTGCTTCCCACACTCGTAGATACTCCAGTTATGATGGCAACTTCTATATGAGTAATGTTTCATTGTCCCTGGGAACCGAACTAGTAACCACATCATGGGTGTATGTTCATCAATGCAGAGTTGAACTGCAAGCTCACTTCCTGTGTCGGCAAGTGTACGTAGATTTCAGGATGAAATTAGAGAAATGGAACAGTATGTGAGGGTTGGGAGAATTTGTAGAGTAGAAATTGAGTTTCAGTTAATTAAAATTTCGGCATTGTTCTATGTGTATGCCATTAACAGAACTCACACAGTTTATAGAAATACATTGTAACAGCACTCTCAGTTTGCATTGCCTGCAAGTAAGCATGAGTAATGTATCACCATTTCACTTTCAATCAGCTTTGGAACACGCGATTCGCCCATTAATGAGCGTCCAAATGACTGAAGAAATTCCATCATCATTTAAAACGCGATTTCGTTTGACGCTCTTTGGATGATCGTTCTCAAACAATTCAAATACTCGTCCATTACTGGCAAAAATGAATTACTTCCCTTTGTGCTTACGCAACTCTGTTTCTGAGAGGTTTTACAATACACAGGATGAACCATAAGTGTAGTAATAATGTTTCAATTTCAAAAAGACTACAGAATTTTGCACAAGTATCAGTAGTGCATGAAGGAATATTAATTTTCTTTTTCCAGGAAACTCTCAATCCATTGACTAATTTTAAATTGCCTTTACCATAAAACATGCTCCTGGATGGATTGATTCTAAATGTTATGTTTCTTCGATATGTACAGCCGTATCTCTTTGATGTCCGAATAAACACACATGATGTCTAAAATAAATTGTATTTTACTGAGGTAATAATAATAATAATAATAATAATAATAATTGTACCGGGCGGTACACCTCCACGCCGCTAATTTAAAATGTGCGCCAGTTGAAACTCCTCTGCTGGAGGAAGTCTGAACTTTATTGACGGTATTAATTTTCAAGTTTCTCAGAAGATGTCACTACTTGGAAATTTTGGAGTTTTTGAACTGTGTCACTTTTGATGTATTTTTGTTTCACCGGTAGTAAGAAGTGTGAACTTTCTCTTCTAGAGGACACTACTGAAAAACTACTATGGTGCACCCTAGTGCGATGTGAAAGAACTGTTTTTTGGAGAAATTTTTATTTCAAAAGTTTGTTTCTTGTTAAATTTCTGTCTGTTATTGTTTAAGTTGGCTGTATACCCCTCTCTTTCCCCTTGTTTTGTATTTAGCCAATCCCGAATTTCTTTAATTAATTTCTGACCAATCTGATGTATCTTCCCCCAACTTGAATATGCTGCTTATCCCTAACCAATAAAGTGATTGTGGGCGGGTGTTTTCTTCCCTGAAACGCCTCGACCTTTCCGCGAGAGTATATAAACTGCTGATTTTAGGGTCTCGGTGCCACTTCTGTTCCAACTTTTAGTGTGTAAAGTACATAGCAGGGGGCGGGAAGCGCCTCTTTCTTCGGGCAGCAGCTCAATAACAAGGTAATGGCCGATTTCTTTCTTTGCTAGCTCGGCAGTTTAACTCTCGGGGCGGGTCCGAAGTTTTTCCATAATGTAACCTTCCTTAAAATGTAAAGACCCTTGGTATCTATTTTATCTTTAAACTGCATTTCGGGATAGAGAGTGCTTAACCCTCTCGAGCTCCCACTCATATTGCTTTGAGGTGAACTGATTTCTCACAACCGATTCTTCCTTAATGTAATGTAAGTTGTTCTTTTCTAAAGTCACCTCTGTAGTATGGGATTAGCCCTTGCATCAGTGGCCTAGAGCCAAATTAGGTTTTGAAACAAATACATTAGGAGTGCCGATCGCCTCCTCTCAAATTGTTATTTTAGAGGTCATGTAATTAACCTTTTTCACTTAATATACCTCAGTAGGTTGGGTATGTTACCCCTGTGTCTATGTCCTGAGAGGACAACTTGAAGGTGGAGTTGGGTGTGGCCTTTGAGAGGCTTAATGTTTGAGAGCGTGTGGCTCTTTCTTGAAAATTGAGTGTTGTATGCCTCGAGGAGGATTTTCTGTGTAATTTGGAGCAAGTGCTCCTGAACATGAATGGGGTTTTCTGCCCCTCTGGTAAAACTTATTTTGGAGTAAAGTTGGGCTAATTGCCCGAGAAGTGTGAATTCGGGGCTCGAAGCCCAAATACTGAAAATACTGTAATTGCACCTTTTGTTGCCTTGCTACTCTGTACCTGCCGTACTTGTTATTTCTTAATTTTGAAAAGAAAATATAACCTTGTTAAATTTTACATTAACTTTGATTCCGTAGTTTGAGACCCGTTCAAGCCCGCACCTTCTTTCACCTCTACCTACCGCAAAAACACGGTAACAATAATAATAATAATAATAATAATAATAATAATAATAATAATAATAATAATAATAATAATAATAATAATAATAATAATAATAATTCCGTGTGGTTATTTCTAGCCGAGTGCAGCCCATGTAAGGCAGACCCTCCAATGAGGGTGGGCGGCATCTGCCATGTGTAGGTGACTGCGTGTTATTGTGGTGAAGGGCAGTGTTATGTGTGGTGTGTGAGTTGCAGGGATGTTGAGGACAGCACAAACAACCAGCCCCCGGGCCATTGGAATTAACCAATGAAGGTTAAAATCCCTGACCTGGCCGGGAATCGAAACCGGGACCCTCTGAACCGAAGGCCAGTACGCTGACCATTCAGCCAACGAGTCGGAAATAATAATAATAATAATAATAATAATAATAATAATAATAATAATAATAATAATAATAATAATAATAATAATGGCGTGTGGCCTCTTTGGCTTGATCCAGTTGTATTGCAGAGTTCCAGCCCCGTGACAATGCAATGTAAAGGAGATTTTCGCGATTGAACGCATATTTCCTCTGGGCGTAGTCGAGGGAATACCACACCGAAAGAAGCTATAGCGTCGTGTTGACTTCGTGGTGATTGCGCCCCGAGGGATGTGTGTGTAGCATGCCCTCGAGGGTGGACGCAATTTGGTAGACGCGGTAGTCTGGCGGAGTGTCGAGACCCTTTGGATAGTTGTGTGGGCACAGGTCTCGAAATGGCCGCTCCTGGTCGTCCTGTAGGTCGTCCCCGCCTCTGTCGTCTGGTTGCTGATCCTGTTCTAAAAAATATTCCGTTAGTTGTTGCATATTCTGGGCTACTTTATTGACGATGGTAGGTAGCTGAGGTGGTGGTTGTGCTGGTGGCTGTTCTTGTGGCTGTGGCTGTTGCTGCTCTTGTGACATCCTGCGCTGTATGATGAGTGGTGTCACTGTTTGTGGTCGAGGCGAGTCTTGTGGTCTGCGGCTTGTGCTAGGGGTACGTTCTATACGACGTGCCATATGCTTGACTACCTTGTAGGACAATGTCGTTTGTTTCGCTTGGTGGCCTCCGATGGTCCGACGGGGAACACGGTGTTGGGGTTGCCCAAGATGCACATCGTAACTTCTTCCGTTTAGTTGACTCTGCCTCCTGTCCCCGCTGACGACTGCTCCAGAGCCAACTATCCCCTAGCCTCATATAGCCGATTGGATCGGCGCAGAGGCCTGGTGCAAGCCTTCAGAATTGACCCGTATAGGCAACCTGCGCGTCTGTGAGAACGGGGCCCAATCTATGATGATTTCTAATGCTGAAGACGGCACACATACCCAGCCCCCGAGGCAATGGAAATAACCACTGAAGGTTAAAATCCCAGACTCCGTCGGGAATCGAACCCAGGACCCTCTGAACCAAACGCCAGCACGCTAAACATTTAGCCACGGAAGCGGACATTGTATTGAGGTGACCGGATATAAAAAATATATTAAAATTAAATTGCAAGGAAATGTAGAGGCAACGAAGCACAACATTTTTATACACCTGGGTAGATTGAGATCTTGTAATTTCCCTGAGTCTCTTAAATTGACAATCGGAATATTCCATTACTAATTTAACATAGAGTGTAACAACGATACATGGTAAATATTAAGGACACATTACTTTTGTTTTGCTAGTTGCTTTACGTCGCACCGACACAGATAGGTCTTATGGCAACGATGGGGTAGGGCAGGTCTAGAAGTGGGAAGGAAGCGCCCGTGGCCTTAATTAAGGAACAGTCCCAGCATTTTCCTGGTGTGAAAATGGGAAACCACGCAAAACCATCCTCAGGGCTTTCGACAGTGGGGTTCGAACCCACTATCTCCCGGATGCAAGCCTCACAGCTGCGCGCCCCTAACCGCACGGCCAACTCGCCCGGTGACACATTCCTAACGCGTAGAATAATAAAATGCGTTATGTGGACATGGGTACGGAAACACTTTACTCCCTTGTTAGGACTCATTTTCTACAGGTACACATAGTACATTAATCATGGTAAACACATATGAACAGAATGTACCAGCATACTGCATGAAACTCATGAAAATATATTCCATTAGCAGCGATTTGCAGTATATGCATCAACCCACCGTCGCATTGAATCCCGGATGCGCTGATGTATCCCTGGAGTATTTCGTATGATGTGTTGCTTACGTCGGGTATAAATAATAGCTTCCGTGACAGATGTATACGTAGAGGTGCCCCAGTTCTCTGGCCTCCATGCTCCCTGGACCTAAAATACCTAGAACTGGGCATTTGAAAGCTCTTGTGTATCGAACCTCCGTAAAAAGTGTAGTGTCTTTTCGTGCCTGTAATGTGAAAGGCTGCTTCTTAGATAGGCCCCAAAAATATCCACGTTGTTTCCACTTCCAGATTATGCCTTGCTCAATGATAATCAGTTTCCAGCTTCTTCGCGGGGTTTTCTTGTCGCGAGTCTCAACAATTGGCCGGCGTTACTGTTTTGCTCCCTGCTGGCCCGTTTAACATTATTGTTAGACGGGCCAGTATTATCACCCCTTCCCGACCCCTGCAATCTCGGCCTACGTTGTCACTATATACATCATGCTGAAAGGCTAAAAGTAAGAGGCGCAAAGTCACGATAGTTGGGAAGTGTTTCAGAGTGTTATGTTACGGTTTACTATTATAGTTAATTTTTATGCCACTTCGTGGCGTTTATATGTCGCCGGCTGCTACAATAGCTAACTGTATGCCAGATGGTGGTGTTTATATTTTTCAAAAGTGAAGAAAAGGTAAAGTCAAAAGGAGAAGAAATTCTATGAACCAACAGAGAGATTTAAAAATGTAGTTATCCCGGGTTGAAACATGTTGTTGTTTTCTATATATACCGTACAGTTTTCCGAGGTTTCGAATACATTGCAGTATTCTTTGTCAAGGTGACTGAAATACCCCTACTCAATTCTATTCATCCTGGATGGCGTAAGGCCCCTAGCTGTCTTTTGAGAAAGCCAAGGTCAGTAGAAGAAGAACTAAATAACTCTACGCACCGTGGAAGCTTCATTTCGAAGATTTTTATTACATGCAAAATTTAAACAAAGCTTTTTCTAATGAGAAACCCGTTATGATGAATGGGAAATTTCTCTAGCTATAGTATACCGGGTCAATCATTAGTGCCTCTTTTCCCGTGAACTTTTGCAAACAGCGAAGAATTAAGCATCCCTTAGTCGTACCTTGAGAATCTCAGGTCAGGTTCGGCTTAGTCAGTTGAAATACTTCGGCCACATAATGAGGAGAGGACCATAAAATATGGAGAAGTTGATCGTTGGGGAAAGGAAACAAGGTGGATTAGCCACATTACTAGTAATTACATATGGAAGAACAATGCATGATCTGATAAACAGTTCGATGACAATCAATTATTGAGAAAAATGACCTATGATGACCACCAACCGCTTCTACAGAAGGTCAAGATTGAAGAGAGACTGTCGTACAATTCGTGACATCTTACAACAATTTTGTGTACATTTTGCCTGATAAAAAAAGTCTCTATACAATGCAAACATCGTACAGGAGGTAGTAAGTGAAGTTCTTCGTAAAACAGCATTGTACCATTTAATTTAGAGCGGAGTACATTTATCTTCAGTTTTCCCTAAAGCAGCCTCAGAAGTTCGTTTTCTTGTTGCTTCTACCTCTCTTCGGCTCTATGATGGCAAGAGAATTCTGTACCAGATGATGTTTATCACGTCTTCAAATGTGGCCCTAATCATAAATATTATTGGTCTTAAATATTTCTGATCATGTAGGACTGAAGTAAGTGCAAAATAACATTCTACTATCCACGGGTTTGAACACACGACGCAACGCGCTCATCCACAGAGAAATGACTTGCTTTAGTACGTAAATTATAATCTTTCAGTATCAGCCCGGTTTCTAATAAGTTCCATGTATTTATTCATTATTACCTTCTTATTACTGTTTTGTCATCAACGCATGAAAGTATTTCAAGAACTTACTATCGGAGGACAGGAGAGATATTTCACTGCGGAATGCATAAATCAGAAAAATAAGGGCGCGGATGATTCACCTGATCAATCCTCTAATGTAGACTCTTATCATGTTTGTGTCATTCGTGTCATTCTTCACACTTCTCTCTTCTGTTGAGTTTGAAAGCAATGATTTAAGCAACCATCTTTATGAATAATTGCTTCATTTCTATCTAGCGAGTCTTTTACATTGCTTTGTTTGAACACCCGAACAATTTAATTTTCTTCGTAGCAACGGAAAATCTCAGTTTCCTATTTTAATCATAGCAAACTTGAGCCTCTCATTACTGCTACCTGCATTGTTCCCTTCAGCACTTTTAGGACACCTGTCAAGCGGTCGCCGCAGTCAGAATTACACACCTACAATTTATTCTCTCTAGCCACTTGAAGTCCCGTGTGACGTCACCTAATTAACATCTGAATCGCGCGCTGCGTACACTTGTCACGCTTTCTTGAGACCGGGGTGCTCCATCATCCTGCACAGCCCCTTCCTTCAACATGTTTCAACATGATGGTCTCCCTGACATTATTATTACTTTCCGCACAAGTCTCTACATCGCTCTCACTGACTGTACTCAGGTAGACCCTGCAGACTAACGGTAAAATAAACAGATGCAACTTTTCTTTGTGGATTCCCATACTTTACTACTTCGAAGTGTTAATTCGCTTTTAAACGATGGCTCATTCATTATACACTGTTAATCCTTGCAGCTTTCAGTCTGCAAGTCTCTAAGAACTAACTATGCGCCATTAAAATCGCATAATTGCAGGTAGCAATGTGGCATCCTTTGGTGTTATTTATTTATTTATTTATTTATTTATTTATTTCATCATCATCATCATCATCATCATCATCATCATCATCATTTGTTTACCCTGCAGGGTCGGCTTTTCCCGCGGACACAGCGAGGGATCCCACCTCTACCGCCTCAAGGGCAGTGTCCTGGAGCTTCAGACCCTTGGTCGGGGATACAACTGGGGAGAATGACCAGTACCTCGCCCAGGCGGCCTCACCTGCTATGCTGAACAGGGGCCTTGTGGAGGATGGGAAGATTGGAAGGGATAGGCAAGGAAGAGGGAAGGAAGCGGCCGTGGCCTTATGTTAGGTACCATCCCGGCATTCGCCTGGAGGAGAAGTGGGAAACCACGGAAAACCACTTCCAGGATGGCTGAGGTGGGAATCGAACCCACCTCTACTCAGTTGACCTCCCGAGGCTGAGTGGACCCCGTTCCAGCCCTCATACCACTTTTCCAATTTCGTGGCTGAGCCGGGAATCGAACCCGGGCCTCTGGGGGTGGCAGCTTATCACGCTAACCACTATACCACAGAGGCGGCTTTATTTATTTATTTATTTATTTATTTATTTATTTATTTATTTATTTATTTATTTATTTATTTATTTATTTATTTATTTATTTATTTATTTATTTATTTTGCTTGGCGTTGTTATGGCTATGAAGCCTACTCGTACACTAAACCATTATTAACAAATACATTAAACTAATACAATTTACGGGAAGTCGCAAATTCTTGAAAAACTATCATATAAAATAATTAAGTAACTATCCTATGCAATAATTCAAACCGTATTGCGGTGACATCACCTAACATACTGTAAGGGGTAGAGGAAGTGTATTTACCGTATTTCCAATGGGCAATACCGTTCGGACGTGGTTACAGCAAAATAATAATAGGAAGAAGAAGAAAAAACCCAATTCATGGAAGGATATCCTCGATGCCTTGACGAAAAACCTCTGGTAACTCAGTTTGGCAACATTTCTCAGGTAAATCTCTTCAAACACTTAGGGGAATTAATTCGACCATCCAAATTAAATCGTGAAGCAAAGACAGAAGTCGTAAATTACAAAAAAGCGTATTTAATTACATAGAACATATAAAACAAAACAATATATATGAATGCTAAATTAAAACACTATAACACAGTAAATAAGCCTGAAGCGTGAGACATATCAGAAACTTTGATTACTGGAGGCGCATCACTAAACAAAATTTTGATAAAACAACTAAGGAAAATTCTTGTAAAAAGTTTTGGCGCATATGCATAGGACTGTGGATGAGAAAGAGGGCTCCTGAGTTAATCAGCATTCTGAGAAAATAGCAAACAGTATTAGAAGAAGACGATAGCAATTTTGAAGCCATACTGAAAGACTAAACAATGAAAAAGTTACTAAAAGGATATTTATTCGAGCCCCCTCACTGAAAGTCAAGAATAACTGGATAACAGAAATTCAGAACGACGTTCAAGGAATAAACATTACAGACTAAATTATACGGGACAGGCATATCCTTAGGACTTTCGTGAACAAACATGATTTCGCTTAAAAACCCAAGATGTCAACCACCACAGCTTGGACGGAAGAATGGAAGAAAAATCATAGCGAGATGATGAAACGATTCTGAAAAGAGAAGACAGCAAATTCATCTGCTAAGTAAGTTCAATCGCATCCTTATTTGGCACAAATTGTGAGGATAACAATAATAATAATATAAAGACATGCAATGAAATGAAATGAAATGTCGTATGGGTTTTAGTGCCGGGATATCCCAGGACGGGTTCGTCACGCCCGTAGGCGACCTGCGCGTCGTGATGAGGATGAAATGATGGTGAAGACAACACGTACACCCATCCCCCTTGCCATTGCAATTAACCAATTAAGGTTAAAATCCCCGACCCGGCCGGGAATCGAACCCGGGACCCTCTGAACCGAAGGCCAGTACGCTGACCGTTCAGCCAACGAGTCGGACAAAGACATGCAGACAACAGTTTATAAAAGAGATTAAAGTCTCCACAGCCGTAAGAAAAACAAAAATGACTAGGATAGCCCAGAATATATTCAAGAATAAGGGAATAGCATAAGGAAATACCTTCACTAGTGGGATATTTTCTATCTTTCAATTAGTAAATGTGAACACGATATTCCCATAAACAATTATGATTGATGGCATTCGCGATCTAAAATTATAACAAAACTAGAGGCAACAAGGAGAATTCATATCAATTTAAAAAACGTAGTTAACAAACACATTCTCCGAAATAGGGAGGATAGTGCAAACGTTAAAATATTGAAACAAAGGTAATTACAGACACATAGAGTATAGTAGCAGAGTTAAGAATTAAAAGGGAACCAATGCGTACCACATAATCAACCAAGGAACTTGAAAACGATTTGACTTTGTCGGTCCGAAAATGAAACAAAGTATGACTGACGAACAAAGGAGTACTTATAACAAAGGAGAGGGAACATAATTAGCTTAATTTAACAATTTGGGGTGAATGGCAGCAGTGGGTAGAGAAAATCATGCTACATTAATTAAATAGATTAAGGATAACAAATCCAAATGTACATTAAAGCTTCCTGATAGAGAAATAAAGCCTACGAAATAAAAGTAGACACTTATGCCTTCAAAGAGGCCTATCCAAAGGGTAAAATGACACAGTAGGAAATGCCGTAAAGTATTTTAAGAAACTAGGCAGGACTGAAGGTGCAACTTCAATTTCTAGGAATACACCCAAATTTTAGCACTGCCAGTGCGTGTCCAAATACATGTTGAGCCTAGCATAAGATTTACAATCTTGAGGAATGAAAAATTCTCTTAGAACCGTTGAATAGTCTCTAAGACGCTTCACACGCAGGCGAGGTCCAGATTAAGTCAACATACTGTATCTGTGCGTAAAGCAAGGGAGTGAGCCTCTTATTACACAATTTTCTTCCCATCAGAACTTGGATAGGTAAAGTTAATGAGTCTCACACTTGAAAGGTGTAAGATTAAGGCTAGCACCTTCAAAGAGATGCACAAGAGAGAACGTCAAACCACAGGCTGATTAGAAGATAATCCCATAACACAGTTCTTTAAAGAAGAATGGCGAAAGATTTACAAAACAATACAGTGCGTTAGAAATGAGTCCCGATACTGACTTTCGCTGGTGGTGATTCTTTATCCAGCCAAACCGAGCGGGACGCAAGCTGTTAATGTGAAGGTCGATGGCGGTGGTGAGTAGCTTGCGAAGCTTAAGATGCCCACTATAGAGGAGGGAACGTTTTCAGTGAAGTGGGTTTTCCGGAAAGGTGACACCCTAAGTAGAGTATGGTTCCAGTGTATGGGACCCTCACCAGGATTACTTGATTCAAGAACTGGAAAAATATCCAAAGAAAAGCAGCTCGATTTGTTCTGCGTAATTACCGACAAAAGAGTAGCGTTACAAAATGTTTCAAAGTTTGGGCAGAGAAGACGTGGGAGAAAGGAGACGAGCTGCTCGATTAAGTGGTATGTTCCGAGCTGTCAGTGGAGGGATGGCGTGGGAATGGTGTCTTTAAAATTCGAAAAGATCACAATATGAATATAAAGTTGGAATCCAAGAGGACAAATTGGGGCAAATATTCGTTTATAGGAAGGGGAGTTAGGGATTGGAATAACTTACCAAGGGAAATGTTCAATAATTTTCCAATTTATTTGCGATAATTTAAGAAAAGGCTAGGAAAACAACAGATAGGGAATCTGCCACATGGGCGACTGCACTAAATGCAGATCAGGATTGATTGATTGATTGATTGATTGATTGATTGATTGATTGATTGATTGATTGATTGATTGATTGATTGATTGATTGATTGATTGATTGATTGATTGATTGAAATCTTCGTTGTGCTTTGAAAAACCGTTACGTGATAATATTTCAGTTTAGAACTGTCACTAAATAGGTTCTCTCATCTACGATTCAGTATCCACGAACTAAATCAAAGAATTTTCGTTCTAAGCGACATATGTGCTGTGGGACAGTATTTCTCCCCTCAACATTGTTACATATCACTATTACGAGGCGCAACGACGAAATGCAGGGTCGCAGTGAAAAGAACGGTTTCTCGACCCAGTTCTACCGCATCGCGACACTGTTCGAGATTTAGTAAGTCAATTCCGTACCTATGGTGCCGTATTCAATGCTCTGAAGAGTGGTAGACCACCAATTTTAACGGAGGAGAAACGTTTGAATATTTTCGACAGGCTCTTTAACAGTCCGTCTAAATGCATGTGGAAATTCACAGCAGACTGATATGTCTGCCTTAACAGCGCATAGATAAGTAATAACAAAGCTAAATCTTTATCCAGGCTGGAGATACAAAGAAACTCTTAAGTATTTTCCAGACGTGTGACATGACAATACTTCCACTAAAACCGACAAATCATACCTCATCTTCACATACACTAATTGACTTAATGGTCACTAACAACCCACAGCAAATAGTGTCACATGGACAAATTCCTACCCCTGGCATATCGACACATGACTTAATATACTTGTCTTACTCGCTCAGAGTACCGAAGTATAAGTCCAGATACATCACATTCAGGGACATTAAACATACAAACTTAGATCATCTGAGAGTTGACGCCTTGAATAGTCCTTGGGATGACGTAAAAAATATAAACGGTATCGATAAGAAAGTTGAAACTTTAAGTTCACTTATACTTGGTCTCCTTGATAAACATGCACCTAAGCGTACGGCCAAAGTCTCCCGACCTCCTTCTCCATGGCTGACCGATGACATTAAACAAATGATGTCTCACCGTGACGCGTTACACCGGCTCTACAGACGCACACACTCCTCCAGTGCGCTTGAACAGTATCGGACACTTCGGAATAGAATTAAAGTAATAATTCGAAATAAGAAAATTTCTTTTTACAATCACCTGGCTGGAAATTTAAATGTGTCAAACACTTGGAAACAACTTCGTTCCATGGGAATTGGGAAAGCTTTGCCCCAGCCATGTAATCCAGACATCTCTCTGGAGAGATTGAATGCTCATTTTTCTGAAATAAAAATTAAACCGGAAATACACACAATATCACAGACTATAAAATCACTTCTGAACCAGCCACCACCAAATAGGCCATTCTTTGAATTTCGCGAAGTCCAGAGATTGACGTGAAACGCGAGGTATTATCAATCACATCATCTGCTGTAGGACCTGATGAAATACCCATACTCATAATACAACACATCATTGACATTATTCTTCCCGCCATTACTCACATATACAACACGTGCCTCACAAGTGGCCTCTTTCCAAAAATGTGGAAAAATGCCATTATAAATCCTGTTCCCAAAACTTCCTCACCTGTACTTATAACAGATTATCGACCTGTTTGCATACTTTCATCTCTCTCCAAGCCTCCTGAACGCATAGTACACGTGCAATTAACCGACTATTTAAATAAATACAAACTACTTGACCCTTTACAATCGGGTTTCAAAAAGGGACACAGTACGGCCACTGCCCTGCTGAAAGTTACAGACGACATGAGACGTGCTATGGACGAAAGGCAGGTGACGTTACTTACACTTCTTGATTTTAGCAGCGCTTTTGACACAGTAAATATAGACGTACTGGTTGCTAAATTGAAATCGCTTCACCTTGGACGGACAGCTCTAGAATTCTTTCTCTCATATCTTACGGAACGAAAACAACGCGTAATTCTTCAGAATAGGTCATCCGAATGGGTAATGAAATATTCAGGAGTATCACAAGGCTCTGTACTTGGACCACTTCTCTTTGTTATCTATATTAACGATATATCGACACGGCTAAGACACTGTGAATACCACTTGTATGCTGACGATCTACAGATCTATATTCATTCCAAAATTTCAGACATCAATCAAGCAATAGGTTATATGAACTCTGACTTAAATAATATCTCTGCATACGCTCATGAAAACTGTATTTTAATTAATCCATCAAAATCTAAAGCTATTATTGTTGGGCAGACGAAACAAATCAGTGCGGCAAAAAACAAAAACATTCCTCCCCTAACTTTTTCTGGTAAAATTATTCCGTACGAAAACTCGGTAAGAAATCTTGGTGTAATTATAAACGAGAATCTTAACTGGGGCGAGCACATTACAAATATCTGTAGAAAAGTGTACGCGTCCCTTCACCCACTAAAATATCATCAAAATATGCTGCCACTAAACATGAGAATTAGGCTTATAAATACTCTTATCCTCCCCATATTTTCCTACTGTGACGTAGTACTAATTGATGCCACGAGAGAACAACTAAACCGATTACAACGTGCAATGAACTCATGTATTAGATTTATCTTTTCCTTACGCTATGATGTTCATGTTACCCCTTATTATCGACAACTTTCCCTTCTAAAATTTGAACAATATAGAAACCTCCGCGTGGCAGTATTAATCTTTCGAGTATTAAAAGAGAATATCCCATACTACTTATCTTCACAACTCAATTTCCTATCCTCTTTCCACCAGCATAACACACGCTCCGGCAGTACACTTGCTATCCCTCTCAGCAGGTCAGCAGCATTTAGCCGTTCCTTTGTTGCAAATGGAGCTAGAATATGGAATTCTCTCCCCCAAAACATTAGAGCCATAAATTCCTTAAATTCCTTCAAGTTGTCTTGCCGTGAGCATCTCCTCGATGTGTGCCGCCAGGGAATCTGGTAGAGTGAATGTGTGTATGAATGTACGTTTACTGTGCTTAGGGTATTTTGTGTCACTCAACTTTCAATTTGTAACGATAGTTTTAAGACATGACTAAGAATATTTATTGAGTTTATGTTATTTTGTCTCATACTTTGTTTCTAGTTTGTAATGGTAGTTTTAAGATAAGATTATGAATATTGCTCTCAGATGTACATTGTTAATGAAGTGTGGTTAAGTGTAAGATAGGACCATGAGTCCTAACTTCGCCACTACAAATAAAGGCAAATATAATATAATAATATTTCTGTCATTCAGGAGTTGAAGTTGGCTGACGCAGAGAAAAGGATATGTTCTTGTGAATGGTTGCCACAGTTCGTTATTAAACATGGAAAACAAGTGTTAGGCAGAACATTATTTATCGATGAAGGTTGGTTTCATTCGGTTGCATTAACATTCAAAATACTCAACTCTGGACATCTTAAAATCCATATGAAATTCGTTAAACACAATTTCATGCTCAAACGATTGGCGTGTGGATTGTAATCTCACGTTCACAAATTATGGAACCGATAATTTTTAACAGCGCGGTTGATCCAGAAGTTTATTATAATGAAATCTTGCACCTGTTCATTACAGAACTGAATGAAACAGAAATTATGAGCTCATTTATCCAACACGCGGAGCCACAGTTCGTAGCACCAATCGCTCTACTTTTTTATATTTTTTTACGTGAAATATTTGGGGATCGAAAAATCTCACGTGGGCTCTGGATACCATGTAGTCCCAATTTGTCGTCTCCTGTGGTGCTGCCAAGTCCTCAGTTTACTAGTCCACTCCTAGAACAATTGATAAATTAAAATTAGCCGTAACAAATTTCGTGAACTCCGTGCGTAGTGAAACATTGCTAAAATTTTGGATAATGTGTGCAAACGCACTGCACTGTGCTTGAAACTTTGTGGTAAACAGTTTGAACACCTGCTGTGAACATGATGCGTTTACAACAACCATTAGGCTTCTCACTCTCTTTCAAGTTGTTTGGCTACTGGGTTTGTTAATAGTCTATATTTCCACAATACGTTATAAGAGAACCGTTCTGCTATTAATCTCTTGATTTACTGTGTACGCAATGTCTAGCTGTTTAAATAATTTAAATAATCATTTCACGCCAACGGCCATAGCCGTGTTGAAACACCGGATCCCGTGAGATATCCGAAGTTAAGCAACATTGGGCGTGGTCAGGAGTTGGATGGGTTGCCACGCGCTGTTGGTGGGGGTAAGGGAATGGAGGAGCGGAAAGGAACTGGCCACCCTACCGCACGTAAACTCCGGCTCAGGAGCACCTCTGCGGCTCTAAACTCAAAAAATACAACAATTCAAATTGTAAGGTGATATGCTGTACCGAACACCAAAGGGCTACTTTTGCAATCCTTGCAGATTTGCATTCGGCAGGTGGAGAGGCTGGTTCCCACTGTTGGCTGTCCTGAGAATGGTTTTCCGTGGATTTCCATTCTCCTGCACTAGGCCAAATGCCTGGAAAGATCCTTATATAGGCCGCGGCCACTATTCCCTCAACTTCCCCTGACCTCAAACCACACCTAAAATTCTCCTTGGCCAGAGAGACGGCGTAACCGTCTAGGACAGGGCCGGCCAAACTACGGCCCTTGGGCTACATCTAGCCTGACGAAGACTTTTAAGTGGCCCTCGTACTTATTCAGTGTTTAAAACTTCAATCGAAAGGGAAACAAAATATCATACTTTTTTTTTGCTAGTTGCTTTACGTCGCACCGACACAGATACGTCTTATGGCGACGATGGGACAGGAAAGGCCTACAAATGGGAAGGAAGCGGCCGTGGCCTTAATTAAGGTACAGCCCCAGCATTTGCATGGTGTGAAAATGGGAAACCACGGAAAACCATCTTCAGGGCTGCCGACAGTGGAGTTCGAACTCACTATCTTCCGGATGCGAGCTCACAGCTGCGCACTCCTAAATGCACGGTCAACTCGCCCGGTCATACTTTTCTAGTTACTTTTTGGTTCAATATCTGGTAATATTGTTCACACAGACAGTACATAGGAGCTGCAACTATTTCCTTGGTTTTAGGTGAAAACTTTCAACAGTCGCAATAATAATTACATTTAATGGAGCTCTGCTCCGAGGAATGCGTGACAGTGAGGGTAAGCGGCAAGGAAATTGTTGTCAGAACACCCCCTCTCTCTCAAACACAGATTTTCAGAAATAGTACTCAGGTCATTTTCCTTTCAGTACCGTTGTGTTAACCTCGCTCATATCCTTCAGTTTTTACCTTGCTTTCTCAGTGGAATCGTCACGTTTCCTTCAAATGATATATGAGAGTAAACATTCTCCAAGTTGAAGATCCAGAAATCAAGATTGAGATCGACATTGAGTGACGGTCAACTACACGACGTGTTACCACTCAGCATTACTGAACATAAACCGGACATCAGAACTTTTTAATCTTCAAAAAACAGTTCCACACTTCTAACAGTTTAGTAGTTACTAGTAGTGGTCACGTCTGTGTACTCATTGATATAAAAAAACCAAACCCCATGGCACTACAGCCTTTGAAGTGCCTTGGCCAACCAAGCGACCGCTGCTCATCCCTAAGGCCTGCAGATTACGAGGTGTCGTGCGGTCAGCACGACGCATCCTCTCGGCCGTTATTTTTGGCTTTCGAGACCGGAGCCGCTATCTCACTGTCAGATAGCTCGTCAAATCTAATCACGTAGGCTGAGTGGACCTCGAACCAGCCCTCATGTCCAGGAAAAAATCCCTGACCTGGCCGGGAATCGAACCCGGGACCTCCGGGTAAGAGGCAGGCACGCTACCCATACACCAAGGGGCTATCATATACTCCTCGAAAACTGTAACTTTTATTGCTAAATAATACTGCACTCACCGGGCGAGTTGGTCATGCGGTTAGCGGCGCGCAGCTGTGAGCTTGCATCTGGGAGATAGTGGGTTCGAACCCTACTGTCAGCAACGCTGAAGATGGTTTTCCGTGGTTTTCCATTTTCACACCAGGCAAATGCTGGGGCTGTACCTTAAATAAGACCAGGGCCGCCTCGTTCCCACTCTGAGCTCTTTCCTATCCCATCGTCGCCATAAGACCTAGCTGTGTCGCTGCGATGTAAAGCTAATTGTAAATAATACTGCACTCATCAGGAAAAGTCTCATTGCCTTTAATGATGTTATCACTGCTCTCAGCACCATATCATAAACATCGACTTGACTAAATAACACTTTTGTCATTGTTAATTCCCCAAATGTGAACCTTGTAGTTATAGGACAGTGAGAACCACAATTAACTGTAAAATACTGCTGTGCTCATTAGGTTCAAAGTCATTTTATTCATTTCCATCATTAATTACATTGTAAACTTTTTGTTTGTTTAGGTAATGTCACTAGTGTAAAAATAATTCTTGTTCGTAGAGTCCAGTTACAATCACAAATTAACTGTAACTAACTATATACTCATTAGATTCTCACTATTGCCTTTACTAACTACATTGTAATAATATTCGTCCGACTTGTAATATACTATTCCCATACTAATACGATATATCTTATTTTATAATATACTAGCAGTTGTACCAGTTCTTCGCACGGGAATTAGCAATGGATCACATGTTTCATTCATAAATTTATGCGAATATACATGCCTTAATTCAAACGTTTAATCACACGCGATTGGAAACGCTGACCTAGCCCTGGAATCGAACCCGGAACCCTGTGAACCGAAGACCTTAACGCTGATCACTCAGGCAAGGATTGGGTCAGTTTTTATAATGAATGTATATCCATTATATCTTATAAACGTTAACACGTTACAGACGTGAACATTGGTATTGTAGTCTCCTTAAAAAATAAAGGAACACGTACTTTTCGTTTTAGGAAAATCAACTTAAGCTGGAGATCGAAAATAAATAAAGAGTTGAATTCTCTTTATGAGGATACTTACATCTCAAAAACTAAGATGTTACAGACGTGAAAATTGGTATTTGGAATCTCCTTTAGAAATTAGGACCGGGCGAGTTGGCCGTGCGCGTAGAGGCGCGCGGCTGTGAGCTTGCATCCGGGAGATAGTAGGTTCGAATCCCACTATCGGCAGCCCTGAAGATGGTTTTCCGTGGTTTCCCATTTTCACACCAGGCAAATGCTGGGGCTGTGCCTTAATTAAGGCCACGGCCGCTTCCTTCCAACTCCTAGGCCTTTCCTATCCCATCGTCGCCATAAGACCTATCTGTGTCGGTGCGACGTAAAGCCCCTAGCAAAAAAAAAAAAAGAAATTAGGAAAACATTATTTTCGGCGTAAAAGAGGACTGTTTCTCACGCATAGAGCCCCATGTCCCATGGTCCAGATTTAGGTCTGCCAGTAGCCTGGTCATCTTAGCCCAAAAAAGGCAATGCCACAAACGTGGTTTACAAAGACTTTCTGGGGTAATGAAATGCAATTTTTCGGTGAGTTTTTACATTTTAGGGATTTACAGATAAGGTTTTAGTGCCGTACCGAGGAACAAGTAATTTGCATCAAATTACAAAATCCTCACGATTGAAGCTATGGGTATCAGCTAGGCTATGATAAAATGGAAGAATATCTACCTTTAGTAGAATGACGGTATCTGCAAATGAAATAGGATGACCACGGGAAGAGTGGAAATGAAGGACAGCTCAAGTCTCGTAAACCCAGGACCATCGGGGTCAGGAGACAACAAGAGGTGATCAAGAATGGTCGGATAGGAAAGAAGAAGGTGAAGAGGGTTGTAATAGGTAAGTAGAAGTATTTTCAGAATAAGATGGGGCCTTATGGTTGCCAACCCACGCTCGTAGAAACGTAGTCGAAGCGTACCAAACCCAGTAGCTCAGACGTTAGAGCACTGGTCTTCTGAACTCAAGCTAGAGGGTTCAGTTCCAGTTCAGTTCGTTGGTTTTCGAAGGTGTTTAGATACGCCAGCCTAGCATTGGTGTATTTAACAATACTTGGAATAACTCTTGTCATTGATGGAAAAAATTCTGGCACACTGGCGTGTCCGAAACCTGATTAAGCAGTTAGTAGTATGTAGTACTAGGAACATTATTTATCCCCCTTTCATTCACCTCCTATGACAGGCAGAGGACACTGTGGACATATTCTACCAGCCCCACTAACAGAGGAAATTCTACAAGTCTTCGCAAGAATCCTGTGCCTGAACTACAATGACCTCTCCACGAATAGTTCACCGCTATTAGTTAGTATTCATCGAGATGGAATCCACGTAGGTGCAAAGGAAAGTTTGTAGTTTTATGTGCGTTCGTCCCAGTGACAATACCACTCAGCTACCACGTCCCTCGGGCCACATAGAGAAAGGAAGGATCAGGTGTGGGGAAGTAAGAAGGTGTTCTGTAGGAAACTGGCAGGAGATTATATCAAAACGTGACGTAAAGCTGGCTCGCTCTTAGGCGGCTGGTATTACAGTGTAATCTCTACAAGACCTCGTCCATCCTCCAGTATTGATTTTGACAGCTGCCTGAGGCGACCTACTGCAGCACGAGCCAAGGTTAGAGTCTCTTCAGTAACAGAATTTCTAGGATTTCAATTCCTTGAAGCGGGTAGGGAGACTTTCCATTGTTGGGCAGTGTAGAATTGGTTATATGTAATGCAATATATCTTCGCTAGGGCGTATCGCACAGAGAAAGACAAACTAATATGAGGAGTTTCGGTTAAAAAGGTGCTTTCAACTTCAAAATTTTAATTTTGAAATTATTTTAGCAGACAAAGTAGCGTCTCCATACTTTGAGAAACGTAAAGTTAAACAATTTCCTCAATTGTGCCGAGAGATGAAGGGCTTAAGGGCTCGGGAATGTGTCAAATTGTGAGTATTGGATTGATCTAAATATGTACTAAAGAAACTACTTAAAATAGTTCATCTATCGTACATGTTTCAGAAAAAAATATGCATTCCCTTCATCAGTAAATTAAGCAAATTATGTAAGGCGGAAATTGAGGAATTTTTAACATAACTAGAATTTACTTTGAAAAATACCTATTTCGTTTTTGACAGCAACATTTACAAAAAGTCTAAAGGCCTAGCAATGGGTTCTCCGACTTCAAGTATTTTAGCGATCATATTCATGCATTACATGAATATAATCATATAGTGGAAAAAAGATGGATTGATTACATGGTTAAGATACGTCGACGATATATTTATTACTATCGATGAACAAAAGGTTAAACCTGGTGGTCTATTAGAGTATTAGAGTATTTAAATACGATGGAATCTGAGAATGACGGAACTATGAGTTATCCGGATTTAAAAATTACTAGAAAATCTGGTCATTTCGATTTTCAAATTTTCATAAAAGCTGCTCAAACAGAAACTATTATCAGAAACGACTCCGATCATCCAGGTCAACATAAAAAGGCAACATTTTACAGCTTAATTAATAGAGCTATGAACATACCTATGTCTAAGAAGAATTATGATAGAGAGATAAATATAATCCACCAAATTTCTCGTAACAACGGATACTCCATAAAAGTTATTAATAGAATGAAAATAAAATAAAAAATGGACCAAAATCAACTTTAGTTAAAGAGCGAAAGGAAAGAGGAAATTTGCAGTTCTAACTTTTCCACTGGCTAATCAACTGGCTAAAATTAATAAAAGAACATCAATATCGCATACAAAATTGATAATAATACTAATAAGATAATTTGCAATACAGACAAAATGGACAATAAATGTATATTTAATAGGTCAGAATTTTACAAATTGGCATGCCAAACATGTAGGCAACGATACGTAGTACAGTCTGGAAGAAGTTAGACTAAAAGTTACAAAGAATATGTTAATGCAGTCAAACATGAAAGGTATTCGGCAATGGGAGAGCATATGGTTGAAATGAATCATATATTTACAGACATTTCTAATGACGTGGAGTTAATACATTCGGCCAGAAAAGGAAATTTCATGAATGTTTTAGAAAGTTTAAAAATTTATCTTGATAATGAAATGACTTTGAATTAAGTTTAAATGAAAGAAGTACAGAAGAGAACCCGTTGTGTAAAGTAGCGTTTGATCATTTAAGGAAGAAAAAGAAGAAAAAAAGAAGAGAACTAAAAGATCTTAAATGTATTTAGGTGTTGTCATTCAATTCATCAAAATTTGAAATTTTATATAATTATAATTTTCATAATATTTCACTAGATTGTTTATTCTGTGATATGGTGAATTAGGATACAATGCTTCTTTAAATTGTGGGCTAAATAAAATATAGTGTCATACTGGTTTTTATTCCTTGATTTGATTTTACTGATGAAGTGAATACGTATTGTTCCTCTAACATGTATCATAGAATAAATAATTTTCAATCATTAAAAATGTACGTACTTTCGGCGTACAAAAGTGGACATTCAAGCCACAGTGTAGAGCCTGCGACAAATTTATCCTCACAAACAAATAATCAGACATCCCGAATGGAAATGAAAAGAAAAGAACAGAATACAATAGAATAGTTCCATCCCCCAGTTTCGTTATAATTTATTGTAATCCACAATAGGATTTGATACATGTATTCTTTTCCTTAGTACTATTTATCTAGTAACACGTTAAACATAACAATTACACTAATTAACTACTTCAACTCCGACTCCATGGCTAAATGGTTAGCGTGCTGGCCGTTGGTCACAGGGGTCCCGGAGTCGATTCCCGTTAGAGTCGGGAATTTTAACCATCAATGGTTAATTTCGCTGGCACGGGGGCTGGGTGTATGTGTCGTCTTCATCATCATTTCATCCTCATCACGACGCGCAGGTCGCCTACGGGAGTCAAATTAAAAGACCTGCAACTGGCGAGCCGAACATGTCCTCGGACACTCCCGGCACTGAAGACCATACGCCATTTCATTTTTTTACTACTTCAACGCAATTTTTAAATTGCAGTTCTTTTATGTTTATTTAATTATTTTTATCCTAGACGTTTACAGAGTTGTATTAATGTTTATTTTTGTGTCACAATTCTTTAAAGAGTTATCCTACAACTACAAAATACATTTTGAATGAAATGAATGAATGAATTAATTAATGAGCACATTAATCGGTTGATTGAATGATTTCGTGACTGAATTGTGTTCGAGTGTATGAACACTCTTCTCACCCGGTCACGGATAGCCCCCAACTGGGGAGAGAGCATTCTTCAATGAATGAACGACGAACTGACTAACTGACTGACTGACTGACTGACTGAATGAATGAATGAATGAATGAATGAAGAATGAATGAATGAACAAAGTGAATTCTTAAACAATTCCTCTCTCCCAGTCTCGGAAAACTACCAGCTTGGCTGAGAGTTTCATGAATGAATGTATGAATGAATGAATGAATGAATAATTAGTTAATTAATATTCTCATTCAGTTCACATGCAATTTAATAAATAACTTAAGGAAAACACAATGCCGACACGACAGTACAACAATTTATCTATTGCTACATGTAATATCATATTTAAACCTACTGGTACGGAAGGGAACTTGTTCTGGGAATACATTGTGCCATGTAAGAAAAATGGCAGGAAGACGTAGAAGTGCGAGCCACGAAAGAAAATAAGCAAACAGTTCATCAAATCTGTTTTGAATAAATAAATGCAGTTCTGCATTTCATGGACTTACAAAAGAAGTTGTTCGCTTAGAAATAAATCACAAAACAACTGACGTTTCACTGTATTGAAAAAAACAACTGGTTATCTCGGGAATCCTTTGAATCTCATAAAATGATGTCATAGTGATCAAAATCTGTTTCTTATGATTTATGTTTCCCTTGTTTGAAGGATAACGTCCGCGGGTCAGTAGTAGCAGACCTTTAGTATGCGGAATGACTCCCACCATCCATGCGACTTTAATCAAAACTTGGCCTCCTGTTGTGGAGAAGGTCTTGCGCGTTGAACGTTAAGTGACATCATGTTTGTGCCAGGAAAAGTTTTTCAATTTAGTACGTAATCATGTCCTAGAGCTCCAGGGCTTAGGCGTACATGAACGGCTGTAATCCTTGCTGTGGCGTAAACAGGCAGTAACTCAAAGGCGCCTGTTGGCTACGAGACCTGGTATTCTAGGGTTTTTGGAGCTGTGTTCCTAGGAAGAAGAAACTGTATATGAAAAGTGTAACATTAGTTATGTATTCCGTTTGCATGTTCATTTCTCCTACAGAATATAATTAACAGCTGTCCTATCCAGTTGGTTGATATTTCTTTCCTTGCTAATGTCTCTCAAGTATTTAAATCCAGATTTGAGACTTGTAGCAGTCAGCGTTGAGCATTAGAAAAAATTGGGCTCACAGCTCGATCAACTTGGATGCAGAGAAGGAAAAGGAACTAGGTAAGCGATTTTCACATTATGATTAGTAGTATTTGGGCTGTCAGTTCATAGACTGGTTTGATGAAACTCCCCATTCTACCTTACGTTTCGCTATCCTTTGTATTCCTATGTAACTACTACTATATACTATATTTACTACAATATTTTTGTCTCATTCCAACCGCGTACACATCCCTCAAAAACTAACCGAATATTGTTGTTGTTGTTGTTGTTATTTGCTTTACGTTGCACCGACACAGATATGTCCTACGGCGACGATGGGATAGGAAAGGCCTAGGAATTGGAAGGAAGCGGCCGTGGCCTTAATTAAGGTACAGCCCCAGCATTTGCCTAGTGTGAAAATGGGAAACCACGGAAAATCATCTTCAGGGCTGCCGACAGTGGGGCTCGAACCCACTATCTTCCGATTACTGGATACTGGCCGTACTTAAGCGACTGCAGCTATCGAGCTCGGTACTAACCGAATAAGTCCTGGGTGTCTTCAGATGTGTCCTGCCTCTTCTTTTGGCCAAATTTAGCTAAATCCTTCCCCTCTTACCAATACGATCTAGTATTCCTTCATTCGTGATTTAATATAACCATCTCACCTTCAGCATTCTTCTGCAATACCACATTACAAAAGCTTATATTCTCTTCCTTAATTACTAGTTATTATTCATGCATCACTTCCATACAATGCCACGCTCCAGATGAAAATCTTCAAAAATCTTTCTAATTCCTACGAGATCAATGTTCGAAGTGAGCAAATTTCTTTTCTTAAGAAAGACGTTCCTTGCTTCTGCTAGTCTGCATTTTATATCGTCCTTACTACAGCTACCGCTAGTTTCTGTACAACCCAAGGAAATGTATCTACTTCCTTCAAGACTGAAGTTTGTAATCTAATATTTCTTGCATCACCCGACTTCCTTCATCTGTACTCCATTACTTTTGTTTGACATGTATTTATTTTCATCTTATACTCTTTTTCCATGGCCGTGTCGATGCAAGTTCAACAATTTTTCCAGACTTTCTGCAGATTAAGGTAAGGTTAAAATATCATTGGCAAATCTCAGAGTTTAGGTTTTTCTCTCCTTCGATTGTGATATACATTCCAAATTCCTCACTGAATTCTTTACCGCCTGTTCTACATAAATTTTGAAAGGAGGGGGAATTCGTACAGCCTTGTCTCACTCCTTTATGGATTTCTGTTTCTGTTTTTATAGCCCTCATTGCAGACAGATGATTGCACTGCAAATAATTTGGTGTTAAATCGTCTCGTGTACGAGCATAACCTCCAGTTCCAAGCTGGGTGGCATATCGTGATGTGTTGTGTGTTACCAGAGCTAGTCTTCGTTGTCGAAGTAGGAACATTGCTGGCCTTTGAAATGTGGATTTCCGCAGAATATCTAAGATCCCATGGTCAGGTCAGGTCACCAAGGAGAAGATATAACCGAGCAGGGTACCCGCGTGAGTTAACCTACTACGGCTATAGAGACGCATTGGTTCAAATTCCACCGTCCTCTGTCCTCAGAATGGTTTAAGGTGGTTTCCCATTTTACTTCTAGGAAAATTCCGGTCATTTCCTATTCATAGGTAAATGTCGATTGCGTCCACGTCATTACCCAATTTCATGCATCAACGTCCGGCTCCATGGCTAAATGGTTAGCGTGCTGGCCTTTGGTCACATGGGTCCCGGGTTCGATTTCCGGCAGGGTCGGGCATTTTAACCATAATTGGTTAATTTCGCTGCAACGGGGACTGGGCGTATGTGTCGTCTTCATCATCATTTCATCCTCATCACGACACGCAGGTCGCCTACGGATGTCAAATCGACAGACCTGCATCTGGCGAGCCGAACTTTTCCACGTACACTCCCGGCACTAGAAGTCATACGCCATTTCATGCATCAACATTAATTTCCCTTCATTAACTCACCAAATATTAGCGTCAGGAAGAGCATCCGGCCGTAAAAACATGCCATATACATTCCTCTCACCTCATTCCTAACGCCGTACCAGTAATCAGGACTAAGGGGTTGGCATACTGACAGGAAGGTACAGCATTGTGCCTGAAAATCACGCGAAATCTGAATCCCCGACAATGTTGTGAGATTTTTAATTTCATGTGGCTATTTCTAGGCGAGTGCAGCCCTTGTAAGGCAGACTCTCCGATGTGTGGTGTGTGAGTTGCATGGATGTTGGAGACAGCACAAACACCCAGCCCCCGGGCCATTGGAATTAAGCATTGAAGGATAAAATCCCCAACCCGACCGGAAATCGAACCCAGGACCCTGTGAACCGAAGGCCAGTACGCTGACCATTCAGCCAAAAAGTTGTGAGATGAACAGCACATAATAGTATGAAGGCAAATAGTGTGAAGGGTCAGCTTGTAAGTTTCACCAAGAAAAAAAAATCCTGCCAGTTTTAATAACTGTGTTGACAGGGCGGTAGTACAACATGGGGAACACTGTTAATACCTGGGTATGAACGTAAGGAAAGATGTCCATAGAGGTAATCACATTAACGATGTTCTAAATAAAGTTTACAGATCTTTGCACATGGTTATGAGGGTAGAGGACGTATAAGTCTCTGGTAAGACCCCAATTAGAGTATGGTTCCCGCATATGGGAGCCTCACCAGGACTACCTGATACAAGAGCTGGGAAAATTCGGTAGGAAAGCAGCACAATAAGTAATAGGCGATTTCGGATAAAAGAGTAGTGTAAAGAAAATGTTGCGAACTTTTGACTGGGAAGACTTGTGAGTAAGGAGACGAGCTACTCGACTAAGCGGTACGTTCTGAGCTGTCAGTGGAGAGATGGCGTGGAATGAGGACCTAAGCTTGAGTGGAGCTATTAAGAGTAGGAAATATCATAATATGAAGATAAAGTTGGAATTTAAGACGACAAATTGATTTACTGGACGAGGAATAACGGACTGAAATAAGTTCTTCGAAAACATTTAAGAAAAGACTTGGTAAACAACTGACAGGGAATCTGCCACCTAGGTGACAGCCATAAATGCAGATGATTGATTGATTGATTGATTGATTGATTGATTGATTGATTGATTGATTGATTGATTGATTGATTGATTGATTGATTGATTGATTGATTGATTGATTGATTGATTGATTGATTGATTGATTGATTGATTGATTGATTGATTGATTGCGTGCTCCGAAATGACTAATAGAGCCTGATACAGTTGTTCCTAGGAGGCAAGAGAGAAGGGAAGATTGCCCAGGGCATGGGATCTTCTTCAGAGCTTTGACATTCAACCGTGAAACGGGAAGCACAATATAGGTAAAAATTACTCGATGACGACCGTCAAACTTTCTGTGAGGAGAGTGCAAGAGGAGAAGAAAACGAAGAAGAGATGGAAAGAAGAATGAAAATTAATATAACAAGATATCTAACATTCATTGGTCTGGAAAAAGCCTTTGATATCGTAGACCAGCACATCAAGTTCCAAGGCAAGGAAACGTAAGCATTGACTACAAAGGCAGAAGCTGACTTTCAAGCTTAAGGAGATCAGAGAGCCGGGATGAGTGGCTCAGAGGGCTGAGGCACTCGCCTTCTGGCCCCAACTTGGCAGGTTCGATCGTGGCTCAGTCCGGTGGTATTTGAAGGTGCTCAAATACGTCAGCCTCGTTTCGTTAGATTTATTGGCATCTAAAAACTCCTGCGGGACTAATTGCGGCAGGTCGGCGTTTCCAAAACCGTAAAAGAGTAGTTAGTGGGACGTAAATCCAATAACATTATTATTATTATTATTATTATTATTATTATTATTGTTGTTGTTGTTGTTGTTGTTGTTATTCATAGAAGATCAGAGAACCGCAATAGAGATGTATGGTGGTGTAAATGAGGCAAAGACTAGGAAGAAAATGACCCAAGGATTGTGTCCATCCCCATATGTTTAACATAATAATTAAGTAAAATGAAATAAAACTCTAAAGAAGAGTAAAATTCAGCAACGAGTTGACAAACAGTGCACATCTTTATTACAATATACTATTGAGAGAGAAGTGGATCGAAAATGAGAAAACTTGTCCAAATGGTTACTGAATTGAGAATTGAGAATTGAGTACAGAACAACTACAACGCGTGATCAAAAGTTTCCCTTTGAAGGCGTTTCTGCATCGGACACGCACCGTAGCGCGACTCCGATGCGGGTATATAAGCATAGACACGTAGGCAAAGGGATTAGTGTGGTAGTCGTGTCGTGCCGAGATGCGTGCGTTAAATGCGGCTACGTGAACTATGGCGCCGTCATTACCAAATGCGTCCAAACAGGACCAATGTGCTTTTATTTTGTTATTGCCTGCCGAAGGACAAACACTGGTGGACATCCATCGGAGAATGAAGACTGTGTATGGAGTAGCATGTCTGTCAACAACCACCGCTGTGGAATGGTGCACCAAGTTCCGTGCGGGTCGCTTTTCGACACAAGACGTCTGTCGTTCTGGAAGGCCAGCGTCATCCATTACGCACAACAACAAGGGTGAGGTGGATGAGGTGATTAGGGCGGACCGACGCATAACCACGATTATCACGCCTTCGGTCCCCGCAAAAAGACCTTGAGGGGTCGATGTTTCCTGTCGGATGTGTAACAGGCGGTTACAAACTTACTTCACGCAGCAGGAGTCGGTATGTTACCACACGGGTATCTTCAACCTGGTGCGTCGATCGGATGAGTGTCTCAATGCTCACGGCGCTTTTTACTGATTGGCAACATGATTCAGGACTATAGAGCCGTCGAACTGAAACTTTTTGATTGCCCCTTGTAGATATCACACAAAACATCATCATTGACTGTTTCAACAATAAGATCAGTCTGCAGGGATAATAATCGCCAATCCATAAAGGAGTGAGGCAAGGTTGCAATGTGTCCCCTCTGCTTTTCAATGTTTATATATAACAGGAGGTAAATGAAATCAGTGACGAATTTAGAGAAGGAATCACAATCCAAAAGCAGGAAATCAAAACTCCGAGATTCGCCCGCGATGTTTTTATTCCGTCTATAAATAAAATCTGCAGAAATTACTGAAGGGTATGGACACAGTCTTGGACAAGAGTACAAGACCAAAATAAATATCTAAACAAAAGTAATGGAGTGCAGTGGAACGAAGTCAGGTGATGCAGGAAACATTAGAATAAAAATGAAGTCGACTTGAGCAGTGGAGTAACTGTCGATGGCAGACGTAATTAGGACATCAAATTCAGACTAGCACAAACACGGGAGGCCTTTCTTAAGAAAAGAAATTTGTTCACTTTGAATATTGATATAGGGATTAGAAAGATGTTTCTGAAGACTTTCGTATGGAGCGTGGCATTGTGTAGAAGTGAAACATGGACAATGAACTAGCTCAGAAAGAAAGAGAATAGAAGCTTTTGAAATGTGATGTTACAGAAGAATGCTGACAGTGAGATTTTTAGATCGAATCTCGAATTGGTGAGAGGAGATCGATTTGGCTAAATTTGACAAAAGAAGAGGTAGAATGTTAGGACACGTCGTAAGGGACCAGGGATTTATTCAGTTAGTTTCATTTTTTTTTACAATTTGTTTTACGTCGTACCGACACAGATACGTTTTATGACGACGATGGGAAAGGAAAGGCCTAGGAATGGGAAGGAAGTGGCCGTGGCCTTAATTAGGATACAGTCCCTGAATTTTCCTGGTGTGAAAATGGGAAACCACGGCAAACCATCTTCAGGGATGTCGCGAGTGGAGTTCAAACCCACTCTCTCCCGGATGCAAGCTCACAGCTGCGCGCCAGTAACCGAACGGGCAACTCGCCCGGTGCAGAAAATATTAAAGAAATGAAGTCTACTTGAACAGTACAATAACGAACTATGGCAGAAGTAAGGAAGGCATCAGATGTAGACCAGCACAAGCAAGGAGGGCCTTCATTAAGAAAAGAAATTTGCTCACTCTGAACATTGATGTAGTTATTAGAACGATTTTTTGAAGACTTTCGTATAGAGCATGACATTTTAATGGAAGTGAAACATGAACGATACCTAGCTCAGAAAGGACGAGAATAGAAGCTTTTTAAATGTGGTGTCAGAGAAGAAAGCTGACGGTGACATTTGTAGATCGAAAATTGAATTGGTGAGAGGAGATCGATTTCGCTAAATTTGACGGCAAGAAGAGATAGAATGATAGGACACACCTTTAGACACCAGAGACTTGCTCAGTTTTTCTTTTTTATAATTTGCTCACGTTGTACCGACACAGATAGACCTTACGGTGACGATGGGATAGGAAAGGGCTAGGAGTGGAAAGGAAACGGCCGTGGCCTTAATTAAGGTACAATCCCAACAGTTACCTGGAGTGAAAGTAGAAAACCACGAAAAACCATCTTCGGGCTGACGCGAGTGGAGTTCGAACCCACTCTCTCCAGGATGCAAGTTCACAGCTGCGCGCCCCTAACCGAACGGCCAACTCGCCCAGTGTTCAGTTAGGTTTTGAGGGAAGTGTAGGTGGTAAGAACGGCAGGGATATACCAAGATGAATATGATAAGCAGATTAGAACAGATTTAGGACGTAGTAGTTATGTAGAAATAAAAAAGGTTAGCACAGAATAGGGTGGCATGGAACGCTGCATCAAACCAGTCTACGGGCTGATGACGACTCAATCAACAACAAATATCATTCACGCCATCTCTCCACTGACAGCTTGGAATATACCGCTTAGTCGAGCAGCTCGTCTCCTTACTCACAAGTCTTACCAGCCCAAAATTTTCAACCTTTTCATAACACTACGCATTTGTCGGAAATCACCCAGAACAAATCGTGTTGATTTCATTTCTATCCTTCAATTTCTCGTATCAAGTACTCCTGGTGTGGATCCGATCACTGGAACCATATCACAAACTTACATGCCCTCTCGTTTACATCCTTAATACAACCCCTGTATACTCTTACAACCATGTAAAGAGATCTGTAACCTTTTTTTATGATCTCGTTAGTGTGATTACTGATTACCCAATGAAGATCATTTCATATATTAACACCTAGGTACTTACAGTGATCCCCATGAAGTACCATCACACCATCAGCACAGTAATTAAAACTGAGAGGATGTTTCATTATGGTGAAGCTTATGACCTTACTTTTTATCCCGTTTATTATCATACTATCGTCCGCTGTCCATCTCACAACTTCATCAGGGTGGTGGTGATTATGTTTTTATTTTTTTTACAAGCTGCTTTACATCGCACCGACACAGATAGGTCTTATGGCGACGAAAGGACAGGAAAGGGCTAGGAGTGGGAAGGAATCGACCGTGGCCTTCATTAAGGTATATCCCCAGCATTTGCCTGGTGTGAACATGGGAAACCACGGAAAACCATCTTCAGGGCTGCCGACAGTGGGGTTCGAACCCACTATCTCCCGAATACCGTATACTGGCCGCACATACGTGACTGCAGCTCTCAAGCTCGGTGATTATTGTTTTAAGAGGTGACGGTGGTGATTATTGTTTTACGAGGAAGTACAACTAGGTAACCATCCTCTATTTAACACTAATCGGAGAGAAAAATGGAAGGGATACGACACTTCGAAGAAAAGGAGATATCGGCCAAAGAAAGACAAGGCCACGAAGGGTGCGAAAATGAATGACTCCGTAGGATTCGCAAACCTAATACCGTCGGCGTCGGAAAAGAACCAGAGTTGACCAAGGGAGGTCGAATAGAATAGATGAAAACGAGGAACCTGGCACAAGTAAGTGGAAACAATGTCAGGACTCAGCTAAGGGCTCCGTGGTCACCAATCCACACTACCAAGTTGAGAGCCTTTGGAGCCCTTTTAGTCGCCTTTTGAGACAGGCAGGGGATACCGTCTTTTTTTTCGAGGTCTTTTTGTAGTCACTCAAAAACCTTCAACACCCGATGGCACTGTGTCTGGCTTCTCACCAAAGCGGTATGGTTCGAATCCAGGAAATGAGAATTCACGTCCCTTAAGTTCGTATATTACGTTTAAATGCGAGTCCCGTGGCTATAATCACGATATGACATACCATGTAAAACTACAAGCTTGCTTGCTTTCACAAAATATGAACAGAATACATTTACATAATTGCTCTGAAATATATTCAGATACTCATTTAAAATCCTAGCTGTCGTGACGACATTTTAGTCTTCTCAGCTTAGTGACCATAAAGGGGATCTTCTCCGCGCTCTATGAAATAACGTGAGAAACAATGGAATAGCTAAGTTGAAAAGAAAATAAACTTTGAGTGTTTCCTAGTTGAGGAAATACAAACAAAGGCTTTCAGTGCTATTACAAAAATGTTTCTCTGTTTACAAGAATTGTATAAATTATAAGAAGTTCTTCTTTCTATGAAAGTTTTGTATTACAATACTTCAAAGACAACTTCTTTTCTTTTTCAAATTAGTTTTTAAAATTTAACTTTCAGGATACTAGTTTTTAAGGTTTTCAGCGACACAAACCCGGGAAAGGGCTAGGATTGGGAAGGTATCGGTCGTGGTCTTAAATGAAGCCCTCCGTTGAATAAGAATGTAACCAACAAATCACACATTTTTCAGGAGAGGAGAAATTTTTTTAGGAGTTTCTTTCAGGGTACACACTATTTGAACCAATTGCATGTGCAAGTGTACAAATGAGTTCATCTATTAAAACAATATTTTATTTTTGTAACTTAAGGTTTTAAAATAATGTATCAATTGGAGATGGAAAATAAACTTACATTTGTGTATAAAAACCATACCCCATGGCGCAACAGCCCCGAAGGGCCATGACTTACCCAAGCGACCGCTGCTCAGCCCGGAGTTCCGCAGATTATGAGGTGTCGTGTGGTCAGCACGACGAATCCTCTCGGTCGTTATTCTTGGATTTCGAGACCGGGGCCTTTATCTCACCCTCAGATAGCTCCTCAATTGCAATCACGTAGGCTGAGTGGACCTCGAACCAGCCCTCTGATCCAGGTAAAAATCCCTGTCCTGTCCGGGAATCGAACCCGGGGCCTCTGGGTAAGAGGCAGGCACACTACACCTATACCGCGGAGTCGGCTTTACATTCACCTATTAAAAAAACCCTGCACATTCGCCTGGAGCACAAATGATAGCGAGGGCGTATGTCGCTGTGGATGGTGATTCGTTCGTTGGATGGAGACGTTAAGCCTTCAGCAGATTTTTGACAGGATTAGGGTATGTGCCAATACCGAGTTTTACCCTCTCCCTATCTCATCATAATTTTCATCACATGCCAAGGCGCGCAGTTCGCCCACGGACCAGGTGAGCCGAACATGTCCTTGGACGCTCCAGGCACTTTCAGTCATAAGATACAGCATAAAAGCAGCACCACTTTCTGGGTGATTTTCTGTAATGCCAGTCAAAATACCTACAATGACATAAAATGTTCGAAATTAAATATCAGTTGTGTTTTGTTTGAAACATTTCTAAGTCATCGAAACCGACTTTTAACCTATTGGGTCGTGTTATGTACATTTAGTACGCGTTGAAGAGGTGTTAAGTACAGAACAAAAAAGGCGGTCGTAAAAATTCAATATTCATTTCTAAATCAATCTGTCTGTTTTCAAAACATCAAAAAAAAAAACATTTTTGACCCTCCCCCCTCCGTCATACCACCTTCCTCCTTTAAATATCGTAATGCCAATTAGCCCACTATACAGACAGACACGCGTGCTGAGTAGCTTGGATGCTGAAGCGCTCGCCCTCTGAATCCCACTTGGCAGGTTCGACCCTGGCTCAGTCCGATGATATTTGAAGGTGCTCAGATACGTCAGCCTCATGTAGGTAGATTTACTGGAATGTTAAAGAACTCGTGCAGGACAAAATTCCGAAACATCTGCGTCTCCGAAAATCATAAATAACTTATGTAGTTAGTGGGATGAAAAATAAAAAACATTGTTATATTATTTATTTATTTATTTATTTATTTATTTATTTATTTATTTATTTATTTATTTATTGCTATTTGTTTTACGTCGCACCGACACAGACAGGTCTTTCGGCGACGATGCGACAGGAAAGGGCTAGGAGTGGGAATCAAGCGCCCGTGGCCTTAATTAAGGTACAGCCCCAGCATTTCCCTGGTATGAAAATGGGAAACCACGGAAAACCATCTTCAGGGCTGCCGACAGTGGGGTTCGAACCTACTATCTCCCGAATACTGGATACTGGCCGCACTTAAGCGACTGCAGCTATCGAGCTCGGTATTATTATTATTATTATTATTATTATTATTATTATTATTATCATTATTATTACGGGGTTACCCGTGGACCAGCAGAGGTGAAAGAAGGTGCGGGCTGGAATAGGTCTCAACTTACGAAATTAAAGTTAATTTAAAACTTTAACAAAGGTTATATTTTCTTTTCAAGATAAATAAATAACAGAATATAACTGGTACCAAGTAGCAGATCAACAAATTAAGAAGGTACAATTTTAGTTCATTACAAAATTTGGGCTTCGAGCCCGACACTCACGAACCTTGAGCTATAAGCCCAACTTTACCCATATACCAAGTTCAAACAAAGGGGCAGAAAACCCCAATCATGCCAAGGAGCATTGGCTCCTGATTACCATATTAAGCCTCCTCGAAGCACACAGAAACCAAATTTAAGAAAGAGCAAACCCGCTCTCAAGGTTCAAGCCCATCAAAGGCCACAACAAACTATACTTCAAACTGCCCTCAAGGCATACCAAGAACAGGGGTAATAAATACCCAACCTACTGGGCCTATTCAGTAAAGAAGCAGGTTAATTACATGGCCCAAAATACCAACTTGACTGGAGGCGTAACTTGCACTCCTAATACACTTTTAAAATCTACTTGGCACTAGGCCGCATACTCAAGGGCTAATCCCATATTAAAGAGGTGAATTGTATAAGAAGACTTTATTACATTAAGAAAGGAAGAAACGGTTGTGAAAACAAAGTCACCTCAAAACAATAGGAGTGGGAGCTCGAGAGGGTTTAGCACTCTCTATCCCAATTTATAGTTAAAGAGACGAAGTTTTACCAAGTGTCTATTACATTTTAAAGATAGGTTACATGCGAAAAGATTCGAACCTGCCCCGAGGGTTAAACTGCTGAGCTAGCGAGAAATGAAGTTATTCAAAGGCCATTACCTTATGGATGAACTGCTGCCCGAAGAAAGAGGCGCTTCCCGCCCCCTGCTACATAATCACACTAGGAGAGATGTTACTGAAGTGGCCAGGAGACCAGAAAATCAGCAGTTTACATATCCTCGCGGAAAATTCGAGACGTTTCATGAATGATAGGACACAACCACAGCAGTTTATTGGTTACCGAACACAGTTACAGAGCAGGTTGGGGAAGAAAGCCCCGATTGGCCGAAAATTAATTTAAGAAATTCGGGATTGGCTACTTTCAAAACTGGCGGAAAGAAAGGATTAACATTGCCAACTCTCAAAGTACAGAACAAAATTTAGCAAAAGCAAAACTTATGAATGTTAAATTTCTTCAGGACAGTGCATTCCTTTACACCAGAGTGCGTTATTATAGTTTTTATGTAGAGACATCTAGAAGAGAATGTCCACACTTCTTGTTACAGGGCAAACAAACATAAATCGAAATAGACATAGTTCAGAACTCTTCAAAATTTACAATAGCGACATCTTCTGAGAAACCTTAGAATTAATATGGTTGTTAAAGTTCAGGTTTTCTCCAGTAGAGGAGTTTCAATTGGCGCAATATTTGAATTTGCGTTGTGGAGGTGTACCGCCCGGTACAATTATTAATATTATTATTATTATTATTATTACAGACGGACAGACAGAAAATGAACCGGTGATCTATAAAGTCTTTTTTATGATATGGAAGCTTTTTTATTCGAGCAAAATGATATTTTTGGAAACGTACATTGTACGTATAAAGATGATTTATTTTATGAAAAGAAAGCCATGACCATTTCTGTAATTTAAAAAATCTTTTCTGACGAAAAAGGAAAAAACATCGCTGGAATAAACGAAGGAACGTGGAAACGAGGAGGAAGACTTCGTTGCCGGCGGTGTAGAAACGAACTACAGGGAGACCTCACTAGCTGTCAGATGCACTAGTGATAATTTTAGCATTTCATGTTATAAGAGAAGAAGCTAATTATCGTGATTATAATCACGTACACTTCAATTTTTCATGAAATGCGAATCGTGAGGACGTAACATCTTAATATTTCCGTATGCATGTTTTGTATTATAGAACACTATGTTCTAGATGTCTCTATTCAATTTTTCTAAAATAAGGGTGATTAAGCGTGACAACACGTTGACTGAGTAATTAAGAAGAGAACAGAATTGTTGTTTGTTTGAGTCATCAGCCCATAGACTGGTTTGATGCAGCTCTCCATGCCACCCTATCCTGTGCTAAACTTTTCATTTCTACGTAACTATTGCATCCTACATCTGCTCTAATCTGTTTGTCATATTCATACCTTGGTCTACCCCTACCGTTCTTACCACCTACACTTCCTTCAAAAACCAACTGAACAAGTCCTGAGTGTCTTAAGATGTGTCCTATCATTCTATCTCTTCTTCTCGTCAAATTTAGCCAAATCGATCTCCTCTCACCAATTCGATTCAGTATCTCTTCATTCGTGATTCGATCTATCCATCTCACCTTCAGCATTCTTCTGTAACACCACATTTCAAAAGCTTCTATTCTCTTTCTTTCTGAGCTAGTTATCGTCCATGTTTCACTTCCATACAATGCCACGCTCCACACGAAAGTCTTCAAAAACATCTTTCTAATTCCGATATCAATGTTTGAAGTGAGCAAATTTCTTTTCTTAAGAAAGCTCTTCCTTGCTTGTGCTAGTCTGCATTTTATGTCCTCCTTACTTTTGCCATCGTTAGTTATTTTACTACCCAAGTAACAATATTCATCTACTTCCTTTAAGACTTCGTTACCTAATCTAATATTTCCTACATCACCTGCCTTCGTTCGACTGCACTCCATTACTTTTGTTTTGGACTTATTTATTTTCATCTTGTACTTTACCTTTTAAAATAACGATATTTTAAGGAATAATATTAAAAGGAATGGGTGGTGCCCTACTTATACTGTACACGTTGTCTTGATTAACCACGGGTCAAATCACCGTTTGGAAGTCCAAAAAATAAAGTTTGAGGATAACTCACTGCTCTGTTTGAAGGGCACTTGAGGGTTACTCAATAGATAGTTAAAATGGAGATAGGAAACATTCTCAAGAGCTATTCAAAATTACTTAAATTACAAGCCACAGGGGGGTTGGAAAAAATGAACGAATTATTAAAAGATGGCTCAAGAATGGCCTAATGAATACTATTTAAAGAAGACTTGGGAATAATTCAATAGACTGTTAGAAGGACTCCTGGGGAATTGACCAATGAAGGGGCCTTAGGAATGACATAATGAATTATTAGAAAGGCTCATTAAAATTATTTAATCAAGGGGTATTGGTAATAACTTAATGAATTACTGAAGGAGATTTCGGGAATAATTAAGAGGTATTAAGAAAGAATCAATAATAATAAAGAGCTTTGGTAATAGTTTTATAACAAAATCTAAACAGGGTTTGGTAATGACTCCTTGAACTATACGAAGGGGGCTTCGAAATGACTTAATAAACTGTTAAAGGGGTGTCGGAAATAACTGAAGAAATTATTAGAAGAGGGAGTGCTAATTATCCAACGAGGTATTTGACAAGGACTTAGACATTACATGCCTAACGAACTATTAGGGGAGTTCCTGGGATTTATGAAATTTAGGGATTTTAGGAATAAATTAACTTGTAGTAATTTTCCAGTTTACTACGACCTTCTGAGTACGGAATTGCAATGATCAACCGAGCACTTTCCCATTTCGCGTCGGATGCTGTATTGATTGAGCTAGGGTGACCTACGTCATGGTTCTTCTATTGGAGAGGATCTGACCTGAAAGTTTATTCCAAGTACAGTGCGACCGCGAGTTAACTATTAGATGTGGCAATGGAAATTTTTAATGATCTCTAATAAGGAAAATTTGGATTGAGCGAAAGAAATTCTAAGACAAAATCTGAAATGACCTCTTGGTTCGTGGGAGAGAAGTTTATGAGTCTGGAGCAACTGGACGTCTAACCCACAAACAGTGAGTAGAATCTCTTTCCATAAGTTCGCGATGCCCCTTGGAGCTCATCTACTCTATTGTCTCGTAGCTTCATTATGGGAGAAACAAAGAAATGTGAGACTTGTGGTAAGAATAAAGCGCTCCTAGCTAGACGACACCAAGCACCTGAACTCTAATGGAGGCAGGTGGCAAGGCGCACTTCCATTGTTCTCAAGTGACGTCACCCTCGCGGTAATTAAAATGTCGACCCTGGGATTCCCCTAGCGCCACATATTGAGCGGTCGACGGGGGCCATGACGAGTTGCGTTAGAAAACTGCCACAGCTCACACTAACGAGCTCTCAAATCTGCCGTTATCAAAAGTTGGGATAATTGTAGGTTTTGAGAGAGAAGAGAGCCATCATTATCATCATCATTATAACAGTCTCGCTAATCATCACGAATTATCCCCCTCCCCTCTGTAGTGTCACGTACTTCAGTTAGAGCAGTACACTGCTAAATTCTCTACCCTCCCTTTGCCATCACTCCGCGAATTCACACCCCTTTTCAAGTAAGATTTTAATTACTGCGTATTACAATCACCGAGATTTTTCTTCTACAAGGCCCGAACAGTTATTGGGAGCCTTGTCTTTGTTTGCTGCAGTTCGGAACAGTCCAATAGGAAGACGGAAACCACATTTTAAAAATTGATTTTAGCCACGATATCTGTCGTCTTCTAGGTCTACGTCTACCAACCATTTTCCCTGAAATTATCAGTTGAATGAGCCCACAGCTCCCACGATGTCACACCACATAGTTTAGGTATTCAAGTTTGTTTTGTTTGATTGTTTTTCTACATATTCTGATACTTTTATTATTCTTCTTCTCCTCAATAATTCATTTCTGGATAATTTGTGAGCTGAAGAAATTCTTAAAAGCCATCCACAGGTCCACTTGTTAAAAAGGCGTCCAGTTTCCTTGGAGGTAGTTGCATTTAGGGTCCACGCTTCTTCACTGTAGTCTTGAACTGCATATAGAGGCGACGGTTTACCAACCGAAGTTCTACATCTTGCTGCCCACTTTGTCCAATCTGAGCAGGACACACAATGGCGGCTTGCATAGCCAGTCGCAAACAGTCCTTTTACTGCTACTCGACCGACCTGGGAGCTACCATCAAACTGGACTGAAATGCCTTCACGCGTCCACTCTGACCTCGTGACCACGCCAGCACAATCATACCTCCCTCAGCTTGTCAGGAATGAGGGTGATTCTGATGGTGCTGTGCGCGGTTTCAGTTCTGATATGATCGAGTCATGTTACGCCCTTCAACCATTCCAGCATACGCACCTTCACTGTATGGAACATCTGCTCGTGTCTCTTCGTTTTTGGCCAGCATTCAAATTCATATAGCACTGCTGGATGGTGGATGCTGGACTTGAGAGTCAGGGGGAACTTCTGGTAACAGAGGAAACCCACCACTTCATTCAAACCACTGACATGAACTCGAGTATCACCAACAGTTGTTATGTGAGAATCGAGGCGACGAAAGACAGAGGTCTACGTATAACAGCACCGTCCGTTTGTAGGCGACACCGCGCCGTGGCCTGAATCATCCAGATTTGTTTCCCATTCACGAACCAGTCTCTCGAGCGATATTTGCAATTAACATGCATAAAACGTGTATAATATCTAGCCTTGTAGTAATTCATAGTAATCGGCAATGCGTGTAAATTTGTATATAACCTTTACTGTATGCACTTCAGTAATAATGTTATTGGTTTTATGTCCCACTAACCACTTTTGCGGTTTTTGTAGATGCCGTTGTGACAGAATTTTGTCCCATAGCACCTTCAAATACGACAGGACTGAGTCAGGATCGGACCTGCCAAGTTGGGGTCAGAGGACCAGCGCCTCAACCGTCTTAGCTTCTCGGCCCGGCGTGTATTTTATTATTATACATATTGTATTGATAGTTATGTTCAGTAGCCTAGTGTGTTGCGGCGAACAAGGACAGGAAGTGTTGATTAATGGTTATTCGTTTTGTTAATGGCCTGCTAGTGTTGGAAATAATGAACACACTCATACACGAAACACATTTCTCTTTGCGGAAATCAAATGATTATAAATATGTGTCCCGTTCATGGCCACCTATCAACGGCTGTTAATTTCAGATGGCAACCATAGCCTAGGTTGCTAGCTGGATGGTTGCTAGGTAACAGTGCCGGATATCGAACCATAATTTACATCACTGCCTGAACGCTTGCTGTGGCTACACTTCCGTCATACATTTTCTCGCGTCACGTTGCACATATTTTTGGATGACATCCAGTCAGACATATTTATGTCAAAACAAGCCTCTGAGTCAGAGGAATTGACCAAATGTCGCTGAAATCACTGGCCCGACCGTGATTCGAGCACGTCTTTACGCTGACCATTCAGACAAAGAGCCGGCCTTAGGAGTAAGATATGTAAATTTAAAGAAACGAGTTGATACTGATAAAATTAACACTCTAGAATCTCAATATTCAGTCATTTGTCATCTTGGACTCAGTCACCTGGTTAGCAGAACTAAATGTATATCAGGGTATATGTGAGTTGGAAATTGAAATACGGTTCAGTGGGAGATGTTTGGTATATTCGAACAATGCAGGAGTCCAGCCCGAGTGATAAATTGCCATCGGGATTTTGCCTCAGTCGTAAATCTTCTCCTTCAAACAACACTGGTGTCAAACACCACCCTGCGCTCACTGATAGCACCAGAGAAATATGACGAGTGACCGGAAGTGAACCCTGTAATACTTCTTTCACCTCGCTCAGCATAAGGCGGTAAAAAGTGTAGATACAAAACCGATAATTTCAGAGGAGGTATATCAATTACAGAATAACTCAAGAATAGAGAACCCCTTCCGTCGGTCAATAAATTTAAATACTGCAGCATATTGTGAATTAATAGTGCATCAACATTTATCTTGGACTGAAAATATTTGGCTTGTTGTGTAAGAAATGTTATCCTGTCGTTAGAAATATTTATACAGGCGTTATAGTTAGAATTTTCGACAGACTAAACAATTTAAAAGTTACATTAACTAAGTCGACACAAGTAAATATGATTTCTTCCTTAATTAACAAATAGTCAAGAATAGAACACTTCTTCAGATTTTTTGACTTAATCATTATGTTTCACGTCAGTTATTCTAAGTCTTGCAGAAATAATACTTTTTCTCCTTCCACATTCTTTCGTGGTTAAATGTGGACTGCTCTTCTGGTCGATACCCTGCAATACATCCTGTTTAGGACTCTAGTAGAATCAACATTAGAATGTTCCAAATATTTCATAATATAAGCTCTCCATCTTTTGATCATACCAGTGCCGGTTTGCTCTGTACTGCCATCCCACGAGTTAATTATTTTCAGACATTAAATTACTCATGCCAAAGAAAAGAATCTAGAGTATATAAATAACCATAGACGTGAGGTCGACTCAAGTCAGCCATCAGAGGTAGATGCGGAGAAGCGACTTCAAAGCTACTTCAAAGAACCATACATCTCCTGTATAAGGGTTGTAGAACTTTTCATCGGAGCTAGAGGAACCATATCAAAATTCTTAGATGAGTTCTGCAAAAGTGTGGGCATTCACAAGAATCTGTACTGTGATTTATCCGTCTTGGCCATTAAAGACTACGTCCGACTCGTTGGCTGAATGGTCAGCGTACTGGCCTTCGGTTCAGAGGGTCCCGGGTTCGATTCCCGGCCGGGTCGGGGATTTTAACCTTAATTGGTTAATTCCAGTGGCCCGGGGGCTGGGTGTTTGTGATGTCCCCAACATCCCCGCAACTCACACACCACACATAACACTATCCTCCACCACAATAACACGCAGTTACCTATACATGGCAGATGCCGCCCACCCTCATAGGAGGGTCTGCCTTACAAGGGCTGCAATCGGCTAGTAATAGCCACACGAAATTATTATTATTAAAGGCTACGTCCAAATTGATAGAAATCACCGCTATAGTACTGCATACGAGAAGGTTTAACTCCAGAAAACTCTTCATGGTTAAACATACTTCAAATGTCATGGTACACTGTCAGATTTAGGAAGCCTGTCACTGTAGAAAGTAAACACAAATAAATAAATAAATAAATAAATAAATAAAATGAAAATAAAAAACATTACAGTTGGAATCTAACATAATCGTATTAAGTATCTTCATTTAATAATTTCAACGTTAGTGTGTATGTATACATACATACATACATACATACATACATACATACATACAGACAGACAGACAGACAGACAGACAGACAGACAGACAGACAGACATAATCATTATAGAATGTTATGCCTTTCAGCGTTCAGTCCTCAAGCCTCTGAGAACTTACTAAACGTCGCCACAATCCTCCATTTGCAACTAGTGTTGTGGCCTCATTAGATAAATTAAATGTTATGTTAATTTTAAATTTAATTTAATTTTTATTAGTTATAGTTCATAATATAACTTACTGCTTTCTTTCTTACCTTGCTCTTACGATTGGCTTTACGTCGCACCGACACAGATAGGTCCTATGGCGACGATGGGTTAGGAAAGGGCTAGGAGTGTAAAGGAAGCGACCGTTGACTTAATTAAGGTACAGCCCGAAAATTTGACTGGTGTGAAAATGGAAAACTACGGAAAACCATCCTCAGTGTTGCTACAGTGGGGTTCGAACCCACTACCTCCAAAATGCAAACTGACAGCTACGTGACCCAAAGCGATCAACCACATGCTCGGTATACATTGGTTTGGTGCAGTTCTCCATGCCATCCTATCTTGTGCTAACCTTTTCACTTCTACGTAACCAGTACATGCTACTTCTACACTAATATGCTTTTCATATTCATGCCTTGGTCTATCCGTACCGTTCCTAACGCCTACACTTCTCTCAGAAAGTAAGTGAACAAGTCCAGGGTGTCTCAAGTTGTGTGCCATCATTCTATCTCTTCTTCTGGTCATATTTAGCCAAATCATCTCATCTCGCCGATGCGATTCAATATCTGTTCATTCGTGATTGGATCTATCCATCACACCTTCAGCATCCTTCCGTAAGACCACATTTCAAAATACTCTATCCTCTTCCTTTCTGAGCTTTTTATTGTCTATGTCTCACTTCCGTATAATGCCTCGCTCCGTAGGAAATGCTCCAATTTGTTTTAATTCCTAAATCAATGTTCGGAAGTGAGCAAGTTTGTTTTCATAAGAAGGGCCTTCCTTGCATGTGCTAGCCTACATTTTATGTTCTCCTTACTTCTGCCATCGTTAATCTACTCATTCACTGCACTCCATTACTTTTGTCTTTGATCAAGCAACCATTCACCACAGATTTGCATTTAGGTCAGTCGCCCATGTGGAAGATTCCCTATCTGCTGTTTCATAAATAATTGTAAAGAATTTAGAAATTTATAGAACATCTGCCTTTGTATATTATTCCAATCAATAACTCATCTTCCTATAAACGGATGTTTGCCATAATTTTTCCTCTTGCATTCCAACTTTATCTTCAAATTGTGTTCTCTTCTATTTTTAAAAACACCTCTCAAACTCATTCGTCTTACTAATGTCATTTCACGTCATCTGCCCACTGAGAGCTCGGAACATACCACTTAGTCGAGCAACTCGACTCTGTTTTCCGAAGTCTTCCCAGCTCAAAGTTTGCATCATTTTCGTATCGCTACCCTTTTGTCGGAAATTACGCAGAACAAATCGAGCTGGTAGGGGTCCCATACACTGGAAACATACCCTAGTTTGGGTCTTACCGGATACTTTTATGCCTTCTCCTTTACATAAATACTACAACCCCTAAATATAACCATTGGGCGAGTTGGTCGTGTGGTTCGGGGCACGCAGCTGTGGGCTTGCATCTGGGAGATAGTGGGCTCGAGCCCCAAAGTCGGCAGGCCTTAAGATGGTTTTCCGTGGTTTCCCATTTTCGTACCAGGCAAATACTGTTGCAGTACCTTAATTAAGGCCACAGCCACTTCCTTCCCACTCCTAGGCCTTTCCTATTCCATCGTCGTCATAAAACCTATCTGTGTCGCTTCGACGTAAACAAATTGTAATAAAAGTACATATATATAAAAGCATGTGCAGAGATCTGTATACCTTATGTACAATTCCATTTATATTATTACCCCAGTGAAGATCTTTCATTATATTAACACCTAGGTACTTAAAGAGATCTCCATAAGGAATTTCACACTATCAATGCAGTAATTATAACTAAGGGGACTTTTCATATAAGTAAAACTATCTGATCAGTCTTGTACTGCTTCTCAAAATCTCTCTCCGTACAATTCAGCAATTTTCCCGATCTTCTGCAGATTAAGATAAAATAACATCATTGGAAAATCTCAGAATTAGAATTTCCTCTCCTGGGATCATGATTTCCGTTACCGACTCTTCTATATAAACACTGAAAAGGAGAGGGGGAACATTTCAGCCTTGTCTCACTCCTTTCTGGATTGTTACTTATTATTCATAGCCCTCGATTGTTATCGTGGCAGACTGTTTCTGTACAGATTGTGTATAATTCTTCTCTCCCGATATCTAATTCCTACCACATTCAGGATCTCAAATAAATTGAGCCAATCAACATTATCAAATTCCTATTCTAGATCTATGACTGCCAGATACGTGGGCTTGTCCGTCTTAATTCTATCATCTTTGATGAAACGTAAAGTCAGAGTTACTTCAAGTGTTCGTTCGTTTCTTCCAGAGCCAAACTGATCTTCTCCCAGCTCAGTTTCAACTTGTCTTTCCATTCTTCTATAATAATACAGAGGCTAAAAGGAATGTTACTTGCTGTTTATTTATTTTGTACACTTGCGTGTAAATATCTCTCCCATATGGAAGCGGCGACGATTGTCACACTCTCGCATTCTCTTGTGTCAACCTCCTTGCCCCTCTTGATGCTTCCACCAACATGATTGAGAAAATACTTACCGCCCTCCTGCCACAAGACATGAGTGGAAGGTAAGACTCACCGCTCCCTCTATAAGGTCGAGTTTCTAATCATATTACATTGCTATAGCCCCACTCCTCGTTATTTTCTCCAATCATAGCAAGTTTCATTAAGGGAGGCTGATTCCAGTGTTGCCAACTTATATTTTCAAGATCCGATAAATACTCCTATAAATCCGCTAAAATTCCGCCAAGAAATCCGATCTCAAATAATGTGCAACAAAAATGGGCAATAATAATAATAATAATAATAATAATAATAATAATAATAATAATAATTGTCTGCGCTCATCTGATCTGTAAGTTTCACTGGGATTAACCCCCCTGTCTGTGAGCCGGCGAGCTAAAACTTGTAGGCGTTTTAGTGCCGGGTGCAAACTAGGTGAATCCCCTACCTCAAGGGCCACAACAGAAGAGACCAGTTCATTAAACGGTCTTCCTTCATAGCATAAATATAAATGCTACTCTCTCACAGTTTCATTATCGGTCGTCATTCGTCAACTAAGAGAAAAGTACCCTTTCCCCACGCATTACAAATTCATGATACCATGATCTCATAACATCAAATCCAAATAATATGTTTTCCTAATGTGACTGCTAGCTCCTGATAAGAAATACGGAATAGCTTGGAGAAAGAGTGGAGTACAATTTCTTTAAAATGTAAAATGGATAAAATGCTAAATTCTGCTGTAATAAATTTAGAATTCCGCCAAAAAATCCGCTGTCCGCTAAATGATATATTTCTCCGCCGACAGTCTTCTAATTCCGCTAAATTTAGCGGAAAATCCGCTAAGTTGGCAACACTGGCTGATTCAGACCCACCCATGTCACGAATGGAAGTTTTCATTGCTTATCAATCAATCAATCAATCAATCAATCAATCAATCAATCAATCAATCAATCAATCAATCAATCAATCAATCAATCAATCAATCAATCAATCAATCAATCAATCACTAATCTGCCCAGGCGGTAGATTCCTTATCAATTGATTACTTAGCTTTATTTTAAACATTTTCAAAGAACTTGGAAACGTATCAAACATTTCCCTTGATAATGAATTCCTATCTCTCACTCCTACAAATAAATATTTCCCCCAATTTGTCCCCCTGAATTCCAACTTTATCCTCTTATGTGATCTTACCTACTTTTAAAAGCTCCGCTCAAGCTTACTAGTCTGCTAATCTCTCCACTGACAGCTGGAATATACCACTTAGTCGAGCAGTTCGTCTCGTTACTACCAAGTCTTCCCAGCCCAAAGTTTTCAATATTTTTTTAACACTACTCCTTTGTCGGAAAACGCGAAGAACAAACAGTGCTGTTTTTCCTTTGGATATTTTCCACTTCACGTATCAAGTAGTCCTGGTTAGGGTCCCATTCACTGGAACCATACTCTAAGTGCGGTCTTACCAGAGACCTATACGTCCTCTCCTTTACATCCTTACTACAAACCCTAAAAACTCTCATAACCTTATGATTACGCCAATGAAGATGTTTACTTATATTAACAACTATTTACATTGTTCTCCATGAGGTACTATCATCCCTTCAACACAGCACTTACTTCAATCTAGTCAGCAGTAGGGGCTCGGGAAGGCTGCCTGCCTGACTGCAGAAACCTTACGGAAGAAGAAACTCTACTGCGATCTTCGGGTATGAGACACATTTTCAGCTCGCGAGTGTATTAGTCTACTTATCCCATCAAGGTCTGTTTTTTTTTTTTTTTTTTTTTTCACATTGCACCGACACAGGTAGGTCTTATGGCGTCAATGGAATAGGAGTGGTGAGGAAGCGACCGTGGCCTTAATTAAAGTACATATCCAGCATTTTCCTGCTGTGAAAATGGCGAACCACGGAAAACCATTTTCAGGGCTGCCGACAGTGAGGTTAGGACCTACTCTCTCCCGAATGCAAGATGACAGCTGAGTGTTCCAAACCGCACAACCACTTGCACGGTCATGACCTGTACTCGTGCAAAAACAATCTGATAATCAAGCTAGGCCTATAGATGTGCTAAGAACTGAGGGATCTGTACAATGTACTCATTACTTCCACGAAGAGCAACAAAACTCATGTAGGAACTGACTCGCAGCTTGTGCTGAATCTTCTACTCGTATCTTCTATCTTGGTCTCTTTCTCAGTTATCTATGGCGGCGCTAATATTCATAAAGCCTAGTTTTACGACTAGATGTTCTTCCTGACTCCAGCACCATATGAAGGGATACATCCACTGTGTTTCTGAGTTGGTTAGCAGTGTGATATGTAATGTGTAGAATTAATAGGTTACAATGCAAACTTACTGAAGCGAGAAGCAAGTATAGTCTACCTTCACAACAATTATGCTATGGGGTTTGCATAAACATTAGGGGTACGGGCCATCAGAACCCCTATAATTTATGTTACTTTTTCTACATTATGGAAGAGCGGGTGGCCGACATTTCCTATTAACCAAATTAGTTTGCAAACTAACCTATTACCGCATGAAAATCCTGGCTTTAGTAATGTGTATTAAGACACTCAGCCTCCGAAATAGAGAAATTAACCTAATGTGGTTGAAATCTCCGGCCGGCAGGGAATGGAACGTAGGACGTTATGAACCGATGACTATTGCGCTGACTATTCAGCCAATGAGCCGAAAAAACCTTATGTTTATATCTACAGCACGTATAGGTTTAAAACAGGGCCTCACAAACGCCCAAAATCTCACGCGTGCAAACTGAGGCGCAAAGGTTCTGTGCACCGTGCATCGGTCCGACTCGACTAGGCTCAGACCAGCGTTTTGTCTCGGGGCGACTCGGCTAAGTTCGGCTCAACTCTGCTCGGATGGCGGAGCGCTGCAGAGCAAGTAAGGAAGTGGGGAGACAGGCGGAGCGAGAGAGACAGGCGAAGGGAGAGAGACAGCGCTATTGCTCAAAATCGAGGAAAGGGGGACTGCACTCTTGACAACCTAGCGAAGTCTTCTTTAGCACCTTGTTCCGCGCAATGCACCGGTGCATGCACCCTCAAAGACCCTGGTTTAAAATAATATGAAATAACCTCCGTCACCATAATATCGAAGTAACTCTGCAGTCAACAATTTACCAACACTCGCTGCGATCCTGCCAAAATATTAGCGTGCCATACACAATTCCATACAATACGACTTCTATTGAGTTGATAATTTAATGAATAAATCGTATAACAAGGATTCAAATATAAAATATTGTTCACTTTTTCAAAATCTTTTCTCAAAATAATTTTCACTGGTCCAAATTAATTACCATATACCCTCCCCAAGGTGCAACAGCCCCGAAATACCATGGCCTACAAAGCGACCGCTGCTCAGTCCGAAACCTTGCATATTACGAGTTGTCGTGTGGTCGGCACGACGAATTCTCTCTGCCATTATTCTTGGCTCTCTGGACCGGGACCGCTATCTCACCATCAATAGTTCTTCAATTGTAATCACGTAGGCTGAGTGGACCTCGAACCAGGCTTCTGATCCAGGTAAAAAATGTCCCGAGCGAGAATCGAACCCGTGGCCTCCCGATAATAGGCAGAGACGCTACCGTTACATCGTGGGGCGGGCTAATTACCATATAAGTAACTGAAATTTTGTGTTCGTATTTCATGTTTTAACCAATGTCTATGTTCGATTTGTACAGTGACTAATGTGACATTCATTCTTTTAAATGTCTACAGTAAGGTAACTGTGCTGGCCCTTAATGCGAATATTTGCTAGCTGAGGATTATCAAATAAGGAATCAAATAACGATAAAAGAAAATCTCTCAACCATCTTCATCTGAGTGTACATACAGTTTCCGAAAAAGTAACATATTGTTTCATAGAATTCTCGACATCAGACTTTCAAAATGTAAGTTTACCGGGAGGTACACCTCAGCCCCACACGTTTAAAAGGAGCTTCTTAAGGAACTCTATGTATCAAACAATACGTGAAACAGATACTGCATGAAGTTGGGACATTAATCAGAAGATGTCACTCATAAATAACAGAGTATTGTGTTATTTAAAAGTTTCCTAAACTGACAGGATTTATTTCTTGTTGTTTTTTTCTTTTTTCTTTTTTTGTGCAGCAAGTAGTCCGAAATTTTCTCCATTGATATCCTTACAAAGCTGAGGTCATGCACTCTGGTGCAAGGTGGAAGAATTTGTGATTTAAAGAAGTTTTGTATTTCTAGGTTTTCATAACTAAATCAATGTTTATTTATTTTGTTATTTAAAGGTTTGCAACTCTTCCTTCTCATCCCGCCAGCTTTTGAATCTGGCCAATTAGAAATTTCTGTATATTTTTCGGCCTATCACAGGCTTCTTGTAGATTTTTATGCGGCCAATAAAGGTGAGAGGGTGTGTCCGGATTTAATCCAGAACCTTCTTGAACCATCCCCTCGGGTATATAAGCTGCGGCTTTTCCAAGCTACCTTGTGTTTCTGATCGTCGAATTACTGAGTGTGTTTGTTAAGTCAGGAGGCGGGGTGCCTCATCCTTTGGCAGGCAGTACATCAGCCCAGATAATGGCCACCAGTTTTCTATCTCTGTAGCTATCTCCGCCAACTTATCCGAGGGGAAGTTCCTACGCTTTAAATATGTAACCGTTTGATTTCCAAAATGTAAAGTTCCTCCTTTTCATGTAAAATTTCATAAATTCTTAAACTCTAAATCGGGGATAGAGAGTGTGTTACCCTCTCGAGTTCCCCTTCAATTTATCTTAAGGTGACTACGATTTTGTAACTGTTTCTTTTCCTGTAATGAATTAAATTAACCTTTCATTCTAGTCACCTCAGCAGCTTGGGATTAGCCTCTGTATCATTGGGCCGCGAGCCCAATTAGGGTTTTATACTTGGTTTTCAAGGAGCGCAAGTATACGCCTCCATATATTTTTTCTTTGGGCCAGTAATTTAACCTGTTCTTCTTTCCACGAAGGCCCAGTAATTTGGGTAATAGATACCCCTGTGTAAAAAAATTGTAAATTGTAGTTTGGGCCTAGAGAGGCCAGAAATTATAAGATTTTTGGTGTAATGTTGTTTTGAGTAGGCTGTAAATAATTGGGGGCACAGCCTCCTTGATGGAAGTTGGAGAACATGTGAGCTCTTTTCTGAGATTGCCTCTGAAAGGCTGTAATTTGTAACAGTCGGAGCAAAGTGCTCCGGATATTTGTATCTAATTAAACGCTACATAGGCGACATTGTAAATTTGTAAATTAGGGACTTCAAGCCCAAAGGTGTTAAATTCCCCATTTTGGGCTTTTCTATTTTTATATCATAATTGTCATTGTACCTGATACACTGTTGTTAAGTTTGAATTTCTGAAAATAAATATGACCTTTATTTAAAGTTATAAATTAATTTTTGTTATCGTAGTTAGACCCATTCAAGCCCAAACCTTCTTTCACCTCTTTCTGTGTCCGACTCGTTGGCTGAACGGTCGGCGTACTGGCCTTCGGTTCAGAGGGTCCCGGGTTCGATTCCCGGCCGGGTCGGGGATTTTAACCTTAATTGGTTAATTCCAATGGCGCGGGGGCTGGGTGTATGTGCTGTATTCCTCATCATTTCATCCTCATCACGACGCGCAGGTCACCTACGGGTGTCGAATAGAAAGACCTGCACCTGGCGAGCCGAACTTGTCTTCGGACACTCCCGGCACTAAAAGCCATACGCCATTTCATTTTTTTTTTCATTTCACCTCTTTCTGTGATCCACGAAACCCCGGTAACGATAAGAACTAGATCAAAAGGGTAAATATCAACGGCAAGCACTAAAACATGAATAATTGAAGGTTTTCAATTTGCGTCACTTCATTGTCTTTTTTATTTGCGAAACCAAAACAGCGAGAAGACGAATTACATAGTTGCGCAGTGAAAAATATATTTACAATGGAGTAACACAACGCAAAACATAAAAAATAAGTAGAAGAACAATGAGGAAAAAACCATCAGTGCATATATCTTAATTATCAGCATTCACCAGTTATAACTGATCTGCATTTAAGGCTGTCACTTAGGTGGCAGATTTCTTAAGTTATTTGAAAAAACTTAAGAATTTTTCGAATATTTCCGTTGGTAAAATATTCCAATTCATATTCCTTCTTCATCTGTTTACCATCCAGGGTCGGTTTTTCCCTCTGAATGATCGAGGGATACCACGTCTACCGCCTCAAGGGCAGTGTCCTGGCGCGCGAGACATTGGGTCTGGGGATAAAACTGTGGAGGAGGACCAGTACTTCGCCCAGGCGGACTCACCTGCTATGCTGAACAGGGACCTTGTGAAGGTATGGGAAGACTAGAATGGAGAGGCAACGAAGAGGGAAGAAAGCTGCCATGGCCTTAAGTTAGGTACCATCTTGGCATTTGCCTGGAGGAGAAGTGGGAAACCATGGAAAAACACTTCGAGGATGGCTGAGGTGGAAATCGAACCCACCTCTACTCACTTGACTTCCCGAGACTGAGTTGACCCCATTCCAGCCCTCGTACTACTTTCAAATTTTGTGGTAGAGCCGGGAATCGAACTCGGGCCTCCAGGGGTGGCAGGTAATCACACTAACCACTACACCACAGGGCGAACATTCATACTCCTGTAAATGAATATTTGTCCCTATTTCGTTTCTTGAATTCCGATTATCGTCTGTTATGTGTTTCAGTGTTCAATCCGCAAGCCTGTGTGAATTAAATAAGCACCTCCGAAACCTTCTACTTGCATCAATTTCGGTGGCCTCTTTTAGTTCCAAACCTTTTGTCGCTGAAGAATTTAAAACCGAATCAGAATCTAGTGATGATACACTCACATATGGATTGTTACAACGATTTTATAATAACTAGTGGCCTGTCTCAGTAGCAGCTGTGAACAAATATTAAAAGTGAAGTTGATGCTAGAGTAAGCGTGAGAAAAGTAACGAATCTCGTGCCTCTACCATCCACTAAGGGTGATTATTTTTATGCTTGAAGAAGGAATTCACAACTGTTTACCCCATACGAGCACAAAAGTCTAGTGAACACTTCTCATTACTCCCTCACATTTATCATTATGTTCTCATATCATTGAATTCTATCTCCAGTTCTTGCATTGAATGCGCTCATGAATATTATCCTGTCCTTGCTGTACATCCTGATTACTATGCCACTCAGTACTTCATAAAACGTCTCCAAGTACTGTACTTTACTTCATCCTTGTCTGCGCACTCATATGGTGAATACTGAGACAATTTTTGTCCTGATTCCTACAACTGCTCATCATTATCTCATTTGCGTATCTGTCTGAAACTACCATATGTGTCTGGCGGGAAGTCGCGGCAGCTTGTAGGTACGGCACGAGTAACACGTACTACACTCTTAGCTAAAAACATTAGTTGTGACAAAGCGAGCTGTCTGAAGCAGAGGCATGTTCATTATTAAACTATTCATTATGCAGTATTCACAGTAAATATGTAACTAAGGTACAATTGCTCTACCACTTTGAAACTTTACAACAGCACTTCAGTTCGCAAGAATCACCGCGGACAAAACAGATGTTTATTGTCAGGCTTTGGGAATGGAGATCGGGGCATGCGCAGCAGCAATGCTTTCCCCTCGCACCTCTTACCCTGCATCCACGCGACTACCCGTTAAACGACCATAGTACGTTGCTTGCTATGGTGCTCCTGATGATGAGTCAAACCCCATAATCTTCCATCTCTCCCTCGTTACCTCCCTTTACGCTAACACCATTAACTCGTAACAGATCTAGAGTCTGGCTCCATGGCTAAATGCTTAGCGTGCTGGCCTTTGGTAACAGGGGTCCCGGGTTCAATTCCCGGCAATGTCAGGAACTTAAACCATCATTGGTTGATTTCGCTTGGCACGGGGACTGGGTGTATGTGTTGTCTTCATCATCATTTCATCCTCATCACGGCGCGCGGGTCACTTACAGGCATCTGGCGAGGCGAAGATGTCCTCGGACACTCCCAATACTAAAAGCCATATGCCATTTCATTAATAATAATAATAATAATAATAATAATAATAATAATAATAATAATAATAATAATAATAATAATAATAATAATAATAATAATAATAATAATAATCGTATGGCCTCAGCTACATTTCAATTTGACGCCATCTGGCTTTCTGCTCGTCAATTTTGAACGTTTTGTTTTACTCGGTTTACTAGATCGCAGACCTAGTAAACCGAAACTCTCTTGGGCGTCTGTGACTGAGATTTAATTAATTTTGTCAGGTAAACACCAAATATGTCACCAGAGATATTTTACATGCCAAAATCTAAAGGGATTGGGGTGTCAAATGGACTTTTTTCCGCCCTTCAAAAATCCGATTACATCTGCCAAGTTTGAACCCGGTAGATTGTCGGCCATTTCATTACCAGATTTAGATACATCCTCCTTGCTGGCTCAGCCAGTTCTGCTTCCACAAGCCCACCGGTAATACTGATAGCACTCCATCGGATTTCATTTTGTTCTCCCAAGATGTTTCCAAGATATCCCTGTCCTTTAACATTGTCAAATGGAAGTGGGACTGCATCACTCATATAGGTATGAGGCTTGCTTAAAACATTTCCATCTCGGTAGATTTCTGCGAAGTAAGCTGCTACCATACTGACTACAATCCCAGTGACTGTATTCATACCAACGGCTTACGGACCTCCGGTACAAGGAGTACAAGGAGAGCCAGGACTCAGAATAAATCCGAGATGTCCACTGCTATTTCACAGCAACTGGTTTCTTGACTCTCAGGACCACTCACTGAGCCTCTGACCAGTTGCCCATGGTTCACGAACCATTTCATTATGCCGTACTGCCGTCTTTTCATGTTTTTTTCAAATGCTATTTGTTCGGGGCGTCGACCTATAGAGATCTTTTGCCCCTACTTGCACCGTATGATATGAACCTGCGTGTAATTCAATTTGCGGAAGTGCAGAGTATTGAATGTGAGGAAAGGAACGTTAAGGAAGATACAAACACCCAGGGATATTAAACTTTTACAATTAAAAACCCCCTGACCCGGCCGGGAATCGAACCCGGGGCCACCGGGTGGTAGGTGGACGCGTTGCCTCCTACATCTCCGGGCCGGACATCTTTCCATGTTACTATTATGTTCAAGATTTAACTTAGCAGGTTCGATCCTGGCTCAGTCCAGTGGTATTTTAAGGTGCTCAAATACGTCAGCCTCGTGTCGATAGATTTATTGGAAGGTAAAAGAACTCCTGTGGGACTACATTCTGGCACCTCGGCGTCTCCGAAAACCGTAAAAAGTAGTTAGTGGAACGTAAAGCCAATAAAATTATTATTGTTCAAATTTTCCCATTTTATGCTGACCATTGATTTCTTTTCTTTTGTTGACGTGCCCTAACTTCGCCACTGATGTATAAATAAATAAATAAATAAATAAATAAATAAATAAATAAATAAATAAATAGGTTGCAAAGGCCTACATAATACCAACAATAACGAGAAACTACAGTTCATGAAATTCCATCCTGTTCTTTATAATGTGATGTCGTAAGACACAGGCAGACTCTCTGTGGTATGATAAAGTCGAGCTGTATAGTTTATATTTCCTCCCCTCAGTACCATTATGCTGTTTGCTGTAAGAGTAGAGCAATTTTATTCATCCTCAAAATAGTTGTATTGCCACTTTCACTTGCACGAGACCCTGGGGAAAGAAGTGCTAGCAGCTGATAAATATCGAGAGGTCTAACTTTAAATTGTGTTCTCAAGAAAAAGCAATTGCACAGCCAGGCGCGTGTCTCACCAACTCCCTTGTTGCTAAGATACCGTCACGGCTTCCCCTCCATTCCCTCTAACTCCTCTACCGCTACCATCAAGACGCGTGCAACGATCTTATCTGTTCGCGAAACATGCAATTGATTTATACTAGCGACAGAACAACTAGAAGTATAATATCTAGCTATATGGATACGAATATAGAAGGTGTATCGTTACTATACCGACAAAAAGTCAGGGATGCTCTTTGTGTTATATTAAGAAAGATGATGCAGTCGAATTGAAGGGGAAAATGCTTCTATTCGAGAGAATGAATTTACTTTTTTAATTCCTGGCGCACGATTCAAATTAAAGAACTGGCCGTATTTGCTGTGCCAGAACGCAATCCGCTGCCGCGCTTCAGGGAAGAGAAGGGGAGGGAGCGGGCTCTGAGGTGTATGATGTAGACAGAGATAAGGCTCTGCCTGTATGGATCAATTTCCTCGTTCGACTGCCATGAGATATTTTTATCCACACTTTATGTATTAAACAGCCGTAACTGCACACACACAGGACAAGAATGTACTTAGTATGTTTACATGCAGGATTCAGATCGATCTGAGTACACTTCCCGTATTGAAAACGCCATGTGAACGGGGACTCAGTTCGGATTGAGTCTCAAGGTAGATACGGTAAAATCTGAGATGGTATCGTACTCAGTTCGAATTGAGTTCCATGTAAACGCGGATCGTACTGAGATCGTATTGAAAACGACTGCGCACACAGTCCATGTTTGTTCTGACAAAATCATCAACACTGAATTTCTGTCGAAATAACAAATATAATAAGCCAGTAAATATATTTACCTGTACAGATGATCAGCAACTGCAATCATATTATAAGACGGCAGCCGTGGCAATCAAGTAAATCACGATATCCTTCTGTTGGGAGTAAAATTGGAATGTGCGTTCTATCTATTGCACCAATTACATTTGGAATACCACACATGCTTTCAAAACTGAAATTTATCTCCTGGGCTTCTACTTCATTTGGCGTTTTAAAATTCTATGAGGTGATATCGATTTTATTACAATTCTGCATCGTCTGTATACGTCGATGCTGCCTGGCGGATTCAATACGATACTCAAATACTACATGTAAACGGGGATCGTATTCAGTACGGTAAGTGTACTCAAATCGATCTCAATCCCCGTGTAAACGCACTAACTGTAATTAAGACACACTTGCCAGTCAAGGAATGCACCAGATCGTTTTTGCTCTCGTCTGTTGGTTCCAGTAACGTTCTTTACTCTTTAACATGCTCGAAGATGAAATGCTGCCGCCCCACGATTGTGTATTCCTTCAGTGACAATACTGTAAATGGAATGAAGCACTGAACGAAGGAAACAATACGTGCAATGGTTTGATTACAGTAGATGTTCAATATGCCCCACTCTTACTTCAATGCACTGTTCAAAACGGTTTAGTAAGGACCTTTTGTACTCTATTCAGGACGTGCGATGTCCCTCCCACTTCCCACTACCCCTCCCTGCTCTCACGCACAGCAACAGACAACGGCTGACTCTCTGGCATAGCAAATGCGACAATTTCGTCAATTAAAATTGCGCGCCCGAAAGTAAAACAGTAATTTCATCGAGAAGAAAATTATTTTCCGCCAAACCGATTGCACCATCGTTCTTAATATAATACGAAGAGCATCCCTGATTTTCTTTGTCGGTTTTTTTAATCGTGTGGCTATTTCTAGCCGAGTGCAGCCCTTGTAAGGCAGACCCTACGACGAGGGTGGGCGGCATCTGCCATTTGTAGGTAACTGCGTGTTATTGAGGTGGAGGAAGTGTTATGTGTGGTGTGTGAGTTGCAGGAATGTTGGGGACAGCACAAACACCCAGCCCCCGGACCATTGGAATTAACCAATGGAGGTTAAAATCCCAGACCCGGCCGGGAGTCGAACCCGGGACCCTCTGAACCGAAGGCCAGTACGCTGACCATTCAGCCAACGAGTCGGACTCTTTTGTCGGTATAGTTATGATACACCCTGTCCAGTAGTGGTTATTGACGGTTTGGGATGACAACTTATTTCTGCGAACCATGTTTGGTCAAGGAGTTTGTTACTTCTTCCCAAAGAGGCAAAGATCATTACGCGATTGTACGTGATTCTGTGTCCGTTGTGATGACTGCATGTCATGTATTGTGTAGTTCCCTCTTCTTATTCTTATTCTTCTTCTTCTTCGATCTTTTCCACCGCTTTTCTCACACCTGTGCGGTCGCGGTTGCGAACTGTATCGCACATTTGGATTTGGCCCTGTTTTACAACCGGATGCTCTTCTTGACGCCAACCCTATATGAAGGGATGTAATCATTATTGTGTGTTCGTGTGGTGGTTGGTAGTGTAGTGTGTTGTATGAATATGGAGGGGAAAGTGTTCGGACAAACACAAACACCCAGTCTCTGGGCCAGAAGAATTAATCAGAGTCGATGAAAATCCCCGACCCGGCCGAAAATCGAACCCGGGACCCTCTGAACCGAAGGCCTCAACGCTGATCATTTAGCCAATGAGTCGGACCGTGTAGTTCCTTCTTTATCGTGTACTATTAGTGGTGGGAGTGTCGGAAGACATGTTCGTCTCGCATGGAACATGTCTTTCATCATCATCATCAAGAGGTTATTTCATTCCTACTCCTCAAGGAGAAAGACTGGCGTAAAGGCACCGCGACGACAAGCCGGGTCCCAAAGAAGACACACAAAGCACCCCGCGCAGACAGACCCCTACAAACACCAGGGTTATAGTGACAAGAAATTGAATTGCGTATCTCGGGCGCGCAATACCGAGAAAGAGATGACGTTACATAGAAGTACATACAAACGTTTTACATATATTGTGCTGGGACAGTTTGCGGGTTCGATATGAGGTTGGAGTAAGGAGTGTTAGGGTAGTGTTGTGACATAAGGTAGTAGAGGGTTATGGTAATGCTGGTAATGGAGGTGGCGAGGAGATGGAGTACGTCCATGATTGGGGTGGGTGGTAGAAAGGAGGACAGTTGTGGAGCAGGGAGGTATATGGCTTGCGGCGGTGGGGCGGGTGGCAGGGCGGGTGGTGGGCTATGAGAAGCGGAAGGGGGAGGGGAGCGGACAGTCCGGGGTGGGGAGCGAGAGTGCTCCACTCGGTAGGTTCGCCTGTGGAAACGGACACCTGTGGTGATGAGATGGCCTACGTCGGCGTTAGATGAGAGTTGGAGGCGAATAATGAACGTTGGGCCATTGGTGCTGAATACACGGTACGCCCACCGGGCTGGGACGCCTGCCAGTTGTAGTTCATCCAGTATGTCCCGTTCACTGATTGCGGGGTCAATGCCACGGATGACACAGCACTGAGATGGAGACGGCTGTTGGGTTGGCGTTGCGGCGGCTGCTTGTTCTTGGGAAGCTGGCTGAGCTGGAATGGTGGCATCCGTGTAGTTGGCAGGGGTTTGTTGTGGACTGGATAGTGTAACAGGTAGGGAGGTGGTGGGTGTGGACATGATAGGAGTGAGGTGGCTAGTCGTAGGATGCAGAGTAGAAGTTGACGGGGTAGTATGGGCAGAAGTGGTGATAGTAGTGGTAGTGGTACTAGTAGTGATGAGTGTGGATGTTATGACGGTGGGGGGCGCTGGAGACTGTTGGGGTGTGCGAGGGTGACGGACAGGAACAGTGGAGATGGGGTTAGGATGATGGCGCCGTGCCTGTATGACTTCCTCGGGAGTAGAGACCACTTCATGGTGTCTGCCGCAGATGGTCGCGCCGTTGGTGATCAGGGCTGCCGTGGCCTCTGGATCGAGGAAGAAGGCCAAAACCTGCGTTGAAAGTGGATTCGTCCCGGAGCCGGAGTACATCGTAGATTGGGGAGCCAGACTGGCCGATTTCTTGGCGAATAAACAGTTCGGAGAAAATGGTGTCCACATCCTTGATGAGGCATGTATAAAACGTCGTGGAGAGGGGAGGCGACAGCCAACTAGGCGTCTGCCTACTGATTGTTCTTAGGCCGACTGGGTAGCATATGAGGTGAGGACCACCCAGCCGAAAAAATAGTGGACATGTGACGTGACGTGATGGATGGTGTCTATTTATTTGACTCCCTTGGGCTACCTGCGGGTAGTGGTAGTCGAATGATAGTGATAATGAAGTACGGTGGGAGCTGAATAACGATAGGGTTCTGATCAGGGCTTAACATCCGCATCCAATGAATGAAGCACTATTAACAGCGTCAAAAGCCATCACTACATATCATCACTGCTGTGCCAAGCCCGTGAATGTGACAATGCTCTTCCTATACGCTATTTCCAAGACTGGTCACGCCTCCAAGCCACATATTGATATACTGTCCATCAGAACAATTTTCGTTGAATTCATTTTCCTATGCTTGTTAGGTAAAGTTAAACGAACCTTAGAGTACCATACCGTAGGAATGTATGATTGTATGACATATTTACCCACTATACCGGGCAAGTTGGCCGTGCGATTAGGGGCACGCGACTGTGAGCTTGCATCCGGCAGATAGTGGGTTTTCGGCAGCCCTGAAGATGGTTTTCCTTATTTTCCCATTTTCACACCAGGCAAATGCTCGGGCTGTACCTCTATTAAGGCCACGGCCGCTTCCTTCCCACTCCTAACCGTTTCCCACCCTATCGTCGTCATAAGACCTATCTGTGTCGGTGTCATGTAAAGCACTATTGTTAAAAATGTACCCACTCCTAGAGTATGATGCATTAAAGCTTCATTTTCCTTTACACCACCCGCACAGGGAAATGAACTCAACGACAGGTGTTCTAATGGACAGTATAACAATACGTGACTGGGAGGTGTGACCGGTCTTAAGAAAAATAATTGGTAGGAAGAGCATTGTCACATTCGCGGTTTTGGCACAGCAGCACACTGCAGAGAGAATTGGGTATTAATCCACGATTTTTTTGCACGCAATGTAGTGACTAGAAATTGTATATCACCGCTTCTTCTACCCTGCCAGCTAACATTCTGTTGGTGAATTTCTTCCACCAACGGGATTCAAGCCGACTAAACACGGTGTCAGACCATATACACTTAACGCCTTAATGACCACGGTCACCAGGCAGCCTAGTGTGATGATGTTCATCATCACGATGATGCGGTAGGAAGAGGGGTGAAACTCAGTGTAAACGCATAGCCTACTCCTGTCGAGAAGTACCAAGCGATCTATTGAAGGCCGAATGTCCCCATCCGACGGACGAATCACGATCAACAGTGTCAGATGGCCTTACTCTATGTGAGCGCCGTGGAGATATTTGGAACTGAACCCAGGTTATTTGCACACAATCTAGTGATTACGAATTGCCCTCTTACCCTGCCACCATCATTTTGATGGTGAACATTTCTTCCCTCATTGGGACTCGAACCGGTCAATCACAGTGTCAGACCATAAATACCGGACGCCTTAAAAATCATGGCTACCTTTTGGGCCTACAGAACAAAGAACTTATATTATTACTAAAATAAACTTCTTTTCGCTGTGCGCTGTCGATTAACTGACATAGACCGTGGGTAGAAGACTGTTCTTGACAGAGAAGGCAATGAATTATCGTCATACCTCCCATGGCGACAGCTGAAACTTACGTTATCTTAAATTAAATTCAAATTTTGTATAGCCTAGAAACAATTCATTGCATGTTTAACTCACATTTAGTACTATTCCTGAAATAATGTTCAGATGTTTAAAGAACTAAGTAATTACTTACAAAAATCTTGTCAAATGTATACAGGGTGATAACGACAACGCTTAGTGTGTTGTAAGGGACGGCAAACTGATCATATTTCAAGAGGGGAAATACAAGGTTTGAGTTCTGTGGGGCATTAAACTTTGACAACACTTGGGATCTGATAGTGGGCGTGAGTTTCATATTTTGTGTCACGGAGATATCCGTGACGTAGAAAGAGGTGAAAGAAGGTGTTGGGTGGAATGAGTCTAACTACTATATCAAAAATTGAATTAAAACTTTAAATAAAGGTTATATTTCTTCTAGAATCTTAAACTTAACAAACTTATCGCTCAGTGAAATACTGAGGTTATAGGTACAATGACAATTTCAAGAATTGGAAAATCCAAGATTCAGAACTTTAACAATTATGGGCTTCAAGCCCCTAGTTTACAAATTTACAATTTCGTAAATGAGGAATAATTTAGGCAAGGGCAGAAATCCCCCAATTCAAGAGCACTTTGCTCCAAGAGTTACAATCTCTATCCTTACAGAGGCACCCCTCACTATTACAGAAAACTTAGAAAAGAGCTTACATGCTCTCCAACATCATCTTACAGTCTACTCAAGGCAACACTACATTTAAAAAATCTTACACTCTCTGGCCTCTATAGGCACAATTTACAGTTGAAACTACTTTTATACGGGGGTATCTGTTGCCCAAACTACTGGGCCTTCGTGGAAAAAGAACAGGTTAGATTACTGGCCCGAACACAAAATGAATGGAGGCGTACACTTGAACTCCTAGATAATGAAGTATAAAATCCTAACTGGGCTCTCGACCCGATTATACAGGGGCTAATCCCAAGCTACTAAGGTGACTCAAAAGAAGGTTAATTTAATACATTACAGGAAAGAAAAACAGTTACGAAATCGTAGTCACCTCAAACCAAGTTGAAGGGGAACTCGAGAAGGGAACGCACTCTCTATCCCCGATTTACAGTTTCGGTGTGCACGCGGCCTTCCTCTCTTTGGTTGGCCGGTCGAAGTGCAGAGCAGTCGGATCACGGACCAGCCGTGGTCACTTGTGGGCTGAGACCCACTCTGCATCCACCGGCCCATCTCGTGCTCGTTCTTCTGCCCTTTTATAGAGAGGCTGGCCCTTCGAGATCCTTCGGAAGAGATGAAGCTACTGGAAATCTCTGAAAACGCAAAACTCGGGGTCCAGCATCTAGTTGCTTCCAGTAGGGCTTCGCGGAGTGAATGTAGAGGGGCCGGCCTTGCGCTAAGTTTTGTCCTTGAGTAGTGCCCTCCTCTGCGAACCATGTGACCTTGCCGCGGTGGGGAGGCTTGCGTGTCCCAATGATGCAGATAGCCGAGCCGCAGGTGCAACCATATCGGATGGGTATCTGTTGAGAGACCAGACTAACGAATGGTTCATCGAAAGGGCGGTAGCAGCCTTTCGGTAGTTGCAAGGGCGGCAGTCTGGATGATTGACTGATACGGCCTTATAATAATACTCAACATGGCTTAGCTGTGTTGATACTGCTACACGGCTGAAAGCAACGGGAAACTACAGCCGTAACTAACTCCCGAGGACATGCAGCTCTCTCTGTATGAATGATGTACTGATGATGGCTTCCTCCCGGGTAAAATATTCCGGAGGTAAACTAGTCCCCCATTCGGATCTCCGGGTGGGGACTACACGAGAGGGGGCGATCATCAGGAAGATGGATACTGACATTCTGCGAGTCGGAGCGTGGAATGTTAGAAGTTTGAATCGTTGTGGTAGGTTAGAGAATCTGAAAAGGGAGATGGATAGGCTAAAGTTAGATGTAGTTGGCATAAGTGAAGTACGTTGGCAGGAAGAACAAGATTTTTGGTCAGGCGACTACCGAATTATCAACACAAAATCAAACAGAGGAAATGCAGGAGTTGGTTTAATAATGAATAAGAAAATAGGGCAGCGGGTAAGCTACTACGACCAGCATAGTGAAAGAATTATTGTCGTCAAGATAGACACCAAACCAATGCCCACCACAATAGTGCAGGTCTATATGCCTACTAGTTCAGCGGATGATGAAGAAATCGAAAGAATATATGAGGAGATAGAAGATTTAATACAATATGTAAAAGGTGACGAGAATCTAATTGTGATGGGAGACTGGAATGCAGTGGTAGGCCAAGGAAGAGAAGGTAGTACAGTAGGAGAATTTGGATTGGGACGAAGGAACGAAAGAGGAAGTCGTCTGGTTGAATTCTGCACTGATCATAATTTAGTCCTTGCCAATACTTGGTTCAAACACCACAAACGACGGCTGTATACGTGGACGAGACCTGGAGACACTGGAAGGTATCAAATAGACTTCATTATGATTAGGCAGAGATTCAGAAACCAGGTGTTGGATTGCAAAACTTTCCCAGGAGCAGACGTGGACTCTGACCACAACTTGTTGGTCATGAAATGCCATCTGAAGTTGAAGAAACTGAAGAAAGGAAAGAATGCAAAAAGATGGGATCTAGACAAGTTGAAAGAAAAGAATGTGAGGGATTGTTTCAAGGAACATGTTGCACAAGGACTAAATGAAAAGGCTGAAGGAAACACTATAGAGGAAGAGTGGAGAATCATGAAAAATGAAGTCAGTAGGGCTGCTGAAGAAATGTTAGGAAGGAAGAAAAGATCAACTAAGAATCAGTGGATAACTCAGGAGATACTAGACCTGATTGATGAACGACGAAAATACAAGAATGCTAGAAATGAAGAGGGCAGAAAAGAATACAGGCGATTAAAGAATGAAGTGGATAGAAAGTGCAAGGCAGCTAAGGAAGAATGGCTGAAGGAGAAATGCAAGGATGTCGAAGGCTGTATGGTCCTGGGAAAGGTAGATGCTGCATACAGGAAAATCAAGGAAACCTTTGGAGAAAGGAAATCTAGGTGTATGAATATTAAGAGCTCAGATGGAAAACCACTCGTAGGGAAAGAAGACAAAGCAGAAAGATGGCAGGAGCATATCCAACAGTTGTATCAAGGTAAAGATGTAGATAATTTGGTTCTGGAACATGAAGAGGCTGTTGATGCTGATGAAAAGGGAGACCCAATTTTGAGGTCAGAGTTTGACAGAGCTGTGAGTGACCTCAATAGGAACAAGGCACCTGGAATTGATGACATTCCCTCTGAATTACTGACTGCCTTAGGAGAAACCAGCATGGCAAGGTTATTTCATTTAGTCTGCAAGATGTATGAGACAGGAGAAGTCCCATCCGATTTTCAGCAGAATGTTGTTATACCTATTCCCAAGAAAGCCGGTGCTGACAGGTGTGAAAACTACCGCACCATTAGTTTAGTATCTCATGCCTGCAAAATTTTAACACGTATTATTTACAGAAGAATGGAAAAACAAGTTGAAGCTGAGTTGGGAGAAGATCAATTTGGCTTCAGAAGAAATGTAGGAACACGTGAAGCTATCCTGACTTTACGTCTGATCTTAGAGGATCGAATCAAGAAGGACAAGCCAACGTACATGGCATTTGTAGATCTAGAAAAGGCATTCGATAATGTTGATTGGACCAAGCTATTTATGATTCTGAAGATGATAGGGATCAGATACCGAGAACGAAGAATTATCTACAATCTGTATAAAAATCAGTCTGCAGTGATAAGAATTGAGGGCTTTGAAAAAGAAGCAGCAATCCAGAAAGGAGTGAGGCAAGGCTGCAGTTTGTCCCCTCTCCTTTTCAATGTTTACATAGAACAGGCAGTAAAGGAAATAAAAGAGAAATTTGGAAAGGGAATCACAGTCCAAGGAGAGGAAATCAAAACCTTGAGATTTGCCGATGATATTGTTATTTTATCTGAGACTGCAGAAGATCTCGAGAAGTTGCTGAATGGTATGGATGAAGTCCTGGGTAAGGAGTACAAGATGAAAATAAATAAGTCCAAAACAAAAGTAATGGAGTGCAGTCGAACGAAGGCAGGTGATGCAGGAAATATTAGATTAGGAAATGAAGTCTTAAAGGAAGTAGAGGAATATTGTTACTTGGGTAGTAAAATAACTAACGATGGCAGAAGTAAGGAGGACATAAAATGCAGACTAGCACAAGCAAGGAAGAACTTTCTTAAGAAAAGAAATTTGCTCACTTCAAAGATTGATATCGGAATTAGAAAGATGTTTTTGAAGACTTTTGTGTGGAGCGTGGCATTGTATGGAAGTGAAACATGGACGATAACTGGCTCAGAAAGAAAGAGAATAGAAGCTTTTGAAATGTGGTGTTACAGAAAAATGCTGAAGGTGAGATGGATAGATCGAATCACGAATGAAGAGATACTGAATCGAATTGGTGAGAGGAGATCGATTTGGCTAAATTTGACGAGAAGAAGAGATAAAATGATAGGACACATCTTAAGACACCCAGGACTTGCTCAGTTGGTTTTTGAAGGAAGTGTAGGGGGTAAGAACGGTAGGGGTAGACCAAGATATGAATATGACAAGCAGATTAGAGCAGATGTAGGATGCAATAGTTACGTAGAAATGAAAAGGTTAGCACAGGATAGGGTGGCATGGAGAGCTGCATCAAACCAGTCTGTGGACTGATGACTCAAACACACAGTGCAGTTGGAGTGTGTGGGCGGGCCTGCGAGGTGACGTCACTGCTACCGGCGCTGGCTAGATTGCTCCGCCCCAATGTCGCACATTGGGATGGCGGATCCTATAACCATTGCCCTTTATCAGCGTCTCGTATATAGTTCCAGCAAATGAATGTATAGCACACGCTAAGTTCATACTAAATAAACTGTTAACTCTGAAATTAAGTATTTCCTGGACCATACTGATATGACTCATTTTTTCTTCCTACATAAGAATGCATTGCTGAATTTTTCCCCTTTGTTGTACCTTGTATAAAACAAATACATATTATGCGAAATTTCATGCAAATACCTTAACTCATTTTACAATTATGAAGAAAACTATACGTAAAATTCAAAGTTACTGGAAATGAACAGCGAACATATGGTAGAGTGAGCCACAGCATATGGCATACATAGCCATATCTTACAAAGTGATGGAGAGAGCTGAGCTGAATTAAAGAGGAGTGTATTTTAATAAAGAAAAAATTGAAAAATGGAAATTTTCACATACAAATCTGTAACTTCATCGCTTAACTAGACGGTAGTATTTACTCTGGACGTAAATGCAATCATAATGTAGAAGCTTTGACTCATCCAAAGTGCATATATCCAAAATTTACTATGAGCAAAGTAAATCAAACTCTGATCCTTACCTTACACCAAAGGAAGGACGCTCGACAGTGTCTTTGAATTAGCTCTGATGAAAAGAATAAATACCAACCTGAAAAGAAAAGAGAATATGAAAGATTGATAAATCGGAGGAATAAAGGAAGAGTAGGTTATGGAGGACAGAGGAAATGTACAAGACAAGCAAGTTACGTGAGAAAGTTGGAGCTTTCGAGGTCGGTCACACTCGCGCTTTGCGACACCATGAAACATATCCTACATCTATCTACAGTTATTTTGTTCTTTCATTGTGATACATTTCACTATTAATATGCCTCATTGAATTCATTCGGCGCAAGAGGATTAATTTTTGAGGAGTACCAGCGGTAAATAAAATGTAGTATGGCTTTTAGTGCCGGGATATCACAGGACGGGTTCGGCTCGCAAGTTGCAGGTCTATTTTAATAAACCCCGTAGGCGAGCCGCGAGTCGTGATGAGGATGAAATGATGATGAAGACAACACATACACCCAGCCCCCGTGCCAGGGATAGGGGAGACCGGGGCATGTTGTTACAATTTTTGTTTTTCATTTTTTTTTAAATTTTGAGGTGAATAGTAAATGAAATTTCAGTTTTGCTGATAGAAGGAACAAACTTTTATCATAAGAATAGCAGTTGAAAAATTCTAGAACATGCACACATTTGTCAATAAGATACATTATTATCAGTTTAGGTATTCTATAACAACATGCCCCACAGCGGGGCAGGTTGTTACATGCGAGGGGCACTTTGTTACATAGAGTGAAATGTCACTGAAAATATGATAAATATTTATAATTTTCATTTTAAATTCAAAATATGTTTAGCCCATTCATTAAATATAACATAATTATCTGTTCAGTCTTATCCTTGGCTTTGACAATATGAAAGTGACTTAGGTATGAGCGATGCTAGTAATGTCATTCCTTATGCAGCCAGTCCCTGCTATGAATGGTGCGAAAATGTTGCTCATCAGGTCAGTTGGTGCATGCATTTCAGTGGGCTTGGCAGACTGATATGTTTGTGACTCCTGGCTCGGTGAGGAAGGCAACGGTAAACTACCTAACTCCTCATTTCCCTTGTACGCCTCTTCAGTCATGCCTAGGCCATCCATGACAGCTGATGGCGGAGTTGTTGAGCATCCAACCAGGCTTATGGCTTAGGACTGACCGTACATACACAATTAATATCGTAGGTTATCACCTGCCCGTATGACCTAATTAACATCATTTTAAACCAATACTCTACTAGTTTATAATGGTCTGAGCTGAAGTTTATTCACGTAGCCTACAGTGAAGACAAAGAATATGAAAAAAATGCCTCTCTAAAATTATTTATGTCTCAAACATGCCGTAATGCTGAATTTCCATCTTCTAATGTTTCTGGTAATTTGAGACTATCTGCGCTAATGGTAACTGTGGATATACTTGAGCCAGGCTTGTTCCAAGAAGAAACGTCTGCGTTATATCTTTGGAACTGCGATGAAACAGCTATCACAATAGTGCAGCGTCCCAGGAAAATTTTGGCAGTAAAAGGCGTAAAGCAAGTTGGTACAGTAACATCAGGGGAAAGGGGAAATTTAGTGCGCAGTTAGGGCAGCTGGTAATTCTGTTCCTCACACGTTCATTTTCCCGAGGAAATTCTTTCTAGGTACTGTGAAATGGTGCAACATATTAATTGAATTCCGAACGCTATAGCAGCTTTCCTGATGGAAGATTTATTTGATCCTACTTCTAAAGCGGCTGCTTCGAATGTCTCCATGTCTGTGTTACCCCATTCAGTTGTCTTCTTAGGGGAACGAACCATGTTCACTGTAAGAAACGAGAGAGAATCGAAATAAGAACTTCACGGGGCACGTTGTAACAACGTGCCCCGCGTGGTAAGTAACAACTAGCCCCAGTAGCCGCCATCTTATATTTTATGTTACAGTTAATCACAGAGAAAAGATAGAATTATCTTACATTAGAAAACTAAGGCTTATGTCTGAGGGTTTAAATCACAAACAGAAAAAATCTGTTTACCTGTATATTTGATCACGTGGTTAAAGATCGGAAAGGTGCAAGACGCTGCCTAAACACACAGCGAAAATAAACTTTTCCATTTTAAAAATTTCACAGATCCACACGCAGCCTGAGACTCCCTTGGATTGTGAGGGACGGCAAGGTCAACACATTATATGGAGAGGGGTGCGCTGCTCCTATTGGTTTTTCAAAAATATGTTTGTAACAACCTGCCCCTGTAACAACTAGCCCCGGTCTCCCCTATTAACCAATAATGGTTAAAATTCCCGGCCCTGCCGGGAATCGAACTCGGGACCCCTGTGATCAAAGGCCAGCACCTGAACTGTCTGAGCTACTCAGCCCGGCACAGACAAGTCTTATGACGACGACGTGATAGAAAAGGGCTAGGGGTGAGAAGGAAGCGACTGTGGCTTTAGTTAAGATACAGCCCCAGCATTTGCCTGGTGTGAAAATGGGAAAACACAGAAAAACCATCTCCAGGGCTGTAGAAAGTGGGGTTCGAACCCACTATCTCCTGAATGCAAACTGATAGCTACGTTACCCAAACCGATCATCAACTTTATCACTCCAAAACTGTAAATCAATCAATCAATCAATCAATCAATCAATCAATCAATCAATCAATCAATCAATCAATCAATCAATCAATCAATCAATCACCACTGATCTTCATTTAGGTCCGTCGCCAAGGTGGTAGGTTCCCTTGTCAGTTGTTTACCTAGTCTTTTCTTAAATAATTTCAAATAATTTGGAAATTTATTAACATCTTCCTTGGTAAATCATTCCAATCCTTAACTCCTTTTCCTATAAATAAATATTTGCACCAATTTTTCCTCTTGAATTCCAACATTATCTTCATATTATGATCTTTCCTACTTAAAAAACCCCCTCAAAGTTATTCGTCTACTTATGTCATTCCATACACTCTCTCTACTGACAGCTCGGAACGTACCACTATTTCCAGCAGTTCGTCTCTTTTCTCCAAGTTTTCACTGACCAAACTTTGCAAAATTCTCGTAATGCTAATCTTTTGTCGGAAATTCCCCAGAACAAATAGAGCTGCTTTTGTTAAGAATTTCTGAAGTGTAACAACCACCCTTCGTCTACCAATCTGTACCCACAAAGAACTAGTGTAGGCAATTTAGTGTGAGATTATTTAGCTTTTCGATGTACAGTATATAGGAGAAGAATAGAATACTCTCTCCCCTCATTTCGGATCACCCGAAACTGGAGAGAGAGAGCGAGCGAGTAATCATTTTATTGTATTCAAAATTGTTTTTGATACATCCATGGTTTTCTTTATTACAGTTAATTTGTGGATTACTATATTAAACATTATAATTACCAACAGTCTCGATCTTGTAAGCAGTGTGAGCGGATGTGCTGAGTGCTCAAGTATGAGGATAGCGCAAGAGCTTTATCGAGTGAGGATTGGAAGTTGGCAGAGCAGGAGAAAGAATAAATCGAAATAGAGTATGAGGAGGAAGGGTGAGAAAATAGGGAAGATGGGGAAGATGGCAGAACTGCTGGTGGCGGTGGTGATGATAGCGCTGCTTATAATAGGTGGAGTAGAGATAAACTCAGGGCCAGGCCCAGGCCCAATTGGTGCCCTAGGGTGGGAGGAGATAGAGGCGTTAAATGAAGTGGCGAAGGAGGCGTGTCAGATAGACCAATTAAAGGAAAAACATTAAATGATAACACCCATTCTACAAATTGCCATGGTGTTACTGTCCTAGATGATCTTAAACAGTGTTGGGTAAAATATCGGGCAAGTCAACGTATTGTCGTAATCGAGTTAACGTAAATATACCGCGCATCGGACCAAGCTTAATTCAGTTTAATACAATTCGAACTTCAGTAATTCAAAGCATAAGGTTTTTAACTTTTTATTTGTTTTTCTAGTAACGTTTTGAAAATAAAATTTCGCTCTTCTGGGTTATGAAGGGATTTGACGTACCTATTTTTTCCCTGACCATTCATCTAATATAGGATATTATATAGCCTACCCTTCATTAGTTGAATCAGTGCGTACTTTATTTTCTCTTTATTTTGCTGCATATTTTTAATACTAAACATTCGATTCCTATCGGGTGCGATTCACTCTTTATTTAATATTTTATAATGTTATATAAAATTATTTCTTTCCTTAGATTATTTGCTTTGTACGAACTAGCCTGAGTATTTCTGTCTCCCTGTATACGTTACCATTTACAGTTTATAACGTTACGTACTCCGTTGTAGATTTAAAATAAAATACAGTATGCGGTGAACAGTAATGGGCTTACAAACATAACACTGTTTACAGTAAAAATACTTCCGAATTAAAAATTATCATTTCCTATTCATTTTGATGTGAAATAAGCAAATATGATGTTCGAAACGTTTAGTCAGCTGTCATTCTATTGAAAAACAGCAATTTGTTTCATGAAGAATGGACATTGTCTAATTTAAGTAACTTTTGTTGCAAATATAAATTATGTTGTCAACATGTGAGCAAACTATATTTTATTATTAGAGAAGTCATTTTCGTTACATAAATGTCGTTTGTTGCGCTTGGGGAAACACGTGTTATTTCTTAATAATGTAATTGTCTGTGTTCGAAATTCTAAGAAGACTCAATTATCAGCCGTAAAAAAACAAATGAATAATTATTTTCAAGTGTGCATAAGACATACTCATAATCTGCATTATCGTAAGTTAATTTGTTTTTCCGTTTAAAATACAGAATTCTTTTAGACTTAAAGATGCCACGTAAATTTTCAAGAAAATATATATTTGGCTTTTAATATTCACAAGCAAAAATTCAATTTCTATAAAATATGAAATCTTGTCTTAAAGGAGAAGAACTTCATCAAGCTCTTTACCAGGTGGTAGTGTCCTGAGAATGGATGTGATATTCCCATGCTGTTGACCTATGCTGATACGCTGAATAAAGAAAGTAGTTGATTGGGTATCGCCGGAAAAATATAAATAGTGTGGATAGCTTTTGTTTTGTAGACGGCAAAGTTACTTATCCATCTCGGAAACGTGAATTGACCCTATTAATAAAGGCAGCTGGTTTTCCGTGGTTTCCCATTTTCAAACCAGGCAAATGCTGGGGCTATACCTTAATTAAGGCCGCGGCCGCTTCCTTCCCACTCCTAGCCCTTTCCTGTCCCATCGTCGCCGTAAGACCTATCTGTGTCGGTGCGACGTAAAACAACTAGCTAAAAAAAGATAAAGGCAGCTCATTACTATTACCTGGACTGTAAAACAATTACGGATAAACGATGGGTGCCACGCATTTGCTGTAAAAAAGGATTAATAACATTATTATTTATTACATTTGCTGTAACTTATGTGCAGTAAATCACCTTGGTTGATGAGAACATTCCAAGTGTTAGGTTGTAATATGTCACTGGAGATCCACTTTATTCGCTCTTATCGTGAATTATTTCCAAGCAATCGTGACACTTTGAGTGACGAGCATGGAGAGATATTTCAGACGCTGAAATAAGATATCAGGGCAATTGAACTTATCTATGTTTGCAGACTATTGCTGGAATGTGATGAGAGATGCCTTAGTAGTGGACTACAATGGAAAATCAAAGAAATATAAAACGCTTCAGTGAATAAATAAATGGATAAGGGTGCATGCAGGGGACTTCAGTACATACAAATATATATAAAAGAAATGCTTCCCTTTCCGAAAAACTAATGATTATGAATATGGCTTTCAATAAATGAAACAATATGTTATATCAAAGAGACCTCCAACTCTATTTCAAAGAAATTTAACTTTTAGCTAGAGCATCTTCGGCGACAAAGGCCTACGGTAAAGACTAACGTGACGACATTTCTGCCATACACTCTGAAACGTTACGTTACACAAATTTTCGGACGACCTCCGGCCGTAACGTAAAAAAATATTTTTTTAATGCTATTTGTTCGAGAGATCTTTTGCCCGTACTTGCACCATGTGATATGAACCTGTGTGTAATTGGAATGGAGGAAGTGTAGAGTATTGAATGTGAGGAAAGGAACGTTAAGGACGACACAAACACCCAGTTCCCAGATCATGGATATTAATCATTTACAATTAAAAACCCCTGACCAAGCCTGGAATCGAACCCGGGGCCGCCGGATGACAGGCAGACGCGTTGCCCCTTACGTCGCGGGGCCGGACAAAAAATATCTTAATAATCATTATAATCTTGTCGCCGCAGCCATAGGTGTCTATTTGAGCCAGTCTTTTCAACTCAGTGTATGTCTTGCAGCTCATCCCCAAAAGCAAGCTCTCGAAATATTAAGACACTGGGTCGTCCTCTTCCTCTTTCCCGGCAATTCTTCCTTCGGTGATGTTACAAAGAAGCTCCTCATGCAGCAGAATGGGACCAATAAATGTTATTCCCCGTTTTTCAATTTCAGTTATCAGACTCTGTTTTCCTCCTCTCTAAGAACTTCGGTAGCGTTCTTCTTCAGTCCAACTTATCATCTGCATTCTCCCATCATCTCCCAAATGCAAGCTCACCGCTGCGACCCTTAAGGCGAACTCGCTCGATCACGCTAAAACAAGCCCTCTTCCGGTCAGATGACTCTCCTTGGCAGGGTCCTCAATTTTTATATGGATCCCAGAGAGATCTGAGGCCCACTATGCCTGCCCGAGAACAATTGAGGTGGTATATCGCCCAGGGCAAAGATGATTCGTCGTGCTGACTACGCGCCACCTCATAATCTGCAGGCCTTACGACTTGGTTGCCAGCCTATTGCAGCTTTAGTGCCATGGGCGGGGGAATGCAGGGAAGGAATGGCTCCCATATGACTGATGTTCATTTACCTCATGAGACACGAGCTGTGTGTACCACGGTGAGCTCAACACTCTCCTTGTGGACTCTTATCACTGCAGCAACGCACAATTACTTAATGCACTTTAATGAACAAGTTATGTAAGAGATATAACCACCCGTATTTATTGACGAGGCTTTCGTGCCACCAGAAAATATACATTTGGGTATAGGCCTTTCTACAATCTAATCCGTAAATGAAACACCTGTATAACATGAATCCTACCCCAATGCTTAGTAAACTTTTACACATTTTCAAATCATCACCATCATCATGTGTTCACTGACAGGAGTTTACACGATAGGTTTTCACGTTCTGCCGAACTGAGTGGTTCAGATGGTAGAGGCGCTGGCCTTCTGATCCCAACTTGACATGTTCGATCCTGGCTCAGTCCGGTTGTATTTGAAGGTGCTCAAATACGTCAACCTCGTGTAGGTAGATTTACTGGCACGCAAAAAACTCCTGTAGGACTAAATTCCGTCACCTAGGCGTCTCCGAAAACCGCAAATATATAGTTAGTGGGACGTAAAGCCAATAACATTATTGTACCGTTTTCATCGTCCTGATAACGGAATAAGGGATGTCATACGATGTTAAAAGTTTGCCATGCACGGTAATGAGATCGCAAAGATTATGTAATTGAGCCATACATCTAAAAAGAACGAATATATTAAGTGAAATAGGCCGTGATTTCAGAATATATATAATACGGACGCACAAAATCAAGGAGGCCATGCATGTGTCGGCAAAGATGTTCATTTGGCGAACTAAGTATGCCTAGGTCATGGAGTGAGACGTAAATTTATAAAGGATCCATGCGGCCGTGATAAAAAAATAATAGAAAGTTTTTAAAATTGTTAAAAAAGAGGAAGTGGGTGAACAATAAAAAAATTTGGTACGCTCTTACTTGGCGACTTTAACTTGCTCTATCTTGGTATTTTCTGCGTTTCTTCCTTTTTCGATCACCATACTCTTTGTTTTAGTGTTGAGAACATTACTTAGCAGTCAAAGTAGGGGTTTCCACACAACGAAAAACGTAAAATTAAGCGATTTTCACAATTATGCCGAAAGTTGAAGGGCTAAAGAGCCGAAAAAGTTCCAAATAGTGATTCTTGGATAGATCTAGCACACTGAAAAAACAAATTTTGAAAATCCCTTCCAGCCTAAGTGCAGTTCCGAAAAAACAGCCTAAAAGCGCTTGTTTACTAGTTTTTTAAAATTCAAATCCTAGCCAAATCGACTTATTTATATAATTCTTTCCTTAATGTGTAACTTGATTCAACACCCTCAGGATGTTTTTGATTTTTTGAAGAATGTCCACACCAAATGGTTTAAATGAAATTCTGCATGGATTCACATTAACGCAGAGTGTCGCCCTCCGGATCCCAAAGATAGCGGGTTCAAACCCGGCAGAGGTGGTCGGATTTTTAAAGGGCGGAAAAAGTCCATTCAACACTCCATGTCGTACGATGTCGGCATGTAAAAGATCTCTGCTGACACATTTGGTGTTTACCCGGCAAAATTCATTAAATCTCAGCCATAGACGCCCAAAAGAGTTTCGGTTTACTCGGTCCGTCATCTAGTGGGCCTAGAGTAAAACGGAACGTCGAAATTGACGAGCAGACAGCCAGATGGCGTCAAATTGAAATGTCTGCACACGGTAGCTGAGGCCATACGATTATTATTATTTTAGCGCTCGTAGTGGTAGAAAATGGCAAACTGCTAATCTAATCGACCGGACTATGATGTTTAAGAAGCAAATTGTAATTTTTAGGAATAAATAAAGAATATATTTTCATACTTTATTATATTTTATTTACCTAAAATTCGTAGTTCATATCTCTAGGATATTTTCAACATTGAGTTTTTTGCCTAAAGGGATAGAACTGTGAATTTTTGGTATACAGATTCTCATTCCAAACCCCTCGCAAACTTCGTTCATATCTTTTAGAATTTTATTTAACATTCTTTCGATTTCTGCTAATAATACCGTGTCATCGCCACAACTTATATTGTCGGTTAAGAAACTAAATCTCGCATGGCACAGTGCTCTTCGTATCTATTATGTTCCTTAAGACTCGTCACGCCTCCCTGACGCATATGGATATGCAGTCCATCAGAACAATGTTCGTTGTGTTCACTTTTCTAAGCGGACATGTAAAGGAAAAATGAACCTCAAATACAGTATACTCAAGGAGCGAGTAAATTCGTCCCGAAAACGTACGTTCCTAGAGTACGTTACGGTAAGGTTCATTTGCCTTTACATATAAGCATAGTGAAATGAACACATGAAAACTGTTCTTATGGACTTCATATCCTTATGTGGCTGAGAGGCGTGACTAGTCTGAAGGAAAATAATGGGCAGGAAGAGCATTGTCACATACGAAGTTTGGTTTCTTCTACGACGACATATTATATTCTCTTTCAAATACAAACTTCTGGTTTTTTTTTCATCTAAGCATTTTCCAATAATCTCTTCAAGGTATAAGTTGAACAACAAAGGGGATAGGTAACAACCTTGTATAACACCCCTTCCAATTCTGCTTTCTTCCGACATTTATTTCCAATCCTTATTCTACATTTCCGTAGCAAATATAGATTGTGTACAAGACTTCTCTCCCTCCAACCTAGTCCTTTACACTTCATGATGTCCATCAGCTTGCTCCATTGTTCCCTATCGAAAGCTTTATTCCAATAAAGACAACAAATTTCGCATCCATTCTCAATGTATCTTTCCCCTATGGTTCTTAGCAGGACAATGGCATCAATTTTTCACATGAACAATTTTTATTTTACGAACATAGAAGATGGACATCTTGCATGATGATGTTCCCAAATTCTTCCTAATATACATTGCCAACTAAGGCCAAAGCCCATGTTGCATTCAGCCTCCCTGATTGAACCACTTTAAGAAATTATACCTGACGTGAATCCCAGTTTCCAATCCATATAAAAATATTAAACTGCAGTGATAAGATTGATAAAATGACACTATTTAAATGCCTGGGATGTCATAAAAATACCTAGGATGTCATGTAAATGATGACTGGAAGTTCTCTCGTGAGATCCCGTGCAGAAATGAGCAATCCAAGACTTCTTTCTAGATAATGAGAACTCTGCGCAAATCGTGATCTGTCCTCAACACTTCGCAATCGACTACTTCAGAGTTATGTATTTATCATTCTTGAAGCTTGGACATTATCTGACATCCTGTGTTAGAGACTGGAGCTAATTGAAATGTGGGTGTTCAGAAGGAAATTCAAAATACCTTCGACAAAAAAATTACCAACATAAAAGATTTAAACCTGAAATTATTAAACCATCAAGAGGAGGAAATTCGAACACTTTGGTAATATGATACAAAACAATAAGTATCATCTACTACCACGAACTGTTTCATAAAAGTTACACTTTTAAAGATGACAGAAAATTTCCAGACAAGTTTACTTACACATTTACAATTTTCTGATTCATAAAACCGTAAAAGACTCAACATTTTCACGACATCTTTCTAGATTTTTTTGACAATTTGATAAATATTTGTTTCACAAACTTTTGAACACACAGGCAAATTTATCAAATTGTAGGCTTTTTGTAGTATCCTTACAATTTGTTTTACCTCGCACCGAAACAGATAGGTCTCATGGCGACGATGAAATAGGAAAGGACTAGGAGTGGGAAGGAAGCTGTAATCCGCATACAGACTTGAGGGAAGATTTCCTGTTTAGTAAAGGATATAGTTTTGTTAGTCTTGCATAACTTAGATTTAGTTTCTGATTTTCATGATAAGCTATGGTCAAGGAATACTCCCAGGTACTTCACGTCCATGTCGTTAGGCGTCCATGGCATGGTTGTTCCATCTACAGTTGTTGATGGTGGGGATGGTGGACATCGAAGAGTAAATATCATGGTGTGATGTGAAGACAGCAGTGTCATCTGCATACATTGCGATGTTGACGAATGGAGGCGATGGAATGTCGTATGTATAAATTTTGAAAAGTGTTGGACCAGGAATAGATCCTTGAGGAACTTCGGTTTTGATGAGCCGAGGTGCTGAATTCGTGGAATTGACACATACGCTAAAGGTACGCTGGCTCAAGAAGCTGTAGATGATTCTGTATATATAATGTGGGATTCCGATTGTTTGCAACTTATATAATAGCCCTTTATGCCAAACGTTACCAAATGCCTTTGTAAAATCTAAGAATTCTGCAAAAGTGTGATTTTTGCACTCGAAACCTTGTGCAGTGTGTTCTGTAATACGTAGTAGCTGATGAGTGGTCGAATGGCGTTGACAGTACTGATGATGTGGAAGGAGAGATGTTTCCGCCGTGAAATTTAGACGTTTGTGGATGATTTTCTTAAATAATTTGGATAACATTGGTAATGAACTTATTGGTAGGTAACTCGCACGTAGTGTCGAAGATTTTCCAGATTTGTGAATTGCAATTATTTATGCATGTTTCAATGTGTCGATAAACTATCCCAGACGAAGAAGTGCATTGAATATAGATGCAAGGAATGATAGTGTTTTTCGAGTGAAGTGCTTCAAGGCTATGTTAGGGATGAGATCATGTCCAGCAGCTTTCCTGACGGGCAGGTCTTTGATCAGATTTCGTATTTCTCCCGGTGAGGTAAATTTGATTTTTTCCTGAACTGTAGGGTATAATGAAGGAATTCCTTCTATTTCACTGTTATACTCGTGGTTGATTGTGGGTTTGGAGTGAAGGTAGCTCCAAAAACATCTCCAAGTATATCACACTTTTCAGAATCACTCAAATAATGGGTATCAGATGCTTTCAGAGGTGGAATGATGTTTGGTTCATGCAGTATTCGTTTGGTATCCTTCCACAGTGTACAATCATCAGGCGATATACCAGATAGATGATTATTGTACGATGCATAACGGTGATTACCTTAAGTTGTGCGTGCTCGTCTTATAAGCTTGTTTAATCTATGATGTTGCCAAGGTAGACGCTGAGCCTGCCACAGAAGTCGCGTTTTATGTTTGGCCTTGATGAGTCGTAAAATAATCAGAGGCTGCTATGACCGCCAAAGGATTTCCATTGCTTAATTCGATTTTAACAGCACTGGCTTCTACAGTTGTTAGCTGTGGTAGGAATACTTGATAATGTTTATTTTTTATGATGACTACCGATCCACCAGAGGTAACAGGAGCTGAGCGATCAGTTCTGTAGGCGTTGTAACCCAGTACTGTGAAACGTTCATGTTCAACTAGGCGATTTTCAAACATGCATGCTACATTATGGCGAGACATGAACTCCAAGGAGGAGGTACGTTTGACCCTTCAAACCGTTAGCATTCCAGTTTAGAAATGTGAGATGGGAAAACATAGGATTGGAACCAACAACCATTATTAAGGTGTTCTGACAGTAATTTCGTGATAAATGATTTAATTTTGGGAATGAATGGCGTTGGACAAGGCTGGGAGACGATTTAGGTTGAGAAGAATTATGCGGTTGAATCTGAGCTGGATATACTGGACTTTGCGGAGAAAGTTGGGAAATAGGGCGTTGCCATGCTGATGGTTCAGGGGTTTGAACTAACGAAGGTCGAGATGGTAGCGGTGGAAAGTTTAGCATTATTAGATGGTGGTGAAGGGGCGATACTACTGGTCTGGCTGCTGGTAAACATCGGTGTTGAAAGAGAACTATTTCACGCCTGATCTTGTTCTTCATATTTATATAGTATGGATAGCCTTTGTAATTTGCAGCATATTCTTGGCCGCAGCTGAGACACGTTGGAGTACTTTTCTTGGTTTACTGTATGATGAATAGTGATTATTATTAGGGCATTTGACGCAGCGTGGACTTTACCTGCTGAAGTTTTTAGTGTGCCCAAACCTTTGACATCGGGTACACTGTGAGATGTCTTGTGGTTTGCGGTGAAGTTCGACCAAAATAATGGCACGTTGAATGTGTGTTAAGTCAAAAATTATTTTTCAATCTCCCGTGTTATCCAATTCAACGGCGCAGAGGGGCATGGATTGCTTGTCTTTGAAAAGAAGCCGAGTAACTTTACGTACAGGTAAGCTAATCCCTTTTAACTCTGAGTGAAGTTCCGAGTCAGTAACAGAGTATGGGACATTATGAATTATTACTTCAAGTTTTTTGGTTGTAGGATTCTGGAAGGTATGAAATTCAAGTACTGATTTTTCTAGAAATTTGGTTACGGAACGATAATCACTGATAATGGTAGTATTTAAGAATTTTGCCGCGCTGTTGTGTAGTGTAACCACTTCTGGTTACAGTATTCATGTCTCTACTAATTTGCTGATAATTGTTTACTTCGTGGAGAAAGATCGGTGGCACGTTAACTTTGGGTGTTAATGAGGCGACATCGTAGCCTGCAATGTTATCATCGATGAGTTAAAGAGGAGGATAGGTATTATGAACGGCAGTAGGATCTTCCATATAATTATTGTTTAATCCTGCAGCTGATACAGTTAAATTTTTACTGGCAGCCTGAAAACCATCGTCTTGTTGTAAATGAGGATCGTGAGAAGCAAGAGTTTCGCACGCACATTTAAGTTCTGCAAGTTTACTTGGTTGTAAAATACGTCGTGATGGGGTTCAAGACACAGGTGGTCGGTTAATAAGTTCTGGACTTACATGATGCTGTTCCCGTCTTTGAAACTGCTGATGCTGTTGAGTTGCTTGTTTCTGTAGATGTGAGGAAACATTCCCTGAAGGCAGGATTGTGTCGACTTGTTGACCGAGTTGAAGTGGTTGCGTAGAATCTACGTCCGCTGACGGCGAATAATATGTTAATAAACTTTCTGTTAATATAGTCCCCGTATCAGGGTTTGTTCCATTAGCCATGCTGGGAGAAGTGTAAGTTCGTAGCGTGAAAGCACGCGAAGTTTAATTACACAAATACACTGAAGAACGAACACACAATACACGTTATGCTACACTGTAAACACAAGCGAGAGGTAAAAGCGCTGAGTGTGCTTATATATAATTACTATGTTTACATAGACGTATTATTTACATAATATCCGACAGGATGTGTTGTACATCATAAAGTAACTGTACATACACACACACACACACACACACACACCTGAATTCCCATATATAATCCACTCATTCATATCCACGTACAGTTTCACTCACTCAGTTTCACATACACATTCATCCGTCCTCTCACGTGAACTGAGTATTCTCATAAGTAAGAAACTTACAATATGTTTACCTCTTTAAAAAATTGTACGGTAAGATGTTTTTTTTTTTTCATGTTGAAATTATTTCTTAGTGGACAAAGTAGGGATCCCCACACTTCGAAAAACGTAAAGTAAGCAGTTTCCTCAATTGTGCCGATATTTGAGAGGCTAAAGGGCCCAGAAATATTTCAAATTGAGGGCCATGGGTATCTCTATAGAGCTGAAACACAAATTTCGAAAATCATTTTCGGCCTAAATGCAGTTCCGGAAAAACCACCTAAAATCGCTTCTTTTTTTACTTGTTTTCTTTATGATTAAAATCCTAGCAAAATTAACTTATTCACATAATCCTTTCTTTTAATGTGGTCCTTGGTTCAATATCTTCATGAGTTTATAGATTTTTTAAAAAATGTCCGCACGATGAAGGGCTTAAGTGAAACTGTGCATTGCCTCACAATAGCGCTCCTAGTGGCAGAAAAAACAAATTGCTAATCAAATCGACCAGACAACGATGATTAAGAAAAGATTGTAATTTTTGAAATAAATAAAGAATATATTCTCATACTTTATTATATATTATTATTCACCAAAAATTCGTAGCTCACATCCCTAGGATATTTTCATTATTGAGTTGCTTGCCCGAACTGTGGATTTTTCTCTATGTAGTGCCAATACATTCCACAGCAGCGCAATACGAATAAAGAAGCCACTTTGAAAAGATGCTGTTCTTGGAAGTGGAGGGAAAAGGCACACATCTCGACCTCTTTGAGAGGAATGCTAACTCAGCTGTAAGCAGTTGAGAGAGTTGATGTTAATGTTACTTGCGAGGGATTCTGTCAGGAAAGCAGTATCTATTTCTTTACAGAGAACTATTGTCGGCGGCAATGACCTGGCTGTATTTAAATGACTGTGTTGAGCAATTAGTCGTTCTGTCGGAGTTTAAATCCCTGTAGTTCTCTACAAGCGGCACTAGGAAGGAAGCCATATGAATTTTGATTTTCAGAACTATTGCATGTGTATTGCTCTATACTGTCATAATAATAATAATGGCATAGTTTATGGACCCCTTCCTTTCCCATCACTTTTCTGCACATAAAATCAAGTCTGGATTAATGACATGTGCTGAAAATTTGAAATCGCGAGTGTTAATTCCCTTTATATGCGATTGCGAAACAGGTAACAAAACACTTTTTAATAAAATAATGCCTTATCTCGATGTGACATTTGTCAGCATACACGGACTATAAGTTACCATAGTTCGAAGTACTGTAAATCATCGACTGTCCTTAGTTTCTACCATGAGAGACTCAGTCACTTGCACGTTATATACAAACAATGTATGTGCGTACCTAAGTACACTTCTAAAGAAATTCTTGTTGCTCTCTTCTTATGAGCCTGTAACGAGGAAACCAGTTCATTTCCGAATTGAAATCAACAGCTGTATCAGCAGGGATATATAAATAAATAAATAAATTAATAAATAAATAAATAAATAAATAAATAAATAAATAAATAAATAAATAAATAAAAGTAAATTCTAAACAGTTTTTAACGACCCTATAGTGTGCTAACCTTTCATTTATACATATGGACTACTTCCTACATTTACTTAATCCGTCTGCCATATTCATACGATGGTCAAACCCTACCGTTCTTACCACCTACACTTTCCTCAAAAACTAAACAAGTCCTGGGTGTCTTATGAACTAGATGATAATACTAAGTTCAATATATATGAAGCGTAATAAACATCCTGTGGTGGATAAGAAAGTTTGTACGTTGTCGTGACTGCCATACCACGATCAAAGTCACGAGATCTCCAATATTATATCACAGGCACATGGCTCCTCATATGTCAAAGAATTTGAATGGGATCCGAATTCAGGACCACGTTGGTGTGAAACCAATGAAAATGCCTCTAGGTTACCACGCCACTGTAGGATTACTTGAAGTTGCTCACGTGTCACATACTTAGCTCTCACTCCCTTCACATGAATGAGAAAGAATATATTTTGAGACACTAATATAATGGTAATAATAATAATGTTATTGGTTTTTAGGTCCTACTAACTACTTTTAAAGATTTCAGAGACACCGAGGTGCCGGAAGTGTGTCCTGTGGGAGTTCTTTTACGCCAGTAAATCTACCGACACGAGGCTGACGTATTTGAGCATCTTCATATTCCATCGGACTGAGCCAGGATCGCATCTGCCAAGATGGGGTCAGAAGGCCAGCGCCTCAACCTTCTGAGCCACTCAGCTTGGAAACAATAATAATAATAATAATAATAATAATAATAATAATAATAATAATAATAATAATAATAATAACCCACAATGTCTATAAAAATGTACCTCCAGGCACTTATAACTAAGACATTACAATACAGTGAATGTCTTTATGGATCAGAGACGCTAATTTTGAATACGAAAGCAGACATTCAAAAGAATGAGAAAAAGGACCCAAAATCATAGGGATATTTCTAGGCCCAAAACTCACCGATGGAGAATCGCAATTTAGAGGCAGACAGGAAATCAAACAGTACACGAATATTCATAGTGACATTAGAAAACGCAGGCTAACATTCTATGGACATATTAAACGAATGCATCCAGACAGACTTACCAAACAAACAGACGAATTCTTTGAAAACAGGAGTAAAGTTAAAACATACACAATGAAATGGATTGGTGAAATCATAACCGATTTGAAACAGGCATGAATTACACCAGCAGATGTCCAAAACAGGGTAATCTTCAGATTCAAAATTCACAAACAGCAAGTTGACCAAGAGGAAATACCAAAGAAGAAGACTGGAACAACCTGGTCTGAAGACAGAAAGGAGGCTCACAGTAAATGAATGAAAGAAATACGAAACACTAATATGGCAGGGAATATTGACGTCTCGCGTAGGAGGAACAGTGACTTAACATCGCGACAACCGTCACGCAGGTGCGAGATGTTCCGATATGTTGTATTGTCAAAGTATTTTTAAACCAGGGACCTTGACCAGTCTGCGTGACAGACATGTAGCTTGGGAATACAATGGAAAGATTTATTGCAACAACAGCTAGAAAGGGCAGGGAACTTCCACCCCATAAAATAGATAGCAAAACACCATCTCTAAAATTAGAAAGTATATAAAATACTAAAAGTATATATCTAATATCGAATGTATCGTACACTGTCTAAATACCTTACTTGGCTATAATATGAAGGAAACATTTGGTATCTTCCAGGGTTGATGACCTAAATGTTAGGCCCTAAAAATAAAAGTCGTCATCATCTAACATAATTATTTTCCCGATCAGTCTTAGTTCCTTTGTGGTTACGGCAGGGGCACTGCTAGTCTAACAGTTTTACTTCCCCAATAATGAGGAGGGCAATAGACGTCACCTCTATCAAAATAATACAAGACAGAGGAAAATTTCGTAGGCCTATGTCTTGACTCACATGGATCTGTCCTTAGGAATCGTGAGAGTTGCGATAGCACCTTCTCTGATTTTGTTGGTTCAGAATAGTTTACATTCAGTGATTTATTATAAATTTAATATTAATGTACAAAATTATATTTACACTATTGTCGTTTTCCATAGCGGAATATCATCGTATCCTTAGAGTTTGGTGAGCTATGTCAGTTTTCCGGCCAGATCAATCAAACGGTAGGAACAAAGTGTTAAGGTACACGGGACTGACAATAGAAATACAAGCTTGTGGAAATTCCACTCTGTAACCGCTCTTTCGATTACCTTATCATGTACTATTGTCATTCCCAAGATTCAGTACAGTACTGCACTTCAACCGCACTCAAATCCACTTAGATATTCAATGCCTGCCGAACATCACTCCTCTTTATCAGACGCCTTTCCAGCATGATGATCCACTAATTATCGTGAGGCAAAACCTCAAAGTGAATCAGGCCAAAGACTAAGTGCATAGTATATGCATAAACATATTGCATTTGTGTAATTTGCTACGATTTACTAACTTATGATGAATGACTCCAAGCCTACGGTCGAGCCAGTCCAGAAAATGTACCGGTTTAATACATGAAAACTTTTTACTTCAATTTGCTTTACGTTGGACCGACACAGCTAGGTATTACAGCGCCGATGGGACATGAAATGGCTAGGAGTGGGAAGGAACGGCCGTGGTCTTTCCTGGTGTGAAAATGGGAAATCATGGAAATCCGTGAAAACAAATAATATTATTAATATTAGTGCAGTTCCTTGGCTAAAATGTCAGCGTACTGGTCTTCAATTCAGAGAGCCCTCGCTCGATTCCAGGTCGTGCTGCGGATATTAACTTCGTAGGGTTTATTCCTCTGGTTGAGGGACTGGGTTTATATGTTCGCCTTAACACCCTCCTCTTCGTCTACACGCCACACACCACAATACCAACCATCATGCAAACAGTCAATAGTGATTATATTCCAATATGTACGGTAAAACAGGATCAAATCACACAAGTAGCCTACCGACCCCAAGAAAATTAAAAAAAGGTCAGGAAGAATAAGAAGATAATATTAATAATAACTCTACTTCAACCGATTTTCCGAAGTCTGTGAGGTTGCGGGTACGAACTGTGGCGCAATTTCGATTTGGCCTTGTTTTGCAGCCAGATGCCCTTCTTGACGTTAACCATATGTGGAGGAACGCATTCATTATTGCATGTTTCTGTGGTGGTTGGTTGTGAGGCGTCTTGTTCGAATATGAAAAGGAGAGTGTTGGAACAAACAAAAACACCCAGCCCCCGAGCCAGAAGAATTAATCAGACATAATCAAAATCCTCGCTCCTGCCGTAAATCGAACCCAGGACCTTCTGAAACGAAGGCCTTAAGAAACGCTGACCATTCATCCAATGAGTCGGACAATATTATTATTACATGACGACGAAGCAATCGTATGGCGTCATCTACCATGCGCAACACTTCCATTTACACCGTTTAGGCCGCATCGTTGGCAATTTTAATGTCCCAGCTTTGCTCTTCTGTATGGCAGAAAAACTAGAACGTTATTACTCAATGAATTCCTCAGTGTCCGCCTCTGTGGTGTAGTGGTTAGTGTGATTAGCTGCCACCCCCGGAGACCCGGATTCGATTCCCGGCTCTGCCACGAAATTTGAAAAGTGGTACGAGGGCTGGAACGGGGTCCACTCAGCCTCGGGAGGTCAACTGAGTAGAGGTGGGTTCGATTCCCACCTCAGCCATCCTGGAAGTGGTTTTCCGTGGTTTCCCACTTCTCCTCCAGGCAAATGGGATGGTACCTAACTTAAGGCCACGGCCGCTTCCTTCCCTCTTCCTTGTCCATCCTTCCAAACTTCCCATCCTCCAACAAGGCCCCTGTTCAGCATAGCAGGTGCGGCCGCCTGGGCGACGTACTGGGCATCCTCTCCAGTTGTATTGACCGACCCAATGTCTCATGCTCCAGGACATTGCCCTTGAGGCGGTAGAGATGGGATCCCTCGCCGAGTCCGAGGGAAAAACCAACCCTGGAGGGTAAGCAGAGGAAGAAGAAGAAGAAGAAGAAGAATTCCTGAGTTGTAATTAATTTTGGCACATACAACAGAATAAATGACCTCGTGGTCTAGAGAAGGTATGCCTACTTCTTATCTGGGGGTCCCGGTTCGATTCCCATCCAGTGCGAGAAGTTTAATCTTGGACTGAAAGTTGAAACAGAGCACAATAAGCCTCGTGCGACTGAGTAATTGTGTCATATGAGGGGTAATGTATCTTGTCACAAAAGTCAAGCTATAAAGCTGAGAATGTCATCAGACTAACCACGTCTCTCTGCAGACAGCGCTCGTCTTGAATAGGCTGCATCTGTCCAGACAAAGATCTTTACATGCCAGCATCGTACAGTACAATGTACACTGATGAATGGAGTGTCTTCCATTTTCAGACTAACTCTGCCTGGTTTGTAGTCTCGATAATGGGATCAGAAAGCCAATTGGAACTCAAATGCCAGCTTATTATTCCTAAATTGGAAATAACAATTAATTTTCTGAATTCTGCCTAAAGGTATACAGCCAGACTATTAAAAATACAATCGGGATATCAAAAGCAATTCTGTAAAATAAATACCACCCTGCAAATAACGCTATTACTCGCCTTCTAATTTACCATCGAATAGACGATGCTTATGTCCAACTTTCCGAGAAGGGTGTCTAAGAACTTTTTCACGTTGACGTGACACCGGCTTCAAAATCAGGCTACATACATTCGAACCTAAATGTAAAGAAATTATGAGCTTATCTTCAGACAGCGCTCCAGGAATAAATAACTGATTATTATGTTGATGCTGTACCTGGATCTGACGGCTGGTTCGAGGTCCACTCAGCATGCGTGACCTCGTAATCTGCAGGCGTAAGGGCTGAGCAGCAGCCGCTTGGTAGGCCAAGGCCCTTCGGGCTAATTGGGCCATGGAGTTTTGTTTGTCTTTTTGTGTTGATGGGGTGAAAGCACCTTATGGAGATCACTAAAAATGCGAAGTCATCTCCGTACAGGCCATTAAGGCCCTTGTAGGGGTGGAAGGTAAAGGCTTCCACCATCCGTAACCTCGGCTCTTGGTGGGGTAGAGAGGTCAGCTCTACGCCCGGCCATACTTGCCCGCAGGTAGGGGAGACCGGGGCTAGTTGTTACAGGGGCAGGTTGTTACAAACATATTTTTGATAGAACCAATAGGAGCAGCGCATCCCTCTCCATATCACGTGTTGACCTTGCCGTACCTCACATTCCGAGGGAGTCTTAGGCTGCGCGCGGATCTCTGAAATTTTTAAAGTGGAAAAGTTTATTTTTGCTGGGTGTTTAGTCAGCTTCTTGCACCTTTGCAATGTTTACCCACGTGATCAAATATACTGGTAAACACTTGTTTTCTGTTTGTGATTGAAGCCCTCGTTTCTTATTTTAAGATAATCGTATCTTTTCTGTGTGGTTAACTGTGACACAAAGTATAAGATGGCGGCTACTGGGGCTAGTTGTTACTTACCACGCGAGGCATGTTGATACATGTAACAACGTGCCCCTTGCTGTTCTTATTTCGGTTCTCTCGTATAATACAGCGAATATGGTTCGTTCCCGTAAGAGGACAACTGACAGGGGTAAGATCGAATAAATCTTCCATCAGGAAAACTGCTACCGGGTACAGTATTTCGAATTGATTTCATGACTTTTCACTGTTTCACAGTATCTCGAAAGAATTTCCTCGGGAAAATTGGAAAGGAAAGAACAGAATTACCAGCTGCGCTAACTGCGATCATCATACTGACATCATACTGATTAACTTTCGCCTTTCACCTGATGTTACTGCACCAACTTCCTTTACACCTTTTACTGCCAAAATTTTATTGAGACGCTACACTGTTGTGACAGCTGTTTCTTCGCAGTTCTGAAGACCTAACGCAAGCCGATTCTTCGTGGAACAATCCTGGCTCTAGCAGATCCATAGCTACCAATAGTCTGAAACTACCAGAAACATTAGATGGGAATTCAGCATTACGGCATGTTAGTCCGCAAGAAAATCGTCCATACCCAAAAGCAGGTGAACGGATAAGAAAACCTAACGGTTGTAAAGTTAGGAAGTCCTTGGTACTGACATAAACGTCCATGAAAAGTGAACTTCAAGAAAAACGTGCAGGGAAGAAAGACTCAAACACCTTGAAACTGCAAAAAGAGAAACAAAATCTGAGGAAGTTATCGCTAAGAAGATGCAGAAGGTTAAAAGGAAGTGCCAGGCTCCGAGTCCCTGTTCTTCAGAAGCCGAAAAATATGCTGAATATCAAGCGTATTGGTCTGAAATAAAAATTAGAGAGGAGTGGATTCAGTGCAACCGGTCTTGGAAGCCTAGAATGATGGTCGAGAGGATTCGCCGTGCTGACCACATGACACCTCATAATCTGCAGGCCTTTAGGCTGAGCAGCGGTCACTTTGTAGGCCATGGCCCTTCAGACTGTTGTGCCATGGGGTTTGGGAGCATTCAGTGCAAACCGTGCCAATTTTGGCCTCACTTTCAATATGTTTATAAACATCAATGTTATATTTGTAATAACTGTAAGACTGTTGTTAACGATGATATTGGTGATGACTAAGAATGTAGAGCAGAAACGTAGCCTAGGCCATATCTTTTGATTGAACAACCATAGTAAATCATGTCACTACATATCACTTTATAATAATAAGGATTATGTTTTCACTGCTTGCTTCTTGGTAATGATTCATTTGAGACATTTAAATGATTTTAGAGGATGTTTTATATTTCTTGTCTTCACTGTAGGCTATGTGAATGAACTTCAACACAGACCATCATTAACTTTGCAGAGTATTGGTTAACAATAATGTTAATTAGGTCATAGGTGGAAGAGATATACTATTATATTAATTGTGTTATAATTAATTAATGGGGCTAAACATATTTTGAATTTAAAATTATAATTATTTATCATATTTTCAATAACATTTTACTCTATGTAACAAAGTACCCCTGGCATGTAACAACCTGCCCCGCTGTGGGGCAAGTTGTTACAGAATACCTAAGTGGACAAAAATGCATCTTATGGTCTGGAATTTTTCAACCCCTACTCTTATAATGAAGGTTCGTTCCTTCTATCAGCAAGAATGAAAATTCGTTTACTATTCACCTTAAAATGAAAAAAAATGAAAACCAAAAATTGTAACAACATGCCCCGGTCTCCCCTACTTATCTTTGGTGTAGGCTGGGTAAACCTCAGGGCAGCTCCGAAATTGGAAATCTCGATTCTTAAATTTTTCGACTTAATTATTTATAACGAATTAGAGTAGTCTCACAGACAACGATCTTCGTTTTAGGGTTAAAAAGATTCTACACTTGTACAGGTCTGAGATTTGCCATGTAAAAGAAGTTTAGAAGAAGAAGAAATAATTTCCGAAAATATTTCTCTTTTTTCTTTACAATCTGGTTTACGTCACACCGAAAACATTGAAACAGCCACTGAACAAATTAAACTTTTGAAAGAGACAGTCCGGGCTACAAATTTCGTTTGAGAAGACAGAATTCTTAATGGACATTAATAATACTCCAAGGTTCCTAAACACAAGACACGGTAGAATTTGTAGAGTGAATAAATTCAACTACCTGAAGGAAATAATACAGCCAAACTACCAAGATAGAGAATCACAGAGTGGTTTGGGTCACGTAACTATCAGCTTCAATTCGGGAGATAGTGGGTTCGAACCCCACTGGCGGCAGTCCTGAATATGGTTTCCCGTAGTTTCCCATTTGCACACCAGGCAATTGCTGGGGCTGTACCTTAATTAATGCCATGGTGACTTCCTTCTCACTCCTAGCCCTTTTTTTATACCAACGTCGCCATAAGACCTATCTGTGTCGGTGTGATTTAAAGCAGATTATGAAAAAAGAATCAAACAGAGATAGAGCTCAGGAAATGGAATTGGCTAATCAGTTAAAACAAAATCGAACATTAAAACAATGTCATCAAACCGGAATGCCTTTATGCAGCACAATGTTCAGTGTCAAAAATTAAGGGAGAAATTTAAAAATTAGAGAAAGAGGACAGTACTGAGCCCTTATTAAATGTTCATGACGATTGATACGGGAAAATTTGATGATAATTTACCAATACATTAACTTAATAGACCTCATAATTTGATATTCCATGCTGTGCCAAGTGGTGTATGTTGACGGAATGTGAACGGCCTCAACAGTCCAGCGAAAGGATTAAGCGAGGTTATCTCTGTCGCAAGAGAAAGGCCCTTGGGAAACATTGTTCGAACCAGCGTGCCCTCGAGAAGCGAGAAGAGAAGCCTGGGATGACAAAGTGTCGTCTGTTAACGGCCGCGCACCTGACGCCTCCTGCAGATTGGGTGGTGTGTAGGTTTGTTGGGACCAGATTGGCCGACAAAACTCATGTTGGGTGGTTGGTCGAGCCGACCACACAATCTCCCAACTTACACTCCGGAAGTCGGCGATAAGCTATCAGTTGCCTCGTCGCCACCTAGCACGTGTGACGTGTGTCAGATGGCAGTGAGCAGATTGTCAGATTAGTAGTTCACTATATACAATAATATAGTTTAGATTAATTTAGTTTATAATTTTAGGTTAGTTTCTTCTCGTATTTTCTACTCATACGTAATTTCAGAAATAAATACTCTTACATTGAAGAAATATATATTTTAATCACTTACTTTTATGTATCCCTTCAGACTACTGAAAATAGCGCAAAATGTTTATGGAATGATTTTAGACAAAAGCTGTGGTAAAATCAAATGAAATGGCGTATGGCTTTTAGTGCCGGGAGATCCCAGGAAGGGTTCGGCTCGCCAGATGCAGGTCTTTTGATTTGTCTCCCGTGGGCGACCTGCGCGTCGTGATAAGGATGAAATGATGATGAACACAACACATAGACCCAGCCCCCGAGCCAGGGAAATTAACCAATGATGGTTAAAATTCCAGTCCCTGCCGCGAATCGAACCCCTGTGACGAAAGGCCAGCACGCTAACCATTTAGCCATGGAGCCGGGCAAAAGCTGTTGTGACACGGCTGCACTACATTGCAAATCTCTGTAACTCGCTCAAGTAGCTAAAAATCTTAGGCACGATTAATCGCTCTTGAACACTCATACATTCCCCCATTATAGTATCTTATTTCTTTATTAAAGACGCCACTAGGTACAGCAGATCATTGAGAGTGTCGATATCCATTCGCAGAAAATTTCTAAAATCGAATGATTCTAGTTCTTTCATAATATTTGTATGACCATTTCTTTCTCTGTAACAACCACCTTTTAGCCCAATATTTCCTCTTTCGTATCGACTTCAATGATAATGGAACAGGGAACTGGAAATCAAGTAGGGATGACATAAAATTAATAGTGTTGAACTGTAGAATTATTGTAAAGAAAGGAATAGAATTAAGTAATTTAATAGATATATATTTACCAGATATTGTAATAGGAGTTGAATCTTGGCTGAGAAATGATATAATGGATGCTGAAATTTTCTCACGGCACTGGAGTGTGTATCGTAGAGATAGGATAGGAGTGTTGGGAGGGGGAGTATTCGTTCTGGTGAAAGAAGAATTTGTAAGCTACGAAAAAGTTAAAGATGAGACACATGAAATTCTAGATGTAAGGCTCATTTCTAAAGATAATAGGAAACTTGATATATTTGGAGTGTACAGGCCGGGAAAGCGTAGCACTGACGCGGATTCGGAATTATTTGATAGGATAGCTGGCTATGTGGGGAAACGACATGGAAAGAAATGTGATTGTAGCAGGAGATCTGAATTTGCCAGATGTCAATTGGGAAGGAAATGCGAACGACAGGAAGCATGACCAACAAATGGCAAATAAGTTAACATGGGAAGGACAGCTGATTCAGAAAGTGATGGAACCAACCAGAGGGAAAAATATCCTGGATGTGGTGCTGATAAAACCAGATGAGCTCTATAGGAAAACTGAAGTAATAGATGGTATTAGTGATCATGAAGCTGTTTTTGTCGTAGTTAAAAATAAATGTGATGGAAAGGAAGGTCTTAAAAGTAGAACTATTTGGCAGTACCATATGGCCGATAAAGCATGCATGAGGCAGTTTCTAAAAAGTAACTATGATCGGTGGAAAACGGTAAATAAAAATGTAAACAGACTCTGGGATGGGTTTAAAGAAATTGTTGAGGAATGCGAAAACAGGTTTGTACCTTTAAGGGTGGTAAGGAATGGTAAGGACCCACCTTATTATAACAGAGAAATAAAGAGACTAAGAAGGAGGTGCAGACTGGAAAGAAATAAGAGCTAAAAATGGCTGTGGAAGTAAGGAGAAATTGAAGGAACTTACTAGAAAATTGAATCTAGGTATTTTAAGGCAGAAACAGGTTCCAAGAAGGACATTCCAGGAATAATTAATGAACAAGGAGAGTGTGTATGTGAGGATCTTCAAAAGGCATCAGTCAGCAGTATGTAAAGATTGTTGGTTTCAAGGATAATGTCCAGATAGAGGAGGAGACTAAGGACAAAGAAGTATTAAAATTTACATATGATAACAATGACATTTACAATAAGATACAAAAGTTGAAAACTAGAAAAGCGGCTGGAATTGATCAGATTTCTGGGGATATAGTGAAGACAATGGGTTGGAATATAGTACCATATCTGAAGTACTTATTTGATTATTGTTTGGTCAGAGGAGCTATACCAGGTGAATGGAGAGTTGCTATAGTAAGCCCTGTGTATAAAGGAAAGGGTGATAGACATAAAGCTCAAAATTACAGGCCAGTAAGTTTGACGTGCATTGTATGTAAGCTTTGGGAAGGCATTCTTTCTGATTATATTAGACAAGTTTGTGAAATTAATAACTGGTTCGATAGAAGGCAGTTCGGTTTTAGGAAAGGTTATTCCAATGAAGTTCAACTTGTAGGATTCCAGCAAGATATAGCAGATATCTTGGATTCTGGAGGTCAAATGGACTGTATCGCTATTGACCTGTCTAAAGCATTTGATAGGGTGGATCATGGGAGACTACTGGCAAAAATGAGTGCAACTGGACTAGACAAAAGAGTGACTGAATGGGTTGCTATATTTCTAGAATATAGATCTCAGAGAATTAGAGTAGGTGAAGCTTTATCTGACCCTGTAATAATTAAGAGGGGAATTCCTCAAGGCAGTATTATCGGACCTTTATATTTTCTTATATATATAAATGATATGAGTAAAGGATTGGAATCGGAGGTAAGGCTTTTTGCGGATGATGTTATTCTCTATAGAGTAATAAATAAGTTACAAGATTGTGAGCAACTGCGGCGTGACCTCGAAAATGTTGTGAGATGGACAGCAGGCAATGGTATGTTGATAAACGGGGTTAAAAGTCAGGTTGTGAGTTTCACAAATAGGAAAAGTCCTCAGTTTTAATTACTGCGTTGATGGGGTGAAAGTTCCTTTTGGAGATCATTGTAAGTATCTAGGTGTTAATATAAGGAAATATCTTCATTGGGGAAATCACATAAATGGGATTGTAAATAAAGGGTACAGATCTCTGCACATCGTTATGAGGGTGTTTAGGGGTTGTAGTAAGGATGTAAAGGAGAGACCCCAACTAGAGTATCGTTTCAGTGTATGGGACCCTCACCAGGATTACCTGATTCAGGAATTGGAAAAAATCCAAAGAAAAGCAGCTCGATTTGTTCTGGGTGATTTCCGACAAAAGAGTAGCGTTACAAAAATGTTGCAAAGTTTGGGTTGGGAAGAATTGAGAGAAAGATGAAGAGCTGCTCAACTAAGTGGTATGTTCCGAGCTGTCAGCGGATAGATGGCGTGGAATGACATTAGTAGACGAATAAGTTTGAATGGCGTTTATAAAAGTAGGAAAGATCACAACATGAAGATAAAGTTGGAATTCAAGAGGACAAATTGGGGCAAATATTCATTTATAGGAAGGGGAGTTAGGGATTGGAATAACTTACCAAGGGAGACGTTAAATAAATTTCCAATTTCTTTGAAATCATTTAGGAAAAGGCTGGGAAAACAACAGATAGGGAATCTGCCACCTGGGCGACTGCCCTAAATGCAGATCATTATTGATTGATTGATTGATTGACTGATTGAACAAAGTCAATGCAATTCCTATTTTTTGAAATTTAGAAAATGAAGGAGCCATGATCACGCGTTTCCAGGCCAGAGCGAGCCAGCCTACTGCAGATTGTGCCGTGTGGAGAGCAGCACCTAATTTTTACCACGCCAACTGCCTGCAGATCGGGCCCAGCAGATTGGGTCGTGTGTAGAGCAGCACCCGATTTACCGCGCCAACTGGCCTGCAGATCGGGCCCAGCAGATTGGGTCGTGTGTAGAGGCCTTAACTGTGGGCGGAATTTGAGGTGACAGGCGCAGACTTGTGAAGTGACTGAATTTCGAAGAAACTGGAGAGATACGGTAAATATAAACTAATGGAATTAAAGCATCATGCAAATATTTAAAAATGATTTGACCAGGAAGTGCTTGGTGCACCTTTCGAGCGTATGACAAGAGTATCTGAATTAACTAAAGCATTAGCACAAGATAGGAGATCGTCTTATTCCTATGATCAAGTGAGAGTCGTATTCTTTGATCCAGAGAGGGTCTTATACTTCCAGCATGAATATTAAGAGAAGTCTTTGACTTGATTAATATGATTGTGATATTCGGCTTTAGTAAGACGCAAGAACTTTACCACGTGAGAACTTTATTATCGAACTACAGTACAGTTGAGGAACAAATTAATAAGAGGCAGATTATTAGAAATGAATAAGCAGACAAAACTTAATTTAACATGTGTTAAGGAGTGCGGGGATATCTATCAGGGGAGAAATTTCACGATGGAATTTGAACTTAGTAAATGCCCTTAAGCTGACGTGGCACGTTAGTTAAAATTGCTCCACGAATTACCCGTGGACTTGGAAGATAGAAATTCAACTACCAGACTCGTATTATATAAGCGATAATCTTGTTTGAGTAGTTACGAAGAAACCTAGTCAGTAGGTCAAGAGATAACTGATAGCAGCCATTCAACTATGTCATTATGTATACAGATTGTGGAGTGCAGGCAATTAATTATCAGTGCCACGTAGTCGAGGCAACTCCAGGAAATAACTGTGTGTATTTACGAATGGGCATGGAATGCAAGAGCGATTATGATGATGCTTTTTGTTTAAAGGGGCCTAACATCTAAGGTCATCGGCCCCTAATGGTACGAGATGGACGACATGAGATGATAATTAAAATATTAAAATGTACCCACTGACTAGAGTTGAAAATAAATGGTGATGAAAACTGAGTGGAGTGCAAGAACGAAGCCACCAGTACGAGTCTTGCAGACTGACTTGTAGATATGGAGCCGTGATGGAGATTTTTCATCTTGTTTACTGACGCTACCGTAGTGATGTGTGGTCACTAAAATCAGGAGTTGAAGCTGTTAATCGAGAATGAGAACTCAATTTGGTATTATTTTATCATGTATACTTACATAATCGCCCAGGGAATAGGATAATTTAATAGGATCATTTCCTAAATTTTCATTACGATGTAGAATAATTTTCTCATTAACTGTAAATACTGGAAAGCAGGGCTCTCCAACGTTAGTTTCTACGCGAGCACATTCACATGATAACTAAGTGTATGCGGGCGCCAGGTACGATTCCACTAATTCGACTACTGTTATCGGTACTACACCGACTATATAATAATAATAATAATAAATCTAGAATTAAAAATTATATGAAAATTTATTTACTCACATAATTAATGTGAAATATGGCACTGCATGCTCGCTGCAAGGTGAGGAAAGTCTGGTGGGTAACTGGAACACGCTGCTCTTAACGCGTCATCCAGGTGTGAGTCTGTCAGGCACGATCGGTATTTGGTTTTATTATGTTCATAGTCGAAAACGCGACTTTACAAAGATAGGTTGAACCAAAACAAGATTACACAAGATTGCATCTTCAGAGCAATACTGAGGGTAATGGGATATTTTTTACCGTCCACCAGAGTCCAGAAATTGCCACATGTTGCGTAGGAGGATTTCAAAGGAAGGTCCGACTGAAGGCTTAAAATTTCCATTTCTAATTCTTCAGGATTATAATTTTCTAATATTTCACACACCCTCCCTCCAAGCTCACATACGTCAACAGAAGCGAAGGGATTATTGACAAACATGACCACTGGTTAAATTAAATGAGTTAAATCTCGAATTGCAAGGAAAAGATCATAATATTTCAGGTATGGGTCAATGCATTTGAAAAGAAACTTAATGTATGGATTGTCCATTTAAATAATAATTCCCTTTCATATTTTCCAAATAAAAAACTATGGCAGATACAGCAAATGGCGGCAAGCGTGATTTTTCATCTCTTGCTAAACATCTTGAGACTCTTGGGTCCGAATTTGGTAGCAGATTTAGCCAGTTTTTAATGCTTGAACCAGTGATCATGTTTGTCAATAATCCCTTCGCTTGTCGTCCTGGTGAAACTCTGTCATGGTAGGTAGTTTATGGCATTGCAATCAAGTGAATCATAAGGAAGCGGTTTTGTTTGGCAGAATAAATATGCGGCTATATTTGGCTTCGTGAGTAGAGATGGCCTTATACCTGGAGCTACCACCCCACCCCCCCCCCCCCCCCACAGTGAGAGGTTTGTGGATGATTTCCCTTTGTCGCAACTACTTACACGTCGAATAGCTCTCCTTCTGAACCTTTCTGCTATCTCTTCACTAATTGCGAACAGTAGTCAGTTAGGCCTAGATCACATTTATAGCTTACTCAAAGCTCTTTGTGTATTTGGAGGTACGGACATAACAAATTTCCTGACTTTGAGGACAGTATTTTTAAGAGGAAAGTTAAGAATATTTATTGAAATGCAAAAGTATTTCTTTTTCAAATATTAAGTAAAATTTAATTTGGAAATTAATTGCGAAGGGCGCCACAAAAGGGCACCTCGGGCGCCGCGTTGGACAGGGCTGCTCTAAAGTATACAATGACCAGTGCATGGGGTCATATTGTTTGTATTTTACTTTTGAACTATGTCAGGAGTTGGATGGGTTGCCACGCGCTGTTGGTGGGGGGTAAGGGAATGGAGGAGTGGAAAGGAACTGGCCACTCTACCGTACGTAAACTCCGGCTCAGGAACACCTCTGCGGAGGTTCGGACCTTCCTTCGGGCAGAATAACCCTTACCTTACCTTTTTGTGGAGATGCTAGTTACATCTCAGGATTTAAAGTAAATGCCATGGGAATAATTTCAAGCAAAATGATCTATATTAAACTGAGCCAAGTAATTGTGTGAATTTATAAGGGCAAACATGCCGTCAAATTTCACCATGCATGCGTAAAAGTGCGAGTGTGGCAGATCTGGACGGATCCCATGTTCGATGCCAGGACAGGATCATCGAGCGTTATTTAAGTAGTTCGTATGGATGTGCATATCTATTTCGTGAAGACTCAACCTCCTTAGACCGATACTCTATTCGCCCGATTTCTAATATGTAAATAATTGTAGTGTTGTCATAATTTCAAGCGAAGGAACAATTTATGAAGCGGCAGGATCTCTATTTCATAACAGCTGATTATTAGTGCGTTAATTGTATTTCAAGACATCATTTGAGTATTTTTTATTTGGAAATGTTCAGCGATGTTCGAAATGTAGTCCGGTAACATTCTTGATTTATTACGTCAGGTTGAGTTAACAAGACGCTTTCAGCCATAAAGATTAAATTTAAATCAATGAAAATGTAATTGACACTATGATATAAATTCTAGTAAACACGATTACGATCTTCATGATGCATTTAAATATATTACTGGGAGAATCGGATATTTTGAGTTGTCATCAGTTAGTTATCATATAAATGAAATTTAGTACCGTACGTAGGGGTTGGTTGATTCAGTGATATGTGAACTGCTATTTAGTTAAAGCCCAGTGTAATGTGCGCATACACTTGTGATAGACTTGCCTTGGTAATGTTTATATTTGTAGCATCATCGATTTAGCCTGGATCGGTTGGAGGCTATTTTGTCCTTTATTTATTTGGGAATTGGAAACCTAGAATTATTTAGTTGCATTCGGAGCATTGATCTCTGTGTTATTTTATTCCACCGAGGGATATTTTGGCAATGGTAATACTTGACTGCCAAGGAGTATTTTGTTAGTCCGGCCTATTGTTAGAATTCACACACGTTCCTATAAGTTGTTGGATTTGATGACGTATTAGTGAGTTCTTTATGATTTTTCTGCGTCCCAATTTAGTTAGGATTCGCGTGCACAGTTGAGCTACCAAGTGTTATGTCATTTATTTCAGGAACCAACTTTGAAACTAGGAGTGTATTGAAGTTAATAGCGCGTTAATTTTACTTCGAGTGTCATGTAATTTATTTAAGGAAACAATTTTGATAGTGATTGAGTTTTAGCCTATTTCCTTTCACGGAAAGTCGAGGCCATTTTTGGTGCGAAAGTTGCACGCTATGTTGTGTTTGGAATAATTTGGCAATATATGTGCAATAATTTGTTGTTGTTTCATTGATAATGTATTTTTTGTATGTAGTTCCAATCCACGAGTGATTTATATTTGTGTGTTTACTCCAGCGGAAATTGTGTATTAATGTACTCCCTAACCCACTTAGATAGTTGTGTGCAGTTACTAGTAGGAATTTCCAGAACCAATTACGTCATGCGCGAATATGGAACATGAGCATTCATTCAAACTCTGAAATAAAGTAAAAAGTTGCCAGCCGTGACAGTGGCGTGTTACAATTAAAGCCTAATTTATAAATGTCTAAATGCGTGCGTCGGTGCATAGAGCTTGCATCAAGATGAACTCTATCAGGAGAAGTATTTTGAAGATCATTTTTCATGTGTAAATTCGTTTGTTCTGATCATCTTTATCACATACCTTAGAATTAATGAATAGTTTAATTAATCATACGTCGTGGTGTTCCTATCATCATGCCTTGCCCATAAATTTAAAATATATGTTCTCCACCACTTACAACAAAGCTATAAATATATTTCGGTGTATTTTTACGCCGCGGATTGAGCACGCCTTGGGATCTGCTGAGTAGCTTGGGCATCACCAATGTAGTACACATAAGGGAACAGTACTAAGGTAGATAACTAAACCAAGAAAAGTTGGGAGTATTTGGATGAGAAGATTAATACAGAAATTTATAGCAAAACTGAAAAATTATCAGTTACACTCAGGAAAATCCAAAACATATATTTAAGGTCATTTTGTCCAAATGAAGCAGGAAAACTGAAAAAAATTGACAATTTTAACAAAAATTCCAAAAGTTGGTTCACTGAAGTGAAAAGAGATTTATCAGAAATGGGGGTCACTGAAGCAGAAACAATTCTAGACAGACTTACATTTCGCAATATTAGGAAAACGACAGGAGGCGTGCAAATGTCTGGATGGATGAAGGAAGAAAAGAACACAGTGAAATGATGAAGAAGTACTGGAGAGACCGATAATCAGAGAAGGAGACAAATACATGAAGACGTTATTTTATATAGTCCATTGATACCGAAATCCAAGAAAGAGGTAGAAAGAAGGGTTACAATTCAAAAAATGAATTTTTCAGATTTTATCATCAATGTATAGCTTATTTCGACCTCTACAAGCTCCGAAAGTGTTACAACAGAAAATATAAAGTATTCATGCCAGGAAGCACTTCTAGTGGTTATCAATGTTCTGATATTAGTCACTTTGCTTAATTCGAAAGTGACATCGTATGTTGTAACTCATTTCCTGATTATAATAGATCATTATACTGTTATTATTTTATCGCCCCACTGACTACTTTGATGGTTTTCGGAGACGCAGAGATGCCGGAATTTTATCCTGCGGGAGTTCTTTTACGTGCCAGTAAATCAACCGATACGAGGCTGACATATTTGATCACCTTCAAATACCATCGGACTAAGCCAGGATAGATCCTGCCAAGATGGAATCTGCCCCTTAACTGCCTGAGCCGCTCAGATCGGCCATTTAGGGCAGTCACCCAAGTGGCAGATTCCCTATCTGTTGTTTACCTAGTATTTTCTTAAATAATTGTAAAAATAATTCGGAAATTTACTGAACTTACTCCTATTCCTATAAACGAATATTTGCTCCAATTTGTCCTCTTGAATTCCAACTTTATCTTCATATTGTTATCGTTCCTACTTTTTTACCATTTTCTTTTCGTCGCACCGACACATATAGGCTTATGGCGACGACTGGATAGGAAAGGCCTAGGAGTGGGAAGGAAGCGGCCGTGGCCTTATTTAAGGTACACCCCAGCATTTGCATGAGGTAAAAACGGGAAACCACGGAAAATCATCTTCAGGGCTGCCGACAGTGGGCTTCGCACTCACTGCCTCCCGGATACAAGCTCACAGCTGCGCTTTCCTAACCACACGGCCAGCTCGCCCGGCCTTTCCTACTTTTAAAAACACTACTCAAACTTATTCGTCTGCTAATGTCATTCCACGCCATCTCTCCACTGACATCTCGGAGCATACCACTTAGTCGATCAGCTCGTCTACTTTCTCCCAAGTCTTCCCAGCTCAAACTTTGCAACATTTTGTCGGAAATCACCAAGAATAAATCGAGCTGCTTTTCTTTGAAATTTTTCCGGTTCTGAAATCAAGTAATCCTCGTGAGGGTCCCATACACTGGAACCATACTTTAGTTGGGATCTTACCAGCGACTTATTCCCTCTCCTTTACATACTTACTACAACCCCTAAATACCTGAAAACTATGTGGAGAGATCTCTACGCTTTATTTGCAATACCGTTTATGTGATTACCCCAATGCGAATATTTCCTTACATAAACACCTTCGCACTTGCCGCGATCCCCATAAGGAACTTACACCCCATCAACACAGTAATTAAACCTAAGAGGACTTTCCCTATTAGTGAAACTCACAGCCTGACTTTTAACCCTGTTTATCATCATCCCATTGCCTGCTGTCCATCTGAAAATATTATCGAGGTCTTTCCGCAGTTGCTCACAATTTTGTAACGTAATTATAGCTCTATACAGAATAACATTATACGCAAAGAGCCTAATCTCTGATTACCGTTCTTTACTCGTATCATTTATATAATATTATACATAAGAAAACATAAAGGTCCTATCATATTGCCTTGAGGAATTCCCCTCTTAATGGTTACAGGATCATATAAATAATGTAATAAACGATTTCCCATAAAAATTATGTAAACAAATGTTGTATTTTTGATAGACAATGATATAAACTGCTAGAACTTAAAATTATTTTCCTGAAAAAAAGCACGAATTTTGAATTTGTAAACCTTCCGTTCTCGGTCATCAATATGTTCCATCGAGTGAAAAGACCGTTCATATTTTCATCATTAAGATGTCTACGCTAAAAATCGTGCTTCCTAATAAATTAAAGATGCTAGAAAAGTATACAACAAAGATATTTCCGTTTGTTAAATTGTAGAGAAATGTTACAGTGCGTGACCACAATTGATATGAATTTCTGATCGGCATATTGCCAAGTTACCCTCTGGAATGAATGAGTAATCTCTTAAGTGCAATGGATACGACCTGGCTCTGCTGAACGTTATTAAATGTGTAGATAACATCCTTATTCATATATTTCCCAGAAGTATCGTGTGCAGAGTTAGTATTCTTTGTCCGTAAACAGAGCACCCATCATATCTATATTCTCTGTGATGAGGAGCCCACTTATCGCTCGTTTCAATTCAGCCCAGGAGAGGTTGGGCTCACAAATCGCGCTAAAAAAAAAAAAACAACAGTTGAATGAAGAGTTTTGTAACGTCAGAGAGCTCGAGAATTAGGACATCTCGAGTGAAACAAGAGAAATGTTCTTCCTTACAGGACGACATTAAAAATCGTAATGCGCAGTTAAGATTTCATTGCAGGTCTCATCAGAATGCACGCCGCGGCGTGCCAGAGAGTGATTGCGTTCAAAAGTTCGCCTGTTACTTGGGAAGCAATTTCGTTACTGGTCGTTAAAGGTAGGTCGCTTATTTTATTTTTAGACTCCAGGGGGCTAACATTAAGAGTAATTTGCTCTAACGCCTCCGAGAAAACAAATTCCAGCTCCGTGATCTATAATCTACTCATTCCACGAATATTCAAACCATCATCTATAGTGGTCTTACATTCAATCAGGAACCATTACAAGACGAGCAACTCTATCTAACGTGATACATATTTAATCTGTTTTCCCTCCGGGGTTAGCTTTTCCCCGGACTCACAAAGGGAGGTGGCCCTGTGGTTTTCTAGAAAACTGTTCAAAGTTTGAGGATTTTACCTTCATTAAAAAATTTAATCCTTTTCGAACGTTTTTGCTAATGGGTCTTATCTTGTTCAAAATGTACCCTGTAAAATCTACCCCCACACTTTGAATAGTTATATTCCCGCTGATATTTCATTCGTGTCTCTGTGGCGTAGTCGCTAGCATATTGACGTTAGGAGCTGAAGGTTTCGAGTTTGAGTCCGCCCGTGGTCCGCACTTTCTTATTACTCATACGTCCCTTATTTTCTTCTTCTTCTTCTTCTTCTTCTTAATTTGTTTACCCTCCAGGTTTGGTTTTTCCCTCGGACTCAGCGAGGGATCCCACCTCTACCGCCTCAAGGGCAGTGTCCTGGAGCTTCAGACTCTGGGTCGGGGGATACAACTGGTGACGATGACCCGTACCTCGCTCAGGTGGCCTCAACTACTATGCTGAACAGGGGCCTTGGTAGGGGATGGGAAGATTGGAAGAGATAGACAAGGAACGAGGGAAGCGGCCGTGGCCTTAAGTGAGGTACCATCCCGGTATTTGCCTGGAGAAGTGGGAAACCACGGAAAACCACTTCCAGGATGGCTGAGGTGGGAATAGAACCCACCTCTACTCAGTTGACCTCCCGAAGCTGAGTGGACCCCGTTCCAAACCACGTACCACTTTTCAAATTTCGCGGCAGAGCCGGGAATCGAATCCGGGCCTCCGGGGGGTGGCAGCTAATCACACTAACCACTACACCACAGACGTGGACCCTTATTTTCTTTTTTCTTAATAATTTATTTGATGTGGTCTCTTTTGTTTTAGAGCTATTTGCAATATTTTAAATCATTATTCGTCCTTGTTGTTTGAACTTGTCGTAAGTTTTATTCGTTAGTCAATTTTAAGCGATTCGTTTGTCAGACGAACAGTGAAAAATGTGACAAACATTGTAAATAATATTAAAAAAGTAAATATTTATTAATATTGTAAGTAGTATAATAAGCGGGTTCGGCGGCCTCCTCCCGCGGGAAATTTGAATTCTGGCGGGAAATTTGAATTTTGGCGGGAAATTTGAATGTTGGCGGGAGATTTGAATTTGTAAACAAAGCCACGTGCTTTTTGACAGCTGACATCGACAACAACGCATCGCTAACCTCACTGCTGCCATCTTGACGGGCCTAAACCTCAGTAGTGCCAACTTAATCTAACTAGCGTGAGGTAAACAAAGCCACGTGTGTTTTGACAGCCACGTGTGTTTTGACAGCCACGTGCTTTTTGACAGACAACAACGCATCGCTAACCTCAGTACTGCCATCTTGACGGGTCTAAACCTTAGTGGTACCAACTTAACCTAACTAGCGCGAGATAAACAAATCCACGTGTTTTTTGACAGCCACGTGCTTTTTGACAGACAACAACGCATCGCTAACCTCAGTACTGCCATCTTGACGGGCCTAAACCTTAGTGGTACCAACTTAACCTAACTAGCGTGTGGTAAACAAAGCCATGTGCATTTTGACAGCTGTCATCCGCCATCTTTAAACCACACAGCATTGTGCTGCCCTCTTTATCATAGTACATGTAAAATTCGTCACCTGTCATCGGCAGTGCTGCCATCTTGGCGGGCCTAAACCTTAGTGCTACCAACTTAACCTCACTAGCGTGAGATAAACAAAGCCACGTGCAGCTGTCATCCGCCATCTTTAATCTAGAGAGCACAGTGCTGCCCTCTTTAGCTACTTACCTTTGAAATGTGGTACGTCACAGCTGTCATCCGCCATCTTGCACCGCAAACCTCAGTGCTGCACTCTTTAGTTTGAAATGTGGTGGCGGCAAATTCCACGTGCTCTTGTTTGGAAACAAAGCCACGTGCAGCTGTCATCCGCCATCTTTAATCCAGAGAGCACCCTTCTGCCCTCTTTAGCTACTTACCTTTGAAATGTGGTACGTCACAGCTGTCATCCGCCATATTGCATCGCAGAACTCAGTGCTACACTCTTTAGCTTGAAATGTAGTGGCGGTAAATTCATTATGCTCATGTTTGGAAACAAACCTATGCGCTTTTTTTGTCAGCTATCATCCGCCATCTTTAATCCAGAGAGCGCCGTGCTGCCCTCTATGTGGTGGTGGTAAATTCTACACGCTTTACAAACCCATGTGCTTTTCTGACAGCTGTCAACCGCCAGAGAGCACCGTGCTGCCCTCTTTGTACCGGTGACAAATTCCACGTGGTTTTTGACAGCTGTCATCCGCCATCTTGCATCACAAACCTCAGTGCTGTACTCTTTAGCTAGATACCTTTGAAATGTGGTGGCGGCAAATTCCACGTGCTCTTGTTTAGTAAACAAAGCCACGTGCTTTTTTGACAGCTGTCGTCCGCCATCTTTAATCAATAGAGCACTGTGCTGCGGGTAATTTCGTCAGCTGTCATCCGCCATCTTTAATCCACAGAGCACCGTGCTGCTCTCTGTAGTAGCGGGTAATTTGAAAAGTTCTGTTAGCTGTCATCCGCTACCTTTAATCAAGAGAGCACCGTGCTGCCATCTTTAGTTGAACTGTGGTGGCGGCAAATTCCACGTGCTCTTGTTTAGTAAACAAACTCACGCGCTTTTTGTCAGCTGTCATCCGCCATCTTACATCGCAAACCTCAGTGCTACACTCTTTAGTTGAAAAATGGTGGCGGATAATTTAAAAAGAAAAATTCTACAGCAGCCATCTCTCGACGCTAATTGCACAAGATGGTGGCTGTACATGACTCCTTAAAGGTGCTTATGCGAGATGATCGCTATACATAGACGCCCTTGGGATGCTTGCGCAAGATGGCGGTTATACATAGCTCCTTATGAGACAGCCAGTACTCGATACAACATGTGATCAGAACATTGATTGATGTGTTCAGAACACAAAATAAGTGATCAAGACTAGAATCGAACACTGTACTCGATACAACATGTATTAAAACATTGTTTGGTGTGTTCAGAACACTACATAAGTAGAATCGAACGCTGTACAACATGTTAGGGGATACCTTTGTTCTAGGAAGATCAGATTGAAACATAACAAGACTAGAATTGAACACTGCACTCGATGTCGTTAACCTTAACATGTGAAGAGAACATTGATTGATGTGTTCAGATCACTAAACAAGTAGAACCGAACGCTGTACAACATGTTAGGGGATACCTTTGTTCTAAGAAGATCAGATTGAAACATAACAAGACTGGAATCGAACACTGCACTCGATGTCGTTAACCTTAACATGTGATCAGAACATTGATTGATGTGTTCAGATCACTAAACAAGTAGAACCGAACACTGGACAACATGATAGGGGATACTTTGTTCTAAGAAGATCAGATTGAAACATAACAAGACTAGAATTGAACACAGCACTCGATGCAACATGTGATCAGAACATTGATTGATGTGTTCAGATCACTAAACAAGTAGAACCGAACACTGTACAACATGTTAGGGGATACCTTTGTTCTAAGAAGATCAGATTGAAACATAACAAGACTAGAATTGAACACTGCACTCGATGCAACATGTGATCAGAGAATGGATTGATGTGTTCAGATCACTAAACAAGTAGAACTGAACACTGTACAACATGTTAGGGGATACCTTTGTTCTAAGAAAATTAGATTGAAACATAACAAGACTAGAATCGAACACTCCACTCGATGTCGTTAACCTTAACATGTGATCCGATACAACATGTTAGGGGATCCTTTGTTCTAAGAAAATTAGATTGAAGCACAGCAAGACTAGAATCGAACACTGTAAGAACATTGTTTGATGTGTTCAGAGCAAAAGTACAACTTCAATGATTTACCTAGTGTAAAACACACACTGTGCACATATCGCATAGCTATCTCGCCTATCACTTGCCTAGTATGAAAATCAAAAACACACTGTGCACATATCGCATAGCTAACTCGGCAACACTTCAAATGATTTGCTTAGTACGAAAATAGAAAAAATCTATACCGCGTAGCTAACTCGTTCATCGCACTGCTAAGACGCTTAGTAATTGCAAATGCACTGATATATGTCATACGAAAATCAAGAAAGCACACTGCGTAGCCAACTCGCTCGGGTCACTCGCTTAGTAATTGCAACACGACTAGAACACTGATACACACACGGATAAGAATGTTGCGAGATACTACATACTTACATGTTAAAAAATATTGGGGGGTGAAAGATCATAAATTATATGTACACATGTTGTCTCCTCCAAGTTGTAAGACGAAATAGACGCAGTACTGCGAGTTTCCGCTCTAGCTGGCGAACGGAAGTAGCATGATATCTCAGCAAAAACAAAATACGCGTGAGCTTGCAAGTCAGACACAATGATGGATACCCTGATTCAAATCCTGGCAACTTATGCCGTCGGGAAGGGCATCCAGCGAGCATCTAGCTGTAAATCCCCGATTCTCGTGTTAGAAGTTGTAAAAGAGATTCTTAATCCAAGTTCTTTGACGTCAGGAAGGGCAACCGGTCGAAAACAATAGTGTATGATGTAAGCGGCTAGATACTGCTAGTTTTGCGTCAGGAAGGGTAACTAGTCTTAAAAACAAATTCTTGAGATTTAAAATCTTAGTTTTGCGTCAGGAAGGGCATCCGGCTGTAAAACAATAGTTCACGATACAGCGATTTAAAATCTAAGAAGAGCATCTAGCTGTAAATCCCCGATACTCGTGTTAGAAGTTGTGAAACATTCTTAATCCGAGTTCTTTGACGTCAGGAAGGGCAACCGGTCGAAAACAATAGTGTATGATGTAAGAGGCTAGATACTGCCAGTTTTGCGTCAGGAAGGGCAACTAGTCTTAAAACAAATTCTTGCGATTTAAAATCTTAGTTTTGCGTCAGGAAGGGATCCGGCTGTAAAACAATAGTTCGTGATACAGCGATTTAAAATCTAAGAAGAGCATGTAGCTGTAAAACCCCGATTCTCGTGTTAGAAGTTGTAAAACAGATTCTTAATCCCAGTTCTTTGACGTCAGGAAGGGCAACCTGTCGAAAACAATAGTGTATGATGTAAGAGGCTAGATACTGCTATTTAAAATCCTAGGAGGGTATCCAGTTGTAATACGGATTCTTGTGATTTAAAATCTCGCGTCAGGAAGGGCAACCGGTCGTAAAACAAATTCTCGCGTTTTAATCTCCTGCGTCAGGAGGAGGCACTCGGCTTTAAAACATATTTTTAATCCCTGTCCTGCTACGTTAGGAACCACATCTAGCTGTAAAAACGGGAGCTTCAAACATTTACAGTTTTAAGCTTTAGGAGCGGGTTATGGGTTACTATTTCTGTTCTACTACACAGAACACTATCTTTGAAGTTGTATCGGCGCAGTCTGAAGCGAGGTATGGAATGTGTTAGCTGAAACTGTACACTCGGCTTCCTGCTACACTAACCTTGAACGAAGGCACGGTGTGCTGATTAGCAACTTATAACTCATACAACGTCTTATTGCTAGATTATAAGCGTATTAAGGTTGTAAAATATTCTGTTCTGTAAAACTGAAATAGTCCTCCCCTGTGGTGTAGTAGTCAGTGTGATTAGCTGCTACCCCCGGAGGCCCGAGTTCGATTCCTGGCTCTGACACGGAATGTGTAGCATTTAGCCCATGTAAGTTCCTAACATAAAATATCATGATTGTACGGAGAGGTTAAAACACAGTGCCAGCATATAGCCTACTTCTATCGAAAGAGCCTGCATGGCGCCGGCATGTAGGCTTCTCCTGTTGAAGGAGCCCGTACAAGGTTTAACACCCCTCTATCAACAGCCCTTACTTAATGCTGGCTTTTTGCACGCCCTCGAAACTACCTAAGAATGTAATATACAATAGTAGGGAGAGGGTAAAACCCGGTGCCGGCACATAGCCTACTCCTACCGAGAAGCCTGCACATAGCTTAACGCCTCCATCCGACAAATGAATCACCCTCAACACTCTTGTACTCACAATCATTTTCGAAGGAGTCTGCATAAGGTTTAACGTCCTCATCAACAACCCTTACTTAATGCTAGCTTTTTTTTGCACACCCCGCCTCTTAGATCATACACCATAGTTTTACGACCGGTTGCCCTTCCTGACTAGGATTTTAAATCGCAGTATACGCGATAAATTTGTTATAGCGGGTTTTATAACTAGATATCCCGGTACCGGCACATAGCCTACTCCTACCGAAGAAGCCTGCACAAGGCTTATTGCCTCCATCCGACAGATGAATCACCCTCAACGTCTTGTACTCAAAATCATTTTCGAAGGAGTCTGCACAAGGTTTAACGCCCCTATCAACAGGCCTTACTTAATGCTAGCTTTTTTACACTCCCGCCTCTTAGATCATACACCATAGTTTTACGACCGGTTACCCTTCCTGACTAGGATTTTATATCACAGTATGCGCGATAAATTTGTTGTAGCGGGTTTTAAAACTAGATGTACCGGTACCGGCACATAGCCTACTCCTACCGAAGAAGCCTGCACAAGGCTTATTACCTCCATCCGACGGATGAATCACCATCAACGTCTTGTACTCAAAATCATTTTCGAAGGAGCCTGCACAAGGTTTAACGCCCCCTATCAACAGCCCTTACTTATTGCTGGCTTTTTTGCACACACCGCCTCTTAGATCATGCACCATAGTTTTACAACCGGTTACCCTTCCTGACTAGGATTTTAAATCGCAAGAATTTGTTTTAAGACTAGTTGCCCTTACTCACGCAAAACTGGCAGTATCTAGCCTCTTACATCATACACTATTGTTTTCGACCGGTTGCCCTTCCTGACGTCAAAGAACTCGGATTAAGAATCTGTTTTACAACTTCTAACACGAGAATCGGGGTTTTACAGCTAGATGCTCAAAGCAGTATCTAGCCTCTTACATCATACACTATTGTTTTCGACCAGTTGCCCTTCCTGACGTCAAAGAACTCGGATTAAGAATCTGTTTTACAACTTCTAACACGAGAATCGGAGTTTTACAGCTAGATGCTCAAAGCAGTATCTAGCCTCCTACATCATACACTATTGTTTTCGACCGGTTGCCCTTCCTGACGTCAAAGAACTCGGATTAAGAATCTCTTTTACAACTTCTAACACGAGAATCGAGGTTTTACAGCTAGATGCACTTCTTAGATTTTAAATCGCTGAATCACGAACTATTGTTTTACAGCCGGATGCCCTTCCTGACGCAAAACTAAGATTTTAAATCGCAAGAATTTGTTTTAAGACTAGTTGCCCTTCCTGATGCAAAACTAGCAGTATCTAACCTCTTACATCATACACTATTGTTTTCGACCGGTTACCCTTCCTGACGTCAAAGAACTCGGGTTAAGAATCTATTTTACAACTTCTAACACGAGAATCGGGGTTTTACAGCTAGACGCTCTTCTTAGATTTTAAATCGCTGTATCACGAACTATTGTTTTACAGCCGGATGCCCTTCCTTACGCAAAACTAAGATTTTAAAACGCAAGAATTTGTTTTAAGACTAGTTGCCCTTCCTGACGCAAAACTGGCAGTATCTAACCTCTTACATCATACACTATTGTTTTCGACCGGTTGCCCTTCCTGATGTCAAAGAACTCGGATTAAGAATCTGTTTTACAACTTCTAACACGAGAATCGGGGTTTTACAGCTAGATGCTCTTCTTAGATTTTAAATTACTGTATCACGAACTATTGTTTTACAGCCGGATGCCCTTCCTGACGCAAAACTAAGATTTTAAATCGCAAGAATTTGTTTTAAGACTAGTTGCCCTTCCTGACGCAAAACTGGCAGTATCTAGCCTCTTACATCATACACTACTGTTTTCGACCGGTTGCCCTTCCTGACGTCAAAGAACTCGGATTAAGAATCTGTTTTACAACATCTAACACGAGAATCGGGGATATACAGCTAGATGCTCTTATTAGTTTTTAAATCGCTGTATCGCGAACTATTGTTTTACAGCCGCATGCCCTTCCTGACGCAAAACTAAGATTTTAAATCAGAAGAATTTGTTTTAAGACTAGTTGCCCTTCCTGACGCAAAACTAGCATTATCTAGCCTCTTACATCATACACTATTGTTTTCGACCGGTTGCCCTTCCTGACGTCAAAGAACTGGGATTAAGAATGTTTTACAACAAGTTGCTCTTTCTAACATGAGAATCGGGGATTTACAGCTAGATGCTCGCTGGATGCCCTTCCCGACGGCATAAGTTGCCAGGATTTGAATCAGGGTATCCATCATTGTGTCTGACTTGCAAGCTCACGCGTATTTTGTTTTTGCTGAGATATCATGCTAATTCCGTACGCCAGCTAGAGCAGAAACTCGCAGTACTGCGTCTATTTCGTCTTACAACTTGGAGGAGACAACATGTGTACATATAATTTATGATCTTTCACCCCCCAATATTTTTTTAACATGTAAGTATGTAGTATCTCGCAACATTCTTATCCGTGTGTGTATCAGTGTTCTAGTCGTGTTGCAATTACTAAGCGAGTGACCCGAGCGAGTTGGCTACGCAGTGTGCTTTCTTGATTTTCGTATGACATATATCAGTGCATTTGCAATTACTAAGCGTCTTAGCAGTGCGATGAACGAGTTAGCTACGCGGTATAGATTTTTTTATTTTCGTACTAAGCAAATCATTTGAAGTGTTGCCGAGTTAGCTATGCGATATGTGCACAGTGTGTTTTTGATTTTCATACTAGGCAAGTGATAGGCGAGATAGCTATGCGATATGTGCACAGTGTGTGTTTTACACTAGGTAAATCATTGAAGTTGTACTTTTGCTCTGAACACATCAAACAATGTTCTTACAGTGTTCGATTCTAGTCTTGCTGTGCTTCAATCTAATTTTCTTAGAACAAAGGTATCCCCTAACATGTTGTATCGGATCGCATGTTAAGGTTAACGACATCGAGTGGAGTGTTCGATTCTAGTCTTGTTATGTTTCAATCTAATTTTCTTAGAACAAAGGTATCCCCTAACATGTTGTACAGTGTTCACTTCTACTTGTTTAGTGATCTGAACACATCAATCAATTCTCTGATCACATGTTGCATCGAGTGCAGTGTTCAATTCTAGTCTTGTTATGTTTCAATCTGATCTTCTTAGAACAAAGGTATCCCCTAACATGTTGTACAGTGTTCGGTTCTACTTGTTTAGTGATCTGAACACATCAATCAATGTTCTGATCACATGTTGCATCGAGTGCTGTGTTCAATTCTAGTCTTGTTATGTTTCAATCTGATCTTCTTAGAACAAAGGTATCCCCTATCATGTTGTCCAGTGTTCGGTTCTACTTGTTTAGTGATCTGAACACATCAATCAATGTTCTGATCACATGTTAAGGTTAACGACATCGAGTGCAGTGTTCGATTCCAGTCTTGTTATGTTTCAATCTGATCTTCTTAGAACAAAGGTATCCCCTAACATGTTGTACAGCGTTCGGTTCTACTTGTTTAGTGATCTGAACACATCAATCAATGTTCTGTTCACATGTTAAGGTTAACGACATCGAGTGCAGTGTTCAATTCTAGTCTTGTTATGTTTCAATCTGATCTTCCTAGAACAAAGGTATCCCCTAACATGTTGTACAGCGTTCGATTCTACTTATGTAGTGTTCTGAACACACCAAACAATGTTTTAATACATGTTGTATCGAGTACAGTGTTCGATTCTAGTCTTGATCACTTATTTTGTGTTCTGAACACATCAATCAATGTTCTGATCACATGTTGTATCGAGTACTGGCTGTCTCATAAGGAGCTATGTATAACCGCCATCTTGCGCAAGCATCCCAAGGGCGTCTATGTATAGCGATCATCTCGCATAAGCACCTTTAAGGAGTCATGTACAGCCACCATCTTATGCAATTAGCGTCGAGAGATGGCTGCTGTAGAATTTTTCTTTTTAAATTATCCGCCACCATTTTTCAACTAAAGAGTGTAGCACTGAGGTTTGCGATGTAAGATGGCGGATGACAGCTGACAAAAAGCGCGTGAGTTTGTTTACTAAACAAGAGCACGTGGAATTTGCCGCCACCACAGTTCAACTAAAGATGGCAGCACGGTGCTCTCTTGATTAAAGGTAGCGGATGACAGCTAACAGAACTTTTCAAATTAACCGCTACTACAGAGAGCAGCACGGTGCTCTGTGGATTAAAGATGGCGGATGACAGCTGACGAAATTACCCGCAGCACAGTGCTCTATTGATTAAAGATGGCGGACGACAGCTGTCAAAAAAGCACGTGGCTTTGTTTACTAAACAAGAGCACGTGGAATTTGCCGCCACCACATTTCAAAGGTATCTAGCTAAAGAGTACAGCACTGAGGTTTGTGATGCAAGATGGCGGATGACAGCTGTCAAAAACCACGTGGAATTTGTCACCGGTACAAAGAGGGCAGCACGGTGCTCTCTGGCGGTTGACAGCTGTCAGAAAAGCACATGGGTTTGTAAAGCGTGTAGAATTTACCACCACCACATAGAGGGCAGCACGGCGCTCTCTGGATTAAAGATGGCGGATGATAGCTGACAAAAAAGCGCATAGGTTTGTTTCCAAACATGAGCATAATGAATTTGCCGCCACTACATTTCAAGCTAAAGAGTGCAGCACTGAGGTCTGCGATGCAATATGGCGGATGACAGCTGTGACGTACCACATTTCAAGGTAAGTAGCTAAAGAGGGCAGCACGGTGCTCTCTGGATTAAAGATGGCGGATGACAGCTGCACGTGGCTTTGTTTCCAAACAAGAGCACGTGGAATTTGCCGCCACCACATTTCAAACTAAAGAGTGCAGCACTGAGGTTTGCGATGCAAGATGGCGGATGACAGCTGTGACGTACCACATTTCAAAGGTAAGTAGCTAAAGAGGGCAGCACTGTGCTCTCTAGATTAAAGATGGCAGATGACAGCTGCACGTGGCTTTGTTTATCTCACGCTAGTGAGGTTAAGTTGGTAGCACTAAGGTTTAGGCCCGCCAAGATGGCAGCACTGCCGATGACAGGTGACGAATTTTACATCTACTACGATAAAGAGGGCAGCACAGTGCTCTGTGGTTTAAAGATGGCGGATGACAGCTGTCAAAAATCCCCTGGCTTTGTTTACCACACGCTAGTTAGGTTAAGTTGGTACCACTAAGGTTTAGGCCCGTCAAGATGGCAGTACTGAGGTTAGCGATGCGTTGTTGTCTGTCAAAAAGCACGTGGCTGTCAAAAAACACGTGGATTTGTTTATCTCGCGCTAGTTAGGTTAAGTTGGTACCACTAAGGTTTAGACCCGTCAAGATGGCAGTACTGAGGTTAGCGATGCGTTGTTGTCTGTCAAAAAGCACGTGGCTGTCAAAAAACACGTGGCTTTGTTTACCTCACGCTAGTTAGATTAAGTTGGCACTACTGAGGTTTAGGCCCGTCAAGATGGCAGCAGTGAGGTTAGCGATGCGTTGTTGTCGATGACAGCTGTCAAAAAGCACGTGGCTTTGTTTACAAATTCAAATCTCCCGCCAAAATTCAAATTTCCCGCCAGAATTCAAATTTCCCGCGGGAGGAGGCCGCCGAACCCGCTTATTATACTACTATTGTAAATATAAAAAACAGACCGCCTCCGTGGTGTAGTGGTTAGTATGATGAGCTGCCACCCCCGGAGGTCCGGTTTAGATTCTCGGCTCTGCCACAAAATTTGAAAAGTATTACGAGGGCTGGAACGGGGTCCACGCAGTCTCAGAACGTCAACTGAGTATAGGGGGATTCGATTTCCTCCTGAGTCATCCTGGATAAGGTTTCCCGTGGTTTCCCACTTCTCCTCCAGGCAAATGCCGGGATGGTACCTAACTTAAAGCCACGGCCGCTTCCTTCCCTCTTCCTTGTCTAACCCTTCCAATCTCCCCATACCGGCACAAGGCTCCTGTTCAGCATAGCAGGTGAGGCCGCCTGGGTGATATCCTTGTCCTCCTCCTCAGTTGTATCCCCAGACCCAAAGTAACACGTTCCAGGACACTGCCCTTGAGGCGGTAGAGGTTGGATCCATCCCTGAGTCCGAGGGAAAAACCAACCCTGGAGGGTAAACGGACTAAGCAAGAAAGAAAGAAAGAAAGAAAGAAAGAAAGAAAGAAAGAGAGGAGAAAAATAAGAACAAATAATAAAGTATTTGTAGAAATATAAAAAGTATGTATACAAAACATATAATTAAAAGAAAAATTGTGGAACAAATGAAAAGAAGGGAAAATAAATATCAAGATCGGATTCCTACTCGTAAACTTCAATTCCCAATGTCAATATGCTAGCGACTAAGCCACGGAGACAAGTAGGAAATATATGCGGGAGTAAGACTACTAAAGTTTGAGTATATATTTTAAACGTTAAATTTTGAACAAAATAAGTCCCACTACCAAAAACGCTCGAACAGGGCTAAAATATTTTTTGAATGATTTGCAGATCCTCAAAATGTCAACACTTCTTGAAAACCACATGGCGACTTCCGCGTGTCAGCAATGGATCCTACCTCTACCGGCTCAAGTGCCGTGTCCAGGGGCGTATGATATTTGGTTGTGGATACAAGTCAGGTTGAGGACCAGTACTTCGCCCAGGCAGGCTCACCTGCTGTCCTGAACGGGGGCCTTGTGGGGGATGGGAAGTTTGGAAGGGATAGACACGGAAGAGGTAAGGAAATGGCCGTGGCTTTACGTTAGGTGCCATCCCTGCATTTGATTGGAAAAGAAATGGGAAACCACAGAAAACCACTTCGAGGATGGCTGAGGTGGGAATCGAACGCCGTCTACTCAGTTGACCTTCCGAGGCTGAGTGGACTCCGTTCCAGTCCTCGTACCACTTTTCAAATTTCGTAGCAGAGCCGGGAATCGAATCCGGGCCTCCGGGTGTGGTAGCTTATCGCACTAATCACTACAGCACAGAGGTGTACGATACAAACTACTTTTAATTAGTGATTTTCCATTATCTCAGCGCAAGGCTTTTAACTATTTTTCCGTGCAGGAAGATGCTGAAAGTTAGGGCGCAACAGGCTTGTTAACATGAATACGACCGAGCTCGATAGCTGCAGTCGTTTAAGTGCGGCCAGTATCTAGTAATCGGGAGATAGTGGGTTTGAGCCCCACTGTCGGCAGCTCTGAGAATGGTTTTCCGTGGTTTTCCATTTTCACACCAGGCAAATGCCGGGGCTGTACCTTAATTAAGGCCACTTCCTTCCAATTCCTAGGCCTTTCCTATCCCATCGTCGCCGTAAGACATATCTGTGTCTGTGTCGGTGCGACGTAAAGCAAATAGCAAAAAAATAGGGTCATCAGTCTCGTCAAAATAGTATTAATAACAATAAGAGGAGAAATAAGAATTTTCTTTTTGCTCATTTATATTACAAACAGGTCTTATTACAATGGTTGGTTAGGGCTAAGACTGTGGCATTACTTAAGATACAGCTTCAGCATTTGCCTCGTGTGAAAATGGGAAACCATCTAAAAAGGTGTTCAGGGATGCCAACAGTACGGATCGAACCCACGTTCCTCGAAAGCAAGTTCTCAGCCATGCGACCCAAACTGCGTGGCCAACTCACTCGGTAATATTAAAAGTATAGGAAAGGAGGCATATGCAAGTAACATCTTTAGCAGTTTCTCATCAAAGTTGCCACATTTCGAATCCCAGCCATACAAGTACATTTTTAAATGGAATTGTTTCACCCTATAGTTCGTATTTCACGATGGCCCGCAGGTCACGTCGTATATAATAATTCGAAATATCGTGATACATTTTATGTACGAGGGCTGTAAGTAAAGTATTGGTAATATTGATAGAACGCAACATTTAATGAACTGACAAGTGCAATTACGTTCCTTCAATGCAGTCAGCCGCAAAGTCTATTAGGTTTTATCAGGTGACTGGAAGCCGTTGGGGACTGTTTGGAAGGCGTTCAGCGACGGAGTGACCTACTGTGCGGAGTACAGATGCCATGTCAGGCCTTGGAGGGATTCCTTCAACTTCAGAAACAGCTCGAAGTCACTAGGACTCATGTCCGATGAGTGCGGAGGGTGTTCCAATATCTTCCAATGCCACCGTTGCAATAACATGACACCGTTCGTTATCATGCAACACGATAGGGCGATCGTCTCGCAATAATCGTGGACGTTTGTGCCACAGAGCCGGATGCGGATGTCGCTTCAGAAATCGACAATAGTGATCATTGTTGACAGTTTGTCCCTCAGGCACAGCATGCGTAAGAATAATACCCCCTTAGTCGTATGCCACAATCAGCATAAACTTCACCCGACTGGGTTCCTGTCGAAATGTCTTTGGAAGTAGCGGCCCTCGGTGACGCTTTTCATTCGATTGACGCTTTAAATCCAGGTTCGTGCGCACGTCTCATCAATGGCGACAATACACTGCAGAATTGCGTCTCCTTCGTTGCGGTACCTGTCCAGGTTGATGCCAGCCAGTGCATACCGATGCCATTTCCGTACGTCGGTGAGTTGATGTGGAATCCAACAGGACGCAATTTTCCTTATCTTAAGACATTTCGTCAATACGTGCTACACCGTTTGATGACTGAGTCCAACCTCTACGGACTCAGTCTATCGAGGGTCACTCACGATGTCAATCCGATCTTGACGATTTCACAGCTGTACGGTGCAATTCGCATTTCATTCCGACCCACATCAAATGTATTGATCCATGGTGCAACCGTCCTATACCGCAATGCATTCTCGCCAAAGGCTTCACGTAATCCTCGATAACATTCAGATGAATTTTTGCCACGGGAAACCTCCATTTTAATCCACCAATGCTGATCACCTTTTGAACACATGCTTTAGAGCAGTGAAATCGACACTCTTCACTTCAATGCCACACTGCAACAACACTTAATCAAGGGCACGGACGAGTCCATCTTACTCCTAGCCCTTTCAAGACCTATCTGAGTTGCAGCGACGTGGGGTAAATGGTAAAATAAATAAAATAATACAATCGAGCAGTTCATTCTGTGGAAAATTAACCTCAATTCCATGAATAAGTAAGAATCGTCGCTTTCAGGTGCGGATTACTTGCTTCGGTCGTATGTACAACCATAGTTTTACACTTCTCTTCCTTCTCAGTTCTAAAGCGATGCCTTAATTAAATATTTTCTTGATTCTGTTTATTCCAGTCTGGAAAGACTTTGTTTTAGTCGTAAGACTGCAGCAATTGGAAAGTATGCTCTGAATCTTTCACCTCATCCTCACCATAAGGGGAAATCATAATTACATGCCTAGTAGTGTTGACGTTTATGAGATTGTACAAATATTGAGTGTGAATTGATGGATTCTGATGATGTTCTTTTCAGAAACTAAACATATCATTCCTTGTTTAATAGCGTGCGTTGTAATTCCTTGTTTAATAGTGTGCTTTTTAACAGGTAGGTTAGATTTTAATATTGATATTGAACTTGTACGTTCTACAGACTGGAATAGGCTACGTTTTACATTTAACTGAGTAGACAGTGTAAAGTTTGATTTCTTTGAAATCATTTAAGAAAAGGCTAGGAAAACAACAGATAAGAAATCTGCCACCTGGGCGACCGCCCTAAATGCAGATCAGTACTGATTGATTGATTGACTGAAGTATCCTTCCTTCTTAACAACAAATAAAAAGAAAAACTCCATGAAAAGTGTCCAAATGTATAGGCTATTCATAGATCTTAATAACGTTCAGTTTATAAGAGAAATGTTAAGTGTGTTATCCACATGAGTTCGAACTGAACAAGCCGTAATTTATGTCCTTACATTCCAGTATTCTAATTCATAACTGTATCTTCTGTAGGTATCTGCTTTGTCACAGCTCGCGTACCAAACGTACGTCCTCGAAACATGTTCGCGACCTGCACAGGAAGGATACAGTTGCTTGACTTCACCGCCTTCTGGTGGCAGTTGGCATCTACGACGGGATGGCGGGAAGGACATGTCCAACGTTTCCTGCCGCCCTGTACGCTGCACGGAAGCATGGCCCTCTGCTGCACATAGCTGTTGCCCGAGGGCAGCCCGGTTGTGCATGCCTGTGTTAGTACGATGTTAAGACACTAGTAAAAACGCTGTAAAATCTTTATCACTGTCTGAAATAAAGAGAATGATACAAGTGTAATTCAGATAGCAATTTTCACAACTGATTATTTATTTATTTATTTATTTATTTATTTATTTATTTAATTTATTTATTTATTTATTTATTTATTTATTTATTTACTAGCTGATATACCCGTGCTTCGCTACGGGATTGGATTCTCAGAGAGACTGACCTTGTGGTTTTCCTAACTGAAGTCAACATAGGTCATTACAAAATGTCGGTAGGAAAGTAGCGATTAAAAGCAATGATATCATATGAAATACTCGATCAATGAAAAACCGCACATTTTCTCACTTTTAACGAACAGGACTACGTTGCGATCTAACAGTCAAAAGTTCCAGAGCTGGAATGATCAAAGCTGCAGGTAGCCGTGATCCGTGAACACCCTTCGTCTTTTTTCGGCAGGGAGGGGTCGAATAGTGGAGACTACCACGGCATAAACTATGCCCTTCTACTAATCTGTTTCCTAGGAGTACCCGATGAGTCGGAAAATCTTAATTCACTACACTGGCGGTGGAAAAATCTATCTGACTTGGAGACAAATTTTTCCTCCAAGCAAGAGGAGAAACCCACTCTTTACTGCTAATTTGGAATAAAATGAATGTAGAATTTAATGAAAGTAAAGAGGAAGAAGCTGTATTTAAGAAACGGCTCTCTTCAGGGTCGAATTTTGAGTTATTTAGTGAATTGTGGTGCTATAATTGGAATAGGCCTAAATTGTTATTCTATACCAGTTATACTACTACTACTATTACTACTATTGCTGCTGCTGCTACTACTAAGTGAGCCTTTGCCTTAAGTATGCACACTGCTCATTCTAAACAGAGCATCAGATTAGGGATCGCATAGTTGGAATACTATGATGAACCTGTGTGTTACGTACCAGTTGTACCAGAGGAATGACATGCTAAAGAAGAAATTTTTCTTACTCCCCAGCTACTTCCCGCTAATATTCAGTCAGGCTGTTGTACTCGGTACGCAGCAGTAATCCCATCTATCGGAGTTGAGAGGCAGCATATGAGACAAAGAACATCACATCAAACAATGGTCAATGTAATGTTACTGTTGATCAACGCTATGCACTTTTGATATTGTAGGTCTTCACGTTTAGTTTTCTTCTGACTCTGAAATACCACACTTACCATAGTCGGTACGGTAAAACTAAGACATAAATTATCGGAAATTATATTCCCTATAACTTTTGTTACGTAATACTTTTCGATAGCACCAATAACATAGGTATTTAAAAATTACATTTTAGGCGCCTTCCCCTAAACTACAATTTCATCCAGGGTGAATAAATTTGTTTATAGCTTAGACTGCTGTTTCTCACTCCCCAACTCTATATAACGATTTTCATTAAATTCAGTTAACCCATTTTCTCGTGGCTCGGCGTTGATATAGACTTAGCAACAAAATTACAATTTCATGAATATCTGTGTTACCACAGTCGGTACTGTAAAAATGTATAAGACATGAATGGTCGGAAATTTAATTCTATATAACTTTGGTTATGTAGTATTTATCGATACGACCATTAATAATTTAAATATTTGAGAATTAAATTTTAGGCCTTCCCTTAAACTACCATTTCACTCAGTGTGAATAGAATGATTCATAGCCTAGATTATAACGGATCACTCTCCGACTACGCATGCCAATTTTCATTGAGATAGGACCACTCATAACGTAAATATTTAAGAATTACATTTTTGACCTTCCCCTAAACTACCATTACACTCAGCGTGAATAAAATTATTTATATCCTACATTATAGCGACTCATTCCTCGGCTTTGAATACCAATTTTCATTACGATACGACCACTAATAACATAAATATTTAAAATTACATTTTAGGCCTTCCCCTAAACTACCATTTCCATCAGCGTAAATAAAATTATTTATGACCTAGATTGTAGCGACTTATTCCCAGACTTTGCATGTCTATTTTCATTAAATTCACTTCAGCCGCTTTCTAGTGATGCGTGTACGTACAGATAGACAGACAGACAGACAGGAATTACGGAAAAGTAAAAAGTGCATTTCCTTGTTACTGTGGACATGACCGATACAGAAATACCATGTTTTTCAAATTCTGAGCAATGTACAGACAAAACTCTTATTTATTTATTTATTTATTTATTTATTTATTTATTTATTTATTTACTTATTTATTTATTTATTTATTTATTTATTTATTTATTTATTTATTTATTTATTTATTTATTTATTTATTTATTTATTTGCGGCGTTATAAAGTGGCGAAGTCAGGACTCATTGGCCCTCTCTTAAATTCTTACAGTATTAATTTAAAACATCATGATAATTACAGTTAATGAGATAAGGCAAGTTAATCAGAAAAAGAGTAACAATAGTACAATTAATTAAGATTACTATCGATGAATATATTTATAGGATAAATAGGGAATAGACAATAACGGACTACTATCAAATTAATAACTAAAGAGTGTACCCACTGGCTAGCTTAAAGTAAAACTTATATGATGCAAATTGAAATGAAATGAATATTACTATGTTACACTGTGAGTTCCCCAAAAACCACGTTACTCTGTTATCTATTTATATGAACAGTGCATGGTCTAGAATGAGAAGAGTTAAAACGTAAATGGGACAGCCTAGGATACCTAAACTTTCTTTCTATATTTCTTAATCCATTTACCCACCACGTTTGGATTTTCCCCTCAGACTCAGCGAGGGATTTCACCTCTACCCTCTGAAGGGCAGTGTCCTGGAGTGTGATAATCTGGGTAGGGGAAACAACTGGGAAGGAAGACCAGTATATCGCCAAGCCGGACTCACCTGCTATGCTTGACAGTGTGGCGTTTATATTGTTTATTTGGGTATGGGTATGGGTATGGGTGTGTATGTAGGTAAGGTATGTACACTCAGAATAATCTCGCAATACACCAGAGTGGAAATGGTAAGTCAATATACCAACAAAACAATCACGATGATAGAAGAATATAACCAAGGCATGAACTTGGACACTAATCCGACTAACGCAGTAACATAAACACCAATCTGTGCAAGTGATGGCATGCCACGAAAAAGATTTACAACTCTCCAGAAAGGTCCATACATGCACAAGTACTCAGATTCCAATTTTCAAAGTGAAGGGTTTCAGCAGAGCGCGTAGGAAAGCATTTTACTGTGTCCATTTTTTCAGAGGAACCCAAGGTAAGTACAGATAATTAAAGGACATGGAAATGCGCGTGATAAAAATCAGGGAAAAAGAAGGAACAGTTTTTTCATAACAGTAATATATTAGCACAAACACCAAGAAGGATTTTTACAAGCCAAAGAAAGTGAAACAGATAATAAAGAACCCAACAATATTTTAAAGATTAGATACTTCTGATTTCCAAAAAACATATGGGACGACCATTTAACAACACTAATTTCAATTTAAAGAAAACAGTTAGACTCGAGGCAAGATAAATTTTACAATAGTTTACATTGGGAGTATCCTACAAAACGGTAAACAGATATTACCCATTAATACGAAAATTTTAAGAAAATTTTGTAAGGCATTTAGGACACTGTACAATAGCAAAAGTAGAAGAAAAGATAAAACCCGGGACAGGAACGTGGGGAAAAAGGGAAGGACGTGAAAGAGAACAGTACCTAAGGCTGGTAACAGGGATTAGGAAAAAATAGAACCTACGAGCATTGATGGAATTCAAATTTTCTAACAGAAGCTAGGCGTTAATAAGATTACAATTAGTCCTATTCTTGCGTTTGTTCACCAAGTCTATTAGAATCCAATGGTTCATATCACAGTAGATATTCACTTAATAGAAAGCCAAATTTTGAAAAAGGATCGTAATGCAGTTCCAAGAAAAACACCACTGTCAACAGCACAGACACGCAATATTATTAGCGTGAACAGCCATTAGTAGCCAGTACGGCATGACGAAATCAGGAAGTGCAGCATTAAAAAGAAATTGAAGTATGGCAAGGGAATATAAATTTTAAGTTCGCTCACCCGTCCAGCAGTCCTTGAGCTTCAATCATGAACAATAAACACCATTTAAAAAGAAACATTGCACACGGACCAGCCGCTAGCGTAAGTAAAATAAAGTCCTCCCTCCACACAAGTCGTCGTCTTCATCCAACTCGCCGATGAAGCCCAGAGCAGGCGTATTTATATTCCGTTGGAAACGTCCAGAAAAGACGAGAGCAGAAGGTACACATTGCACAGCGAGGCGGTAGGGGAAGAAAGGAGGGAGGGTAACCAGCACGAACAGTACAAACTGGACGGGCGAAGAGAGCACACACACAGAGGTTAGTAGCAGGATGTCGAGCGTAGCAGACGTAGAATCACGTAGAATAGTTGAAAAATTTGGAGCACGTTATAAGAGGGGCCTTACGGAGGATGGGAAGATTAGAAAGGATAGACAAGGAAGAGAGAAGGAAGCGGCCGTGGCCTTAAGTACCTTCCAGGCATTATCCTGGAGGAGAAATGGGAAACCACGAATGGAAAACCACTTCGAGGATGGCTGAAGTGGGAATCGAACCCTTCTCTACTACTCAGTTGACCTCCCGAGGCAGAGTGAACGACCTTCCAATCCTCGTAACACATTTCGTGGCGGAACCGGTAATCGAACACGGGCCTCCGGGGGTGGCAGCTAATCACACTAAGCAATACACCACAGAGGCGGACTACTTAAAATATAATACGTAATAGTTTTGGTTTCATTCACACACCATTCTCACTTACATTCATTCAAGTCAACTGTATGTACTCTGGAGTAATTTACGGCAGGCTGTTTTAAACGTCCCAGACGAGGAAGCATTTTTAAGATCTAAGGGGATCATATGTCATAACCTCGAAGCAGTGACCAGGAATGAATGGCTGTAGGTATTTGTTCGATGCGGTGCTATTTCAATTAGTGATCTGGAATGAGTATGAAGGAAGAAACCTAGAAATGGATGATAGAGAGGTGGGACTGTTTGTAGAAAGCAACTGATAGACGAGAGTCATTTGATGGGATTTGCTTCAGTCTTTTCAAACGTAACCATATAACTTTATGTATGAGCATTCTGTCGGAACTGGTGAGCAAACCGGCTAAGTCATGTCAAAATAAAGAGCATTGCCTTATTTCAAGATAATTCCTTTATTTTCCGACGTAACAACTGAAGTTCTTCAAACATTTATCATGTCTCCCGTCGTTGACGACAGAGAGTGGTTTATGTTCGTTGAGCACCTTCAGCTCATACACGTCTGTTCTTCTGTACCATTTCATCAATGACATAAACGAATGTGTATGATGCTGATGATGGTAAATCATTCTGCACTTCATCTTTCACAGTCTTTTGAGCCCCCGCTAATTCACGGAACCACTTATACGATAGGCAGGCTCTCCAGTGAATGTTGACAGATTCTGTGCTTTTGTCTGCAGAACACTGTTCACTATACAGACCTCCTCCCCTTACCACTACTTGAGTAATTTCGCCAATTTGCAAAAGTCGCAGTGTCAATGTTCTGTTTTACTGACTTGTGCATATGAGTGCAATCTGTCGATGTGACTATAAACTATCGGATACTAAAGTTCGGGCTAGCTCTATTTCTTCGTTTCTAAGCAGTAAGTAAACTCGTGTCCTCATCCCGAGGTGGTGCAGCTCTTTTCAGGCACACCCCCATTGGAGGAGAACTGCATGTACCATTTCAACCACAGACCAGCCCTCCTGCCATTCTTAAATTTCTGGCAGTACCGGGAATCGAACCCGGGCCCCCGAGGACGGCAGCTAATAACACTAACCGTTACACTACGGAGGTGGACTTCTAAGCAGTGAAACAGGGAACGTTTCGCTCCTAACAAATTACTTTAAGTAGGAAGGAAATCATATCCCTTCTTCTTTCAGTCTGCAGTCATCCACTCCCGAACGTAGTCTTTTTTTCTCTCGAATTTCCTGCATGATGCTCGGTTTATTGCTATAGGGGGCCAGTTATTTTCTTTATAGTTTCGGACGTAATTTGTTGCGTTTAGAGTTTTAAGTGGACTCAATTTTCAGTGGTAAATAATAAACGTAAAAACCTTCCATAACTCTTGATTTATTTTCTAGGGTGCTTAAGACATACCCATAATGTACATTATGTTAAGCTAATTTGTTAGTTAGTTTTAATACCGGTACATATATTTTAGCCCTCAGAATGCAGCGTAAATATGCATACAGGGTATCCTTGGAAAAGGTTCCGAAATTTACAAGGGATATTACGCAATAAACGAGGGAAAAATGGTGCTATAATCATTGGTCGCAAACCCGGTATTTTCGGAGTTATGGTCCGCTACGACTGCTATCAATGATCACGATGTTCCAATAATTTACGTAGGATCATATGCAACAAAAGACGGGACGTAAATATGTTCCTACATAAGCATTCGTCGTAAACGACTGCAAATGTGGCACATGCATGACGGGGCACTGGCCCATTGTCATCGTAGAGTTACGCGACACCTAATACGGATCTTCCATGAGCGATGGATTGGTTGAGAAGGTCCAATACCTTGGCCTGCCCGATCCCCGGACACTAAACTTTTAGATTTTTGGCTTTGAGAACATGTAAAGATAATGGTGTATACGGTCTCCGTGAATGAATTGGAGTACTCGTGTTCAATGCCCGTGATACAATCCGGCTACACCCAGGAGTGTACCAAAGAATGCGTGATTCCATGCAACGTAGCGTGGAAGGCTGCATTGCGATGGATGGCGGTCACATCGCGCGCACCGAGTTGTGAAGAATAGATGAAAGACATGGTAATCCATGATGATAATATCAGCGGATGATAAAAAGTCATCTCCGTACAGGCCATGAAGACTCTTGGAGGGGTTTCCACTATCCTTAATCTCGGCACTTGTTGGGGTAGAGTGCTTAGTTCTACACCCGGCCGCCTTTGCCCCCAGGAATTTACCTGGTACTCATTCTTGTTGTAGGCTGAGTGAACCTCAGGGCCATATTCTCGTCCGTAAGTGGTAATCTCGTTCCTTAAACTTTTCGACTTTCTGAGAGATATTGAGTTTGCGACCAATGATTATAGGGTAATTTTTCCTTTATTTGTTGCGTGCTGTCTCCTCTGCAAATATTGAAAACATTTTTAAGGACAGTCTATATAGTGTGGATATCTTTTGTTATGCAGGCGGTGAAGTGACTTTTTAATCTCAGAAAACTAAATTAACTCTATTAATAAAGACAGCATATTACCATTACTTCGACTGTAAAAATAAACAGGGATAAACACTACGTAGCACACATTTCCTGTAATTTACATGCAGTAAATTTCGGTGATTGGTTGTAATATGTCAGTGAAGATCCACTTTCTCCACTCTTACCTTGAGTTCATTTCAATCAATTGTGGCATTTTGAGTGACGAGCTTGGAGAGCTTTTCTGTCAATACATTTCAACGGTTGAAAGGAGATACCAGGGCAATTGAACTCATCTACGCTTGCAGACTGTTGCTTGAATGTGCTGCCTCAGAAGTTGGCTACAAAGGAAAATCAGAGAAACAAAAACGCTCCACTGAATAGGTAAATGGTTAAGAGTGCATGGGGTTGAGTTCAATACATACAAATATCTTAATCCTTAAATGCATAGCAGTGCATTTGTGCAAAGGGGAATGTACTTGCTTGTAATAATTGCTTTACAAGTTAGCGAGTGTGGGGTCACTAGGGGTCACTAGTGTGTTTAAAATTAATAATATTTTATTTTATGTTTTTTTCTTGCTAATCAGCTGGAGTCAAGTATAATTTAAACAGTTAAGGGGAAACAAATAAAATGCTGTTTACCTCAAAGTATTCGTGAGCAAGAAAATTACTAAGATTGAATGGTGGCAGCAGCGACAGTAATCGTATAGTCTTGCATATACAGGTACGTAAAGTGTTCAAAACTCTTAAAATTTTGACTGACCCAAATAAATAAAAATTATTAATTTTCATTCTTTCTTAATCTGCTTACAATCCAGGGTTAGGTTTTCCCTCGGACTCAGCGAGGGATCCCACCTCTACTGCCTCAAGGGCAGTGTCCTAGGGCGTGAGACATTCGGTCGGGGATACAACTGGGGAGGATGACCAGTACCTCGCCCAGGCGGCCTCACCTGCTATACTGAACAGGGGCCTTGGTGGGGGATGGAATGATTGGAAGGAGAAGGGAAGGAAGCGGTCGTGGCCTTAAGTTAGGTACCATCCCGGCATTTGCCTGGAGGAGAAGTGGGAAACCACGGAAAACCACTTCCAGAATGGCTGAGGTTGGAATCGAACCCACCTCTACTCAGTTGACCTCCCGAGACTGAGTGGACCCCGTTCCAGCCCTCGTACCACTTTTCAAATTTCGTGGCAGAGCCGGGAATCGACCCGGGCCTCCGGGGGTGGCAGCTAATCACACTTACCACTATAGCCCAGAGGCGGACATTAATTTTCACAAATAAATTATTAAATTTTTCTGATAACAATGTATAACTTTTGGAATGAAAAGCATTCGTATTTAAAAGAAGTAATAAATTACGCATTTAATAGTTGAAACTAAGAGCTAATGAAAGAGTTCTGATGTCATATTCATATTCTTTGACACCTATTTACTTGGAATTTACTATTTTGAACGTAGATTTACGTTCCTTACAACGGGTATATTGAAAGAAAAAGTTTTAAGACGCTTTTAGGGTTTGAGTAGAACGCGTATACCGAACAAGTTGGCCGTGCGGTTAGGGTCTCCCAGTTGTGAGTTCGTATTCATGAGATAGTGGGTTCGAACCCTACTGGCTGCAGCCCTGAGGATGGTTTACCGTGGTTTCCCAATTTCACATCAGGTATATGCCGGGGATGTACCTTCATTACGGCCACGGGCGCTTGTTTCCCAGTCCTAGCCCTTTCCTATCCTATCGTCGCCATAAGACCTCTCTGTGTCGGTGCGTCGCAAAACAAATTGTAAAAAAAAAAAAGACGTATATCGCCTTCAAAGTAAGGCATAATGTGTGTTAAATATGTGACGTCACACGCACATGGCGATGTGTTGACTCGCGCGCTCTGTCACTGTACTGTACCTTAGACAGCGCAGACAATGAAATAAGTAAGTCTACGAAATCCTCAAAACACTGCGGCTGTTGCAATAGTGACAGATTACCACAAATTTTGTTGAAACGGACAACTTGTATTTCTTTGTTGTCAGCGTTATCGGTAAAGCTTTATGGTCTGATACCGTAGTTATCCGATTCGAATCTAATTGACAAATAAGTTTTCGTTCTCAGACTGATGTTCGGGCGGGTAGGAGAGGTAGTAAAATTCAATTCCTGGGCACTAAATTACAGCGCGGAAAGCCTGTGTTCAATTTAAAATCCCTTCGCAGTACTTATTTGAAGTAAAGGCATATTGACGCTGATGATGGTATTCATCCGTCGCATAGGGACATTAATAATATGATAAATTTCGCACAATGTTCATTTAGTTCTTAAAGAAACTTGTCAAATAGGTTTGTCTTCTGTTGCACAGTATCAGATGATATCGGTCACAGTAAGTTCCGCATAATTTACACTTGCAGTTATCGTCCGCGTCATGGAAATTTATCTGTTAGGAATATCCGATGATGGAAACCGTGTACGGCATATCTTGTTAGTACATGACGTAGGTCATATCCGGCTTGTGTTTATAGGGTAATTTTTCCTTCATTTGTTGCGTCTTGTCTCCTCTGCAAATATTGGAACCTTTTTTTTAAGGACACTCTGTATAGTGTGGATATCTATTATTATGCAGGCGGTGAAGTGACTTTTTCATCCCAGAAATATGAATTAACTCTATTAATAAAGATAACATATTACCATTGAAATGAAATGTCGTATGGCTTTTAGTGCCGGGATATCCCAGAACGGGTTCGGCTCGCCAAGTGCAGGTCTTTCTAGTTGACTCCCGTAGGCGACCTGCGCGTCGTGATGAGGATGAAATGATGATGAAGACAACACATACACCTAGCTCCCGTGCCTTTGGAATTAACAAATTAAGGTTAAAATCCCCGACCCGGCCGGGAATCGAACCCGAGACCCTCTGAACCGAAGGCCAGTACACTGACCGTTCAGCCAACGAGTCGGACATACTACCATTAATTCGACTGTAAAAATAAATAGGGAGCCTTGAGCAAACCCCTTAGTGATATTCAGCAGGAATAATATGTTTACCGACACCGGGTTTCAAACCCATTCTACATCATTATCATCACATCATCATCATCATCATCATCATCATCACACACTACGCACTACATATCATGCCATCATCACACTGAAAACAGAAGGGCATTCACTCATGTACTGATCTTCGCTTCTGAGGCAGGGAGTAACTAATTCCTTGTTCAAAGGTACTTCGTGCAAACAAACAAACAAACAAACAAACAAACAAACAAACAAACAAACAAACAAACAAACAGCACTTCATGAAAGTCAATGAATCCGTATCCAAGTACCTAGGCATTAAAGCACTCATATTAACGAGATAGGACATTATCAAGGTCTGTTGTCGTATTCGACAAGTTAAATTACGATACTGCTTAAGTTACAAATTCCAGGATTAGGTGAGAAAATATTTGTATAGCGTACTACTGAGAAATCTGTTCCATGAGCAATATTACCTTTAATGTCCGGCTGCTTGGCTGAATGCTCAGTGTAGTGCTCTTCGGTTCAATGGGCCCCAGGTTCGGTTCCCGGCCGAGTCGGAGATGTTAATCTTAAATAGTTAATGCCATTGGCTCTTGGCCTGGTGTACTGTCGTCAACATCCCCACATCACGCATCCCTCACAACACTATCCTCCACCAAAATGACATTCAGTACCGGTCGGAGAGTCTGCCTTACAAGGCTAGAAAGAGCCACACGAAACTATTATAACATTCGTTTTCATAAACAGAGCTTAATAAAAGAGATAAAACGGCGTATTGTCTTAGGTCCAGCTGAAATGGTTAAACTCACTAAGATTAGGCAGACCGGGGTTATATCAAAAGCTACGAAGACACACTTCCTTAAATAACTAGTGTCCTAGGCCTTTCTTTATACGGCTGTGAGACCTGGACGACGAAAGCAAATGAAAAAATGGAATCGATGCCTTTGAGATGTGGTGCTGGCGGAGATTACTACGTTTACCGTGGACGGAAAGAATGCTTCCGTTATAGACGAACTACGCATCAAGGAACGTCCATCTTCCGATGTAAGTGATTGTTACCTCCAGTACCTTGGCCACGTTTTCAGAGGAGTAGAATGGAATTTTTCACAGACAATTTCGAAAGACAAAGTTGACGGCAGTAGACCACGAGGAAGACCAGAAAGTAGGTGGTTAGATCAAGTGAAGAAGATCAATCACCTACTTCTTTAGATTATTTGATTACTATTATGTTCCTTAGTCTGTCGAAACTAACGTTCAATCAATACATTTTTATAATCTGGAAAAGGAAACATGTGGTAACAGAATTATACCTGAAAAAGAGACAAAATACTGACATGTTTCGTTCCTGCAATGACATCAGATACTATCAAATAACATTAAAAAATATTTAAACAAAACATAAATACAAAATTAGGTTGTTTCTTTTTCACTCCTGTTACCATGTTTTCTTTTTCAGATTAGGCAGACCGGGGTTATATCAAAAGCTACGAAGACTGCTGGTGCTGTGCCTTAATTAAGGCCACAGCTACTTCCTTCACATTCCTAGCCCTTTCCTATCCCATTGTCGTCAAAAGACCTATGTGTGTCGATGCGATGTAAAGCAAAGTATGTTAAATTTATTGACAAAAGGTTTACCAAACACAAGGTAAATGATGAAATTAGTAGGTAATAAAATCTCAGTCAACTAAATAGGGAATGTTTACCTCGTAATTAACACATCAGCAGTAAAACAAACGAGCATATCTCCTACATTAGAGCGTACTCAATCACGTGGTGTGTGCGTGGTCAAAGGGCTGGATTACATCACGCACGTTTAAAAAGAATCTTGTGGTCATTTATATTTGACTGAGATATGTGGGCTACTTCACGCTAGAACTGCATTTACTTGTTTGTTTCCACGCCAAGGAATGTGTTATGAAATTACTCACTGCAGAATAAAACGCTGCTGGTGAATCAATGACCTCAAATATGTGGGAAAAAAATCGTTGTGCTGTAACGTCAAAAGCTTAACGGATATGATAATAATAATAATAATAATAATAATAATAATAATAATAATAATAATAATAATAATAATAATAATAATAATAAAAATAATAATTGTAGCGGGAGGTACACCTTAACTCCGCTCATTTAAATGAAGCGCCTTAATGAACTCTATCTATCCAACAAACGTGAAACTGCTATTGCTTGAAGCTGGGACATTAATCAGAAGATGAATAATTGAGAAGTTTATCATTTCTAAGTTTCCTAAACTGATTGGATTTATTTTGTTTCGTTTTGCTGTACATCAAGAAGTTTGGACATTTTTCCATAGATGCCATTACAAAAACGGAGGTGATGCACTCTGGTGCAAGGTAAAAGAAATTGTTATTGAAATAAATTTTGTGTTTATGGGTTTTCTCGAGTAAATTAATTTTCATTTATTTGTGTATATATTTCGAAGTTTGCAACACTTCTTTCTCATTTCTTTTATTATTAATCTGGCAAATAAGAATTCTCTGTAATTATTTTTCAACCCATCACAGGCTTCGTGTTGCTTTTTTTGGGTGTATATTTTTTAATTTGCCAATAAAATTGAGAGGGTGTGTCCGGATTAGTCCAGAATCCTCTCGAACTATCCCATCGGGTATATAAGCTGAGGCTTTTCTGGCTACCTTGTCTCATTGATCGTCGTCTTTCTGAGCGTGTGTGTTAAGACAGGAGGCGGGGCTCCTCATTCTTCGGCAGGCAGAACAACAGCCAAGTAATGGCCACCAACGTTCTATCTCTCTAGCTGTCTCCGCAAACTTATCCGAGGGGAAGGTTCGAATTTCTAACTATGTAACCAACCTTTTCTAAAATGTAAATTTTCGTTCGGTTAATGTAATATTTCATAAAGTCTTTAACAGTAAATCGTGGATAGAGAGTGCGTTTCCCTCTCGAGTTCCTCCTGCAACTTGGTTTGAGGTGACTACGATTTCGTAACTGTTTTTTCTTTCCTGTAATTTATTAAATTAACCTTCATTCGAGTCACCTCAGTAGCTTGGGATTAGCCCGTATCACTGGGCCGAGAGCCCCGTTAGGATTTTATTCCTCATTATCTGGGAGTGCAAGTGTACGCCTCCATTCATTTTGTGTACGGGCCATTTATTTAACCTGTTATTCTTTTTCCACGAAGGCCCAGTAGGTTGGGTACTAGATACCCTTGTGCGCTAACTTTTATTAATTGTTAATTGCGCCTAGAGAGGCTAGAGATTGTAAAGTTTTGTAATGTTGCCTTAAGCGGACTGTTAGAACTTGGTTAATGTCAGAGAGCATGTAAACTCCTTTCTGAAATTCCTGTAATATCGACGGGTGCCTTTGGAAGGCCGTAAATTGTTACTGTTGGAGCCTAGTGATCGTGAACACTGTGTATTGGGATTCATCTCTCCTTATCTGAAACTTAGAAATTTGGAGCCTGAAGCTCGATACTTGTAAATCAGGAGCTTGAAGCCCAAAATTGTTAAATTCCCTTTTCTGGGGTTCTCTATTTTACTATCCAAAGTTGTCATTGTTATTTCACTAAGTGAAAGATGGTTAAGTTTGTTTTTTGAAAAGAAATATAACCTTTTAAAGTTTTAATTCAAGTTTTGATATCGTAATTAGACCCATTAAACACCAGCACCTTCTTTCACCTCTTTCTGCTACACGGATAACCACGGAACAATAATAATAATAATAATAATAATAATAATAATAATAATAATAATAATAATAATAATAATAATAATAATAATAATAATAAAGCCTTACAGATGCAGCAATGCAAGTCAATCTTCTTGAAAAGACAGCCAACATGACAGGCTTGAGAATCTCTGCCGAGAAAACAAAATTTTTGACGAATATAAAAAGTGCCCCAAAGTTTGTAGTAACGGATATTGGTCAAATAGAAAAGGTAAAGAAATTCAAATATTTGGGTGAGACAATTCAAGAAAATGGTTTAGAAAAATCTGCTATAGAGGAGAGGATACAAAAGATGGAAAGAGCGTACGGTATAACTAAGAATACTTACAGCAAAAAGTAAAAAGTAAAATAAAATAAAGCACTACAATACAGTAGTGAAACCAGAATGCCTTTATGCCACTGAATGTCTAGCACTGAACTACAAGCTTGATAAATTAGAAATATTAGAAAGAAGAATTATAAGGAAAATATTATGTCCTCTAAGAATTGCAGAGTTTTGGAAATTAAGAAGTAACAATGAAATGTTCCAGAACATAGAAAACATATCAGAAACAATAAGAAAAAGGAGATTGCTATTTCTTGGACACATTTACAGAATGAATGACAATAATTTACAGAATGAATGACAATAGACTAACTAAACGAATCTTCAAGTACCTTTGGGAAAAGAAATCAACTACCACCTGGATTCAAGAAGTCAAGAAAGACCTGGAAAGGAACAACATACGAGAAGAAGAATTATTGGAAAGAAAGATTTTTAGGAAAAAATTCTTACAAATGGAAGGATTCCAAGGGAGGAAGGAAAAGAAAACAGGCACAAAGTGGACTGAAGACAGGAAAAAGAAACACAGTGAAACAATGAAAGAATACTGGCAGAAAAGGAAAGAACAACTAAGGAGGAACAATTGAAATTGTAACGTGGTCCTTAGAAGGCCGGAACGCAATAATAATAATAATAATAATAATAATAATAATAATAATAATAATAATAATAAAAATAATAATACTTGGTAATCACGCTCCAGACTATAGGCTCAACCTTTACACTGCGTATACAAGATAATACGGCAGCAGCAACGAACGCCAGGTATGAAACTCCAAAGCTTCGGAATCTGTCAATAGACAGTAGTGACTATTTAAACTTAAATTCACCTCAGTAGTAGCGTACGGTATCCAGTTAATGTGACGAAAACTGACTGTCCCGAATTTTCGAAAAATGGAAAATATCTGAAACGAATCCATCATAATATACAGAAAACCGATGTACACACACTATGGGCAATGAGTCATTCTTCTTGGAGGATATTAAGTCTGCATTTAGACCACCGGATACGGTTGCATCGATCGTGGTGCTAGAGAAATGATGACAGGATGAAAAGAAAATACCAGAAGAGTTTTTATACACTAAAGTGTAAATATCAGAGTCTGGGGAGGATCTAACTTCAAACTGCGTCACATACAGGGGGATGGAAAACAACATGAACCAAGTATGCGAGTGTTGGAGAGTTGGTTATACTGATAAGTAATCTGAAAGAAATTATTCGATATATCGCGCCGTCGTCATTTTATCGCCTGCTAAGTTTAGCCAATCAGATCACTTCGCGGGCAAATTCAAGTGTGTTTTGCGAGACGCTGTCGTTATATCTGCACGTGACTTAAGACAGGCTTGAGAGCGCCAATCGAAGGAAATATCTTTGCCAGGGGAGGGCTTTGAACACTGATCTCCGAGCTGAGAGGATCGCGCCATACCAAGTAGGCTATGGGGACACCAGTTGAAACTCACGGTGTGTTTATGCTTGATTCCTAAAATTCTACTTTCAAAATTACAAGTTTTTAGAACAGGACTAGGAATGATGACCAAAGCTCGTAGACTAAAATCTAATAAAAAGATACGAACCGAGCTTAATATTTCGTTTATTAGATCTGAGATCAACAAAATATATAGGCAAGTCAGTAAGTATCTCCGCCTCTGTGGTGTAGTGGTTAGCGTGATTAGCTGGCACCCCCGGAGGCCCGGGTTCGATTCCTGGCTCTGCCACGAAAATTTGAAAAGTGGTATGAGGGCTGGAACGGGGTCCACTCAGCCTCGGGAGGTCAACTGAGTAGAGGTGGGTTCGATTCCCACCTCAGCCATCCTGGAAGTGGTTTTCCGTGGTTTCCCACTTCTCCTCCAGGCGAATGCCGGGATGGTACCTAACATAAGGCCACGGCCGCTTCCTTCCCTCTTCCTTGCCTATCCCTTCCAATCTTCCCATCCTTCCACAAGGCCCCTGTTCAGCATAGCAGGTGAGGCCGCCTGGGCGAGGTACTGGTCTTCTCCCCAGTTGTATCCCCGACCAAGAGTCTGAAGCTCCAGTACACTGCCCTTGAGGCGGTAGAGGTGGGATCCCTCGCTTGTGTCCGAGGGAAAAGCCGACCCTGGAGGGTAAACAGATGATGATGATGATGATAATAAATATCTGAAATGTTGCTCTAATATTGTCTTTAGGTTGGCTCTATCGCGTAGTGTGCTCACCAGCCTCTAGATGGCACAGTTGTCTACGTCTGTGGTAGGTTTCACTTTCAGCGTTGCACTGTCGCGACGTCAAGATGGCCGCGCCACTCTCTGGTTTCACCATGAAAGAACAGTGTTCCGTAATCCGGTTTTTGTAGTCTGAGAAGCATGGCTAATGTGCCACGTCATCAACAGTTACTCGCCTGTTATTCTGGATCATATCACGCACTTGTTCAATATTGGCTGCTGATGGACGCCCGGATCTTTCCTCATGCTTCACGCTCGTGCGACCCCATTTGAATGGTTCAGTCCTTTGGTATAAACACTTCCCTGTGGCAAAACATTGTCCCCGTATTGTGCTGTAAGTCGTCTATGAATTTCCGCTCCTCGTACACCCTCTGACCACAACACACGGAATGCTGTTCTTTCTTGGTGCAAAGAGAGAGTGGCCCGGCCATCTTTACATCGCAACAGCGCTAAAACCTGCTACAGACGTGGACAACGGTGCCATGGTGAGCACACAACGCCACAGAGCTAACCTAAAGACTATTAGAGACCGAGCTCGATAGCTGCAGTCGCTTAAGGGCGACCAGTATCCAGTAATCGGGAGATAGTGGGTTCGAGTCCCACTGTCGCCACCCTGAAGATGGTTTTTCCGTGGTTTCTCATTTTCACACCAGAGAAATGCCAGGGCTGTACCTTAATTAAGGCCACGGCCACTTCCTTCCACTTCCTAGGCCTTTCCTATCCCATCGTCGCCATAAGACCTATCTGTGTCGGTGCGACGTAAAGCAAATAGCAAAAAAGAATATTAGAGCAAAATTTCCGATACTTGTTGACTGATCAAATCTAGAATCCACCGCAGCCCTTACCTGTTTTAAATTGGAAATCCAGCACTATTTCAGCCTTTTCCAAATTTTAAACCATTCTCTATATACTCGAAACCCAAAATTAAAACCCTGAAAGCCATAGCCTCCCTCCCCTCAACACATTCCGACCTCAAATGTATATAGCATAAAAAGCGAAGAGGAGGTATCTTCTCTGACCGGGGAGGGGGGCGGCAAAATACCGCCCCTCAGCCAGATCGACATCTCCCCTGCCAGTGCAGTAAAACAAAGATTTTTCTTTTCCGAATTATTGGGTATTATCCGAAACAGATGAGTAGAAGGCCATAGTTTTCGCCCTGGGTCTCTCATTTACTTGCCCGTAATAAAAAAAAGCCTGGGGCTGTCATCTTAAGAATAGAAATCGCGACTTACCACGGGCGAGAAAAGTTAAATATCTCGGCCTAGTTCTGGACAGGATGCTGTCGTGGAAATGGAAGTTAGACCGGGCCCTCCAGCGTGCTAAAGTCAAAGCAAGTACCTAGTGCCCTCTTCTGTTTAGTAAACACCTGAGTGACAATACCAAGCGCAAGCTTTATTTATCTTGTATATGGCCCATTCCACTATACGGGTGTGAAGCCTAGGGATACGTCCCAAAGACACCTCTGACATGGTTCCGGACTTTTCAAAACAAACTCTTGCGACGCATGACACACTCCCCATGGTACAAGTCCAATCACGAAATTCATCGGGTCTTGAATATCCCACCTTTACACGAGAAAATTTTAAATCAATCAATCAATCAATCAATCAATCAATCAATCAATCAATCAATCAATCAATCAATCAATCAATCAATCAATCAATCAATCTGCATCTAGGGCGGTCGCCCAAGTGGCAGATTCCCTATCAATTGTTCACCTCATATTTACATTTATTTATAATTTTTTAAACATTTTCAATGAACTTGGAGATTCATCGAACATTTCCCTCGATAATTTCTTTCAATCCCTTATTCCTGGTCCTATGAATGAATATTCACCCCAATCAGTCCTTCTGAATTCCAGCTTTATCTTCATATTATGATCTCTCCTACTTTTACAATTTCCACTCAAACTTATCCTTCTACCTATGTCATTCAACGCCAGCTCACCACTGGGAGCGTGAAACATACTGCATAGTCGAGCATTTCGTCTCCTTACTCTCAAGTCTTCCCATCCCAAAGTTTCAAACATTTTACTAACACTACCCCTTTTTCGGATATCACCCAGAACATATCTTGCTGCTTTCCTTTGAATTTTTTCTACAGTAGTTCTAGTATCAAGTGCCGGACCCGTGGTGTAGGCGTAGCGTGCCTGCCTCTCGCCCGGAGGCCCCGGGTTCGATTCCAGGCCAGGTCGGGGATTTTTTCTAGACCTGAGGGCTGTTTCGAGGTCCACTCAGCCTACGTGATTAGAATTGAGAAGCTATCTGACGGTGAGATGGCGGCCCCGGTCTCGAAAGCCCTGAATAAGGGCCGAGGGGATGAGTCGTGCTGACCGCACGACCCCTCGTAATCTGCAGGCCTTCGGGCTGAGCAGCGGTCGCTGGGCAGGCCAAGGCCCTTTCAAGGGCGCTAAGTCCCATGGGGTTTGATTTTTGGTCTAGTATCAAGTAGTCCTGGTGAGGGTCCCATACACTGGAACCATACTCTAACTGTAGTCTTAACAGCGACTACATCCTTACTACAACCCCTAAATAGTCTCATAACCGTATGAAGAGACGTGTAAACTTCTTTTAACTACCTCGTTAATATGATTACTCCAATTAAGATCATTCCTTATATTAACACCTAGGTCCTTACATTGTTCCCCATGAGATACTATCACCCCATCAACAGTCCGGCTCCATGGCTAAATGATTAGCTTATGGCCTTCGGTCCCAGGAGTCTCGGGTTCGATTCCCGGCGGGATAGGGAATGTAAACCATAATTAGTTAATTTCGTTGACACTGGGGTGGGGTGTATGTGTCGTCTTCATCATTTCATCCCCATCACGAAGCGAGGGTCGCCTACTTGCATCTGGTGAGCCGAACTTGTCCTCGGACATTCCCAGCACTAAAAGCCATTCGCCATTTTATTTCATTTACACCATCAACACAATAACTAAAACATGAGGACTTTTCCTCTTGGTTCAACTTACAACATGACTTTTCATCCCATTTACATTCATACCATGGTCTGCTCTCCATCTCATTACTTTTTTTAAGGCCCCCTGCAGTCGCTCGCATTCCTACAACTCCTGTACTACCGGTACTGTAAATACACACATCAAAGAAACTTTTGCATCACTTTGATGCTGAAAGTTTACATGTAAATGGAATAGAGATATACACAAACAACATCTCAGCTTTCTTTATTGTTCATGGAAACTACACATTGCAATTTGTACATTCATACACCTAGCCTTTCTGAATTTGTGGTGTAGACTGCAGCATTCACCAGTACATTTAGTACCCAGTAGCACAGCCTCATGCATCGGTGCATGCCTGTATTCGTTGTGGCATACTATCCACTAGTTCATCAAGGCACTGTTGGTCCAAACTGTCTCACTCCTCAATGGCGATTCGGGGTAGACTTTTCAGATTGGTAGGTGGGTCATCTCGTTCAAAAAGCAGCCCATTTTAATGTATCCCAGGCATGTTCGATAAGGTTTATATCTGGAGAACATGCTAGCCACTCTAGTCGAGCGATGTCGCTATCATGAAGGCACTCATTCACAAGTTGTGCACGATTGGGGCGAGAATTATCGTCCATGAAGAGGAATGCCTCTCCGAAATGTTGCCGATATGGTTGCACTGTAGATCGTAGGATGTCATTTTTGTATTGTATGGCCGTTTCAGCGCCTTCCATGATCACCAGTGGCGTACACCGGAAGCACATGATGCCATCCCAAAACACCTTGCTGCACTCGCTGGACAGTGCGTTTAAGGCGTTCAGCCTGACCAGACTGCCTCCAAACACGCCTCCGACGATTGTCTGGTTGAAGGCAAATGCGACAGTCATCTGTTAAGAGAACGTGATGCCAGTTCTGGCAGGTCCACTCAGCACGTTATTGGGCCCATCTGTACCACGCTGCATGGTGTCTACGTTGCAAAGGTGGACCTCGGCATGGACGTCGGGTGTGAAGGTGCGCATCATGCAGCCTATTGCGTACAGCTTGAGTCGAAACACGACGCCCTGTGGCTGCACGAAACGCAATATTCAGTATGGTGGAGTTGCTTTCAGGCCTCCTCCGAAATGAAATCTGTAAGTAGAGGTCATCCACTGCAGCCGTGGCTCTTGGGCGATCTGAGCGAGGCATGTCACCGACAGTTCCTGTACCTCTGTACCTCCTCAGTGTCCGAACAACATTAAATTGGTTCACTTGAAGACGACTGGAAACTTCACCTGATGAGAGCCCATCCTGACACAACGTAAAAAATGAAGATAGATCAAACTGTGGTATTGACATTCTAGGCATGGCAGAAGTACAGACAACAATAGCAGAGTACCTCCTTCCTGCTGGAATGACTGGAACTGATCGGCTGTCGTACGCACTCAGTCTAATGGGCCCTGCTAATGCATGGTTGGAAACATCTTTGGGCAGGTTTAGTGACATCTAGAAACAGTGAATGGGACTGTGTTCTTGTTGCAATATAAACATTCATTGTTCCATCGATCTTGGAACCGAGGTGATGCACCACATTTTTTGATATGTACATCACCAGCAAGTAGCTTTATCTATGATCCCAGATCTTTACTCATATAATTTATATAAGTGTATATAAGAAAACATAAAGGTCCAATAACACTGCCCTGAGGCACACCCCTCCTAATCATTACAGGATCAGATAACATTTAACCTACTCGATTTCTCTGAGTTCTATTTCCTAGAACTGTAAATGTAACCTGATCTAGTCTCGGATTCTAACAACCCAACCTAGAATTGACGGCATCGACTTTCTAAGGAGGGTAATCAGGATCAAGAAACCCAACACTCGATACAAATATCGTGGGCCTGGGCTGCTGAACAGCAAAGCTGAAATTTTCGGCCTTTTCTAAATTCTATAATCTTTTTCTTAATTAACATCAAACTTACTGTTTCCAAGAAGGGCGTTTCATTTCTTACCTACCACAAATCCCGGCGGTACAGATCGATTCTTCCCCCTCGAAGAATAAGTACCAAGCGATTTTTCCCACTCATCGCAATACCATGGGCATCGATGAGGGAAAGAGCACTTTTCGCTCAGGGGTTCCGATTTACTTGACTTCTTGAAAAAAGTAAAGTATGCCTCGAAGTGTAAAATTCATTATATTCCTCCCAAATGCGTAAGTCAATTAGCTAAGCTCTAATATTTCAAAAAATCGACTATGGGTCATTGTGTACAGTGATTTCTCCGATAGACTGAATGTAAGGTTTCGGAGAGTTCAGAGTGTCTATGTTCGATACGTTTACGACGTTAGACGTGAATGAACACGTAACACCTTATTACGAACAACTTTGTTACTTAAAACTTCGAGAATGGAGGCAGCTATCTGTTGCGTTTATTACGCACAAATATTGCTTATTAAGATACCTTTTCATCTTCACCGATTTATGAATTCTGACACCGTCACGTCTTTCAGAAAATACTCACTGACCTGCTTCCTGGACCAGTACAACAAAAGGCATTATTTTATGAAGAATTTATTTGCGATATATGTTCACTAACTTTTCCCATTTTCCATAACCACTGTTGTCATTATTTTACTGTGTTTTTTAATCTTAATAAAAAATGACTCCTCTGTAAACTGATTCTTATTCTTCTTCTTTGCAGAATTTCAGAGGATATCAGCAGTCAAATAAAACTGAAGGTCAAAGGCTACTATCACGATGTCAACACTCAAATAAAACAGAAAGGTTGCTCACCACATTACGTTTATACACCGCAATTCGATTGCACTTGAACAATGTTAAAATCCTTTAGAGTGAACCCGAGTCAACGATATTTTAATAGACCAGGACAATAGAGTGATAATAACAAACCGACTGAGTGGCTGCGTGGTTTGTGTTACGTAGCTGCCAACTTGAAATCAGTAAATAGTGGGTTCGAACCCCACAGTCGGCGGTCCTGAAGATGGTTTCCGTGGCTTCCCATTTTAATATTAGGCAAATAACGGTCCGTATCTTAATTAAAGCAACGGTTGTTTCCTTCCTGTTCCTAGCCCTTTCCTATCCCATTGTCGCTCTAAGACCTATCTGCGTCAGTACGACGTAATAGCAAATTGTAAAATAATTATAATGTTATTGGTTTTAAGTCCCACTAACTACATTTTTACGGTTTTCGGTGATGCCGAGGTGCCGAAATTTTATTCCGCAGAAGTTCTTTTACGTCCCAGCACAATTTCTGACAGGAGGCTAGTGTACTTGAGCAACCTTAGATACCACCGTACTGACCCACCAGGATCGAGCCTGGCAATTTGGGCTCAGAAGGCCAGCGTCCTACCGCCTGTGCCACTCAACCTGGCAAAGTGCGTTGTAATACTAACAAAGTGACACTTTGCCATAATATGAAATAAAGCCCCTGTAAAGAAATGTTCTAGTTCTTGGCTCGTATATCACACTTAGCTGCTAACAGCAATACTGCTACATATTATTTAGCGGCAATTTTACGACAAAAGGTGTTTGTCCACTCCCTCGACGGTAGCAACTATAAGTAAGTGCCACTATAAACCGCCTGGTGGAGCTTACATTTGCACGCACATTCTGTGGTAAATGACGTTAAAATGCATATGTGATATAGGTCGTATTATTATCAATGTATCTAAAGAAAGTGAACAGCCTCCGTGGCTCAGGGGGCAGCGCGTCGGCCTCTCACCGCTGGGTTCTGTGGTTCAACTCCCGGAGACAACATGTGAGATTTGTGCTGGGCAAAGCGGAGGCGGGACAGGTTTACCTCGGTTACTCCGGTTTTCCCTGTCATGTTTCATTCCAGCAACAATCTCCATTATCATTTCACTTCATCTGTCAGTCATTAATAATTGCCCCAGAGGAGTGCGACAAGCCTCGGGAGCCGGCACAATACCTACCCTCGCCGCAAGATGGGGGCTTCATCCATTCCATCCCTGACGCGGTCACTGACATTTCATTTTCTAGACAAAGTGATTGAATTTATTGTCCACCACTGCACTCAATAAATCCCCCCAACAATGATTTATTTACTAAAGATTTTCAGTAGATAAAACATTCTTTGTCTGCTCCTTAGTCCTGTTCCTTGTTACGGGGTCGGGGATGAGGCGAGATTAATTTATGTGGCATGTTTTACGGTCGGAGCCTTTCCTGGCAGCAACCTCAGTTGCGGACCTAATTAAGACGAAATGTGATGGTGAATAAAACTTAGTAAGGTGGTTGCAATAATCGACTGTGGTCAATGAACTGGAACTGTCCCGGCATTTGCCTCGAAGTAAAATGGGAAACCGCAGAAAACCATTCTCAGGACAACCGACGGTGGGATTCGAACCCAGGCGTCTCTCAAATGCAGAGATTGCCTTTATAGCCGTTGCGCGTTAACACGCGTGGCCATTCCGCTTGGTATTTTCGGTAGATACAAACAAATGTGGTGTGGTGGTTAGTGTGATTAGCTGCCAGTCCCGGAGCCCCGGGTTCGATTCCCGGCTCAGCAACGAAATTTGAAAAGTGGTACGAGGGCTGGAACGGGCTCCACTCAGCCTCAGGAGGTCAATTGACTCGAGGGGTTTCGATTCCCACCTCAGCCATCCTCCAAATGGTTTTCTGTGGTTTCCCAATTCTCCTCCAGGCAAATGCCACGATGGCACCTAACTTAAGGCCAAGGCTTCTTCCTTCCCTCTTCCTTGTATATCCCTTTCGATCTTCCCATCCCCACCACAAGGCCCCCCTCAATGAAGAATATTTTTTTTAATTAAAGGTGCATCGATGAATCAGGTAGGCAGTATAAAACTTCCATTAATTGTAAATGAAATTATAAATTTGCAAATGAGATAATTCAATTTAATTTTTCAAATTTAATAAGTGAAAACTTCACACTATGCAGGACACGTTGAGTAGCTTATTTACTTGTATGCTCTTCATTTCATTAATTGATACTGTCATAAAGGTACTCGAAGAAATAGATAAGGGAGATCTTAATGCATTTGTGTTTGCTGACGATGTTGTCATTTGGGGAGAAACTGAGAGGGGTTTTCAGAGGAGAGGATCTTTGGAACATCAAGTTTAAAGAATATAAGTTAACTGTGAGCAAGAGCAAAACAGTGGTAATGAAATTTAGCAAAACAAATACATCTTATAACCTCACCCTAAAGGGAGAGAAGATTGAATGTCAGAATACCTTTAAATATATGGGGAATCATGAACGTACAACTGATTGGGACATCACAAACGGGATGTAAATTAGAGGGCGTATAAGCCAAATGTAAGACCCCAATTAGAATATGGTTGCAGTGTAAGTGACCCAAACCAGGATTAATTTAAATGAGAACTGGAAAAAGATTCAGAGAAAATCAATTCGATTTGTTCTGGATGATTTCTGACAAAAGAGTAGTATTACGAAAATTTTGCAAACTTTGGGCTGGGAAGACTTGGAAATAAGGAGACGAGCTGTTCGACTAAGCAGTATGTTTCGAGCTGTCAGTGGAAAGGAGGGTTGGAATGACATTAGTAGACGAATAACTTTGGGTGTTTTTAAACATAGGAAAGATCACAAAATGAACACAAAGACGGAATTCAAGAGGACAAATTGGAACAAATATTCGTTTATAGGAAGAGGAGTTAGGGATTGGAATAATTCAGCGCGGGAGATATTTGATGAACTTCCAACTCCTTTGAAATCATTTAACAACAGACTATACCTATATTCGTTTAATTCAGTTCTAATTCCTAAGCAACACTTTTCCCGCTTTATCACGTTCACACCTTCGGTGGTGACTGATCAGCGTGGCAATGTCTTGATCAAATACAGTAGAGACAATACACGACACTGAGCGAGATATCGAGGGACAGCTATTGGAGCTCACTCTAGCGGGTAGACCTGAACGGTACTGATTCTGTCATAAGAGCACGTGTATTTTTGTGTGAAGTTTTTGGTGTTATTTATGCGTTTTCAGTGAGTTGACATAATTAAATAGTAGCGTGTGTCATTCCTTGATATCTCCTCTCAACATGAGGGGAAAGGTATGTGCTGTGTTTGGCTGCAGTAATTACGAAGTAGAGAAAAATGCGCGCTCGTTCTTCAGGTTCCCTCGTGACAAGAACATGTAAGTAATATTGTGTTTGCATATATATTCTTCCAGTGACAGAGATTTTTATAGTACTTCATAATCTTCTGACCTGCTCGACCCATGTTTTAACGGGCTTAAAATATAACACGCATATTTTATTGTATAGTGCAGCAGTTAACCTTCAATACCGATGTGTTGTTGTAGGTGTGATCTGTGGGTTTTGAAATGTCACAGAAGCGATTTGGATAAAGTGTACAAGAAAGAAGGGACGTTACGCTTGTATAAGAATTATAAGATCTGTTCAGATCATTTCCAGGCCAGCGACTTTAAAAATCCTCGACTATACAGCCAAGGGTATGTTACATTTTTACTCTAATTGTACGTAAATATTCCTCAAAGCATCACTATCGACAATATTTTCAAACTTTTCTTTCTTTTATCCCTCTTCTCAGATTAAAGCCGGGATTTTATAGATTTTCTTTCTGTTAGTAGGCTTCATGTTAAGAGGAAAATTGTCCAGCTATTAAATGTTAATTCATTGCATCATATGTGTAAGGAATGTGCCGGTATTTTTATTGACAAATGTCTTATTGTGATGATACATTGTTTTTAAATGAGGATAAAAGACAAATCCAACCGTAAGATTTCAGGCAGGTATGCTAAAGCTAAAAAAGTAATGCATAAATGAAAGATCAAGCCATTTCACAGCAGTCCATTTCACACCTTGTTTATATGTCTAATTTCAGTCTTTGAATAATAACCTTTTAAATAATTCTTCATTCATTTACCCAGAATTGCTTTAGCAACTTCGAAGTTAATATCTCAATACCACTTTCTTTCTAGACGCAATTTATTTATCCATTTCCGTATATACATTTCCATTGATATTTGAATTTAGCGCGATTTGTTCAGGTCAAGTCACTAGGAGCGCCACCGTCGAATTGTCTCCCATTTTAGCAAGGCGAAATCCGTAAGTGTCGTGTATTGTCTCTACTGTATTTGGTCTTGATTCTCAAGTTGCTGAGTCGATGTCAGTCAACATGAGAATATCCATAGCACAGGATGTCGTTCACATCACAATGCAGAAAAACTCTCTGCGTTCTATCGGAATTTCAAACTGTCTACTGTACATACAGTCATGGTTTAGCTACTAGCAGCGCTCAGACTAATTAAATGCTGTGATGCAACTCGTCAGCGATAACAGGACATCGATATTGATGCGCTATTCAGTGAGGTAGCGTGAACTTAAAAGATATGTTTCGACAGGCGAGATTATGAATATGTGTCATGACAAGCTGCGTACCGTTTTTGAATAGACGCTTGTGAGCTATATTCCAGGTAGTGGAGTCGTATAATGGGACAGTCGGCTGGCATTTATGAATGCTCAAAACATTTAAATTAGGACAGGTTGTGCATTAAATTAAGGCCAGCATTGCTTTCCTCCCAGTTCTAGCTATTTCGTATCCTACAGATAAAGCCTATAATTACAGGCCAGTCAACTTAATGTGTGTTGAACTTAGGCTTTGGTAAGGCAGGTCGGGTTTAGGTACAGTTATTCCAGTAAACTTGTAGGACTCCAGCAAGGTATGGCAGATAGCTTAGATTCTGGAGCTAAATTGGACTGCATCGCAATTGACCTCTCTGAGGCCCACTACGGGGTAGATCATGAGAGACTACTGATAAAAATAAGTGAAATTGGACTAGACAGAAGAGTAACTGAACGAGTGACTATATTTCCAGAAAATACACTGTCTCTCCAATAGAGGAAGCAACCGACGCATTGACGTTATTGCTTTTAAGCCATCCTGTTCTGAAGGTATCATCAATGATCCAACATTTAGATTTGAGACCAACGAAAACCAGCCAGAAGAGGTCGATGAAAAAGAAAAAAGATCTATGAAGAAACGGCGGACTTCTATAAGCAAAGTAAAAGCTCTCATCCATCGCTGTAATCGTCTTGATGTTAGGTGTTCGAGGAACCATACCTACCTTTTTTGTCAACTTCTGCAATACCTTTGGGCTGAATAAAGGTTTTATCTATAACATCGCGATTGCCGCTCTCAAGAAGTCTACCATGATATTCAAGAACCAAATTGAACAGTAGTTTAATTGGGTCCCAGTACCGGTTTCGCTTTAGCGATCCTCACCTGGGCTCTTTGGAAAAGAGGTATTAATATAATAAATATAGATTGTTGGTAATAATAATAATAATAATAATAATAATAATAATAATAATAATAATAATAATAATAATAATAATAATAATAATAATAATAGATGTTAATTGTGATGTACCATGCGTAGGAGAGGTCTGTTGGTAAATGTTAATTTGGCATGATTGACTTCGCTGCGTATTGCACCGTGGCTGTATGTTTGGATTTTTAATGAGCCCAATGTTGCTAATCTCATTATCTACTGTATCTATACCCATTATTGTTGTAAAGGTGCCTACTCTGTGTCCTTGGGCAATCTGCAGCTGTTGCAGGAAGATTGTATAATAATAAATAGGAGAAGCCTTATCCGTTCATATAGTAATTAAGAGGGGAATTACTCAAGGCATTACCATTATTGACCTTTAATTGTTATTATACGTACAGGATAGTCAGAAACAAACTGAGCCGGGTATATGAGGGTTAAAGGCTTGGTAATCCACAGAAATAATTTGAAAAACCATAATTCGATATCACACACCTTTTTTATTATTTTTTTACAAGTTGCTTTAAGTCGCACCGACACAGATGAGTCTTATGGCGACGTTGGTACAAGAACGGGCTACGAGTAGGAAGAAAGCAGACGTGGCCTTAATTAAGGTACAGTCCCAGCATTTGTCTGGTGTGAAAATGTGAAACCAAGGAAAATCATCTTCAGGGCTGCCGACAGTGGGGCTCGAACCCACTATCTCCTGAATACTGGATACTGGCCGCACTTAAGCGACTGCAGCTATCGAGTTCGGACGTGCGGTTGTTTGTCGAAACTTGAGCAGTTAAACCTTCGCCCATTATCTAGTCGCAGGAAAGTAGCCAACCTTAGATTCCTATATGACGCTGTTAACGGTTTATTTCGTTTTCCTGAACCTGCATCCTCCTTTTCCTTACATGTCCCAACTCGCAAAACCAGGATAAATCCACCCTTTTTGTATTCTGTATTCCCGCCTCTCTCTTGTTCAAAGAACTTTATTTATCCGCATTCCAACCCTCCTTTACTCTTTATCTTCTGACAGGAATTGGACGTATTTTTTTCTTCGTATGCCTCCTTTAATCGATTCTTCCTTAACTTAACCTAGCTCATTTTCTTCATATTCCTTTTTTCTCTCTTCTCATTGCTGTCCTCTCCATTGTACATAATGTAATATTTATTTATTTTTATTTATTTATTTATTTATACTGTACGCCTACTCTATCTTTGTTATATCGATATTTATCTTACTGTACCTAGCTGTAAGTGCTTCTCATCCTTTTACTTCCAATATTAAATTTTCCTCGTTGTTTCTTTTGCCTTTATGTTTTTTTGTTAATTGCTGTGTCTCTATAGTTATTTTATTTAGTTTTTCCTCCTACTTTTATCATTAGATGATTTTTCTTCAGTATCCTTCCACCTATTTCTTAATGTTTGCGTTGTGCTACTCCCTTGTAGATATAGTTTTCATTGCGGAAGTCTGTAATTCGGCTTCTCGCGGTTTTGGTTTAATAAATAAATAAATAAATAAATAAATAAATAAATACATCAATCAATCAACCAAGAAAGAAAGAAAGAAAGTTGTCATTTTATCAGCTACTGACGTTAGCCAAACAGATCGCTTCGCGGCCGAATTCACTTGGTCTTTGCGAGGCGGTGTTGCTAAAATTCCAAGCGACTTAGACCGGCTTGAGGGGCATGCCGAGAAATCATCATCAAACACAAATACATCGTGGGTTTTAGGCGGTGTCATGATTGCGCGATCCTGTCGGTTCGGAGGTCCGTGTTCATTTCACTCCACTGGCAAACTTCTTTTCCTTCGATGGGTGCTCTAAAGCCGATCTTAAGTCATGTGAAGGTTTAGCAACACCACCTTGCAAAGCTCATGTGAATTCGCCCGCAGAATTTATTATTATTATTATGATTATTATTATTATTCTTATTATTATTATTATTATTATTATTATTATTATTATTTACTTTTGCTTTACGTTGCACCAACATCGATGGGAAAGGAAAGGCCTAGGAATGGGAAGGAAGCGGCCGTGGCCTTAATTAAGGTACAACCACAGTATTTTTCTGGTGTGAAAAAGGGAAACCATGGAAAACCATCTTCAGAGTTGCCGACAGTGGAATTCGAACCCACTATTTCCAGGATGAGAGGTCACAGCTGCACGCCCCTAACCGCACGGCCAACTCGCCCGGTGCCCGCGGAACGTTTTGATTGGCTAACTTCGGCATGTGATAAAATGGCACGTGCGAGATATCGAATTATTAATTATCAAATTATTTATCAGTATGGCCAACCCTCTAACGCTCTTATAACCGGTCACATTGCTTCCGACCACCCTATATAAATGACTTGAGTTAAGAACTGGTGTCAGAGAAGGATTTTTTTCGGATCGTGTCACACCATACTGTACAGAGTAAGAATTTAGATTCAAAACTGTGAGGAACTGCAAAAAACATCGACAATGTTGTGAGATGGACAGCAGGCAATGGTATCATTGTAAACGCGATGAAGAGTCAAGTTGCGTGTTTGGTAAAGAGGAAAAGTCTTTTCAGCGTTAATTACTGGGTTGATAGGATGTAGATCCTCACGGGAATCATTGCAAGTAAAAGCAAAATCATCTCCGTACAGGCCATGAAGGCCACTGGAGGGAGGGAAGGTAAAGACTTCCACTATCCGTAACCTCGGCACTTGTTAGGATCGTGTGATTAGCTCCACGCCAGGCTGCCTTTGACCCCAGCAATTAACCTGGTACTCATTTTTGGTGTAGGCTGAGTGAACCTCAGGGCCATGTGCACCTCTGGAAGTGGAAATCTCGTTTCTTAAATGTTTAAGAGATCATTGCAAGTACGTAGGTGTTAATAAAAGGAAAGGTATTCATTGAGGTAATCACGTAAATCAAGATTGCAAATAAATGTTACAGACCTTTTCATATGCTTATAAGGATATTTAGGGGCTGTAGGAAGGATGTAAATGAGAGATCCTCCGTGGATCAGGCGACAGCGCGCCGGCCTCTCATCGCTAGGGTCCGTGGTTCAAATCCCGGTCACTCCATGTGAGATTCGGGCTGGACAAAGCAGAGGCGGGATAGGTTTTCCTCCGGTTACTCCGGTTTCCCCTGTCGTCTTCCATTCCAGCAACACTCTCCACTATCATTTCATTTCATTTCATCTGTCAGTCATTAATCATTACCCCGGAGGTGTACGACAGGCCTCGGCAGCCGGCACAATTCCTATCCTCGCCGCAAGATGGGGTCTTCATTCTTTCCATCCCTGACCCGGTCACTGACTGGAAAACAGGTTCTAGGTTTTCATTTTCAGGAAGGGTGTAAACGAGACGGCATATAAGTCTTTGGTAAGACCACAATTAGAGTATGGTACCAGTGTATGGGATCGTCACCAGGATGACTTGATTAGAGAAATGGAATATCCAAAGAAAGCAGTTCATTTGTTCTAGGTGATTTACGACATAATGGTAGCGTTAACCAAAACGTTGGAAATAAAATCAGGGAGTGAGGAGGAGGAAACGACTATTCTGATAAACAGTTGTGATTCTCAAAAAAAAATTAACACAATTTTAGGAACACTTAAATTTTTTCTACTAGATGGTAGTTCTTTCCTTTGTACAATCATTACATTTTTAAAAAATATTTAACAATATATTTAAAAATATAGACACAATTGGACATAGAATATCATGCAAAGTATGAGCAATAGTACAATTATGGGCAGAAAAAATAAAATTTGGTATATTTGGAAGTGAGATCTGGTACAACATGTTTGATCGACTTGTTTGACTGAAGAACAATTCTTCGTTGTCATATAGGATTTTTGTGTTACATAAAATACATAGGATACACATGTTACTACATCTGGGCTTGTAAAGTATAATGCACTTTTACTTGCTGACTGATAAAGCTATTTCTTTCATAATCATTATTTCTATCATCTTGAATTTCATTACCAGCAGCAGATACAACTATCTTAACAACAGCTACACTTAAATTCTCTAATAAGTTTATAAGAGCAGTAACCCACTTTTGTAGAATAATACAGGAAGTACAATTCATTCAAGTCACCTACGTAACCAACCCCAACAACAATATCGAGAGCCTGTTGCGTACCTTGCTCTAAAGCATGAAGTATATTCAAGGATTCCAAAGTAGCTACTCCTTCCGCAACGTTATCACTGAACTGTTGAAAAAGTAAATAATAAAAATAATAATAATAATAATAATAATAATAATAATAATAATAATAATAATAATAATAATAATAATAATAAATTTCGCGGGCGAATTCACATGAGCTTTGCGAGGTGGTGTTGCTAAACCTTCACGTGGCTTAAGATCGGCTTTAGAGCACCCATCGAAGGAAAAGAAGTTTGCCAGCGGAGTGAGCCGACAGGATTGCGCTATAGCAAGTACGCTATCATGACACCAGCTAAAACCCACGATGTATTTGTGTTTGATGCTGATTTCTCTGCATGGCCCTCAAGCCGATCTAAGTCGCTTGGAAATTTAGCAACACTGCCTCACAAAGACCATGTGAATTCGGCCGTGAAGCGATCTGGTTGGCTAACGTCAGTAGCTGATAAAATGACAACTTTCTTTCTTTCTTTCTTTCTTTCTTTTTCTTATTTATTTATTTATTTATTTATTTATTTATTTATTTATTTATTTATTTATTTATTTATTTATTTATTTATTTATTTATTTATAGCGATCAACAGTATTCTCTAAGAAGGAAGTCAGCCACGGACGAATCTATCTTCGCACGGTCTGTTTTCTGGCCAACTTTGCTTTAGGGGAGTGAAAACTGGATGGACTCAGGGTATCTTATTCATAAGTTATAATTTAAACGAGTAAGTAATAGATATGAACGTAGGGAAAATGATCGCTGGTACAAACAGGTGGGGACAATGGCAGGAGCGTAGTTGCAATGAAGAGATAAAGGCTAATTTAGGAATGAACACTGACAAATCTGTACCCATAAACCGGCTTCAGTGGTGGTGACATGTGAGGTGAGTGGAGGAGGATAACTTACCGAGGAGAATAGAGGCATATTTCATGGAAGGTAAGAGATGTAGAGGGAGACCAAGACGACGATGGTTAGACTCAGTTTGTAATTATTAAAATATAAGAGAGATAGAACTAAACCAGGCCACAGATCTGGTTACAAATGTAGGATTATGGCGGCGTTTAGTAAATTCACAGAGGCTTGCAGGCTGGACGCCGAATGACATAACAGTCTATTATGTACGTATTTATTTATTCGCATAAGACAATATACAGGAACATTGATTACTTCTTATCTACACTGTCAAGAGACGAATTAAAGAACGAAACCTTTCATAATTCACTGCTCAAAAAATCATTTGCTCGCGTTTTTAGATGTTCCTAACTATAGCCCACAATGTGATGAGGAAAGGACTATTACGGCAATACCATATACTGTTTACACAACACAGAACTCCTCTGTCATCTGAATGTCTGAGAGATGTCAGTGTGGGGCACTATTCATGCAATCTCAGTTAAAAGAATAATAATGCACTGTGTGTTAACATAGTGTTAAAAGTTTAGCAGCATGCTAAGATTCTTGCGTTCATCGAAACATTTCCTGGGAACTGTTAGCTAACACGGTGTTAACTCTCAAAAGAGTCACGATCAGTGAGAATCTAGAAGGATGTGGCAGAACTATGCAATTTATGAGCGCACTCCGATGTGCTTTCGTTTGAATACAGCTGTAAATCAAGGCGCGTGAAGTCAACATTTATTCGATTCTTTTGTCTTGAGCGTGAATTTTTGCTTGTTCTATAGACCAATATGAAAAACTCCTGGAAAAGCCGGAAAGCTAAAAGTGACGCTTGGGAGAAAATTTGCAGTGTATTCAATGTGCATACTGACGTTAGCCAACGTACGATCAAGCAACTGAAACAACTGTATGAAAATGGTACATCCTATCTCCAACACTTTCTGGAAAAGGCCTATTATATTCCAAATATTCAAGATACTGCATCTAATGCACCTGTCATATTTTGAGCTAAAAGAAAATTTAACTGCTTGAATCTGGGCAGTTAAGTTAACTGAGAGACTAACAGATTGTTAGTCTTAACCAATGTTGATTAAGTGCATATTTGGTTAAGTTCACTGTTGGGTTATTTTAACATGCAGTTAAATGTTAACTGAAGTTGAATAAATGTGTAGAAATGTGTAGAATATAGTGTTTACAAGCCTTGTCTCATAGTGAGGACCAAGGTAACCAAAGAAGGATTCAGTTCTCGTTGAATGTAGCCACTCGTGCATTTGCACTGCTTCAAGGAGGCTATTGGCTGAAGTACGTTGCCAGAATGCTGAGGGTGCTCAGAATACGACTTGGTGTCTGTGTAAACTTTTCCAGGAGGTTGGAATAGTTGCTAGGTGCTCTGACACAGGCCGTCAAAGGATAACAACCTCGGATAGGACCGTTCCGTGCGCCTACAAGCTCTCTCAAGCAAGCATCACTAAGCTGGATCTACAGCAGTCTTCTGGAGAACCAGTTAGAAAATGGCTTCGAGAAGCCAATTCAAATCACAACGCTCCGCTCAAGTAACTGAACTGGACAGACGACAAGGTGGCAAGAGGCTACAGTTGCCATCTGTAATGGCAGCATTCTGTGTTGTTCTCGGATGAATCCCATTTCGCGTTATATCGTTCAGATAGGCATCTGCGAGTGGATAAAAGAGGTGGGGAGTTATTTCATACGACAGCTATACAATCTACCATTGCTTATGGAGGTACGCCTGTTATGGTGTGTGGAGGCATATGTATTGGCACGGAAACCAATCACCTGATCATTCGCAATGGATCCTCTTTTTCACTAGCTTAACCTGACCATTGGTCTTGTAACTACAGATCTAACCGGTATAGACCATTGGTCTTTTCGCTAGACAAATTGAACCAATCTAGACCAACGGTCTTGTCACTAGCCAGACCTGACCTATCTTGACCAATGGTCTTGTCAGTAGCCAGGCCTAAAAAATCCAGACCAATGGTCTTGTCAGTAGCCAGGCCTAACAAATCCAGACCAATGGTCTTGTCACTAACCAGACCTAACCAATCTAGACCAATGGTCTTGTCACTATCCAAACCTAACCAATCTAGACCAATGGTCTTGTCACTATCCAAACCTAACCAATGTATACCAATGGTCTTGTCACTATCCAAACCTAACCAATGTATACCAATGGCCCTATCACTAACCGGACCTAACCAATCTACACCAATGTTATTGTCACTAGCCAAACCTGACCAATGGTCTTGTCACTAGCCAGACCTAACTAATCTCAACCAATGGTCTTGTCACTATCCATACCTAGCCAATCTAGACCAATGGTCTTGTCATTAGCCAGACCTAACTAATGTAGACCAATGGTCTTGTCAGTAGCCAGACCTAACTAATCTAGACAAATGGTCTTGTCAGTAACCAGACATAAACAATCTAAATGAATAATCTTATCGCCAGCCAGACCTAACCAATCTAGACCAATGGTCTTGTCACTATCCAGACCAAACCAAAGTTAGCAGACTCGTGTAACGCACTGTGACGTCGTGCTTGCTTTCTAAGTAGCCGCGTTCGTACATATGCTCCGGGGATGGCTTAGGGACTGCTGACGAATTCTTCCGTTCGATTTTACCAGAGTAGGTGAAAGGTGCCGAGTTCACGCAATTTATTACTTTCTCCATCGTTTCCGATTCTAAGCCAGACGCAAAGTCCTAGCGAGGGATGTCCCAGATGCTTGTTTTACGGTGTTTGATCAACGTGGAAGACCACTTCCAGGCATTTTCTTACCAGAGACATTTCAAAAGAGTCAATTCGTGTTATTCTGGACGCAGAACCTTCAACAGTGCTTCTACATCCACGACACGACGAATCTGATACTGGAAATAGAAAATAGAAAAAACTTTCTTTGTGATGATCATCAGACTGCTTAACTGCAACGGCACTGGAAGAAGAAGAGTAATTCTTCCCATAAATATATCAAGCTAGAATGTTAAAGGATCTAGTGAGACGTCAGTATTGTGGATGTACGTAAAGCGAGAAGGTGCACCGCTTCCAGCGGTAAAATATACCTGCTTGGCGAGGCTCTTTTTACCGCTTTCCTGTGATTAATATACAGTGGTAGAGGAGCCACTCCCCTCCGCCAGGTAATAAATACAAGAAGAGAACCTTCCTTTGTTCTCTCGTAGAGAGCGCTTCGATCGTGTCAGAGACAGCATTACTAGAGAGCGAATTGGGAAACAGAATTAGAAAGGAGACAGGACAAAGAGTGAGGGTAAGCGAAGCAGAAAGCGACGGAGAAGCGGTCAAAGTCCGCAGCACAACGTGACACAGGGGGCTGTGCTTTGAACGGTTGAGATACCACTGAAACAAATGAAGGACGACCACACTCCGCTTCAAAGGCAGTTATTGCATCTCGTCCCTCAGATTTCTGAGAGCTGATTGCCTCAGATCTTTTAGATCCATTACAACCTCAGAAGAATTCGAAGAGTAATAACTCCATGCTGGCATGTCCTCTGATATTAACTGAACTGTTATCAACCTGGAATCAAAGCCGCTAGAGAACACCAACACAGTGGAGATGCCTGCAATAGCAAGCGGATGATCTCACTTTGTTTGCGTCATGCTCTCTGTTTTCTAAAATCAGATTGGACACTGCCTTCAAAATACTTGCAGGATCTAATAGTAAACGGAGGTAAAGAACCTTAATAACGATAACAATTTATTGTGTCTATTACTAGCCTAATATAGGCTCTTGTACTGGGTGTTCACGGTTAAACTGACAGTGTTCAGCGCGGAACAGCACTGGCTGTAATGATCTTAGGAGTCTGAAATTTCATAGTTATGCTAACTAAGCAACGCGCTCGCGAATTATGGCAAAACAATTGTTAGTTTCACGTCTCGCCACCAGGCGAAAATGTGGCGCTCTAAGCAATGGTAGTGTCGCAGAAACCAGACAGGAAGTATCAAATACATGATGACTGTGGTTCTGGCACGTATACTAGGGTTTATGGCAAAGCAAATCCATCTCCGTATAGGCCATATATATATGGTATTCAGGTAATAATAATTTCGTGTGGCTATGTCTAGCTGAGTGCAGCCCTTGTAAGGCAGACCCTCCGACGAAGGTGGGCGGCATCTGCCATGTGTAGGTAACTGCGTGTTATTGTGGTGGAGAATAGTGTTATGTGTGGTGTGTGAGTTGCAGGGATGTTGGGGAAAGCACAAACACCCAGCCCCCGGGCCGTTGGAATTAACCAATGAAGGTTAAAATCCCCGACCCGGTCGGGAATCGAACCCGAGATCCTCTGAACCGAAGGCCAGTACGCTGACCATTAAGCCAACGAGTCGGACGATATTCAGCTAAGTGATAGTGATTGTTGATGATCCTCTCTAAACTGTAATAGAAAATAAAATATGGAGGTCTGACGCTTAGAAGAATGTATCTGCGAAAGAATGACAAAAATGCCATGAATGACATGAAAATGGAAGATTATCTGGACCTCACTGTCGAGATTGAAGGAGAACAAGAGTTGACCAAGATAAGTCGGGTGGGAAAAATGAAAGCGACGAGCCAGGTACAAGTAGGGAAAAATAATGCCAGACTCACCTAAGGACGTTGTAGTCGCCAACTCATGTTCGCAAGTTGCGAACACATGGTATTTACGCCGCATAGTCAACTCTTACAGTTGGCAGAGGTTACTATAGAAGTATTTTATCCTCCCTGAAACCCACTGACAGAATAAAATTCGCTAATAATAAGTTCATCCGAAGCCACCTATAACCAACGATTAGGTAACTGCAGTGCAAGCTCATTTTACTCTGACCAGGGCCAAGAAGAAACAAAAAATAAGACAGATTAAGGCAAGGGTAGTAAAATTTCCAGTCAGAGAAGATCAAAGCAAGTAATTTTTCAGTTTTACATGACTGGTGATATCAAGACCATAGCCAAGGGACCTCCAGCTTTACACTACCTGTACCAGTGTCGCCAACAGGTCAAAACCTTTCCAACTAAAATCGTTGCCAAAGAGAACCAGAATCACAATTTTAACAACTATAGTTATCATGTAAAGTACTTAAAATATGTAAACGTTTTTGAAGTGAAACATTTGCCAAAAACAACTGGAATTGAAGACTTCCACAGAATATGGATGTAACCAACATATTTTTGAAAGGTGATATTTCAGTGAAAATATGGTGTATCATCACGCCTCTATGCTGTGATGTCATCTTATGTCTATTATTTGAAATTCAGGCTGGTTTACAGCCAAAAGCTCTTTGTCCTCCGGGGTGTAGGGATGGAACATCAGTCATGATTGTGGGCAGTGCTTGTGTTCGTTCATCACCAGGTATAATTGATCATATTAAAAAAAAGGTCACAGACGAAGTAACATCTATATTTTCTTAATATTTTTAATATTATTGCTGTTATTTTTATTATTATACTAAAATTATTTGCTAGTATTTATGTTCCGAGCGCATGTACAGGATTTTTCTTTTGTTACATACAAATGTAAGACATACTTGCATATTATTTTCCACTGTATCACTTTCAGTTCATACATTCATAAGTTATAACGATAAAGTATTGTTTTTAATACAGTAGATGAACTCATTAGTACACTTGCATATGCAACCGGTTCCATTAGTGCAGCGCCTCTCAGACACCCAAAATCTCACGCGTGCACAGTGTATCGGTCCCACTCGGCTCGGCTCGGAACAACGCTTCGTCTCTGGGCTACTTGGCTAAGCTCGGCTCAACTCGGCTCGGATTTGGAGCGCTACGGAGCAATTGATTAAGAGGGAGACAGGGGTAGCGAGCGAGACATGCGTGGAGAAAGAGAGAGGACAGCGCTATTGTTCCAAATCGAGGAGTGGAGGTCTGCATCTGGTCAACCAAGCGAAGTCGTCCTTTGCAACGTGTACAGTGCATGCAACCTGAGAGGCCCTGAATTAGTGTATACCATGAAATACACCCCTAAAATAAATTTCCTCGCTCCTGAAAAATTATTGGTTTGTTGGTTACATCCTTATTCTGGGGAGGTCTTCGATTATACGTTTAAAATCTGGAAATAACATTCATTGTAATTATCTTGCAAATAATATTTTTTAAATATTAGGTACCGAAAAGTACCTAAAATCTTCTACAGCTTCTACAGCCACTCCTTGTGTTTGGGCTTTTTTCTTTACCACTCGTCGTCAAACTTCTGTTACAACGTTTCACTTTACCTCCACTCATAGTTGCCGGTTTAATACTGAAGTGGACAGACACCACACTTTCAACTCAGACTAGCACTATCGACCACCATACACTCTTGAATTAATCAACATTACATTTGATGATATGACTTGACTATGGTGCAATTCAATTCCACCAAGTCCCGGAATTCACGATTTCCCCTTTCATGCTTTTCCCCTATGAATACAGAATTACATCATTTGTATGTAATACAGTCTCGTTATTCCACATTTTCTCTCTTTCAGCCCTTTCACATCCTGCCCACACATATGTTGAAGGAATATGTTACATTCTGTCCTCGTATATCGTTCAAAACTCTACCGTGCCAGTTACTCTTGTAGTATTTGGTCTCTCTTCTTTACAACTGGTTAATGTTCCAATTATCGCTCAGAATCTGCAGCACTTGGCTATGAAATATTGATGAGTATGTGTCCCCTTCAAGTGATGCAATCCGCTTCACGAATGCTCGTAAAGTGGGGTATGCAATGTATGTCATTTAACTCTTTTAAAACTGTATAATTAGAGTGTATTTGAGCTTTTAAACGGATGGGAACTGATTTAGAAAATGCCATGACGTGACGTCAAGTTGTGTTTCGCTGACAACTGAAGAACTTAAGTGGTACGTGTAATTTAATAGTTTAACTGTTTGACAATTCCAATTGAAATGAGTCTGTTATAATGGCAAAGGATGGAAAACTGTACTGGCTCTGACCGAACATCACACAAATGCGTAGGTCGTAAATTTCGTGTTTCTGTGGTGGTTGATAGTGTTATTTGCTTTACGTCGCACCGACACAGTTAGGTCTTACGGCGACGATGAGGCCAAAAAGGCGAGGGTTAGGAGTAGGAAGGAAGAGGCCATGCCCTTAACTAAGGTAGAGGCCCAGCATTTGCGTTGTGTGAAAATGTTAAACCACAGAAAAGCATCGTCAGGCTGCCGTCAGAGGGGGTTCGAACCCACTATCTCCCGAATACAGGATACTGGCCGCACTTCAGTGAATGCAGCTATTGAGCTGGGTAGGTTGATAATGTGATGTATTGTGTATAAATCAAGATGTGTATTAGGACGATCCCTAGTACGCAGCCCTCAGAGCGATAAGAATTAACCAGATGTAATTAAATCTGCCTCCCGTCTTGGAGTCGAACAAGGAGCCCTCTGAATACAAAGCCAATAAGCTGACGTTTCAACCAAAATAGCTGGAGTTTATAGGGCTAGAGAGTAATATGCTGCTATATGGCAGTACTACAGCCAAAGTCAATGATTTCCCATACTTTCCGAGCTTTTCCAATGCGAAGATTTTCCGTAACATTGCTCCCTGACATGGTGATATTCTAAAATGATTCCACTGTAATTTTGACATCTTATGCAATACTAAAATCAAGTGTCTTTGAATTTTTTTTTTACAACTTGCATTTTGTTTTACGTCGCACCAATACAGATAGATGTTATGGCGGCGATAGGACAGGAGGGGGGTAGGAGTGGGTAGGACGCGACCGTGGCCTTAATTAAGGTACAATTGTGTGAAACTGGAAAACCATCTTCAGGCCTGCCAATAGTGGAGATCACAACTGCGCACGGCCAACTCGCCTGGTATATATCAACTTTAGTTCACATATTGTATTTTTTCAAATGTTTCCAGTAATGTAAATATTTTTAACACAATCACTGACTAGAAATAACTCACAAAAAATATAAATTAAATTTGTATTAATTCTAGGAAGCCATTGCACTCATAAAACTTTGTTCGGTCTACTAAATATTTACTGTGTTATTTATTCATAGCGTTTGTTATTAAAAATAACATGTTCTTTACATTTCAGCCTGTATTTTTTGGTTTCTACAACAAAAATATTTATAACCAATGCTAAAAATAAATCCCGGAAGCCAGGTTACCATGGCAGCTGGAAATATGTGTCTGGCGCCTAGGTTTTCCTGACGTTGGGATTCTCAAATATGTGTACTTGCCAGTAGATATGATTTTAATGTGGGTTAATGGATTTAAAAATAATAAATTCATTTCCGGATAAAGTTCAAGGTTTCTTGCTTGCCTTTAATGAAAATCCACAGCCTGTTTCCAGTCATTCGGCCGTGTCAGGAATGGAAATGAAATGATAGTGGAGAGTGTTTCTGGAATGAATTATGACAGGGAAAACCGGAGTACCCGGAAGAAACCTCTCCCGCTTCCGCTTTGTCCAGCAAAAATCTCACATGGAGTGACCGGGGTTTGAACCGCGGAACCAAGCGGTGAGTTGCCAGCGCGCTGCGGCCTGAGCCACGGAGGCTCCTATTTGCCTTGAATATCAAATGTATGTATTTAATTCAGTTGAGTAACGAGTGTGCAAGTACCAGAGTAGAAAAGCCGGGCTGAGTGGCTCAGATGGTTGAGGCGCTGGCCTTCTGACCCGAATGTGGCAGGGTCAATACTGGTTCATTCCGGTGGTATTTGAAGGTGCTCAAATATGTCGGCCTCGTGTCAGTAGATTTAATGCCATGTAAAAGAACTCCTGTGGGACAAAATTCCGGCACTATGGCTTCTCACAAAATTGTTAACATTTAGTTTGTGGGGAGTAAAGCCAATAACAAAATAAAAATAAAAATATTCTCTTCAAGGTGACAAACAAGCTTTCGTTCAAGGCTGCTAGAGGAAATGTTTCTCAAGAGCGAAGATAGTATTGAAATGTACACCGGAGTAACTGATATCTTTGCCAGGACAGAAACTAGATAATTTTTGGTGAAAGGGTGATGGAGAAAATAAAATAAATTCCTTTACTCTATACGAATGAAATGAATTCAAGTGTTTGGTAAGTGAATGAAGTTGAACGAGCTTTTGAATCAGCAAGCCTCAATAATTTATTGTTTATTAACATGAAGAGTCTATTAGAGAATGTTGATCCATCCAGAACAATGAAAAAATGTTATATCAGTGCTCAAAATACAAGGCATGTTCATGGACGTAAAGAAAACAAAAAACACACTTCCGCTCTGTAAAACTTCTCATACGTAGACAAATTATGAAGATCGAGGACTGGCCATCAGTGTCTCTATGGTCACTGCCTTCGTGATGTACAGTCCGTACTGTAGGGAGCCCGGGAAAGCAATCAGCTGATCGTTAGGGTGAAAGTTTAGCACGTGGGGTAGTTGAGTTTTATGCGAATTTTCTCTGTTTTATTGAAATCTTAACGTTGACCACATGTTCACGGCTTATTTGAATCCGGCGTATTTGAAGATTCATGTCCAACTTAGGCTTTTTATAAATGTATTGTCGAATAAGACTACTGAGATTTTTCCTATCAAATTTCATAAATAGGCCATGGTATAGGGTTATTCCATGAAAACTAAATATGAAAATAATTCTTTAGGCGTTATTTCCTGTTTAAGAATCCACATTTTTAACAATAGCTTAATTTCATGACAGTAAATGTTTTGTTATTATTGTAGGTTAGCGGTAACCTACTCGTAACCTTTCTTGTAAGTATTGAATTGGTGGTACAGAAATAATTTACGTTTTTAATATCTTGTATTTATAAATGGTTGCATGCTTTCTATCTGTGTGTATGATGTGAACGTTCCATTTGACTAGAAAATGGATAAAAATCGCAAGAATACGTCTCAAAATGTTAGCATGTACTCATGGAAACGAACGGATATATGCGAGAAATAGAAATTTACGGGGAAGTTTATGATGTCAGTATTAACACATATTTATGGATGATTTTTTAATGAGATGTTAACAGTTTCTTAAATAATATATATGAGTGTATTATTCAAGCGGAGTGTTTACGTATCGCCTTCAAGTCCCACCCAAAGTGCGACGTCATCAGAGCTACAGTACGGCCTGTACATCACGAAAGCAGCGCTATGGTGCACTACAGAGGAGAGTTTGCACCACAGGATGTAGCCGTGACAGTTTTTCGCTAGTCCTTGCAAGAAGAAGTTTCGTGCATGCAGTATAAACAGAACCATGGTCTCCGTTATGAAGGGTAGATGAATATCAGCGTCGTAGTCTGAACAACGGGAAAATTTCAAAGTTCTGCCAAAACTTAGGCAAATTCGCCAGCGAAACGTTTGAGATGATCAAGTCGAAATCGCCCGGATCGGCATGACGGGGAAAAGACGCGAAAAAGTAGATCAAAAGACTACATGATCCTTGAACTGGGAGCGCCAGTCCACGAGCATATTCACTGTAGTACGTACATAGGTGTACGCCGTATTGCCAGCACTGTAGGCGCCAGTCCATTAACTTACATCGTATTGTGTGTAGTGCTACTGTATATTGCCTTAATTTGTGGAATATGAAGGTCGATGTATTGTACTTTATTTGTGTTATTTTGGTGTCTGGTGTTCAGAACTGGTGTCTACGTTAATCTTTGTTTTGTTTTAATGAAATAATAGTGATATTAATTGATTAATAATGTTAAAATTACTTTTGCAAGCTGTGTTGAACGTTCATTTAGAAAGTCAACCCAAGCTACCTGCAAAACCAAGCTCACAAGTAACTATAATGGTTTCAGAGCAAAAAATGTTTGAAAGGCTTAAAAAAATACAGATCAGAGCGGTCAGTATGGATTTTAAGGTCCACACCGGGTTGTGTTAAATTCCATGGGGCGTCTCTGAGCAGCTATGAGGTCTTTCCAGAATGTACAAATACGAATGTGACGTAAATTTGAGAATTTATAAGCTAAATACTCTGGAATTATCTGACACTGGAATAAGGAAGTCTATGAAGAAGAACAAAAATGCTTCTCATCTTCCCATTGGGAACTGTCCTTGCTCTGGAGAATGCCACCCAGAGTTTTGTCATTGAGCGAGACAAACCAATAAAAGGGGGAAGTACTCCGGAGATTATTACATTAGTGTTGAACTAACCACTCCCCTTGTTAGAAGATCCTCGGGAGCGGAAACAAGTGAAAGTCGCTCATTATCGCTCGCTACTGGAAGAAGTTCGCCGAGAACATTTCTACGTATAACAAAGCTTGGAGCAACATCTTGTTAATAAGTTTATGAAACAAACGCGCAGGCTTCGACTTGCCTCCAAGAAGACGAGATTGGATCTCCACTGAGCACGGACTGATCAGTCTCCAGTAATGAAACGTGACTCGGCAGTGACAACCTATTTATTCAGGTGGACATGAGTTTAATGTGCACTGGCACCAACCTGACGTCTTCACGGAACGTTTCTCAAACATTGTTTGAAACATGTATGTTAAAAAATATTGTTTTACGTCGCAAGGGTACAGTTAGGTGCAATGGCGACGGTGGGCTACGAAAGGGCTAGACGTGGGAAGGATGCGACCATGACATTAATTGAATCGGTCCACAAAGAGTAAATTTTACAGGAAAGAGAAAATTTCCACAGTTCTAACCCTTCAGGCAAGCACCTCAATGTTGAAAACATCCTAGGGATATGAGTTACAAATTTTAGGTAAATAATAACATATAATAAAGTATGAGAACATATTCTTTATTTATTTCTAAAAATTTCAATCCTTTTCTCATTCATCATTACCCGGTCGATTAGATTAGCAGTTTGCCTTTTTCCACCACTCAAAGCGCTAATGTGAGTCAATGCGGAGTTTCACTAAAGCCCTTATAAATACATTCGGTGTGGACATTTTTCAAAAATCGAAAAACTCCTGAGTTTATTGAACCAAGGAACACGCCACAGAAACAATTATTTAAGTGAGTTAATTTGGGTATATATGAATAAAAAAAGAAAACTCGTAAAGAAAAGAGAGATTTTAGGCAGTTTTCCGGAACTGCATTTAGGCTGGAAGCGATTTTTGAATTTGTTCTTTTATCTCGATAGATATTTTCAAGACCCACAATTTGAAAATTTTCCGGGCCCTTTAGCTGTTCAACTTTCGGCACAATTGAGGAAATGGCTTCATTTTACGTTTTTCATAGTATGATGACCCCTACTTTGTCTGCTAAGATATGTTTTCAGCATTACAAAATAATAACATTTGCTAAACGTCGCACCGGCATAGATAGGTGTTATGACGACGACGGGCTGAGTGGCTCAGACCTAGCCTTCTGAACGCAACTTCTCAGGTTCGATCCTGGCTCAGTCCGGTGGTATTTGAAGATGCTCAAATACGTCAGCCTCGTGTCGGTAGATTTATTGGCACGTATTAGAACTCCTGCGGGACTAAATTCCGACACTGCGGCGTCTCCGAAACCCGTAAAAGTAGTTTGAGGGAGATAAAGACAATAACATGATTATTAATTATATTTTACCATTACAATGTCTCTATTTCAATCAACCTATATCAGTTAGAAATCAGAAAATTACGAAGAGATACAAAACAATGCGCAGAAGTCGTTCCGATAAACAAAATTACTGATTCCGTTCGTTACATCTTCTAGGGCATTCTAATTTTCACTGCATTGTGTGCTATCTTTTTTAGGAGTAGCCTTATAACCGTTATACTGAATAGATTACAATCACTGACTATATAATAAGAATAAACAAACGAGAACTTTTAACAGTTCCTCTGTAAGAGGATCAAAACATTTCTTCTTGTAGTGCTTCTTGCTCAGTATTCGAGCAGCTAGTCTTCTTTCTTCCAAGTCTTCCCAGCCCAAAATTCGCAATATTTTTGTAACGCTACTGTTGTTCACATTGTCATGGTAGAAACAGATATTTTTATCACCAATATACTGTATCAATTTCCTTATGTAGTTAATCATTTTAATATTAATGGGAAGTTTCCCAATATAGGCTTGAAAGTCGAGTAGTGTCTGTAAATAAGGACGAGTCCATTCGGCTTATACAAAGCAAATGTTTCTGACATTTCTTTGAGGCTTAAGGTGCACTTAGACTTAAAACTCCGGGTGTTGCACAATCATAATGAAATAATAATTACGCTACTCTTTCATAATGGTACGATATTCCAATCAATCAATCAATCAATCAATCAATCAATCAATCAATCAATCAATCAATCAATCAATCAATCAATCAATCAATCAATCAATCAATCAATCAATCAATCAATCAATCAATCAATCAATCAATCAATCAATCAATCAATCAATCAATCAATCAATCAATCAATCAATCAATCAATCAATCAATGTTGATTTGCATTTAGGGCAGTCACCTAGGTGACGGATTCCCTGTCTGTTGTTTTCCTAACCTTCCCTTAAATGATTGGAAAGAAAATGGAAACTGATTGAACATCTCCCTTGGTAAGTTACTCCGATCTCTAACTCTCCTCTCTATCAACGAATATTTGCCCCATTTTGTCATTTTGAATTCCAACTTTGTTTTTATATTGCTATATTTCCTACATTTAAAGACACCGCTCAAACTTATGCCTCTACTAATGTCATTCGACGCCATCTCCCCACTGACAGCTCGGAACATACCACTTAGTCGAGCAGCTAGTCTCCTTTTTTTTCAAGTCTTCCAAGCCAAAACTTTGCAATATTTTTGTAACGCTGCTCTTTTATCGGAAACCACCCAGAACAAATCGACCTGCTTTTATTTTTATGTTTTCCAGTTCTTGAATCAAGTAAAACTTTTGAGGGTCCCATACGCTGGAACCATACTCTAGTTGGGTGTCTTACCAGGGACTTATATGCCCTCTCCTTTACATCCTAACTACAACGCCTAAATACCCTAATAACCTTGTGCGGAGATCTGTGCCCTCTATTTACAATCCCATTTATGTGATTACCCCAATGAAGATTTTTCCTTATATTAACACCTAGGTACTTACAATGATCTCCCAAAGGAACTTTCACCCCATCAACGCAGTAATTAAAACTGAGAGGACTTTTCCTATTAGTGAAACTCACAACCTGACTTTTAACCCAGTTTATCATCATACCATTGCCTACTGTATATCGCACAACATTATCGAGGTCATTTTGCAGTTTCTGACAATCTTGCAACTTACATATTATTCTATAAATAATATTTCGTCCTTTCTAGCTATGTTTCTTCCAATCGTCGTTGATAACACTGATTATTTCACGTGGGTCAACGCGTCTACATTTCAACTACAGGAATATGAGAAAACATACATTCGAAAAAACGGGCATGTGCCCTTTTTTTTTGATGAACGATTCAATTAAGGTGCAGCCCCAGCATTTGTCTAACATGTTTTCCTTACAAGGACTAGTAAGTGATAATGTATACACTGTTGATTTTCGAAAGAACGTGTGGCAGTTATGGTGGAACAGTGGTAGATCGCGAGTTCAAATCCGACAGAGGTAGTCGAACGTTTCAAGGGCGGCGAAAGCCATCCAACACTCAATGTCGTATGATATCAGCTTGTAACTCTCCTCTCTAGCTACAAATGTGGGTTTTATACAACTTAATACGCCAACTTCAAGTCAAACTGAGCCGTAGATAGAACAACAGACATCCGTGGTTTTGGCGTCAGGTAAAGTAAGACGGAACGTCAAAATTGACACATAGCTTGTCTTTATTGCATCAGAAACGCCTGAACATGGTAGGTGAGGCCTTGGGATTATTATTATTATTATTATTATTATTATTATTATTATTATTATTATTATTATTATTATTATTATTATTATTATTATTATTAATTTTGCAATTTTCAGAGACGTCGAGGTGTTGGAATTTTGTTGCCAATCAGTTCTGTCACATGCCTGTATATTTACCTGGATGAGGCTGTCGTAAGTGAGCTGCCTTCAAATACCACTTAATTATATTAAATAACTTTTTAGTTAACCTATTATTGCCCATTCTACAGATGTGGCCATAGCATTTCAAGCATCTCCTAGGCCCGGCAATTATTATTATTATTATTATTATTATTATTATTATTATTATTATTATTATTATTATTATCCAAACCTGCAGCGTAAAGAAAGCACGTCTCTCTCTTATTCCAAAGCCCTGTGTTCGTTTTTCGGCCAGTTGAAGGATTTTAATTGCGGACTTTATGTTTTTGAGGAGTAAAACAGGGTTCACTTGGTACGACATTTTCTTAAGTTCTTAGTTACTGTACATGAAAATATCATACCGTGACGAGACGACGCTACTGGCCTAACATACACTGATGAACACTGGTTGCCATGGTTACAATGGTGTCGTAAGATTGATGAAACTAATTCCAGATAGACCCAGCCCATTATCCGTGTTAAATCGTATGTAACAAATGTTATAGAAACTAAAATTTAGGACCATTTGTAGCTACTACGTTTTAAAAGTACGAGATACATTAATAATAATAATAATGGACCTATTTACGAATTTAGACATTTTTGCCAAGTCCAACGGCGAGCAACATCTCAACGAACACATTACACTGACTCACAATTCTCAGTTCAGGCATGAGTTGCCTCTCATCTCCGCTAGGTGCCATTATTGATGCAATTTTACTAAAGCTAACCCCTCAACGACGGGTAGAACAGCTTGTTAAATAGCTTAGTCCTCAAACATTATTTTCCTCAACTGAAATGCTGAGTTATCCTGTAACGTCTCTACAAGTAAGCAAGCTAAAAAAGCAAACAAACAAACAAACAAAGGAAAAAGAAACAGAGACAGAAATATAAAACGAACCTATTTCGGCATTTTTATATCAACAGGAAAGTACGAATTTCCACTGATACACTCATCACAATACCTGAGGAAACACTAAACCTATGAGAATTAAACTTGGTTAACAAATTCTTATTAGTCCACAAGGAATATCTTTTTCGAAAAATGCAATCTCTAATTAGTAAAATTTAGAGGCTGATAAACGAATAATGATTAAAGTTTCGGAATGAAGGGAGCCGGGCTATAATAGTAGCTCATTATTATATCGCTTGGTAGCGTTGATAGGTTGCGAGATGTTTTCATAGTTCATTTTCACATCACTTGGTGGAGATCATACCTCTTGCTTTCTTCGTGTTCTGGCCCCCAGACAGTATTTTTAGGTGGGGCACTCAGCAACACTTTCTTGTTTCGTTCGGTCAAATGAGTCTGGCAGGTTGCTAACGTCGCTGGTATTTATTTTTCAGGAGAAGTGTGAAGGTACTGCTCAAGGCTAAGATTCTTCTTATACTAATCTCTGACTCAAATGAAATACTTAACATGATTATATACATGCTTGAGGTATTGTCGGTATGATTTTCTTATGTACCTTTACTCTTTATGTGGTACGTTTCACATCATACACATCGATGAAAGCCAAGTTTCAATGGAAAATTTTGGAGAAGAAGTGGATTTCTCTTCGTCTTTATTTGTTCTGCCAGTTTCTGAATCCAGCACAATCCTTTATAATTATAATCTTTTGAGAGTGCAGCTAGATGACGTGTGGCTTCCTATTCAGTTGCTCCACGTCTTGACGAGAAATATCTATTCAAAAGACCATCAACTGCTACGCTATAAATTGGTATTACCAGAGTGTTGTTAAGAGCTTAAATAATGCCGTTGACACTCGATATTCTTATATGTAAACATATAAAGTATTTACACATACGAACACGACAGGAGATGGTGTTGGTAGAACATACCTGACAAAGAGCGCAAAGGGTTAAATGTGTATGCGAAATGTGTACTTATTGTCGGGGTAGCGGTCCCTCACTATGACTGTGATGAATCTCAGTGGAGACGTTAGCTGCCTTTCATCCTCGCTAAACCTTGGAGAGCCAATTGCGAACTAATCTTGTCTTCGAAGTTCTTAACATTGCTCTCTCTCTCGTTACAAGACTGAGGACGTTGCAGCTGTGTCATGACTGGACCCCAGTTTTATTAATGCAGAAATTTGGTTATTAGGAAAAGTCGCGAAGTCTGCTCTAAAATCATATAGCGAGAGTAACATAAATACTAGGAGTTATGATGGGCCGCACCCCTAATGTTCGTACAAAATTCATAGCATAGCCATTGTGAGAGCAACATGAATACTAGGGGTTCTGATGGGTGTACCCCTAATGTTTATACAAAGCCCATAGCACAGCCGTTGTGGGAGTAACATGAGTACTAGGGGTTCTGATGGGCCGTACCCCTAATGATTAGTAAGTTTGTATTCTAACCTACTATTGCATAAAAATTCCATCTCTAGTCATGAACATCATTGAGGTTGAAGCAAATTTATATGACTGTGTGAGTTTTGTAAGCAATGAAATTCGATAACTGAATATTATCTTATAGACTATTCATGACGAATACAGGTATAAATCATAAACGTGAGTGATGTGAGGAAGCAAAACTGAAACTGATTGAAATATCGTTGGTGCAGTACCTCGTATTCCAAAATGCCCTTCCTATCAATTATTTTCCTTACGACTGGTCACGCCTCCCAGCCACAAATGGATATGCAGTTCATCAGGTCCATGTTCGTTGTGTTCGTTTTCCTACGTCAGATTGTAAAGGAAAACGAGTCTTACCAAACCTTGTTGTAGGAACGTGTATTTTCATTAAGTATTTACGCAGTCCTACAGTATGATGCATTTAATGTTAAATTTCCTTAAAACATTAACACAGGAAAAAGCTTTTTTTTTTTTTTTTTTTTTGCTATTTGCTTTACGTCGCACCGACACCGATATGTCTTATGGCGACGATGGGATGGAAAAGGCCTAGGAAGTGGAAGGAAGCGGCCGTGGCCTTAATTAAGGTACAGCCCCGGCATTTGCCTGGTGTGAAAATGGGAAACCACGGAAAACCATCTTCAGGGCTGCCGACAGTGGGGCTCGAACCCACTATCTCCCGGTTACTGGATACTGGCCGCACTTAAGCGACTGCAGCTATCGAGCTCGGTCACAGGAAAATGAACACAGCGCACGTTATTCTGATGGACTTCATATCCATGGGTGTCTGGGAGGCGTGACCAGTCGTAAGGAAAGTAATTGATAGGGCCGAGTGCAGCCCTTGTAAGGCAGACCCTCCGATGAGGGTGGGCGGCATCTGCCATGTGTAGGTAACTGCGTGTTATTGTGGTGGAGGATAGTGTTATGTGTGGTGTGCGAGTTGCAGCGATGTTGGGGACACCACAAACACCCAGCCCCCGAGACATTGGAATTAACCAATTAAGGTTAAAATCCCCGACCCGGCCGGGAATCGAACCCGAGACCCTCTGAACCGAAGGCCAGTACACTGACCATTCAGCCAACGAGTCGGACTTAAGGAGGATAATGGACAGGATGTGCATTGTGGAATAACAGGTATTGCTCGAGCCGCAACGATATACATCATGCATACTTATTGTACTAAGAAAATATGAAAAAATAAACAGCATTTTTCAAACTTTAAATAAGTTGCTTTTATTTGGAAAGATTTTCTACTCTAGGAATAGTCACAGTATTCGTTTATTTATGAAATTAAAATTTTACTACAAGCTAGAAAAGTAACTGATACATACATTAAACATTACTTAAGATTTGTTTAGATAAACGTAGGTTGGTATTTTATGTAGAGAAAAAGCTCGGCTGGCACTCAAGAGGTTAATAAATGGCACAGACAAGCTTATTCAAGAGGTTGGAATGATTGTAATAAACCACAAATCTTCCAGCGGAGTTGGGTGTGATCCGACTGGTTATTCTTACACAAGCAACTTGAATGACATATTAGTAATGGGGATGTGAAATACAAGAAACTCGAAAGAAATCTTTGACACTTCGTCGTGGTGTTCCTCTGGACATCGTGTGAACCAATGAGAGGTTTTCTTACATAAAATTTTAACAACAAAAGTTCCCTAGTTATGAATAGCTAATTCTGGTAGTCCGAGTTAGGAATGTACAGGCCTAGACTAGATTTTATTGTACAGACAAAAATTGTGGCAGTAGGCTGTCACTACTGGAACGGCCGCAGTTTTGAGGGTCTCGTAGAACTTATTAAATTGTTTTCTTATTTCGTTTCATTTCTTTTGTTCCTTCACCACTCACTTTGTCCGACTCGTTGGCTGAACGGTCAGTGTACTGGCCTACGGTTCAGAAGGTCCCGGGTTCGATTCCCGGCCGGGTCGGAATTTTAACCTTATTTGGTTAATTCCAATGGCACGGGGGCTGGGTGTATGTGTATATGTTGTCTTCATCATCATTTCATCCTCATCACGACGCGCAGGTCACCTACGGGTGTCAAATAGAAAGACCTGCACCTGGCGAGCCGAACCTGTCCTGGGATATCCCGGCACTAAAAGCCATACGACATTATTACCACTCACTTTTCTCGTTTTTGCCAAATTCTAATAAAACCTTCCTTTCCTATTAATAAATTTGTTATTCTATACAAACTGACCAAGATGTATTCACAACAACAGCTAACCTCCAAATGAGCACGCGAGTCGACCCAGCGCCATCTTGTAACAGAGTATGCGTGTGACGTCACATATTTGCCACATATTTTGCCTTACTCTGAAGAGCTATTTCATGAAAACTACGTTTAACATTTTCATTTTCTTTTTTGAAACAGGTAGCCTTCTGTTTTATCTGTCAATTGAGACATTAAACACGATCGTAAGCTAGCCTATATACTATCGGCGATATACGCGTTTTAACCAAACGCTAAAAGCGTCTTAAAATTTTTCATTCAACGCACCCTTTGTCAAGAAGAAGTCTACGTTAAAATTACATTTATTCACAGAAAAGAATCTCATTCATCTAGCTCCTTATCTGAATGAGCGGTGTCGAGGTATTCGGTTCAGAAAGCCTCTGGTTCAATTACCGGCCAGGTAGGAGAGTTTTAACTGCATGTGGTTAACTTATCTGGATAAGGGACTGGCTGTGTCTTTATACACTTTTTTATACATACACAAGACACTATACCACACTACAGAAACACACAATATTGAAAATATCCGTCCACATACGGTTAGAGTCAGGAACGGCACTCAGCCGTAAAAAAGGATAAGTCCACATCACACACTTAACCCCACCAGCGTGCAAGAAAAGTGGAATAATAAGGCTAAGGGGCACAATAAGAAACGGCACCTCTACAATTCAGTTACAGTAGGTCGGTTTGCTTGCAAGGCTTGCCGACTCATGTTTTAACCTAATAATGGGGAGACCTAAACTTGTGCACTTAACCTCAGAGTAAGAAGAACCAACTGTGGTCCTAATTCCACCAAGTCGTGAGCCTCCCTATTAAATTTGTCTTGATACATGCAGCAGACTGTGTTAGTTGCTAAGGCCACAATAATCCATGCGGGGCAGTAAATTCCCATTACCAGGCTTGGCGCATTCTTCAGCGCATTACTAGTGCCAGCGGGATTTATTAGCCGCCATTACGGCGATCACGTGACGAGGGTAAACCGGACAGCTTTATTGCGTGCTTCTTTAGTTGGTAATCCCGGCGCTTTGCCGACTGTATCGTCCTGCCCTGTTCTGCCATCTGCAATTTGTTATAACAGTTATACACTCATGCTAAAAGCCTTCGGACTTCATTGGTCATCATATTCTTGTACTTAACTGTGGGGTGAGGATTGTGTTGATAACTGAGTGCCTAAATTCCATGTTCAAGTTCGCGGGACTGAATACCGGCGAAGTTTTCTTCTTCTTCTCCTCTTTCTTTTGCTACTCACGGTAATGCCTCATCACAGAAGGCTGGAGACTATCATGGAATTTCTTTTCCCATTTGGTGTTATCTTGCCTGCCGTGAGGGGAACCTTTGCCCTGAAAGCATTAGAAAGGTAAGTGCTATTCGCACTTTCAGCGACGTCCTTTGGGTACATGGTATGCACCGAGGAGGATCTTATTAAACTTGATGTTGTTCACAACCATTTTAATATCACGGATGCCCTGGTAGTAGATAAGTAATTAAAATTCTTAATAGTTTTTTAAATGTTATTAAACTGAATGCATTATCTATCTTCACATATAGGATATCAGTTTCGCGAATGATTACTCTTATATTTTTATTTAATTTAATTTTAATTTGATTAAATTTAATCACTTATCATTAATTTATAATATTATTAACTTAATGTCCGCTTCTGTGGTGTAGAGATTAGTGTGATTAGCTACTAACCCGGGGGCCCGGGTTCGATTCCCGGCTCTGCCAGGAAATTTGAAAAGTGGTACGAGAGCTGAAACGGGTCCACTCAACCTCGGGAGGTCATCTGAGTAGAGAGGGGTTCCATTTTCACCTCAGCCAACCTCGATGCTTTCCCACTTCTCCTCCATGTAAATGCCGGGATGATACCTAATTTAAGGCGACGGCCACTTCCTTACCTTTTCATTGTCTATCCCTTCCGATCTTCCCATCCCCCCCCACAAGGCCCCTGTTCAGCATAGCAGGTGAGGCCCCCTGGGAGAGATACTGATCCTCCTTCCCAGTTGTAACCCCCAACCGAAAGTCTGCCGTTCCATGACACTGCGCTTGTGGCGGTAGAGGTGGGATCCCTCGCTGAGTCCGAGGGAAAAACCAACCCCGGAGAGTAAAGAGATTAAGAAAGAATAAAAGATCATTATTTATAATATTATTAATTTAATTATTGTAATGTAATACAATGTAATATATATTTCTGTGCCCGATTAGATGGAAGAGAAGGCCTGAAGACCTTCATCTTTCGAGGTAAAATAAAACATTATTTATTTACTTACCTGTATAACACTTGACGTATTGAGGTGTAAGGGTTAGTGTGAGTAGCTGCCACCCCTGGGCCCGGGTTCGATTCCCGGCTCTGCCACGAAAATAAAAAAGTGGTACGAAAAGGGTAAGTATAATGAGAGCCCAGTTAAACGCGATCCAATTCACCACAAATTCGGATTAAACGCGGTACAAGTTAATGTCTCCGATAAGTCATCAATAACATTCTTATTTTTTTAATGTAGTAACGAACTGCAAAGTGGAGTTCTGTATTACAATCTAGAACTGTTACCTACTCAGCGCTAAACAGAACTTCAAGGGATGGTTGGATGGGGTTTCAGAAACTGCCCGTCTGTTCACAGAAATAAGACGTGAACAACAGGCTAAGCTTTTGTGTACACACGTAAGATTACTTTCCTCCATCCTTTTGACCTGCACCCACGCATAAAAAAGTGACAGTGTTGGGTTTTAAAGTTTATCAGGCAATCTCCTAGTTAAGTCTTGAGTGCGATGCAGATGGTGTGATGTCACAAAAAAGAAAAACATACTCTGTGAATGATAAACTGAACATAATCAATTGGGTGAGGAATAGAATGTCGAATGTGTGTATTTTAGGTAGAGTGATTTTCATAAAATTGTGTTCTCTTGTAGCCTGCTTTATTTTTTCCCAATCTTCTGTCGCCCTACAGGTCATTTTTCATTTACAATTGGTAATGTATATCGCAAGGTAAGCATGTCCCTGACAACTACGTTACATCGAGCTTCTACTGTAGCTCTTTCACCAGATGCAATCAATCAATCAATCAATCAATCAATCAATCAATCAATCAATCAATCAATCAATCAATCAATCAATCAATCAATCAATCAATCAATCAATCAATCAATCAATCAATCAATCAATCAATCAATCAATCAATCAATCAATCAATCAATCAATCAATCAATCAATCAATCAATCAATCAATCAATCAATCAATCAATCAATCAATCAATCAATCAATCAATCAATCAATCAATCAATCAATCAATCAATCAATCAATCAATCAATCAATCAATCAATCAATCAATCAATCAATCAATCAATCAATCAATCACCACTGATCTTCGTTTAGTGCAGTCGCCCACGTGGAAGATTCCCTATCGGTTGTTTGCCTAGCCTTTTCTGAATTAAGTTCAAAGAACCTGGAAACTTACTAAATATCTCCCTTGGTAAATTATCCCAATCGCTAACTCCTATTCTTAAAAACAAATATTTCTCCCAATTCGTCCTCGTGAATTCCAGCTTTATTTTCATATTGCGATCTTTCCTACTTTTGAAAACACTACTCAAACGTATTCGTCTACTAATGTCATTCCATGCCATTTCTCCACGGACAGCTCTGAACATACCACTTAGTCGAGCAGCTCGTCTCATTACTCCCAAGTCTTCCCAGCCTAAACCTTGCAACATTTCCGTAACGCTACACTCTTGTCGGAAATCACCCAGAACAAATCGAGCTGCTTTTCTTGGGATAGTTTTCAGTTCTCGAATCAGGAAATCCTGGTCAGGGTCCCATACACTGAAACCATACTCTAGTTGAGTCTTACTAAAGTCTTATATGCCCTCTCCTTTATATCACTTTGCCATGTCTTCTGGCCCATTCCGATCGTCTTTCGATCAATGCGTAACTTTCATTAATCATTTGTTGGCTATAGCTTTGTGCATTACCGGTTTCGCCCCAATAGCTCGTCTTCGCACTTTTGCGATCTACCAGAGCGCACTGTCTTTCACATTTAAATCACCACGTTTCCTTATATTAACACCTAGGTACTTACAGTGATCCCCATGAAGAACCTTCACCTCATCAACGGAGTAATGAAAATCGAGAGGACTTTTTTTAATTAGCGAAACTCACAACCTTCCTGCTGTCCATCTCACAAAATTATCGAGGTCTTTTTGCAGTTGCTCACAATATTTTAACTTATCTCTGATTCCAGTTCTTCACTCATATAATTTATTAATTGTAATTGGAGAGGTAGTTTCTGGCGCGGCAAAAATGTTGCAAATCCCCCAGAAATGTGGTAATAATGAAGTCTCTGTGACTACTATGAAATGTCCACCAAACTTCAAAACTAGTTTCAGTGATTTACATCGTAGACTACGCTTTCGGGACTCTAAGAACTGCTGGAGAAGGCATCCATGATCCGCGTTTGTGATGACGTTATCTGGGTGACATCTTGTCCCTTTTGTTGAACATGTCAGACAGCCAGCATTGTTCTGATATTTGGTTCCTCCTTTTGAAATAGCTCCTCGTACAGTTCTTGGACGTTAAGCAAGCTCGGCCCAATCTGATGCCTCACTCCGTATTGTTGTGGTTTGAGTTATCAGTCCAATGGAAAAAAGTTCCATGATAAACACCCTTTACTCTGTTGTGAGAACCGTAATTACAGAAATCTAAACACTTACTTGTCCGGATCGTAGATTTTAAAATTCATTGGTTAATTCCAATGGGTCTTGGCCTGGTTTTTTATGCTGGCTTCATTATTATAATTCATCGTAGGCAGGGCCTTATTCTCACAGACTGCAGGTCTCCTATACGGCGTCAACTCGAAAGACCTGCACCAGGGCTCTTAAGAGGCTACACGCCATTGTTATAAGGTATGATCAAACGTTTCCGTTTGAGGGTGCTGCTGCAGCGGACATGCAACGTAGCGCGACTCCGATGCGGGAATATAAGCATGGACATGTAGACAAAAGGATTAGTGTGGCTGTCGTGTTGTGCCGATGTGCGTGCGTTATATGCGGCCATGTGAACTATGATGACGTTATTACCAAATGTGTCCAAACAGGACCAACGTGCTGTTATTATATTCTTGGCTGCCGAAGGACAAACACCAGTGGACATCCATCGGAGAATGAAGACTGTGTGTGGGAGAGTATGTCTGTTGAAAACCACCGCTGGGGAATGGTGCACCAAGTTCCGTGTGGGTCACATTTCAACACAAGACGCTGGCTGATCTGGGAGGCCAGCCTCATCCAATACGGACAACAATAAGCGGGTGGTTGGTGCGGTGACACTCGAGCACCCGCCCTATAGTCCTGATCTCTCCCCATGCGATTATCACACCTTCAGTCCCCTCAAAAAGGCCTTGAAGTGTCGACGCTTCCTGTCGGACGAGGATGTGGAGCAGGCGGTTATCGACTTCTTCACGAAGCAGGACACCGTGTTTTACCACACGGGGATCTTCAACCTGGTGCATCGGTTGGATGAGTGCCCCAATGCTCACGGTGATTTTGCATGATTTGCATCCCTATTCAGGACTGTGCGGCATTCGAACGGAAACTTTTAGACTGTGGCAATGAAAGCCAAGAGTGCAGCGGGCTGACAATGTTACAATGCCGACGAGAAGTGACAATGCGAGCACAGCGGTAACACAGCACAGTACACGGAGCCAGCAGCAAGCAAAACAACACCGCTGGCGAATTGTTGAAGCTCGCGATGAGGAAGGTTCTTAGAAGAAGCTGAGAGCTAATTGACAGTACAGGTGCCCGTAGCTATTTGAAAATAGAAATTACCAAGATCTTTTGCTTCCCTACAGGCTATAAAGATCCGAGTAGGCAACAGTCAGTCAGTCTTGAGTCAGCCACTAATGTGTTGTGAGAAGATCGTGAGTCTGTAGTGCTTAAGACGGTCTTGATAATGGAAACTGCGGCGAGCTGTTAACTGTTCTGTGAACGAGGCTGCGCTCTGAGAGACCGTGTTGGAGAGCAGGAGTTCGACTCGTGAGAGGCCTGCAGTTAGACCACGTCCGTGAGTTAAAACTCTATCCAGTGGCAAATTCGAACACGAGTGAACGAGTAAGTAACTGTAATGTAGTCGATAAAGAAACACACTACCTTCTTGAGCAATGAAGATAACCTGACAACTCACCGCAATATTCTCTGTCTATAAGACCGGATCCCAATATAATATTTCTTGCATCATCTGACTGTTCAACTTCATTTCATCACTTTTTTGTAGTTTTATTTATTTTCATCTCCTATTCATTCTACATCTCTGTGCCAGAACCATTCAATAATATCTCCAGATCAATATCATCCGCAAGTTATAGAGTTGTGATATTCCCTCCTCTTTGCTATTTTGTTGTTTAAATTCTTTTGGGGTGTTTCACGAACGAAATTTGTTAAAAATGTCTTTATCAGACCACCGCAGGATCTGATATTTCCTCACTGCATGAAATAAAGAGACCATGCATTGACATGGTTGAAACTGTAAGTGGCTTCTACTCCGCCCCTGTTTTCCTGTTATAAGATTCCCGTAAACAACAGGAGCATAACATATTATTAAGAGCCCTTCTATGTATGCAACTCGCCATACAAAATTGTAATGCGATCTAGACTATTAGAATCGGTAAAAGAGATGATGATGATGATGAGGAGGAGGAGGAGGAGGACGATAGATTAGTAGCAGAGAATCGGATTCCGGATCCCAAGATCGCGGGTTCGAATCCAGCAGGAGTATCCCAATTTTGAATGGGGGGAAGAAAGTCTATTCGGCAACCCATATCGTACGATGTCGGCATATAAATGATCATTGGTGACACATTTGGTATTAACCAGACAACATTCATTAAATCTCAGTCTGAGACGCCCAAGAGAGATTCGGTTTAATCTGCGATCTAATAGGCTTAGAGTAAAACGGAACGTCGAACTGACGAGCAGGCAGCCACATGGCGTCAAATTAAAATACCATAGATTATTATTATTATTATTATTATTATTATTATTATTATTATTATTATTATTATTATTATTATTATTATTATCATCAAATACATTGATGGCATTGCTAACACCCTTAGCACAAAACGTAATAACGTGTTCGCTTTAGGATTAATTATAGCAAATTAGCATAGAAATTTACAGGTAATTTAAATAACTCCTGTAGGCCTACATTAACACAACGATTTACAGAACACAGAGCGGTTGAATGACTTATAATAACAAATTATTATTTACTACTAAAATATTTTCATTCCTCCCCTGAAGGGGGAGGCGGGCCCCTTAGACAATAACGCCGTGTGTTAGGCCAGGAGATTTGTTGCGGTGAAGGAGATGCTCGGTGAAGGTGAGGGGGTCGGTGACCGTGGCCTAGACTAGGAACTGTCCCGGCATTCGCCTTAGTGAAGGAGAATGGAAACCCACGGAAAACCATTCTCAGGACAGCCGACAGTTGGGGCCAGCCGAAAGGTCCAGCCCTGACCCGTCTCCCAAATGAGCCACGGTAGAACCATGGCCAGCCCTCCTCTGCTCGGGTGGCCGGTCAGAATGCAGAGCTGTCAGACCACGGATCAGTCGTGGCCACTTACGGGCCGAAACCCACTCTACATCTACCGACGAATGATTTACTACTAACATATTATATATAATTTGAATGTGTAACACAATATCGTGAGAAAACCGCAATTCTTACGCCTATGTGTTATACATCAAAAGAAAGATCGCCATCTCAGGATTACTACAAAAATATTATTTTTTCATTACGTCCTTTATTTACGTAAGATAGTAGTTTATTCGAATAATACGATCTGATCTTTCTATGTCAATCCGATAGACGGCTCTGTGAAATCTAGTTATCACCGGAATGCCAGAATGTTAAGTTGTTGCTCCATTAGCGAAAACAGAAAGAGGAGAAACTTACATGTGAAATCTGTATGCATTGCCAAGCACGACATTTCGCTGCGGAAATAGTAAATGGACATTTTAATTCGCGCTGCCACAATGGTTTGGTTTATTTTCTATAACCTCAAGTAAACGACTAACTTAAAGGTATGATAATGATTTCATGAAGTATATAAGGCATATAATAGTAGGCTACAATGTACTTTGCATCTTTCTCTAATAACCGTAGCGACATTCCAGGATTAGGTCCTGACTGTTTTAAGATTCAGAGGTATATTTCATACTTACTACCTACTGAGGGCTGTCCAGCATTACACAGCCAGCCTTATGTGATAGATTCAACTCTTGAGAATATAACTCGCTATGAAAATGTTATAAATAGCCAAAGTTCAATAATTCCGTTTGTATATGGACATCCGAAGTTATGTATATTTTCCGTTACTTTCTTCAAGTTTCTTTTATCACCAGTTTCATTTGTAGTCTTTGTTCGCAGTTATTGCTGCAACAGGCCACTAGTAACATTGTAAATTTAAAAAGAGCCATTATACAAAAAATTCAAAGAAAACGTATAGGATTTTGGAATTGTTTCGTCAAATACCTGATGCGAGAAATGCATTGCAATAGTCATTTTCCCGATTTACAAATTATTGTTTCTTTTATATGGCCTAGGTGCGGCGCTGGTTATGTAAGACAGCATTTCTAATTGACTGCTCATCTCTCTTCGTCTGCTTTTTCTGTACATGGATCGTATATGACATGCAATTGTGCTCCTTGTTCTCCAGCCTCAAACATTTCCCAGCTAAGTTTGTCTACCATGCTTGAAACACTACTTCTGGGATTGAAATTATTCAAAAGTAACGATGCAGCGTTCGGTTTACCATATCTAGTTCACACATAAGCCCTGTTTAGTATGACTCCCACACGGCTGCTGCATATTCCAGGATTACCCCCACGAGCAATAGAGAGCCCGCTTCCTCCACCTTGGAACTTAAACATTTTAGCACCCTCAACTCATCATCATCATCATCATCATCATCATCATCATCATCATCTGTTTACCCTCCAGGTTCGGCTTTTCCCTCGGACTCAGCGAGGTATCCCACCTCTACCACCTCAAGGGCAGTGTCCTGGAGCTTCAGACTCTTGGTCGGAGGATACAACTGGGGAGAATGACCAGTACCTCGCCCCAGGCGGCCTCACCTGCTATGCTGAACAGGGGCCTTGTGGAGGGATGGGAAGATTGGAACGTATAGACAAGGAAGAGGGAAGGAAGCGGCCGTGGCCTGGAGGAGAAGTGGGAAACCACGGAAGACCACTTCCAGGATGGCTGAGGTGGGAATCGAACCCACCTCTACTCAGTTGACCTTCCGAGGCTGAGTGGAACCCGTTCCAGCCCTCGTACCACTTTTCATATTTTCGTGGCAGAGCCGGGAATCGAACCCAGACCTCCGGGGGTGGCAGCTAATCACGCTAACCACTACACCACAGAGGTGGACTAGCCTCAACTCAAAAATGTAAAACTTGTTAGTCTTAGCAATTTCATTTCCTCTGTGGGTGTCTATTTTAGTTCTTTCTTTATGTGAAAGCCTAGGTATTTACTCGAGTGTCTCTGCACAAAAGCGTCCGTTCCAAGGTCGTGTGTTTAGGTCATCAGTCCACAGACTTGTTTGATGCAGTGCTCCATGCCACCCTATCCTGTGTTAACATTTTCATTTCAACGGAGCTACTGAATCCTATATGTACTTTAATTATTTTAATAACCATACTTTGGTCTACCCTTATCGTTTTTACTGCCTACATTTCCATCAAAAAGTAACTGAACAAGACCTAGGTGACATAAGATGTGCCCTCTCATTCTGTCTTTTCTTCTGGTCACATTTCGCCAAATCGTACTCCTCTCACCAATTCCATTCATTATCCCTTCATTTGCGATAAAATCTATCCATCTCGCCTTCAACATTCTTCTCTAACACCACAGTTCAAAAGCTTCTAACCTCTTTCTTTCTGAGCGAGTTATCGTCCATGTTTCATTTCCATACAGTGTCACGCTCCAGACTAAAGTCTTCTTTCCTATATCAATGTTGGAAGTGAGAAACATTACTTTTTTTTAAGAAAAACCTTTCTTGCTTGTGTGAGTCTGCATTTTATGTTATTCTATTATCTAAGTAACAATATTCATCTACTTGCCTTGAGACTTTATTTCCTAGTCTAATATTTCGTGCATCACAAGGCTTCATTCGACTGCACTCCATTACCTTTGTTTTGGATATATTTATTTTCATCTTATTCTACTTCTACAACACCGGATTCCGTGAGATCTCCGAAGTTAAGCAACATTGGGCGTGGTCAAGATTTGAATGGGTTGTCACGCGCTGTTGTTGGGGAGTAAGGGAATGGATGAGCGGAAAGGAACTGGCCACCCTACCGTACGTAAACTCCGGCTCAGGAGCACCTCTGCGGAGGTTCGGACCTGCCATCGGGCAGAATACACCCTTACCTTACCTACTTCTCCAAGACTGTCCGTTCCGGGAAAGTACTTAAAGACCCTTTGCATTCCTTTCCTCCCTCTTCTTGCAGAGCAATTTTCTTTCTTTCTTTCTTTCTTTCTTAGTCCATTACCCTCCAGGGTTGGTTTTCCCCTCGGAATCAGCGAGGAATCCCACCTCTACCGTCTCAAGGGCAGTGTCCTGGAGCTTGAAGCTTTGCGTCGGGGGATACAACTGGGGAGGACGACCAGTATCTCGTCCAGGCAGCCTCACCTGCTATGCTGAACAGGGGTCTTGTGAGGGGATGGGAAGACTGGAAGGGATAGACAAGGGAGAGGGAAGGAAGCGGCCGTGGCCTAAAGTTAAGTTCGGTACCATCCCGGCATTTGCCTGGAGGAGAAGTGCGAAACAACGGAAAACCACTTCGAGGATGGCTGAGGAGGGAATCGAACCCCCTCTACTCAATGGACCCCGTTTCAGCCATTGTACCACTTTTCAAATTTCGTGGCAGAGCCGGGAATCGAACCTGGGCCTCCGGGGGTGGCAGCTAATTACACTAACCACTACACCACAGAGGCAGACTGTAAAGCACCTACATGTGCTATTCTTTTAGGGATTTCCCTTTTTCCTGGACATACATTGTTTCTGTTCTTCCATAAACAATCTGCAGTCACTTCAGAGTTTGTTCGCCAGATGTTTTTTTAACCCTTTGTTGCCTGACGGTACTTTAAAGTACCATCTCATATTTCATGGCTTTGGAATTATTCAGTAAATCCTACCCTTGTATTTTCCTCATGGTACTTTCAAGTAACTAATTCTTGAAACAGAGATATTTCATTTTTGAGGTTGGTATTGATGAAAAACGCAGGAGATCGCTTTATTCTTACGAGTGTAGTCATAGTGCTACCACTGTAAACAAATGACATTTTGATTGATTATTTCTTAGCTCCTTGTTACCTGCAAGTGATCATAGTACATGTAAGTATGCTTCTGCAATGCAATAAAATACCCAAATTAATGAAATTTGCAATTGGTGTGGATATATAGCTAGTAAATGGCGAGGTACTTAGAAGTACCGTCAGGCCATATGGAGGGTCTCATGTCAGTCATATCCAAAACCGAAAGTAATGGACATCAGTGTTTTTCTATGGAAAGACAGTAAAGGTGTGTGCTTAGCATCTAATTTCCATGGAACAGAAGCCACAACTGTTTCTAGAAAACAGAAGGATGGAAGTAATGTTACTGTTGATTGCCCGGTTGTTGTGCAAGACTACAATGCACACATGGGTGGTGTGGACCATGCTGACAGACTTCGAGGCGTACTGTATATGGTTTAGACCGTCGATCCAAAAATGGTAGCATAGATTATTTTGGGGAATGACTGAGATAGCATTTGTCAATGCCTACATCATATACTGTAATCTGCATGAAAAATTCCCTCTAATAGCATTCCGGCGTAATGTGGCCCTAGGACTGATGAACCAGAAAGAAATTCCTCTTCCAGGAAAACTTTCACGTGATATGAGGTCACCAAAGTCGCCAGAGCAAACTTGTGTACCAAAAACGAGGAAAACAGAATATTCTGTGCCCAGTGATGTCAGACTAAGTAATCGTGGAAATCATTTTGTTGTTTTTGTAAAAAAAAAAAACCGTGGTCGATGTGAGGTGTGTTCGGGAAAGAAGGTGCAGTCAAGACCGCATTCAAAGTTTACTACATGTAGTGTTTTTCTTTGCTGCAATGAAATAAAACTGCTTTGCAGAGTATCATAATGTGTCAGCTGTATAGGATGTATGTAAGAAGTTCTACACATGAACAATAATATTAGGAAACTTCACTCTTATTACACATATTTGCTTTAAATTTTGCTTTTACATTTTTGTAATAGTTTTAGGTATGAAAAACATGTTCTACTAATATTTTGAGACAATAAATGTGATATAATTCCAAAATGTGAACATTCTTATCTACCCAAATATGAAGCCTCCTATATGCCTGACGGTACTTAAAAGTGCCAGGCCCCAAAATCATACCAAAAATTAAAATTATAACTTGAAGGTATTAGCATTTACTATTTGAACATATTCCATTATAATAAGGTGAAAAAATCAAGTATAATTATTTTTCACTATTCAGGCAACAAAGGGTTCAACGCCATGCTGGGCTGAGTGGCTCAGACGGTTAAGGCGCTGGCCTTCTAACCCCAACTTGGCAGGTTCGATCCTGGCTCAGTCCGGTGGTATTTGAAGGTGCTCAAATACGACAGCCTCGTGTCGGTAGATTTACTGGCACGTAAAAGAACTCCTGCGGGACTAAATTCCGGCACCTCGGCGTCTCCGAAGACCGTAAAAGTAGTTAGTAGGACGTAAATCAAATAACATTAATTAATTATTAATTAATTTAACCGCCATAAATAGCAATATTGTCCAATAACACTAACCTGTACGGCTTCTGACGTTACAGCAACTTCATCGGAGTACATAATGCATTCCTTTTCATGAGGTCATAGCTAAATTATCTTCCATTTGAGCAAGGGGTTGGAACTAAGGGCTACAAATTTAGCCACTCACCTTACACGATATTGTAGGCCGAGTTCTTAGGTGGGGTGAGAGGATGCCGCAGTAATAAAGGCTACGGTAATTATCCAGCTGGAAACTTGGCGAGAGCCTTTCCATGTCCACATCACCTTAGGCTCATTAACAGCTTCCATCCCTCTTCCTGCTGGAAATGATGCGGGAAGTGCGTGATTGATATCAGCGTTAGAGAAACTGTCCAAAATTCACTAGTATCTAAAAAATTGCTCTAAGACTATAGCTACTCTTATAGTTATCTGACGTTTAACGGATGAAAATGCAGATAACTTTCGAATTCGAATGCAACATACTGATCTCCAAGGGATACGATCACCGAGCTGGATAGCTGCTGTCGCTTAAGTGCGGCCAGTATCCAGTATTCGGGAGATAGTAGGTTCAAACCCCACTATCGGCAGCCCTGAAAATGGTTTTCCGTGGTTTCCCATTTTCACACCAGGCAAATGCTGGGGCTGTACCTTAATTAAGGCCACGGCCGATTCCTTCCCACTCCTAGCCATTTCCAGTCCCATCGTCGCCATAAGACCTATCTGTGTCGGTGCGACGTAAAGCCACTAGCAAACAAAAATAAAAAAAATAGGGATACGATCACTGTTTCCAGTAGGATGGTCCATTCACCGCAAAACACATTCAGCTCCTTTCCATCTGAAACATGTTTGTGAAGCGCTTAAAAACTGAATTTCTGTGAAACTACACCAAATCTGTGTCCTGAAGTATGGTGGAGTGAGGAAGGAAGATGGAAGAAGAGGGCAGGGGAAGGTAGGCAGATACCCACTAAAGTACGCAAATGTACAAATCAATTTCACTTGAAAATGGCTGGTACTGAGAGCAAATAAAATGCACAAACATATTATTTTCTTCTTGACTAATAATGTTTTATTTATTCAAACTAATGTGTGTTTATCAAGAAATTCGTTACAGTAACTGTAGAAGACGATGGTGACATATACGAGCTAACCACAAATTTCCTTATGCATGGTTCAGTCATGACTGATCTGTCGCCTTTTTTTTTTTTTTTTTTTTTGAGTTGCAAAAAGTTGACAATGACAAAGCAGAGAGCTATGATTGGGAAGGGAGCGACCATTACCTAAATTTTAAGGTACAGTCCCAGAATTTGTATGGTGTGAATATAGCAAACCACGGAAAATCTTCTTCAGGGCTGCCGAGAGTTGAGTTTGAACCCACTATCTCCCGAGTGCAAACTGACGGCGATGAGGACCAAACCGCTTAGCAACTCACTCGGTTGACTGACCTTCTGCGCATTGTTGGCATCTCCATAAAGCTAGTGTTAAACATTAATTTGGTTAGGTTTATTTTTAAGAGAAATGCTATTGTATGTAAGACTCCCCATAGTGCTCTCGGCCCCGAAGGCCTGCAGCTTACGAGATGTATTGTCAGTCCTACGAATTCTCTCGGCCGCTATCTTAGCTTTCTATCCCGGTATCGCCATTTCACCCTCAGATAGCTCATCAATTGTAAACACGTAGGTAAATCAAGAAGAGAAAATTAGAGGAGAAACTCTGCATTTAAACGGATGCACTAACAGAATGGGGGCATTGAATGGATGATGCCGATAATGATTACTGACTATCTGTTGAAGGAGCCAAAGATTGCTGACCTGGCCGAGAATCGAATCCGGAACCTGGATGAGAAGCACGCACGCTACCCTGACACCATGAGACTGACACTTTTTTACATGCACTGCTAGTTTAATATTTCACAGTGCTGTAAAAGGTGAACTCATCCATACTTTTATTACATTTTAGAGTAGTGTGCCAACGGCCGAAGCCGTGTTGAAACACCGGATCTCGTGAGATATCCGAAGTTAAGCAACAATGGGCGTGGTCAGGAGTTGGATGGGTTGCCACGCGCTGTTGGTGGAACTGGCCACTCTACCGCACGTAAACTCCGGCTCAGGAACACCTCTGCGGAGGTTCGGTCGGGCAGAATAACCCTTACGTTACCTTAGAGTAGTGTGACAGTTTATAGGTCCGTGGTACTTTTATGTAATATAGGGCATCGTAGACAGCTGTGAGCTAAATGTGCTAGTTTGAATATTTTCGACTATGAACGTTATTTATCTACTAGTCCAACCTACAGCGACTTAACGTCTCAGCAGTTAGTGAAATTGGTTTCGAGGCAACGGACGGTAAATTTCTTTTAGTATTAGAAACTATTTCAGTACCTCCTGACATATAACATCGTTAGATTCAGGAGTCGAAACATAAAGCTTATTGCTACTATTAACTCTAGAGAAGGTAACAAAAGGCGAGAAAACAGGTGAGTGAGAAAGTCAAGGTTTGCAATTTTCAGTGTTTACCCGTGGGAAGAAGGCCCTATATATTTATTGTTATTGTGAAAGAGACTGTCCCCAGAAACTGAAGACGTTTAAATTAAAAGAGATAGTTCGTCGGCATAAGGGCCTATTGCTAATGGTTTTACGTCGCGCCGACACAGATAAGTCTTACGGCGACGATGGGATAGGAAAGGCCTAGGAGTTGGAAGGAAGCGGCCGTGGCCTTAATTAAGGTACAGCCCCAGCATTTGCGTGGTATACAAATGGGGAAACCACTGAAAACCATCTTCAGGGCTGCCGACAGTGGGCTTCGAACCCACTATCTCCCGGCTGCAAGCTCATAGCTGTACGCCTCTAACCGCACGGCCAACTCACCCGGTGGAATGATTACTTTCAACCCCGTTCAGAAGTAATTCCAGAACTGTAAGAAATTTGTCCTACTGAAATCTTACACTTGCCAAAAGTTTCTGAGAATCATATTGAAATCATTTTAAACACAGTATCAATCGCGATATTTAGGTTCTTTCACACCCCCTGTGGGTGGGGGACGCAGACGAAGAATACACCCACGGTAGAACCTGCCTGTCGTAAGAGGAGAAAAGAAAAAGGGACGACCAAGGGATGATCAAATAAGAACCATGAGACTTCTTGTATTTAGCACCATCACACGGGGAACACCATGGGTTACCTTTACTTGCTGGTAGTACCACTATGTTAGGTACACAATAGGTTTGTGATTAGTAGCAACAGAGTGCAAATCAGGGTAGGTTTTACAGTACTCGTGATTAGTAAAACTACATTCGGAACACCACGGGTTTATGTTGCCTGTCATTAGTACCATTATGTGAGAAACACCACGGATTTCGGCATTGTCTGTAATTAGTAATGACGGCCACCGTGGGTCTGCGGGCTGTGATTTGTACACACTATGTGAGGAACACCATAGGTTTGCGTTGCCTGTAAGTGGTGCCATTATGTGAAAAACACCATAGGTCTACGTTGCATGTGCGTATTACATTACCTGTGAGTAGTACCATAAAATGTAGAATACCGCGAGTCTACGCTCCTTTGGTTAGTACCGCTACATGAGAAATACCATGGTTCTAATTTACTAGCGATAAGTACCATTATGAAGGGGTCGATGACCTGGGTTTTGGACCCCTTTAGATAACAAGCATTATAGATTCGGGATTGTGCTTTAGAAGCAGTCCCTTGGTCAGTAATACCATTGTTTAAAGCTAGTCTCTGGGAATTTAGGGCATTGCGGGTTGGATTCACTGATTGTTTTAAATTCATATTCATCCATTCATTCTTCGTCATCACGTTTTGAATTCTGGTCAGTGGATGATATTGAAATTTAAACTGTCATTACATTTCGTCTCGTTTCGTACCTCAAGGGGGTCGATGACCTAGATGTTAGGCCCCTGTAAACAACAAGCATCATCATCATCATCGGTTCTTTCGCTTCCTGAAAACGTGTAGTGTATTAAAGGATTGTGAAGTGATACGTACCAAAAAATGTATCCGTAAATTGTAACACCAAAATATAATGTTTGGTTGAAATATATCCAGTAACTTTTCCCGTTAAGGAACATGGAAGAAGACACAGATGTTGCGTTTCGCAGTCAGACCCGTGGTCAGTTTTTGAGAGACGTGCACGAAGTAACAAGTTAGAGTAACTTTTAATTGTGACCCGTTGCGCAAAGAGGGACCTGAAGTCAGATTACTTTGAAATTTTTATGGTTCTAAAATTGGCATTAAGATATAGAGAATTTTAAAAATGAGTACAAGTTTCTGAATGAAATAATTCAGCAGATATTAATTATTGACTGTTGCTACTAAGAAAATTGTGTTTTGAGAAAATCGCGTTTTCAGCTTTCATTTATTTTCTTACCAGCTGTACAAAAAAGCTGGAACGGCGTATGGCTTTTAGTGTGGGGAGTGTCCGGGGACAAGTTCAGCTTGCCAGGTGCAGGTCTTTTGATTTGACGCCCATAAGCAACCTGCGCGTCATGATTAGGATAAAATGATGATGAAGACGACGCATAGGCCTAAATCCAGCCCTGTGCCAGTGGAATTAACCAATAACGGTAAAAATTCCCAACACTGCCAGGAATCGAACCCGGGACACCTGTGACCAAAGGCCAGCACGCTAACCATTTAGCCATGGATTCGGACACCAATTGTACAAAGTTTCCATAACATCTAGTCTGAGGACTTGAACTGCTGCGTAACTTAGCTTTTTAAAAAGAACCATCAGTAGAGCAACGTCCGACTCGTTGGCTGAATGGTCAGCGTACTGGCCTTCGGTTCAGAGGGTCCCGGGTTCGATTCCCGGCCGGGCCGGGGATTTTCACCTTCATTGGTTAATTCCAATGGCCCGGGGGCTGGGTGTTTGTGCTGTCCCCAACATCCCTGCAACTCACACACCACACATAACACTATCCTCCACCACAATAACACGCAGTTACCTACAAATGGCAGATGCCGCCCACCCTCATCGGAGGGTCTGCCTTACAAGGGCTGCACTCGGCTAGAAATAGCCACACGAAATTATTATTATTAGTAGAGCAACAACTCAAAACAGAAATTCAATTTTTTAATCACAAGCAAGTTTGTTCAGCTTTGCTGTTAAATTTCCATTGCGGACTTTGGGTCCGTTTCTGCGCAACGGATCGCAATATACACCTCTGCAGCTTTAGCTTTGAGATCAAAAGCTGAAACGAAAAGTGATGGAGTAAAGTAGGCAGAAGCTTGGCTACTTAAACGAGATAAAATGTCGCATATAAATTTAATGGCCGCCTCTGTGGTGTAGTGGTTAGCGTGATTAGCTGCCACCCCAGGAGGTCCGGGTTCGATTCCCGGCTCTGCCACGAAATTTGAAAAGTGGTACGAGGGCTGGAACGGGGTCCACTCAGCCTCGGGAGGTCAACTGAGTAGAGGTGGGTTCGATTCCCACCTCAGCCATCCTGGAAGTGGTTTTCCGTGGTTTCCCACTTCTCCTCCAGGCGAATGCCGGGATGGTACCTAACTCAAGGCCACGGCCGCTTCCTTCCCTCGTCCTTGCCTATCCCTTCCACTCTTCCCATCCCTGCACAAGGCCCCTGTTCAGCATAGCAGGTGAGGCCGCCTGGGCGAGGTACTGGTCATACTCCCCAGTTGTATCCCCCGACCAAGAGTCTGAAGCTCCAGGACACTGCCCTTGAGGCGGTAGAGGTGGGATCCCTCGCTAAGTCCGAGGGTAAAACCGAACCTGGAGGGTAAACAGATGATGATGATGATGATAAATTTAATGAAGGATATGACGCTTGAACCAGGTGACTGGTACAATTATTTGAGTATAAACAGTGAAACGTACATATTTACACTCTTTCACTTGATAGAGGCCAATGTCAGAGAGAGTGACAGTGAGATGAGACGTGCACAACAACACAATATGAACGGCTCGGCGTCACACTTCGATCCCTAGCAATCGGAAGAAGTTATGAAGATCTGAAACTATCCGCTGCAATTGAAGAACTTCCCGGAATAAGGATATTACCAATAAATCAGTAATTTTTCAGGAGAGAGGAAAATTATTTTTGGGGTTTACTTCATGGTAGACACTACTTGAACCAATTGCATATACAAGTGTACTAATGAGTTTATTTATAAAAAATAATACTTTATTGTTATAAATTAAGGTTTAAAAATGATGAATGAATAGAAAATAATCTGCAAGTATGTATTACGTTTGTATATAACAGAAGAAGAATCCTGCACATGCACTTGGAACAAAAGTAGTAGCAAATAATATTAGTGCAATAGTAAAACTAACAGCGATAACGATAAAAATGTCAAGAAAATATTTTAAAACACAGGTATGATTTCCTTTATGGCCTTTATCTAAATGATCTATTACACTTGGTGATGAACGAACACAAGCACTGAGCACCATTGTTACTGATGTTCCATCCTTACTCCACGGAGGACAAAGTTATGTTAGCTGTAAACCAGCTTGAAGTTCGAACGTAAGACATAAGATGACACTACAGCATAGAGACGTGATGATTCACTCTGTTTCCACTGAAATCTCTCTTTTCCAACATGTTTCGGTTAGATTCTTACTCTCGGGACGTCCCCAATTTCTGCCCAGTCTTTGGGAGTAATTATTCCTGACACTTGGGCTACAGTGTATTGCATAAGGTGCTCAGAAAACATCATCTCAAAGTAAGTAGAATTTATTTACAAGTTAAATACAGGGTAAAATGAATGAATTGCATGTTTCGTTAAAATCTAAATCTTGTGTTATAATCGAATACTTTAATATAACTAAAGGATGTGTTATTATGTAACCTCACAGTACAATATGAAAGAAAGATAGACGATGTCTTCTTTTGTAGAGTCGGGATCAATTTACGACAAATATATGGATAGAGATACAATTCTTTTTACCTTGCACCGACACAGATAGGTGTTAAGCCGACAATGGGATGGGAAAGGCTTAGGAGTGGGATGCAAGCAGCCGTGCCCTTAATTAAGGTACTATTCTTGTATTCTTTATATTTTGTTTTCCATCAGTACGAATTAGAATGATATAGCTGCATGAACTTGATTAAAAACCATTCAAGTATGATTCTCAAGTTCGGAATTACTTTCCTGGTGTAAAAATGGGAAACAACGCAAACCATCTCCAGGGCTGCTGACAGTGGGGTTCGAACCCACTATCTCCCGGAAGTAAGCTCAAAGCTGAGTGCCCCTAACCTCACGGCCAACTCGCCCGGTACGACAAATATAAGCGTGCAGTAACTGCTCATACGCATACGTTTGTTTGTTCCTATTCTTGTACTCTTTGTATTTTGTTTTCCATCAGTAAGAATTAGAATGATATAACTGCATGAACTTGATTAAAAACCATCCAAGTAAGATTCTCAAGTTCGACATTATGTCCTGCCAGGGAAGTGCTCAGTTAATGCAACTGGTTAAAACTGACGCTAAGACTGAAAACCTCACACACGCTACAACTTGCTCGCCGACGTACCTGTACATGCAGAGAAAAATCAGCCACTGACAGATTTACTTCCAGCAAAGCCTATGACGGTGCGCGGAAAATTCTATCATATACGGTCCGTCTTAGCCGTCATCTTAAAATATGCAGCCCGTTTGTATGCATACAAACACATTCACAAAGATTTTTTTATGATTTTTTTTTTTTTTTGCGCATTGATCTTCAAACATTTTAATCGCATAAAAGCACGAAGTTGGGAGTGAATTTGCGAACAACGGGCAAACCCTGAAGTGTATACACCCGCTGTGGGTGGGAGACGTAGATGAAGAATTCACCCACGATTTCCCCTGCCTGTCTTAAGAGGCGACCAAGGGACGATGGATGATGAAGCCAAGGGATTACCTGTGATTAGTACCATCAAGCGAGGAACACCATGCGTCGACTTTACTTACAATTGGTACCATTATGTAAAAAAACACTATGGGTGTGCGATTAGGGTCATCGTGGGTGGATCACTATTGGTTTACAGTACCCTTGATTAGCACCACTATATGCGGAATACCATCGGTTTACGTTGTTTGTGATAAGTACCATTCTGTGAGGAACACCACGGGTCTGGGCGTTGCCTGTAATTAGTACCACTATATGAGCGACTATGTCTATGTGTCTACGTTGTCTGTGAGCAGTACCATGTCCGGCTCTATAGCTAAAAGATTAGCATGCTGGCCTTTGGTCACAGGGGTCTCGAGTTCGATTTCCGACAGGGTCGGAAATTTTCCTTTTGCTTTATGTCGCACCGACACAGATAGGTCTTACGGCGACGATGGGACAGGAACGGCCTAGGAATGGGAAGGAAGCGGCCGTGGCCTTAATTAAGGTACAGCCCCAGCATTTGCCTGGTGTGAAAATGGGAAACCACGGAAAACCATCTTCAGGGCTGCCGACAGCGGGATTCGAACCCATTATCTCCCGGATGCGAGGGTCGGGAATTTTAACCATCATTAGTTAATATCTCTGGCTCGGGGGCTGGCTGTATGTGTCCTCTTCATTATTCCATTCTCTTCACGACGCGTAGGTCGCCTACGGGAGTCATGTCGAAAGACCATCACCTGGCGAACCGAACATTTCCTCGGACACTCCCGGCACTAAAATAGCCATACGCCATTTCAGTTTTTAGAACACCATGTGTGGAACACCACGGGTCTGGGCTGCGCCTATGATTAGTACCACTATGTGAGGAACACCACGGGTCTGCGTTGCCTATGAGTGGTGCCATTATGTGAGGAACACCATAGGTCTGCGTCTCCTGTGAGTAATAGATTACCTGTAATTCCTACTACTATGTGGTGAACACCGTGAGTCTACGTTACTTGTGATTAGCACCGCTACATAAGGAACACCATGGTTCTACTTCACCAGCGATTAGTACCGTTATGAGGGGCCTGTGACCGGGATTTTGGAACGTTTTAGACAACAAGCATCATTGATTTACGATTTTGCTTTGGAAGCAATCCCTTGTTCAATTTCTAGCATTGCTTTCACTTATTTGATGGGAAGGTCAGATCCACTGATTGTTTTATGTTCATAATCATTGTGCATCGTCGTCTTTGTGAATTCTAGTCAGTGGAGGGATTTTGGAATTAATTTAACTTTCAATATTGTGAGCTGAATTCACTGATTATTTTTAATTTGTATTCATTCATTCATCATCATGTTTTGAATTATCGTCAGTGGATACATTTTGGTATTTTAATTGTCATTACATTTCATCCCATCTCGTACCATCAGGGGCCAATGACTTAGATATTAGGCCCCTTTAAACAAAAGGGACCGTCATCACCATCATCATCATTGAGGTATATATAGAGGAATTACCGATCTCGATAGCTGCAGTCGCTTAAGTGCGGCCAGTATCCAGTAATCGGGAGATAGTGGGTTCGAGCCCCACTGTCGGCAGCCGTGAAGATGGCTTTCCGTGGTTTCCCATGTTCACACCAGGCAAATGCCGGGGCTGTACCTTAATTAAGGCCGCGTCCGCTTCCTTCCACTTCCTAGGCCTTTCCTATCCTATCGTCGCCATAAGACCTATCTGTGCCGGTGCGACGTAAAGCAAATAGCAAATATATATAGGAATTCATTTCAATTTGGGCCGATGACATTCGATGTTAGGCCCCCTAAAACAACAAGCATCAAGCATCAAGCATTATTTCAATTTATCTTATAGTATCCGGAACAAAAGTCCACGTCCTTGGATTTGCGGATTATCACATTCATTTGTATCTATATGTTTTATAATGTTCCTCTCTTCTGACAGTATCGTAAATACGTGGATGTAACGAATGTTTTCGTAAAACATAGTAGCAGTGTATGTCCGTTTCTAGACTGTGTTGATGTCGAGTTTCAAGCTCACCGAGACAAGAGTACTAGTTATCTCAGCCCCTGGAGAGGTGGAACGTAAAGGCTTCCACTCTCTGTAGCCTCGGCACCTTGTGGGGTAGAGTTGTTAGCTCTACGCCCGGCAACCTTTACTCCCAGGAATTAACCTGGTACTCATTTTTGGTGTAGTCTGAGTGACCCCCAGCGTCATGTGCACCTCCAGAATTTCTCGACTTCTTGGCGGGGAATCGAACCCACGCCCTTTCGGTTGAACCGAGCACGCCTTTATCGGCTCGGTCAGGCAGTCCCTCAGACAAGAGTACTAAGAACCACCAATTGCGCATTTCCCTGCAGATTATACAGAGTAGTCGGAAACAACGTGAACTGGATACATGAGCGTTAGAGCGTTGATAATACTGATAAATAATTGGAAAAAAATAATTAGATATCCCGCGCTATTGTCATTACAGCAGATGCTGAAGTCAGCCTATCAGATCTCTTCGCGGGCGGCTTCAGATGGGCTTTGCGAGGTGGTATGGCCGTCTTGAGAGCGCCAATAGAAGAAATGAACTTCTCCAGGGGAGGGACTTGAACAAGGACCTCCCTGCTGATAGGCTCGGTCCACAGCAAGCACGCTGTAACATTGGCTGAAACCCACGGTGTGTCAGTTCTTGATCTTCATTTCTCGGCATCGCTTTCAAACCCAACCAGGCCACGTGCAAATTTAGCAACACTGCCATGTAATGCCCATTTGAATTCGCCCGCGAAACGATCCATTGGCTAACTTCAGCAGCTGAAAATAGGAAAACGACGCGAGATATCGACGTATATTTTGCAAACTACCCATTAGAGGTGTGACAAACGGTTATTTTTGTGTAACCGCTACTTCTGTCACAGCTATAATAAAGTAACTGTGGGAAGTAACAGTTAAAGATAACGTCTAACGTCACTCACCTTTTATTGGTCACAGCCTGGTCACGGCTTCAAGCTTGTCTGTGTTGCGAAGTCCCATTCATTTACTCGCACATGCGTGCACGCATCACTACACTGTTAAAAGTCGGTGCAGCAAAACACGCATTCCTATTAACGAGAGGCAGACAACGGATGAACTGAGACAACATAGCGTATTTTTCTGAAATCTAGAGGAGTGAGTGCGACAATGCCCCGATCATGGATAGAAGACAAGAAAACATGATGATCTGTCTGCTAAACCTCGACACAGACCGGTACAAGAGGATCGATTAAGTAAAATGAAGTCATGTTATGTTATCTATAATATCAGTATAGAAAGTTAGCATACTAATTTATTTATGGTACAAGAAAAATTATACGGGTGAAACTTATAATATTATAATGTAGGTAGCCCTGCGCGATGTCTGCGTCAACAATTACCCCTGAGCAATTGAATATGTCATAACAGTTTACGCTTCAGTTACCAGATGACAGCAGCAACTTAAACAAATACACTATAGAGTATATTATACACTACAGTGTATTTCACTTAAAGCAATCTCGTACAAAAAAAAAAAAAAAAAAAAAAAAAGCTCTCACTTGGAAGACATGCGTACTAAGTTATCTAAACTCTGAAGGTCACATTCTGTGTCTGTAAGCTGCTACAAGTAACAATTCCCACTTCCCAGCTTATGTTTCCACCAGTACGTTATTCTGTTGTCGTTACTTGGTAACCTGTTGTCTGTTTGTCTTCGTTACATTTGTAACAGTGACAGACATGTAACTGTGACAAAGTAACTGCTACGATATTTTTCAGCCATCTCTATTACCCATCTAATGTTCACGGTGCTTCCGATCAACCTGTATGTACAAGATACAACTATAGAATACCTTTAGTGGCCTATAGTGGACTTTTATCTGTTCCTTTGTTGTATGTACATCATTACGTATTGGTGGTAGTGACTACAGTTTTAAGGAAACTAGGCTCTAATCACTGATCAGAAAGGAAGAATGAAGAAATCTCAAATTTGAAAGTATGAGAGTTTTGACAAGAACATAGAAATAAAGAACCAGAATACCTCCCAATTCTCATAGTGTCGGGGCGGAAGAGAACAAAAATTTGCCAAGGAAGGTCCGATAGCAAAGATGAAAGTGAGGTGTCTTAGACGCTTCTCATGAAAGGCAGGAGATACCATGGATGATTTTTTTACACCCTGCTTTACGTCTCACCGACACAGATAGGTCTTATGGCGACAACGGGATAGGAGAGAGCTAGGAGTGGGAAGGAAGCAGCCGTGGTCTTAATTAAGGTACAGCCCCAGCATTTTCCTGGTGTGAAAACGGGAAACAACGGAGAACTATCTTCAGGGTCTTAATTAAGGTACAGCCCTAGCATTTGCCTGGTGTGAAAACGAAAACAACGGAGAACTATCTTCAGGGCTGCCGACAGTGAGCCAATGGATGAATATTACTACTACCCACACCCCGGCCGGGTTCTAATTTTAAGCCAATACTAGTTCCATGCAAATTTTCTCTTCAGGTTGACGGACGTTATGTATCTGTCATAACCGCAATAAAGTGCACAACTGACAGTTACAACAATATCACGTAAACATTAAGTGAGGAATTGCGCGATTAAGAATAGATAATTTAAAGCATGCCTTTGCTGGCAGGATGTAGTGTTTACAGTGCACTATGTCTTCTGGTATGGGCTAGACCTGTCTCAGTCCCATCCTTGGCTTTGACAATGTGAAAGTGACTGAGGTATGAGTAATGCTAGTAATACCATTCTTTATGCAGCCAGTCCCTGTTATAAATGGTGTGAAAATATCACTCATAGGGTCAGTTGGTGCATGCATTTCAGTGGGCATGGCAGACTGATATGTAATAGCAACTTCTGACTTGGTGAGGAAAGCAACGGGAAACTACCTCACTCCTCATTTCCCTAGTATGCCTCTTCAGTGACACCTAGGCTATCTATGGCAGCTGTTGGTGGAGCTGTAGAGGATCAAACCAGCCTTCGGGCTGAATACCCAACATACAAAATACAATTTAAAGCAATCAAAGACATTTACGATAACAATTATTGAACCGCAGTGAGAATTGATGGCAGAATGAGTTCTTAGTTCAATGTACTAACAAGATAGTATTAATAATAATAATAATAATAATAATAATAATAATAATAATAATAATAATAATTGATTTACGTCCCCCTAAGTAATTTTTACGGTTTTCAGAGACGGAGATGTGCCGGAATTTTGTCCCGCAGGAGTTCTTTTACGTGCCAGTAAATCTACTGACACGAGGCTGACGTATTCGAGCACCTTCAAATACCACCGGACTAAGCCAAGCTCGCGTCAGAAGGCCAGCACCTCAACCGTCTGAGCCACTCAGCTCGGCTGTACTAACAAGAGTTAGGTGAAACTACTGTTCATAGTTTAGGCGGATATCTACTGAAAGGTGTAAATTTGCAGCCGTTCTATGCCGACGACAATGTCTTAATGGCAGATTGATTAAAAGCCTGCATTTTAATATCGTAGAACATGAAACAAGACGCGGTGAGTATTTATGAAAATTTGCCTTTCTAGTACAAAAGTAATGTCGGTAGGAAAAAAACCTAAGGGAATTGAATATCGGGTTGGTACGGAAATGGTAGATCATAATTTATAACAATATAAGAAATTTATTTTAACTCAACCTATTCAATACAGTACAAGATGTTAACATATTAGTTAAACATAGTTAAAAATCGTTGAGACATGTTTCGCCCCTTCTGTGGGGCATCATTAGTCATATCAAATACCTCAAAATTCTACCAGACGTCTGGTTGGGAATTATAAAAATATGTTACCTGAGTGAATACATTAAAAAATATTTACAAGATCTTATCATTAACAAAATATCAAAATTAATTAATAAATGTTACACGGAGGTGATTTGCCCATGGATACTTCGACGAACTATTTTTTTTAAGTCTAAAATGTAATTAGTCAACATAAACATCCAAGTTGAATTACGACGTAATGCAACATTTTTACATTGAGCTGATCATAAATCACATACAAAATTTCATATCTTGAAGCCATTTCTGATTAGACTGTACCAGGATCGTAATATTGAGGTCCGGAGTAAAAACTTTTTCCCATGTAAATTAATACAAATTTGGAATATTTTTTCCACATTATTTTACAATGTAAAATACACGTACAGTAAATTGCAATTATATGTATTGTGCATTCATTCTCAACATTTGTAGGCTACATAAATTTTAAACTGTCTTCGAACTTAGCAGCAAATAATACTTTAACTACCATTATTATCAATACTGTACATAGGACGGTCTTGTTTTGAGTAAAAATTCACCAACGTGTTCACTAGTGTAACATTTTTAAATAAATTTTGATATTTTGTTAATGATAAGATCTTGTAAATGTTTTTTAATATATTCACTCAGGTAACATATTTTTATAATTTCCAACCAGACGTCTGGTAGAATTTTGAGGTATTTGATATGACTAATGATGCCCCACAGAAGGGGCGAAACATGTCTCAACGATTTTTAACGATGTTTAACTAATATTTTAACATCTTCTACTGTGTTGAATAGTTTGAGTTAAAACAAATTTCTTATCTTATTATAAATTAAGATTCTTTCAATACGGAAAAAATGATTTTCATTACTTCTAATGGTAGATCATCTCAAATATTTAGGATGGGTATTCTCCCAGAATGGTACGATAGTAAGTGAGATAAACTCAAGGTGAGCGTAAAATAATGCAGTGAGCTCTCAATTGCGATCGACAGTATTCTGTAAGAAGAAAGTCAGCTCCCGGACGAAACTACCTTACAGTCGGTCTGTTTTCAGACCAACTTTGCTCTACGGGAGTGACAGTTAGGTGGACTTAGGGTATTCATAAGTTAGAAGTGACTGATGTGGAAGCAGCGAGAATAATCGATGGTACAAACAGGTGAGAACAATGGCAGGAAGGTATTCTGAAAGAGAAGAAAAAGGCTAAGTTAGGAATGAACTTGATTAATGAAGCTGTACGCATAAACCAGCTTCGGTAGTGGGGTCATGTGAGGCGAATGGAGGACGGTACGTTACCTAGGATAAAACTAAACTCATCAGTCTACTAGAACCTCGTCCTGTCCAGCCCCTTAAGTTCCTCAGCCAAGCCTGTTTCCTGATTTTAAAAAATCCCTGAAAAATTGATATATTCTCCATGACATAAAACCCAACTCGCAAACAAAGGAAATGAAAGTACTTTACTTTAGAAAGTCAGCATGATAGTTGGGCATGTCTTGAACCTGCCAGTTACTCGCTTGAAATCGTAAATTTGACTGTGCTACTGTGGTTATTGTTTATAGTTTATCTCGAGCACTGTGAATCCCAAATGTAGAAATATTTTATGGTTTCTTCGAACTTTTGTGCAGTACAGAACTTAGTGGAAGACGTCAGAGAAGCTCTGAGACATAAAAGAGGTAAATACCATGTCATTTTTATAGACTATAAAAAGGTTTTCGACCTGCTGGATCGTCAGATTCTTATTGATGAACATGGGCATATGTTAGGAGTAGGAAATTATCTCACAAACGTATTGACGGACTTTATGTACCTCTCATAACCACAATAAAATGCACGACTGGCTGTTAAAACAATAGAAGAGACAATCTACAATCCTCACGACCTATCATCCAGACGATGGGTGTTCTACAGGGTGACTCTATTAGTCGGTTCTTATTCAACCTGATTACTGTGGACGTTGCAAAAATACTGAACGGATTTGAAGGGAAGACCTCTCTAAATACCTCTGCAGATGACATGGCCCTTGGTCCTTCAAGTTTAGAAGACTTACAGAAATGCTGGGATCCATTGGTATCGTGGGCAAAAAGAAAAAAAAAATCCAGTTCAACGGTTCACATGATATTCAGAAGGAGTGGCAGAATTTCCGCCACAGGTCAACTGTCCTATGAACAAGTCTCCCTTCTTCTTCTTTTTTCCTTTTTGTACCGCTTTTCCCATTTCTGGCCCTGTTTATGGCCGTATGCCCTCCCTGACGCCAACCATACCTACATGGAGGGATGTAATCACTATTGCGTGCTTTTGTGGTGGTTGATAGTGTAGTGTGTTGTTTGAAGATGAAGAGGAAAGTGTTAGGTAGACACAAACGCCCAGTCCCTGAGCCAGAAGAATTAATCAGAAGCGATTAAAATCCCCGACCCGGCCGGGAATCGAACCCGAGACCCTTTGAACCGAAGGGCAGTACACTGAACATTCAGCCAACGAGTCGGACATGAACAAGTCTCCATAAAAATTGTAAATGACGTCAACTACTTTGGTGTAACCTTGCAGACCTCCGGAAGCTCCTTCACGAAACATATAATAAAGTGGGTGACAGCAGCAGTAATAATGATGCGCGATATCAAACTTCCAGGAAGACTATCAATTGACACGGCTATGAAAATGTTATTTAGTAAAATCAATTGACATGGCTATGAAAATCTTCTTTAGTAAAATATGTCCCATCGCCACCTATGGGGTACCAATCCTGTGGTCCTATCTCTTTTTTTTCGCTAGTGGTTTTACGTCGCACCGACACAGATAGGTCGTATGGCGACGATGGTATAGGAAAGGCCTAAGAGTTGGAAGGAAGCGGCCGTGGCCTTAATTAAGGTAGAGCCCCAGCATTTGCCTGGTGTAAAAATGGGGGTCCTATCTCACCAAAAACAACTTAAAAGAAACTGAAAAAACAAAGGCAACTTTTCTGAAGAAGACTTTGTGTTTAGCACGATACTTATGAATTAGCCAGTGAATTCTTGTATATAGAGGATATAAGACTACAGATGCGCATACCATCAGCAGACGCCTACCAAGACCTACTAACAGAGCTACAAGCTAAGAAGAATATTTTTTTTCAATTTGCCTTACGTCGCACCAACACAGATAGGTCTTATGGGGACGATGGGATAGGAAACGCCTAGGAGTGGGAAGGAAGCGGCCGCGGCCTGAGTTAAGGTACAACCCCAGCATTTGTTTGGTGTGAAAATGGGAAACCACGGAAAACCATTTTCAGGGCTGCCGACAGTGGGGTTCGAACCCACTATCTCTGGGATGCTAGCGCACAGCTGCGCGGCCCTAACCGCACGGCCAACTCGCCCGGTAACTAAGAAGAAAGAAATATCTGAATTCTATGCAACTATAGCCATGACATCTTCAGACTGGAAAGCGCCCGACTATGATCTTTGACACACGGCATTTCGTTTCTCAGTGCACGGATTCCACTTTCAAGTGTGTAAAACCAAAGCCTTAGAGTGCATCTGTGAACTGTGTGGTCAGAAATGTGAACGATATCACTCTGAGTTGTGTAATAGGAGGCAGGGGTCTCTTAAGGACTTACGTAGTGAATAACCTTTTATTTTCACTATAATTTATTTTTGATTAATGGCTATTAGCTTCAATAAAACTATTATTATTTTTATCCACTGCATAGTTGTAAGCTCTTTCCTTTAGCTTTAATCATCTATCCAAATAAACACTATTTTGGAAAATCACGAACACTGAAAGACACGAGAATTTCACCTGAGAACACGATGAAACAAATTACCACGTCACAAGGAACATGGAAACTGACATCATTATTATTTTATTGACGAATAAGATAATGGGGATTCAGAGCGCCTCTGCACTGTACCTGGGGTAGTTGAAAGCACTTATATATTCCTGGTATCACTAACACTATAATCCAAATCAATCATTAAAGATGTGGCCTAGATGACATAGATCTAAATAGGTTTGTAACAGTCTTCTCCAAGTGGTACGGTTTTGTGCGGTTCTCTGCCAGGTGATATCAGCAATCTTTCTAAAATCTCTGTCCCATCTGTCTGGTTGCCTTCCTCTAGGCCTCCGATATTCTTTCGGACTCCATTCCAACACTAGCTTCGTCCATCCTTCATCATTATATCGTGCAAAATGGCCATCCACTGCCATTTTAAAGAGCATACACTTTCCAAGATGTCCTTAACCTTAGTGACCGATAGGATGTCAACTGGTCTTTTCCTGTCTTTCCTTGTATAGACCAGAATTTCCCTTTCCATGGCTCTCTGAGCTGACCTAAGTTTTCCTCTTGTAAACTTGTTTTGTGGTCCACGTCTCACAACCATACGTTGAAACAGGAAGAATTCACTAATCAAAAACAGATTTCTTCAATATATACCGGCATTTCTTGATCTAAAAACTGATGCATTCCTTCCAAATGCTTGTTATGCAAGCTTGACGTACCGAGAGATTCCTGGTTTTATATCTCCCTTCATATTTAAAATCAGACCAAGGTAAATATATTCACTGACCTCTTCTAATGGCGTGCCATTAATTTTCAATATTTCAGCCTGGGCCCATTGATTGAACATGACATTTTTTCAGAAAGGTTCATACTTAAGCGAACTCACTGACGTGCCAGTACAAGATCTCTAGCTAAGGTGTATAGCTCATCGAAGACATTTGCCAGTAAAGAAAATAATATAACATGCAAATTTCAAGTTATTAAAAGTACTCTCCCATTAATTCCTGGTATGGCGTGTGTTAAAAGTTATGGCAAGTGTTGTCGATATCAGTTAAATCAGCATTATTTGAGGACCCCTTTCGTAGTTCCACGGAACCCTAACGGCCCGAGGACCACATGTTTGGAATTGTCTGTATACAGCAAATTTACCAAGCTCGATAGCTGCAGTCGCTTAAGTGCGGCCAGTATCCAGTATTCGGGAGATAGTGGATTGGAACCCAACTGCCGGCAGCCCTGAAGATAGTTTTCTATGCTGTTGTTCGTTATGGGCTGGAACCCGTGTTCCATTACTCCTACAGTATATTTTGTCACGGCTGACTGCACAACAGCCCGAATTATTAAGTACAGCAGCACTTTGTGGAAATCTTTCAGTACATCATTAGTGCGTGCTTTAGTAGCATTGCTACTTGTTAACAAGATTTCTTTGTACATATCTGGGTACTAACAGTCATTTTTCCTTACATGCGTTTGACCTTTACGATGATTTTGGTGGAAGACAGGTCTCGAGTGGATGAATAGGACGAAGTTCACGAAATATTTCAGGTTTCTCTTCTGCGGACAATGTCGGTTCCGTGGAAATTGTAAGAATTAATCGACCAGATTATTGGCAATTCACATCCACCTTGATTATTCTAAACAATTTATGAGTAAATATTTGCCTCGGAGATATTATAAAAGATTTTACAGCTTTTACACCTTTGGAAGGCATTCATTCAAGCTGGGTGTACAAATTTTGCACATTTTCCTTTACTGTAGTATTCGAGAAAAGGGAGTAACGACCCAGTGTGACGACCAATGTTTTTATTCAATTAACCTCAACTTTCAGGTTATTTCAGATTTCTCTCTCTTTTTCTAGTAACATTGGCCTACTCACTCACAGTTTCTTTGCTTGAACACATTTGAACCACTCATATACCGCAATGTTCACTTCTGAGGAAAATGACTCCCAGTTTCTGTTCATAGCTCGCTTCCCACTTTCCTACCACTGGCTCGAAATGTCATTTTTGTTCTTCAAAATTGTGTTGTCCTTCAGTTTAATTTTGCAGCGAGCTTTACTGACTACGAGTCCTTCCGCTCGAAACTTTTCTTGTCTCGAGCTCTAAACACGCTCGTTCCTCCTACTCATGTTTACTGGGCGATTGAAATTTCTGCCTCAGTGATCAGCACATGAAAGTCCCTTCCTCGTGAATATTAGTATAAGTGAACTACCTAACCTCGACCTTATCAGCGACAATCTGAGTTACAACAGAATGATACAACATATGCTTGAAAATCACTTGGTAACTAGTAGGTAAGCGGTAACTGGTAGCATTCTCGGGCAACTAGAATTCTTAGAATGTACACGAATTAGAACATCAGACGACGTTAACGAAAGGTTTGGAAAGAGCCGTGTGCAGAACAATTAACTTCCCGGCTACTTCATTTTTCCTATGCACGTTTCATTCTCTTATCTTTGGAGTCGAAACAGTCAAAATATTCAAAAATAAGTTCCTGTATGTCTGCATAATGATATTAAGAGAAAGAATGACATAGTCTCGAGTACAGGAAGTGCCCTGGAACGCGTAAAGTGTCCGCTTAAGACAAGTGGACAAGACTTTTTTTTTTTTTTTTGCTAGGGGCTTTACGTCGCACCGACACAGATAGGTCTTATGGCGACGATGGGACAGGAAACACCTAGGAGTTGGAAGGAAGCGGCCGTGGCCTTAATTAAGGTACAGCCCCAGCATTTGCCTGGTGTGAAAATGGGAAACCACGGAAAACCATTTTCAGGGCTCCCGATAGTGGGATTCGAACCTACTATCTCCCGGATGCAAGCTCACAACCGCGCGCATCTACGCGCACGGCCAACTCGCCCGGTAGTGGACAAGACTAATGGCGAAGTCCGCTGTCTGCAATACGAGTCGACCGCTTAAAGAGGATTATTTAACATGTGTCTTACGTAAATTAAGATCGGCTCCGTGCAAGAAGAGAATGTCCGCATAAGAAGGTGTCCTCTGAATAAAGGTATGCATTAGGTCAGGGTTTTAAATAAAATTATATTTGTTCGGGGCGTCGACCTAGAAAGATCATTTGCTCCTTCCTGCACGGTACGTTATGAACCTGCGTGTATTTGGAAATTGCGTAAGTGTAAAGTGTTGAATGTGAGGAATGGAACGTTAAGGACGACATAAACACCCAGTCCCCAAGCCAGGGATATTAATCATTTACAATTAAAACCCCTGATCCGGCCAGGAATCGAACCCAGAGCCGCCGGGTGACAGGCGGACGCATTGTCCCTATACTGCGCGGCCGGACATTAGGGCATGTTATACTGTATATACACTTTTCAGTTATGATTATTCACTCCTAAATAAGTTAATTTCTTGCGGATAAGAAACACCTGTTTGGATATAAAGAGGTAAAGGCCCGTAGGAATGATATCAATTGGATAGAGTAGATGAGATTACACAATTGAATCGAAATATAGAACTTTTGACGAGCGGCTGTAGTTTTCCTTCTGACATATTTTTATTAAACACTAACTTTCATACTCCAGTAATTTAGGTTTCATAGTTCGATAAAATAAACAAGGAATAGAGAAACGGAGAAACAAGGGTTAATGAAAATCAGGCCCATGTGCCACTGCAGACCTGGGAACCTCGGTTCTAAAACTTTCGATATCCTGACAGGGTATCGAAGCCCAGGTGACTCACGAACGGCATTCCTCAAATTATTTACACATCGCGCGAATCGAACCGTGAATCGAAATACAGAACATTTTGACGAGTGTCTGTAGTTCTCGTTCTGATATATAATGTTATTAAATACTAACTTTCATACTCCTGTAATTTAGGTTTCATACTTCGATAAAATAAACAACCAATAAACATAGTCGAAAGCCATGTACTCCACCGAGTGTCCATCAGTTCTACAGAGGGTGCCAATATACTGTATACATACGTTGACAGGAGATATCTATTTAATATATTACAAGGCTGGACCGGAAAACAACAGTAATGTGTAGTATGATGTTCTGTAAACAGATTGGTTTAAGTAGGTACATGTATAAACTTAGACATTTACTTCGTATCAAGTAAATTCATGTGAAATTCAACTCGCGCGCGGGTATTTCCTCTGCTGTGTGCCGCGCACCGCGCCAGCTTATGCTACTGTATTGCATTGCCATTGCATTCAGACAGATTGTGTTGTGTTCTTGTGTAGTTAATCTACAGTGGTATCCGCGAAGCACGTCAGTGGTAGAATACTGAGGAAAAAGCGCGGGTACGTTATGCCAGTGTTGCTACGCGACAGTTAACAATGAACCAATGAAGCCAAGATTATCTTATGTTGTTCTGTAAACAGATGTGAGTGATGGTGGTGTGGTGGTGATTATTATTTTAACAGGAAGTACAACGAGGCAACCGTGTTCTTTATAACACTATTCAGAGGGGGAAAAATGGAAGGGATCTGACACATCGATATTTGAAGGCATCGGCCAAAGAAAGACGAAGGGCCACGAAAGGTGTGAACATGAAAGACTCCCTAAGATTTGCAAACCTATTACCATTGGAGTCAGAAAAGAACAAGAGTTGACCAAGGGAGGTCGGACAGGAAAGATGAAAGTGAGGAACCTGGCACAAGTAAGTGGTGGTGGGGGTGATTGTTGTTTTAAGGGGAATTATAACTGTGTAACCCTCCTCAATATAACACTAATCGGAGAGAAAAATGGAAGGGATCCGACACTTCGAAGAAATGAAGATATCGGCCAAAGAAAGACAAGGGCTACGAAGGGCGTGAAAATTAAAAACTCTCTAGGCCTCGATACCTAATACCATCGGGGTCGGAAAAGAACAAAAGTTGACCAAGGGAGGTCAAGTAGGATAGATAAACGTGAGGAGCATGGCACAAATAAGTGGAAACAATGCCAGGACTCAGCTAAGGGCCCCGTGGTCGCCAACATGTGCTCCAATAATCATATTCCCTGGAGCGCCTATTAGTCGCCTCTTACGACAGGTAGGGGATACCGTGGGTGTTATTCTACCGCTCCCACCCACAATGAGTTTAACACATATGACTCACAGGTCGTTATGCTACCGTTGGTACAACAAAATGGAGCAATGATTATCGTTCGAACAACGGAAAGTAATTTGGATGTGGTTTTGGAAAACCGAGAATGTTGTTGAAGTTCAACGGCAGTGGAGATGTGTGTACAGAACAGAACCGCCCACGCGAGTGACAATTGCACGCATTCGAGACAAATTTGAGACTCGTGGTACTATATGCGATATTCACCAGGGCACATCTGGGAGACCTCACAAAGCAAAACGATTTACTTGATATGAAGTAAAAGCCTAGTTTTATACATATACCTACCTAAAAATACAGTATATCTGTTTACAGAACATCATATTAGACATTACTATTGTTTTTCGGACTAGCTTTCTGATATATATTAGATAGATATTTCCTGTCAAAGTGTGTATACATTATATTGGCGCCCTCTGTATTTTACCCGCTACAATATAGCCTATAAATTCGCCTGAAGCCGAACTTTATGAGAAAGATTGGCTGTTGTAGCGCAGAAGTTCAGCGTTGGTCTTTCTTTACTTTTTGTCACATTCACCAGGTGTTTGCGGTTCAAAATACGGAAACTTCCAGCCATTCATGAAGTTATATTGACAAATTGCAGAACGAGAGCTTAGAGTGTCAGGTTTACTTGTCTGGTATACTCGCTTCCAATAAGCCAAGGGATATATGGTGCTGCATTTCTGATCTTCAAATTATTATTAACAACATCGTACGGATCAGTGCAGCATTTCGTCTGTTCATGAACATTGGCAAGACCAAGCTAATTGCATTTTCGAAAACACTCAAGCAGGCCTCCCTACATATTAACAACACAATTGTTCAATAAGTGTCATCCTTGGAACTATAGTGACTATTGTGACTGAGTACTGTGATCCCAAGAATGAAATCTTATACAGGATTTGGCAAACCAAAAATTTGTTCAATTGTATGAGGGCCCTATTCACCAGTAGAGATCTCAACCTTCAGCTCGGAGTTCGCATGTTCCGATGCTATTTTTCCCGTATAATAATAATTTCATGTGGTTATTTCTAGCCGGGTGCAGCTCTTGCAAGTCAGACCGTCCGACTAGGGTGGGCGGTGTCTGCCATCTGTAGGTAAAAGCCTGTTATTGTGGTGGAGGATAGTGTTGTGTGTGGTGCGTGACTTGCAGGGATGTTGGGGACAGCACAAACACCCAGCTCCCGAGCCTCTGGAATTAACCAATGAAGTTTAAAATCCCTGACGCGGCCGGGAATCGAACCTGGGACGCTCTGATCCGAAGGCCTGTACGCTGACCATTCAGCCAACGAGTCGGACATTTTTTCCTGTCCTTCGCTGCTTGCTTGTTGTTTTAAGGGGCCTAACATCGAAGGTCATCGGCCCTCCTGTCCTTCTGTATGGTTTGAAGGCTAGATACTCGGTCCTTTTCTGGAGAGATGGATTGAAGCTTTCGAAATGTACAGAATAATGCTTCGAATATCCTGTGAAGAAAGGAAGACCAATGAGGAGGTCCTCAGTTTGTTAGCTAAGAAAATATAGCTTCTAACATTCGTCAAGGAACGAAAGCTCAGGTACATCGAACACATCCAACTCATCGAGGGGAAAATTGAAGGAAAACCATCAGTGAAAAGACGGATAAATTCCTGGCTTTTAAAGACTTACGCCGCTGGTATGGACGAACTTCCAATGAAATTTTTCGAGCCGCTGTTTCGAGAGCTAACATAATCAATTTGATAGCCAACCCTCGTAGGGAGATGGCGTCCTAAGTAGAAGATTTCTTCATAGGGTGAGCAAAAAATATATCACTAGAGGAATTTTAGGAAAGAAAGAAGTAAAGAAAATCATATAAGGCTGGCAGACGAACGAGATTTAACCATGCGGTCCACAGAAGCTCAATTCGAGTGTAAAAATAAAGGATAAGATATGTGATTAAATAATAAAGAGTAAAAATTTGAAAATAAACCACCGATGCACAAAATCAGAAATAACATTTGGCACTGTCCGTGTACACTATGGAAGAATAGAAACTGGAGCACCATGAAGAAGTGAGCCTACAGTGCCGCAAGTGTACGTGATGAACTGGTGTGAGGCAGAGATGCTATGATAATTCCTTCAGGAGCCTCCGTGCGCACATGCTGTATAGTATACACAGGATATGCTCACACTAAGAAGCAATACATTGCTGTGTCCTCCGCGGTATGGACTCATTAAGGCCCTGGATCACGTCCTAGGCAATTGTGGTCCGCACTTGCTGCATCCATACGTCAGGGTGGCTGAGGAGAGATGTGCAGGTGCGTATCCATGATGTCCCATACATGTTCCATAGGGCTTAAGTCTGAGGACCTGATGGACCACTGTAGAAGGATAAGGTCTTGAAGACCTTCCCTGGGTAAGCCTGCAGTGTGACGCCGGGAATTAACGATCTGTAGCATTCCATTTACAACGGCCATCATCTAATTGACAACCCTGTCCACATACTGTCGAGCAGGAACTCCAATAACTCCCAAAACTGTAATGCCAAAGACGTCGTCATCAGCAATAAGATCACTGTGTTCCTCTCCCCAGTACGCCGCCGAACATAATTGCCAGACAGCAATGGGATTTTACACTGAAGATGACACTATGCCGTTCATCGACCCAGCGTATCCGTTGCCGACAACAGATCACCGTCACACGTCGATTTTGAGGAGCCAGTGAAACACTTGCTATAGGGACATAGTAACGTAAACCAGCTGTACACAAATTATTACCAACTCTTCGTGATGCAACGTGTGATGACGCAGTAGCTGTCCAAAATATCAGAATGGAGTGGCGATCCTGAAACTCTGTCGTCCATCGAGTTGATCCTGCCCCAGTTCTACAACCATGTGTCCCTTCATTTGACATCTGCTGTCATAGACGTTGAACCGTAGAAGCACTTCAGCCAACACCTGCAGCTACCTCCGACTCAGATAACTAACTCTCATGCGGATCAATTACTTGGGTCCTCTTAATCGATGAAAATCCTGCTCGTAACCGTTGGCGAGGCGTGTTTCATAGGAGTACTTCACAAACCCCACGTCAGCTAATCTTTACCAGGCTTCACAAACAGCGACATTGGAGTACTCGTAAGGTCACTAAAAAATCCACTTGTGGTCACTAGGATTTCTCGTATGACCTCCAGAAATTTCACTCATAAGGTCACTAGAATTTCTACTGGTGGCTACATAGAGTCCCAATCACTGTCCAGACTAGTTTTACGTCAGGTCACTAGATGATCTACATGTGGTCACACTAGCCATGTAAGGTCATTGAAAGTTCTGCTAGTAGTCAAGTAACGTCACTGGAAATTCTACTAGTAGTCACGTAAGGTCACCAAATGTCCCTTCAGTAATCACGTAGTCATTAGATTTTCCACCAGTAGTCACGTAAGTTGGCAAGAGTTTCTACCAACAGTATTCCCTTAAGTTCACACGAGATTCTACCAGTAGTCACGTTAGGTAACCAAAGATTCTTCTTAAAGTCTCGAAAGATCACTGAAGATTCTTTTAGTAGTCACCTAAAGCCACTACCTGCAGTCACGTTAGGTCACTACAGATTTTGTTAGAGCCACTCAAAGCCACTAGAATTTATATCCGTAGTCACATAAGGTCACTAAAATTCTGTTAGCAGTCACGTAACCTCACTAGGGATTCTGTTAGTAATCACGTAAGGTTAACTAGATGTTCTATCCGTAGTCACGTAAGGTCGCTAGAGATTCTGTTAACAGTCAATCAAGATCACTAGATGTTCCACCAGTAGTCACATAAGATCACCAGAGATTCTATCGGTAGTCACGTAAAGTCATTAGAGATTCCGTCAGTAATCACGTAAGGTCACTGTTCTATCAGTTTGTACGTGAGGTTATTAGAGGTTCTATCAGTAGCCACGTGAGGAGGTGATCCGAGGTTCTACACGTGACCACGTGAGATCACCAGAGGTTCTACCAGCAGTAGCAGTCACGTGAGTACTAAGGATGCCGGAGCCGTGACACATTAACCTTTCCCTGAACTCTGCTCATCGTCGGTCAATCAGCAGGCTGCTTTCCCTTTCGACTTACCGGCCATTGTTCGTGTTGTAAACACTGTTAATTAAAATTGACTTCTGACTTTTGTAACATTGTATTCTATTCTTATTTTGGGAGGATTGTTCAATTGTCAATTTTCACCGCGAATTGTATTTTCCCTCAGAATATTTTAAAATCAGATACGATTGTTCTTGACGTCTTTTGACGGAATGGTCATGTGGTAAGCCACAGGAATCTGATTATCTATAACATTACAGAGCCAACATCCGTAATATGTACGAGTAACAGGTCAGAGGTTAAGCTTATTTGAGTATGTGATTCCTCCTCCGAATATCACATGCTCAGATCATAAATTTTTCTTCAGGTATCTCACAATTTTCAAGAAGGATAAGGTCTTCGCATTTACTCATAATTTCTGTCTTGAACTGTAAGGAGTTAGTTTGTCGGAATAATGAAGGAATTCTACGACTAATACTGAATTATACCGCATGATTATGCTACATTTGTTTGTTTGTTTGTTTGTTTGTTTGTTTGTTTGTTTGTTTGTTTGTTTGTTTGTTTGTTTGTTTGTTTGTTTGTTTGTTTGTTTGTTTGTTTGTTTGTTTGGTACTCAGCGCGAGCGGAGGTTGGATCTTCTGGATTCAACATCAGCTGTCATAAATAGCATAGGTATCACTGAAGAGGTGTACTAGTGAAATGCGGACTGAAGTAGTTTCCCGTTGCTTTCCTCACCGAGCCAGAAATTGCTATTGCATATAGCAGTCTACTGAGGCCGCCGAAACGCACACATCAACTGACACTGTAAGTGACACTCTGACACAACATTCATTAAAATGACATTGCTATCATCGCTTATACCTCAGTAGGGTTGCCAGGTTTTTGAAATGCCAAAAGGAGACAGATAAAGTCGACACGCCATAACGACATTTACTTAAGAAAACAATGATAGATAATTTACTGTACTATAATTACATTGTAAGCACAAACTTTATTACAGTATTTTCCTGTTTCATTTTCTACATAAACAGTTTAAATCTCGTACGTTTCTTCATATTTAGCCTTTTTCAATAATGCTGAATATCCCTTAATCGCACTCTTACTCTTATCCCATGACAGCACAACACAAACCGCCAGCTTTAACAATTTTGTTGAAAGCATTTAAAAATGAAAGAATGCAGAGTTTCAAACCAGACCTCTCTGTGCTCGGCTCCTGCTACACGTTTTATCATAGTGCAGAATCGCTAGATGAAGAATAATGTACTGAAATGCAGGATCAGTAAATGCTCCTATAAATAGGTCATTTTAACCACGGAGGAAGTGAGTTGTTTAAATTTTGGGGGAAAAGGCATCCCTTATGCTGTGGAAAACTTCAAATACGGGAAATGCTATATAATACGAGGCATCTAGCAACCCAATACCTCAGTCACCACAGATCGATTAAAGTGTGAAGTTATTGTTGCGTATATCACACGACCTAGTGCACTGTGAACTCTATAGTCATAATATTGAAGGATGCGCTCTGACAGTTTTTAGAGGGTGGTCCGTTTACTGCCTGCCTGGGTGGGGAGAAGGGAGTACCGGGTATGACTGCCATGCAAACGTGGGCGGGCACACTGCGGTTGCCATGGAGATAAGCCTGCTTGGAGTTGCCAAACCTCTCACTTCTTAGTTACGTACAACAGTGCACAGCGGTCTGAACAAACGAACAAGTGAGAAGGAAGCGAAGGGAAGAGAAAGGAATGCAAGAATGTAGCAACACCGTGCAATGGCACGTGCAATCTCCTCCCTTCAGTGCTATCTGTCAAAACGCTTCTTTTAATATTACTCTCAGAGGTCGGCAACTCCAAGTGAAACCCCAGAAGAAATGCCCTATTTCCCATTCTGTCACTAGTCATGCACGACCAATAGCTTTCTGACCTGTACAGGGGCGTGTACCGTCGTGAGCCATATGAAGTGAAGATCACCCAACGTTGCCGAATAGTTACTACAGGTCAGTGTTCGTTTCCGTTAAGCCATCACTGAAGTGCTCTAGCTGCGTGCTTTGTCTATCACTGCCCGGCTGAGTGGCTCAGACAGCTGAGGCGCTGGCCTTCTGACCCCAGTTTCGCAGGTTCGATCCTGGCTCAGTCCGGTGGTATTTGTAGGTACTCAAATACGTCAGCCTCGTGTAAGTAGATTTAATGGCACGTCAAGGAACTCCTGCGTGACTAAATTCTGGCACATCGGCGTCTCCGAAAACCGTACAAGTAGTTAGTGGGACGTAAAAATAAATATTATTATTATTATTATTATAATTATTATTATTATTATTTCTATCAATGCGCACGGCTTGGACACACCGAGGCCTCAATAACCAGTGTTGCCAACTCTCTTCCACTGAGTGTTGCATCGTACTGAGTATGAGATTTTCGCTGACGTCTTTGTAGGTATATGATATTTGATCCTATTGGAAGGATCTCCTTGCGTTGAATAAAATAAGTGCTGAAAATAGAGTTGTTCATACTGAAGGAAGAGAGATAGCAACAGTCCGTTCTCTGTCTACTCCCTCATAGTGATGATGGTGGTCATTACTGTTTTAAGAGGAAGTACAACTAACACTAATAAGAGAGAAAAATGGAAGGGATCCAAACCAAAACCAAACCTCATGCAACTACAGCCCTTGAAGGGCCTTGGCCTACCAAGCGACCGCTGCTCAGTCCGAAGGCCTGCAGATTACGAGGTGTCGTGTGGTGAGCACGAGGAATCCTCTCGGCCGTTATTCTTGGCTTTCTACACCGGGGCCGCTATCTCACCGTCAGATAGCTCCTCAATTCTAATCACGTAGGCTGAGTGGACTTCGAGCTAGCCCTCAGGCCCAGGTAAAAATCCCTGACCTGGCCGGGAATCGAACCCGGGGCCTCCTGGTGAGAGGCAGGCACGCTACCTTTACACCACGAGGCCGGCATGGAAGGGATTCGACACTTCGAAATATGAAAGACAAGGGTCACGAAGGGCGTGAAAATGAAAGACTCCCTAGCCCTCGGAAACACAGTGTCGACTCGTCCTGCACTCTCTTGTCGCACCAGCTGAGGGAACGAGCGTTTATATCGCTTGGCGTCGTCCGACTCGTTGGATGAACGGTCAGCGTACTGGCCTTCGGTTCAGAGGGTCCCGGGTTCGATTCCCGGCCGGGTCGGGGACTTTAACCTTAATTGGTTAATTCCTATGGCACGTGGGCTGGGTGTAGGTGTTGTCTTCATCATCATTCCATCCTCATCACGAAGCGCAGGTCGCCTACGGGAGTCAAATAAAAGACCTGCACCTTGGCGAGCCGAACCCGTCCTGGGATATCCCGGCACTAAAAGCCATACGACATTTTATTTCATCGCTTGGCGTACAGGATCCTACCTTAACTTATCGTGCTCTGCCAGGAAGGAAAGCATCTGGGCTAAACATATTTATGCTTTCCAGCAGTCATTCCGGTTTTATCAAGGCATACAGTCGAAACCGTTTATTGTGACATCGCTTATAACGACATGTTGTATAAAACGACGTATTTTGATCACATTTTCGGATAAATATGTCGTCTATAACGTCCAATGTTGATTTTTATTTGTTACGTATTTGGGGATTGCTGACAACAATGTAGATTTCAAATCAGTCTGTCTGTTAAATAGGTAAGGCAAGCACCGCTGTTAATATGTCGCAAGAGAAAAGTAATTTCTATTAAAGAAAAATCGCACATAAGATGACGATTAGAAAGGAATTAGCTACAATTTGGAAGGGCAGGGACTCTTTAACAATCAAGCGGATCAGATTACCTGAGCATAAATATGTTGAAGAAACTTTACTTAGATGGTTTAGGCAGAAAAAGAACAAATAATTTGCTCATCAATGGACCTACTCTTCAAGCGAAAAGTCATTGAATTTCATCGCAGTCCCACTCCACTAAATACTGTACTGTAAATACAGTACTTCTGTCAGTTATCGGTATGTTATTAGAAGTCTTGAAAATGAAAACCCATAGCCTATTTCCAGTCAGGAATGGAATGAATGAAGTCCCCCATTTATGATGTCTTATTTCTCTTAATTATCTGTTTAAGTGTGCAGTCTAAATCTTACAGACTTACAGATATGCCATTTTGAACAAGAAAAACCGGTTTGTGTGACTATTGGCTATAACGACCGTTGATTGGCGATCCCTTCGAGGTAATTATAACAGATTTGGGCTGTATTTGCAAATTGTGAACTATTTGTTTGAGATATCAGGAAGTCGTTAAATTTAAGAAGAGATGTCCACTTCCTGAGGTGCACATGGCCCTGAGGTTCACTCAACCTACACCAAAAATGAGTACCAGGTTAATTCCTGGGGGTCCAGCCCCGCGGTGTAGGGGGAAACGCGTCCGCCTGCCACTCGGCGAACCCGGGTTCGATTCCCGGCCGGGTCAGGGTTTTTTAATTGTAATGATTAATATCCCTGGTCTGGGGACTGGGTGTTTGTTACGTCATTAATCTTCCTTTCCTCACACACAACATTCCACACTACCGCCATTCCAGTTACACGCAGGTTCATACAATATGTTGCCAGTAGGGAAAAAAGATCCACATGGGTCGACGCCCCGAACAAATAGCATTAAAAAAAAAAAGATTTCCTGGGGGTAAAGGCGGCTGGGCGTAGAGCTAACCACTTTACCCCATCAAGTGCCGAGGTTACGGATAGTGGAAGCCTTTACATTCCACCCCTCCAAGGGCCTTCATGGCCTGTACGGAGGTGACTTTGCTTTTTTTCCCTTTGTTAGAGATATCCACTGCTATCATGAATATAAAACCAAATTGCGATCCATTTAATTTAACAGCTTATATTTTGTGTACCAATATATTCTAACTCAGGAAAGTTTCGTCAACCTGTCTTGAGGAATAGTCCCTGCGCCCGAATATTTCCCTTAATGTTTCTGTGGAAATCACGCAACCACTCTCGTAACGGCGATATTCAATTATCCCAAGACTACTCCCATTTGTTTTATTGCTTTTATTCTTCTATTTTACTTCAATTGTTCACAATTTCATATATGTGTGTAAAACTCTGACCTCTAGAGAAGTAGATAGCAATATACCATGGCAGGACTGAGGTTGAAGGCACCGTTGGAAATTAATACCGTTTGAGGAGAGTGGGAGGAATATGAAATTAGATGCCTGGACAAATCATAGGCCTTCAAAGACAATGCAGCAGTAAGACTTTGAATGATAGTTTGTCGGGAGGAAAGAAAGAAGTGAAATATAGCGTGTCATTTCTTTCGTACCTAACACCGACAGAGAACACGCAAAGACATACAAGAATCAATACAAAATAAAGGCTACATGTACACTTCATTACACCTACTACAATGGTTATCTTAACAATATGCCGCCCGGATAATTACGCGGACCGTCAGTACATGCTCGGAATAGAGACGTGTCATAAAGAGTCGTGAAGCTGGTGCATTACACTTCTCTGCATAACTTACAAGATTCGATTACGAAACCCAATGGCACCATTCTCATTCAGAAACAAAGTTACAAGGACGTTCTAAATCCGTGGTTCTCGAAACTTTGAAATATGCAACTCCTTTTCTTTCTGGCCAATGGTTATTGTCGTGTAACTTCGGTGTACTCTGTTTTTTTTATTTATGTTTGGGTAGATATGGGACTCCGACCGTAAATGCTTTGGAGAGAAAACTCATCGAAGCCTTTAAAATGTGGCGCTGGCATAGAATGATACGTATGCCTTGAACATTGGGAACAATAATGGGGAGGTCAATCGGAAGAATACTGGCGGAATTCGCACAACATTGGACGAGAAATTGTACCACACTACACATTTGGAAACAGTGTGGCATACCAGACTGTACGTTTGAATGAGTGGGGGATTCTACAAGATGACGACTGCATTCCTGCATTAACATGACAGGTGGTAAATTTGAGAATCTCTACCACAAAACAAATGGAAGGATAACGCGGCAACGCCGTACAGTGGAGAGCATGTTCATGCAGAGTTTTTGTATCAGTGGTTCCAAGATTCACCTGTATACTGTAGTTTCTCTGACTACTGGGGCGTCGCTGTAACTGAAGGCACACGAAACCCGTTGTTGATGTTACCTCCCTTATCATCTGTGAATTGCAGAGTTTTGGAAATTAAGAAGTAACAATGAAATTTACCATAACATATCAGAAACAATAAGAAAAAGGAGATTGCTATTTCTTGGACACATTTATAGAATGGATGACAATAGACTAACAAAACGAATCTTCAAGTACCTTTCGGAAAAGTAATCAACCACCACCTCGATTCACGACGTCAAGAAAGACCTGGAAAGGAACAACATACGACAAGAAGAATTATTGGAAAGAAAGATTTTTAGGAAGAAAGTCTTACAAATGGAAGGATTCCAAGGGAGCAAGGAAAAGAAAACAAGCACAAAATGGACTGAAGACAGGAAGAAGAAGCACAGTCAAAGAATGGAAGAATACTGGAAGAAAAGGAACGAACAACTAAGGAGGAAGAATTGAAATTGTAACGTGGTCCTTAGCAGGACGGAACGCAAGAAGAGGAGGAAGAAGAAGAATAATAATATAAATATAATGTTATTTCTGTTAACCCACCTTGAGTTAATATAAACGGAGATGTTTGGGGATGACCGTTTGCATTTCCTATAAATCCCTGCTCCATGCAATAAACTTAACATCACATGCGCCTGATAGCACAACTGTGAACGGGTAGATTCAAAATACGAAGGTTGGTTGCAATATGTCCAGCTAATTTCTAGTTTTACGAATACGAAGAGACAGACAGACTAACACACACAAAACGAAAACAAACTTATGTGGTCAGTATCAAGTAAGAAATGAATCTTTTTTTCTTCTTTTGCTAAGTTAGTTGCTTTACGTCGCACCGACACAGATAGGTCTTATGTTGACGATGGGAGAGGAAAGGCCTAGGAATGGGAATGAAGCGGCCGTGACCTTAATTAAGGTACAGCCACAGCATTTGCCTGGTGTGAAAATGAGAAACCACGGAAAACCATCTTCAGGGCTGCCGACAGTGGGATTCGAACCCACTATCTGTCGGATGCGAGTTCACAGCTGAGCCCTCCTAACCGCACGGTCAACTTGCCCGGTGAAATGGATCATTAACAGGATACATAGTTGAAATAATAAATGAACAGACACGTGACATTTATTTTTTATTTATTTATTTATTTATTTATTTATTTATTTATTTATTTATTTACTATTACTGACAAATATATCGCAGTTGGGAAATATCTCGATTGCAATGATCACTTACAGTAGTGTAATAATAACGTAAAGTTAAAACACAATTACCCAACAACATCAAAAACAACTACAACAGGAATACAGCAAGCACTTCCAATGAAAGAAAATATTACAAGAAATACTACTAGTTTAACGTTATAAATGAAAAACATAGCCTATACATACACAAATTTACACACAAATTAAGTATTTCTAGTGCTTAACACTACGGCTTACTATAGGCTGTCCGACTTTTTGGCTGAATGGTCAGCGTACTGGCCTTCGGTTCAGAGGTAGAATAGATTGATGTTAATATTCAGAAGGTACAAATTTTATATTGTATTGATTACTGGTTTACCTCATTTATCTACAACAATTATATTGTCATCATTACGGAACCTGAAAATTATAAACTTTGATGACAATCAAATTTTATTCAACAAATTCATGTTGTACTGCTCTGGTCATAGAGTACCGAGAGATACCCTAAAATCAGCATCTTCCTATTCATGCTGACATATCTGATGCTTGTCAAACGAGACTTCGTTCAAGAAAGTCCCCAACGAAGACAGCTGCGAGACTAATCAGTAATAATAATTTCGTGAGGCTATTTCTAGCCGGGTGCAGCGCTTGTAAGGCAGACCCTCCGATGAGGGTGGGCGGCGTCTGCCATGTGTAGCTAACTGCGTGTTATTGTGGTGGAGGATAGTGTTATGTGTGGTGTGTGAGTTACAGGGATGTTGGGGACAGCACAAATACCCAGCCCCCGAGCCACTGGAATCAACCAATGAAGGTTAAAATCCCCGACCCGGCCGGGAATCGAACCCGGGAACCTCTGTACCGAAGACCAGTACTCTGACCATTCGGCCAACGAGTCGGACAGATTAATCAGTGAGCCTATGATGTGACAGTGGTCCCACCTCTAAAGTTCCTGGATTTGACCTACATCGCAGGATCTGATCAAAACTCAACCGGATCAGGACCATCTCTTCAGTCTGTATGGACCCCTCTTTAAGTAGAACAAGTTACCCTCTCCGAAGTGCGACTGTGGAACCGATAGACAAATAGTGAAGCACATCATTCAAGATTGCCCCATTAGCCACATGGAGGAGACATCAAGTGTTTTACCTCTGTGCCTTCTGTATCAGGGGACTACGTTTTGAACTTCGATTTTAGATTGTGAGAATTTTTTTTTTTACTCTTCTTGTTTTGTTTGCTATAAAATATAAATGTGTACCATAGGTTAATAATAATTGTCCCGGGGGTACAGCATCTCTCTTTGAGTATTTCGTGAGCTGTTCTCTACTCTGTCCATCTCTGCTGCAGACTATGAACTTTGAGATAGTGTAATGGATTTTCTTTCATGTTTAGATGGCTCTTTCATCGATATATAAGAGACACCTTGAGGAGAAAACCCTAATTAATCCTGAAAGAAAGTCCGTATCTCTATGTTGGTAAACTTGTTGGCATGCTGGTGTTATTACTTATATTTCCGAAGTTTCACATACTTCCTCTACCACCTCCTCTAATTCTATCAGCCTATCTCAAGCTAGAATGTAGTATTTCTGACCAACTAGGGCCTTTTTGGTTAATGGAGGCCGTCCAATCCGATCCTTGGATTGTAAACGTCTAGATCTTTCGGGCTCTCTCTATATATAAACTGAGGCATTTCCGCCTTGCATTGCAAGGACGAGCTGACTGTCGTAGTGAAAGGACATACGTGCCTCTCGCTGCACTCTCCCTCTCCTTGCCAGGCGCTCTGTACTTTTCAAGTATCAGCCAGGCACTTGTACTTATTAGTACATTTTCGAAGGAGCATTGTCTGAGCTGTAGCACTTCTCAGTGCTCGCTCTTTCTTCTGTTTCAGGTTATCTTACAGGAGGACCAAGATGGAGAAGCCGACCCTACCAGTGAGACTGGTCGACTACGACTACCAGGGAGCCGTCGAGAAGCTGCTAGACGCGCTCGACACGGCGGATGTCCCCAGCTATGAACGCCCGGGACTGGTGGTGTTCAACCGGCCGGGGGAAAGCGACTACCAGGGGACGCTGCGAGTCTTCGACCACCTGAATGCGACTGCGGAGTTCATCGGAGAGCCACTCCTGCCGATCATCGGCATTATGGTTGCTTCCTGGGCGATCATCATCCGCCCTAACGACGCAGCCAGCTTCGGGGTCTTCGAGGAGCGCGCGTCCCAGCAGTTCCAGGTTGCCCGGCTACCAGGACTAAGGGAGCACCTGGACGTCTCGGGCTACCAGGAGGCAGCCTCGCAGACGGAGCCAACGACCGAGGACGACGGCGGCGCTCCCGAGCGCCGCGACGGCGCGACTCCAGTTGGAAAGCTGTACTCCACTAAGTACACGCAGACCAACAAGGCGACAACCAGGGCGAAGTGGTCGCAGACGCAGGCCTACCAGGAAGGGCCTGTTACCCGCGCGCAAACCAGGAACGCGCCCGTGATGGTGGAAAGTAGCACAGCGGTGGAGAAGGACGCCCCCTGGCGTACTGAGACTGCTGCCCAGGTCCAGCCTGCCTGCACGTCTGTCGAGTTGCAGACCTCGATGTGCGCCCCCCCAGGACTGGGAACGCAGTCGAGTGTTATCACCGACCGACGCCACCGCCGCCGCCAGCCAGGAGAAAGAAGAAGATGGCGACGCAGAGGAGCCGGCAGCTACCCCGGGGTCACCAGGCCGGGAGGAGGGCCACCAGGGCGAGGCCTCTTCCCCAGCCGAGAAGCAACCCTTGGGACCGACCGACGCCACCGCCGCCGCCAGCCAGGGGAAAGAAGAAGATGGCGACGCAGCGGAGCCATCAGCCACCCTGGGGTCACCAGGCCGGGAGGAGGGTCACCAGGACGAGGCCTCTTCCCCCGCCGAGAAGCAACCCCCGGGAAGAAGAAGAAGACGACGCCGCACCAGGAAACAGAAGGCGACGCTGGCTCACCAGGAGAGGACCGCCAAGCCGCAACCCAGGACTGCTCCCAGGAGTGCAGTCAACCGAGGAGCCAATCAGGAGAGGACCTCAGCGGGTAGCGGCAGTCAGGTGAGAGTGAAACGTCCCCCTCAGCAGCTCTTGCAGTGTTTCCGCTGTCTGAGGTGGGGCCACCGTCAGGTCAGCTGTGGGCTCGAGGTGAGGTGCAACCGCTGTGGTGGTGATCACTACTACACGGCCTGCGCAACACTTAGAGACGCGCCGGTGTGCGCCAACTGCTCGGGGGGCCACCCGGCCTCCCATCGCAGTTGCCCTGTCTACCGGGCCATGGCGCGGGCAGAGAGGAAGGAGGCCCGGCGCCATGACCCACCCCCTTCCAGGAGGCCCCCGCCTCGGCGGGCTTGGCCTCATTCTCCGGGATCGGAGACTGGGTACGAGGTACCCCAAGGAGGTGGAGTCGTGCGACAGGCCCTAGTGGTACTCGACGCATGGCTCTGCAGCCGGCAAGGACCGTGCTAGTCACAGCAGTGCCCAGACGGACTGATCCCCAGGTGATGGAATGGCAAGGAATTGGTTTATGTATTGTGCATGTTACCTGTTCCTAACTAACACAACCTCTGGTCTTTTTCCAGCCCACATCCTTGCATGTGCTATCACAAGATGTCAGGTTTTACATGTAGGCTCTTTCTTCTTTCTGCCTATGTGGTTTTTCCCTGACCCTTCAATACCACACTTCAACACCATATACCTAATACAATCTCGCCTGGTAGCGTGTCTGACATGGAAACAGGCAGATACTCCTTGTATCACTTCCCACTCTTCCCTGCTATCTCTTTCTTCTTCTTAGAAATAATAGCATGTCGGAGGCCATGTAGATTGAGTCGTTGGTCACGCGGGGGGAGCGGGCTTCGGGGGCCCCCCCGAAAAAAAAAAAAAAAAGCCTTGCATTGCTGTTGTGAGTGTGTGTGCATAGTGACGGAGAGTGTGGGGTTCCCGTCAGGGATAACTGGAAGTAGGGGTTTCGACTTATCTAAGAATACTTAACTGCGTGTGAAGTGTAGGGAATATTTTCGCACCTTTCATTTGAATGTAGGTAACTGCTAGGGCTTTCATTTCTCATCGTAATGTAGGGTGGTCGCCAGACTTAAATAATTATTTCCCTTATGGGAAATTGGTTGTATGTGAGGGAGAACGAGTGGTTACTTCCGTAATTCTCCCACTCAAATTCAATCGGCTGACTAAGTTAATGTAGCTCTAAAATTGAATTCCCGTTGTTAACTTGATGTGATTAAATCGGAGTTTATTAGGGAAGGAAGAAATAAAATTTCTTGGATTTTATCAGTTTAACTCATAGTTTGAAACTTGCTTGTCTGTCCATTCAATCCAGGTGATTCCTGTTACTCTGTGAACTACGGAACCACGGTAACAACAATAAAAATGGGGCTTACCCAGTTGTATTTCATGTTAAAACAATAATCACTACCACCAACACTCCCTGTATTATTATTATTAGCTGGTATAGTATATAATAATTATTCTAGAGCTCTTATTTCTCAGTTATTTAGTCTTGTGGTTGATTTATGAGTGGTAATTTACTTTTACCTAATGTGATACCGCACTGAGATAGTTTTATATTGTTGGCACCTTTGTATGCCTAATGTCTTCAATACGATTTCAATTTATAAGTTGTTTGTTTGTTTGTTTGTTTACAGGGTACCTTATGTTTTCATGGCTTTCTTGCAACTGTTTTGGGAGTCATATTGCCCTGCAACAAGTTACGGACGGAGTCAAAAATCACAATCACAATCAGCCAGTTCTATCAATAACTGATGTGGCCTCTTGAACTCTGAAACTTGAGGTGAGGATTTAGAAGTTGCCTCCACTTTCAGCGATCTTGAGCGATGTTTTGCCAATTAACTCCGGCGATTTTGCGGATGTCTTTGTCCCAGCGATGCGGTGGCCTTCCTCGCGGTCTCATTTTATCTCGAGAACAACCTTGGTCCATCTGTCATCTCTTCTTCGGGCCATTTGTCCTGCCCATTGCCACTTCAAGGCTGATATTCTCATTATGATGTCAACGACATTTGTGACTGCTCTTATGTCACTGGCCTACTTTCTATCTATTCTGGTAAACCCAAGCATAGACCTCTCCATTCCTCTCTGAGCAGTTCTTAGTTTCCGTTTAGCGAACCCTGTCCAGGTCTCACAGGCATAGGTCATGACAGGAAGAATGCATTGGTCATGAAGTTGCTTCGTTAGATTTACTGACATGTTGGATCTGAAGACGGTTGAATATCGTCAAAATGCCTTCTTCTTCTTCTTCTTCTTATTATTATTATTCTCTCGGTGCCTATCCGTTTCGGATGTTGGCGATCATGACGGCTATTTTCGTCCTGTTTGTGGCAGCGCGGAAAGTTCAACTGATGACATATTGCAGCAGCCTGAAAGATTGTCAAGCCAAGATATTCGTCTTTTTCCAGGACCTCTTTTGCTGTTGATTTTCCCCTGGAGTATTTTTTGGAGTAGGTTGTATCTATCTGTGTTGCACATTATATGTCCCAGATACTGCAGCTTTCGGCATTTCACTATCTTGATCAATTGAGGTGTTGTGTGCATCCTTCTCATTACTTCCACGTTTGTCATTCTCTGGGTCCAAGATATTCTCAGGATACGCCTATAAAGCCATGTTTCAAAGGCCTCCAGCTTCTTCTCTGTGTTTTTATTTAAGGTACATGTCTCTACACCTTATAAAAGAACAGAAAATACATAACAGTGCAGAAGTCTGATTTTAGTCCCTAAAGTTAGATTGTGGCTTTTAAACACATTACTCATTTTCTGGAACACACTTTTTGCTTTTCCAATGCGTACCTTGACTTCTTGTGAGCAATCCCAGTCTTCATTTATTATGGTTCCAAGGTATGAATATTGTTTTACCCTTTCTATACTCTTTTGATTTATAACCAAGTTTATTCCGGAAATATTTTCCTTACTTATAACCATGAGTTTTGTCTTTGCGGTGTTTATTTCAAGCCCGTATTGGCTGCTGACTCTTACAATTCTATCCATTAGTGATTGTAGCGCTTGGATAGTATCAGCAAATATAATTGTATCATCAGCATACCGGATGTTGTTTAATCTCATTCCATTTATCAAAATTCCTTCTTCTATATCTTCCAAGACTTATCTAAATATGTATTCTGAATACAAATTAAATAGTATAGGTGACAAGATACATCCCTGCCTCACTCCTCTCAGGATTTTGACTTCTTCGGTGTGTTCTCCTTCAACACGCAACACCGCTGTTTGATTCCAATACAGCATCTTGATGATTCGCAGATCTCTTTCCTCCATTCCAATATTTCTCAAAATCTCCATCAATTTTTCATATTTTACACAGTCAAAGGCTTTCTGGTAGTCTATGAAACAAGCAAATACATTCTTATTTACATCTCTACATCTCTGAAAGAGGACCTGCACACTGACCAAAGCTTCTCTCGTACCTACTGCTTTAATAAACCCAAATTGGTTAGGGGCTATCTGATCTTCACACAGTCTGTATATTCTTCTGTGTATCACTCTCAAGAACACTTTCAAGAGATGACTCATCAAGCTTATTGTGCTGTAACCTCCACATTGGTTTGCGTTTGGCTTTTTTTGGCAAGGTGATGAACTCTGATTTGAGCCATTCCGATGGAATGTTCCCGGATACATCAATTCGGTAGAAAATTTTGGTCAACCATTTTACATGATGTTCATCCGTCAGTTTTAAGAACTCTGCTTCTACTTTGTCTGGTCCCACTGCCTTTCCGTCCTTCATCTGATTGATGGCTGTTTGAACTACTTCTTCTAATATATCTGTGCCGCTTATTGCATTTGTATTTTGCGTAAAAGCACATCTAGTGTCATGAAATAAATCTATATATTTTTCCAAATCTTTTTCTTGTCTTCTAAATCCACCATCAAGTTCCCGGCTTCATTTATTAACTTTCCACCAGTGCCATTTCTGTATTTCCCTGTTACTTCTCTTACTTTCCTGTGTACATTGAAGCTGTCATACCTACTTTGATATAACTCAATCTCCTCACATTGCTCCACTTTTTCTTTTTCTTTTGCCTCCCTAATCTTTCTTCTGATGTCTGCATTTATCTTTCTGTATTCTACAGGTTTTCATTTATTGACTCTTTTCTCCATTAGGTTCAGTATTTCATCTGTCATCCATGATTTTCTCTTTTTCTCGTCCGGTTTCATGTACTTTTCTTTTATTTGCTGAACGGCGTTTTGTAGTTTAGTTAATTCTAATTTGACATTATTGCTGGTGATGATTTCCTCTCTGATAATCTTCAAGTTAAGTTCTACTTGCATGTTCTGTTTCACTATTGGGTCTTTGATTTTCCTCAAATGGTAGTTTTGCCTGTTCTTCCTCTTCACTTTCTTCATTTTGGCTTCGAGAACTCCAACAAGTGGTGTGTGATCTGAGTTGACGTCTGCACCTGGGTAGGTTTTCTCTGCGCTGCAACTGTTCCTGAAACGTTTATTTACCAATATGAAATCAATCGGGTTTCTCACACATTTCCCGGGTTTGTCCATTGGAGACTTCCATGTATATAGTCTTCTAGGTGGGAGTTTAAACCAAGTGTTCATGATCACTAAATCATTTGACATCGCAAAACTTTCAAGATCATCACCTCTGGAATTCCTCTCTCCTAGTCCAAACGGTCCTACCATGTCTGATGTCCTACCTTCCCCCACTTTCGCATTGAAATCTCCCATCACAATTGTCAGGTCATGTTTGTTAAGGTTTTCCAAATTCCATTTATGCTTTCGTAGAATCCTTCTACTTCTTCATCTTCCTTGTCCATTGTAGGCGCATACACTTGTATTATGTTTATGTCAATAGGCCTAGCACTCAGCTGTAACATCATTACTCTGGCTGATACGGGTGTGAAACTTTTGAGACACCTTGCTACTTCCGCTGAAAGTATTTCACCGACTCCATGTTTATGCGTTCCATCAGCTCTACCCGAATATAGCACTCTATGTTTATTTATGGAAACATCTCCCGTATTCGGCCATCGCATCTCACTAATACGAAGTATGTCTAATTCCATCCTATCCATTTCTTTAATCGTATTATGTATTTTTCCTCCTTGGCTCATTGTTCTCACATTCCAGGTTGCCACTTAAAGTTTTTCTTGCCATTTGAATTTCTTCATGCCAGTACTCACTACGGTTCCTCCCGGAGATCCGACTGAGGAACTTACTCCGGATGATGATAATTTCGTTATGAGCATAGCCATAATGATTACTAGGACTTTCCATCAGGCCTTTAATGTAGTCGTTGTCCAGTGCATTCTACACCCTTATGCCGTTGACCACCTTTGTGGTTCCTCCGCCTTTAAAGCCAGTTGCCCAACTCAAGGACAAAAGAGTGCCCTTTAAGAGCCAATTAAGGCGAGAGAGGATATTTCTGTCGGGGTTTTCTCCCTTAGCCTTTGATAGTCCCCTATCAAACTGCAAGGCAGCAGGTTGTACTCGTATTAATCCCCAAGTACAGGGCTGCCTCTTCCGCAATCTCCACCGTTCCGAAGTCCATCTTCTCCGTTAAAGATTCCGTTGAGGCCTTCACTCGTAACCCTGAGCTGGGACCCTTACCAGACGTTACACACCGGGCCAGTGTGCTCTGGGACTCACATAGACAGGGGCGCCACTCTCTGGGTAGGGCTACCTCCGAAGAGGGTCCCTACCTGCTATCACATCAAAGTGCCTACCATCCTAATTTGATTCTTCGGAAAATTTCATGACTTATATCTCCTTTCATGTTGATTTCTTGGCCAAGGTAGATGTATTCACTAACATTTTCAATACCTATTCCCTCTATCACTACGTTTTCTGAATTTGCCCACTTGTTATGCATGACCTTTGTCTTGGACAGATTAATCTTGATGCCCACTTGCTGGCAAACTAGTACAAGATCGCGTACTTGTGATAACAGTTCTTCTTTATCGTTAGCCAACAATACGACATCGTCCGCAAATCTCAAGTGATTCAGCTTCCTCCCATTGATTCTGATGCCTCGATCTTTACATTGAATTTAGAGTGGAATCCCTTGACTGAATATTTGTTATTTCATGACCTTGCACGTTGCGACATAAACATTTTATTTGTACATATGAAGCCATTGGATATTTACGTCCGGACACTCCCGGGTTGGATCCCCCTGTGGGTGGGGGCGGTGGAATAACTCCCACGGTATCCCCTGCCTGTCGTAAGAGGCGACTAAAAGGGGCCCCAGGGGCTCTAGACTTTGGAGCGTGGATTGGCGACCATGGGGCCCTCAGCTGAGTCCTGGCATTGCTTCCACTTACTTGTGCCAGGCTCCTCACTTTCATCTATCCTATCCGACCTCCCTTGGTCAACCCTTGTTCTTTTCCGACCCCGACGCTATTAGGTTTACGAGGGCTAGGGAGTCTTTCATTTTCACGCCCTTCGTGGCCCTTGTCTTCCTTTGGCCGATATCTTCATTTTTCGAAGTGTCGGATCCCTTCCCTTTTTCCCCTCTGATTAGTGTTATATAGAGGATGGTTGCCTAGTTGTACTTCCTCTTAAAACAATAATCACCACCACCACCATCCCGGTTTGCACATCTGACTTTGGGCAATCTGACATAACAACCTAGGCTTTCACGGCCGGCGTTTCAATGAATAGAGAAGAATTATCATTGGAGCTTGTAGGCCGTGGTCATAATTGAGCTAGTAGCCCCGAACATTTCCCAAAAATCTATGTCCATCTCCGTAGAGTAAAGGTTAACACAATTAGCTGCCGTCCTCGCTGGCCCGAGTTCGATACCTAATACTGCCAGAGATTGGTGGTGGTGGTGATTATTGTTTTAAGAGGAAGTAAATGTGAAAATGGCAGGAGTACTGATATGCGGTTAAAATGGTATTTATAGCTCAGCTCCAACAGGGGTGTATCTGAAAATAGATGCATCATCTCAAGACGAGAACATGAATTTACATTGCATTACAGATGATGATGATAATGATGATGATGATGACGATTTGTTGCAAGTTGGTTAACGTTACACCGACACAGATGGGCCTTATGGCGACGATGGGATAGGAGAGGGTTAGAAGCGGGAAGGAAGCGACCGTAGCCTTAATTAAGATACAGCCCCAGCATTTGCCTGGTGTTAAAATGGGAAACCACGGGAAACCATCTTCAAGGCTGCCAACAGTCGGTTTCGAAACCACTAACTCCCGAACACAAGCTCACAGCTGCGCGCCCCTAACTCGTTCGGTTGTTGTTAATGATGATGATGATGATGATGATGATGATGATGATGAATAGTAGTAGTACTAGTACTTGTACCCTTCTTCGCACGGGAATTCGCAATGGATGGCATGTTTCCTTCATCAATTCATGCGAAGTTACCTGTCTCTATTAATACGTTTAATACGGCATGGTAAACTGAATTTTGTCTCCGAAAGCACATGGGGATAATGTGAAGTACGATAAAGCTGAACAAAGTCCAGACAGAATGAGGAATACTGTAAAGTTTATTGTACGATGATGATGATGATGCTTGTTGTTTAAAGGGGCCTAACATCGAGGTCATCGGCCCCTAATGGTACGAAATGAAATAACAAAAATCCAATTTCATCCACTAACCAAAATAAAATAAAAAATATCATGAAGAATGAATGGATGGACATGAACCCAACAAAAAAACAAAAAACAAACAAAAACAGTGGATGAGACTCAAAAATGGATCGCAAATAATAGTATTACGGACCAAGGGACCACTCATAAAGCACAATGATGCTCGATGTCTAAAGGGGTCCAAAATCAAGGTATAAGGCCCCTCAGAATGGTATATGTCGCGAGTAAAGTAGAACAATAGTATTTGTCATGTTGGGGTACTAATCAAAAGTAGCGAAGACTCACGGCGTTCCACACAAGATGGTACTACTCACAAGTATTGTACTTCGTACAGGTAACGCAGACCTATGGTGTCTCTCACACAATGGCGCCACTCATAGCCAACGCAAACCGATGAGTTTCCTCACCTAGGTGTACTAGTCACGGGTGCCGGTCCCACGGGCCCCGTGGTGTTCCTCACATAGTTGATAATAATCACAGGCAACGCAGACCCACGGTGTCGCCCATATAGTGGTACAACTCACAGGCTACGCCCAGACCCGCGGTGTTGCTCACATGGGTACGACGCACGGGTACTGGAAACCCACAGGAGAACCAACTCTCTGCTGCTACTAATTACAAACCCATTTCGTACCGAATATAGCGGTACAACTCGCAAGTACAGGCAACCCATGGTGTTCCCCGCGTGATGGCACGAATCAAAAGCAGTTTCATGGTTCCAATTCAATCATCCCTTGGTCGCCCCTTTTAGTCGCCTCTTACGACAGGCAGGGGAGACCGCGGGTGTATTCTACATGTGCGTCCCCCACCCGCAGGGGGTAGTGTGTTTGGTCCGCGAGAGGTATTTTATTTCCCTCAAGTCCGCCGGCAAGCCGGTTAGGACCCCCCTATCCGCCAGCTGGGACGCGCCACGTGGGAGTTTCACCTCTCCCCCTGCTACGCCTGCGTAGCATGTTCGTGGGTTTATTGTACGGTACAGTTCCTGATCCGAAGTTAAACATATTTTTGTTCCTCTGGCCACTGGAGTAGCGCTGTTTCTGAAGACTCACGAAACCCATCGATGATCATAACCTTCCTTATTACCTGTTTTATCGGAAAGGATAAAATGGTTCTTTAGTTATTCCTGTTAACCCACTTTGAAGTGACATGCACCAGGTGTTCCACGGGACTTCGACCAAAAATCCTAGTTTTCATAAGCATCTCCGTTATTACTGTCGTACGATAAATGCATATACGACATAAAATAACGGAAATAACATATTCTTAAATTTTTGTTGTATACAGTATTTTGATACACCTAATTTACTGAATATATATTGGAAATAATATATCTATCAACGCTATCTCCAGGTGTCTTGACGTCATATGAACCTGATAACACAATTCCAAATATGTAGTTTGGGTGCGATATGTCCAGCAGTTTTCCACTTTTAGGAACACAAACGGATAAGATAACCAGGCGGACAGGCTGACATGAAAGGGAAAAGTTCAATCAATCAATCAATCAATACTGATCTGCATTTAGGGCAGTCGCCCAGGTGGCAGATTCCCTATCTGTTGCTTTCCTAGCCTTTTCCGAAATGATTTCAAAGAAATTGGAAATTTATTGAACATCTCCCTTGGTAAGTTATTCCAATCCCTAACTCCCCTTCCTATAAATGAATATTTGCCCCAGATTGTCCTCTTGAATTCCAACTTTATCTTCATATTGTGATCTTTCCTACTTTTATAGACGCCATTCAAACCTATTCGTCTACTAATGTCATTCCACGCCATCTCTCCGCTGACAGCTCGGAACATACCACTTAGTCGAGCAGCTCTTCTTCTTTCTCTCAATTCTTCCCAACCCAAACATTGCAACATTTTTGTAACGCTACTCTTTTGTCGGAAATCACCCAGAACAAATCGAGCTGCTTTTCTTTGGATTTTTTCCAGTTCTTGAATCAGGTAATCCTGGTGAGGGTCCCATACACTGGAACCATACTCTAGTTGGGGTCTTACCAGAGACTTATATGCACTCGCCTTTACATCCTTACTACAACCCCTAAACACCCTCATAACCATGTGCAGAGATCGGTACCCTTTATTTACAATCCCATTTATGTGATTACCCCAGTGAAGTTAGCTTGGACGATGAGTGTCACGTAAGAAACAAATCATTTTAAAGAAATCGTTGCTATTTTATGTATGCATATGTTGTTTATGTGAATAATAATAATAATAATAATAATAATAATAATAATAATAATAATAATTGTCATCATCGTCATCCAGTCATTCTCATATTTCTTCGGTGTTCAGTTACATTGAGTGGAATTAATATCTAAGCGTAGTGAAATAATATGCATCTCCTGATATTCTCTCGTTAGGGATCCTTCAAATCACTCACTATTCATCACATTTCCCAACATACTGCAGGTTTCAGAAACCACTACCTTCTGTAATACACCGTAGATCTTCTACCTGAGATTTAGGGGATGAAATGCGTAATGCGCCTGGTGGGGAACTTGACCGAGTGGATTCTAAATATGAAGATTTGTTGAAATATATCCAGTAGTATGTCAGTTTTAAGAATTCGTGCAAACTGACAAACAGACAAATAGACACCAAAGTATGTAGATGTAATCATTAGGCATATTACATTTGAAACGGACAACTACAAGAACATTTCGCCAAGATAATCCATGTACAGGTACTTGGTCGTTACGATTTTATTTGTATAGATAAGAAATCTTCTCTACTGTACGTGCAATCACTTTCGGGCTGTCTACTAGAACTTGGACTGTAAAACATTCCGTTAATGTTAGCTCCCTTATTAAACCTCCTACCGAAAGTTTGTATGTGAAAAAAAAAAAGAATTTGATTTTCATTGAGGCTGGTAGATTTCCATTTAGTTTGTTCATGTCTAATTGGTGGATGAGTTAAATCACAGTTTCGATATTCCTATAAACAGCGAGTCCATTCAGGGATTTTAGAAATAAATTTGACGACAAAACGTACACAAGGACAGGTGGATTCTAAATACGAAGATTGGTTGAAATATATCCAGTAATTGGGTAAAGTGCGCATTGGTATCACCCAAATATCACTATAAAATTTGTCACAAATGGAACATAATAATTGCTTTTACACATATCAAGTGAAAAATCCCTGGAAAATTAAGAAATATTTGATTTTTGGAGAAATTATGTATACGTACTTTACCACTTTACAAGTACATTTGGTGTTGCGCTCACAGTGACACACGTATGTCTTTTGTCTTACACTTTCAACGATTTCGTGTGTGATATCTGTGTTCACTGAAGTTCTTTGCTTTCGTTTCATTGCTCCACTTGTCAAACATCATCATTTCATGAATTGTATCGCGACATGCAATATTTAATAGGCGACAAAATGGTATGGCCATTGTACATAAGAAAAAATCAGTGGACTAGTGATTTATTGGTCCAGGGATCGAGCTACTTTCGTTCGAACAGAAATAAAAATATTTATTGGTCCAGGGATCATGCTATTTGTCTGTTGACCTCCATTTTGCTGTTTCAACTGGCCGCTCTAGTCATATGGACAAAGATAATGAGAATCTACAGACATAGCACTCCCATTCCACGATGCTAGCCCTGGACCTGAAGAAAGTAACAAAAGACGACGCCAGCAGCGCAGTACGTCATAAACCAGTCCTGTCTACAAGCCTCAAGTATGTTTTCATATTTCTCAAATAACGACGGTATTTCTTAATTTGCCAGGGATTTTTCACTTGATATGTGTAAAAGCAATTATTATGTTCCATTTGTGACAAATTTTACAGTGATATTTGGGTGATACCAATGCGCATCGTACCCCCAGTAATTTTTAGTTACACGAACTCAGACAAATCGACAAACAGAAGCGAAAGCTATAAAGTATGTAGATGTTCATTACTAAACTTAAAACGGATAAGTTTAAGAACATTTCTCCAAGATAAACAATCTACAGATACTCGGTGGTTACGTTACGATTGTATTTATATATACCGGTAGGTGACTGGCAATTTTAAACATCGCACATATACACTGTACCTGTCATAGACAAGACACACGTAAGTATTCAAGTATTCAGTGTCAGCACATTATCAATGAGTAAATCCTGCAGGAGGAAATTACTCACGCATGAAAAAAATTCAATCATGAATACCACGCCAAGGTTTCTGGGACACTGTCCTGTATTTGTTTGCGTTATCGGAATACCCCTTGCAACTGAAAGATTGAAAGGACTCACTGTAGTGCACAGAGAGGTACCAACCTAATGTATATGGACGAATCTGAATTCCACTTGTAAAAATAAGAAAAGTGTGAAGTGATATATCCCATGTCGGGTTTCTCAGACCCCACAGGGGTTATGTTCTGTACGATTGCTTCTAATTAAAAGATGGGAAGATATCCTGAAGTTATTGTGGAGTATTTTGATTATACAGGACAAGTGTCTGTTGTGTAAGCCACAATAGACCTGTACCTCACGAAGGAAAGAATGAATAACTGAAAATAATTGCGGTTCAGTTTCCGGCTTTCACCAAGACTAAAACTTTGGAACCGTTTCTATGGAAACGAAGGAATGTATTACCGCCACTGAATATATTATTGTTTCAAGAAATGAAACTTTTAGTACTTGTGACATAATGTAACCTTGGTTCATTGAGCATGATGTTATAGTGACTCATCTGCAGTAAGATATTCTTGAATAATACATATATCAGGGATGGAATGCCAAAGGAGATAACATTTCTGCCCAAATTTTCAATCCCCTGATAGGAAACAATAAAAGAGTCGTTCGTTCTTACAATTTAATCCTCAGAGTAGTCTAATATTAACATCTAGTTGGAAACAATAGCATTCGGAGAAGCCTGCACGCTAAAGTCAGAATACATTCGGTGTTCCATTGCCAACATTAAGACGAGACAGATTGTTATTACTGTTGGAAAGGTCGTTCACTGTGCAGTCCGCATTCAGATAATATAAGATCAACTGTGTAAATACCGTACATGCTATTCCCAGTCTGTCGTAAAAGGCAAGTAAAATGGGTACCGGAGGCGTAACAAGCTAACTATAAATAAGGCAAAAACAAAAACCACAAAATTCGGGAAGGACGAACGTCGAGACAACGGAGACTCCTTTACAAGCAGCCAAAATACCTACAAATGGTAAATCATTTTAAATAACTAGGAGTTACCTTCGAAGTGACAGACAAAACATTTACCCGCCGCACTGTAAATAGAGCAAAAATCGCAGCATGTTCACTTTCTAAACTAACGAGGCCCCATTGCTTCAAATGCCATCAAGACAACATCCTTTCTGATCTACAGAAATCTGGGAAGACTTAACAGAGTCAGGAAGGCCTATCTTCGAAGAGCCCTCAGAACTCCGCAATTCGCTCCATCACGTTTAGTGTGCGACTTAACTCGAAGAGCCTCATTCATTAGGGAGCTGATGTCGTCGCAAAACCTCCACCATAGTAGAAGAGAGTCCGAAACTCTTAGAGGAGAAAACGAGAAAAAGGAATTAAATACCGCCAGCTTTCTACTCAGCTCCGGCTGTTACTTGTATCAGTCTCCGAACTTACTTCATTCCTATCGACAACATTTGTTCAACAATTGTTTTCTTACGACACCGATGGTATTGGGTTCCGGAGACCCAGTGAGTCTTATTTTCATGCCCATCGTGGTTCATCCGTTTCCACTGCCGACGGACAACATCATTTTTCGAAGGGTCGGACCCCTTCCATTTTCCTTATGATTATTGTTCAGACAGGAGTAGTGTTTAGCGACATATCAGTAATCGCCAACATTACCTCGGCAAAACGGTAAAACACCTAATACTAACAAAATTACGCGTTCTAAAGGTTACCGGGGACGGCAAAGCGCACCAACTGCTTGGATAGTCGCCACGGGTGACAGCGGGGAGGGGCCGTAACTTCTATGAAAGCTTCCTGTGTTAGTGTAATAAGGTTAAGGCTGCAGGAAGCCCTCGACGTACTTGGTAATATCCTCGAGAAGACAGCCCAAGTTTGGACAATATCAAGGACTGTTCTTCAGGAGAGGGTTTACCGGGTTCCTTCTCTTTCGAGGTTCAATCTACGACCGAGTCTCGGGAACGACTGAATCTCCGCAGATGTTAGCATTTACGTGAGGTAAGGTGCAAGGTGCGTGTCCGAAAGGATTCCGGGGGCGGCAAAACGCACCAAGTACTTGGACGTCGCCGCGGTTGGCGGCAGGGAGGGGCCTTACATTTACAGAATTTGGTGGGACGGTACAATACATCTACCTCATCCTCTGTCTGTCGTAAGGGGGACCAGGGTCTCTTAAGCTCAGGGTATGTCATGACGATTAATATGTTAAGTGGAATTACAACTGGGTAATCATCCTCTATTGCCGGCCCCGTAGTGTATGGGTAGCGTGCCTGCCTCTAACACGGAGGCCCCGGGTGTGATTTCAGGCCAAGTCAGGGATTTTTACCTGGATGTGAGGGCTGGTTCGAGGTCTACTCAGCCTACGTTATTAGAATTGAGGAGCTATCTGACGGTGAGATAGTGGCTCCGGTCTAGAAAGCCAAGAATAACGGCCGAAAGGATTCGTCGTGCTGACCACACGCACCTCACAATCTGCAGGCCTTCGTGCTGAGCAACGGTCTCTTGGTAGGCCAAGGCCATCCAGAGCTGTAGTGCCATGGGTTTAGGTTTTTAATTATCCTCTATTATTATTAATTGATGTGAAACATGGATGTTTTCGGACACTTTAAAAAAAGAAGATATAGGCGAACGAAAAAAAATAACCACGCAGGGCGTGAAAGTAAAAGATTTCCTATACCTCGCCAAACTAATGCCTTCGGCGTCAGAAATATTCTATGGTTGACCAAGGCATTTCGACCAGAAAAGCTGAAGAGTGAGGAACCTGGTACAAGTAACTGGAAGCAATGAGAGGAATCAACTAAAGGCACCGTGATCTAAAGATCATGGTCTTGGTGTAAAGACATTTTAGTCGCCTCATGCGGCAGACAGGGTGTACCGTGGATGTCATTCCACCGCCTCCATCCGCAGGCGTTAGTCTTCTCACAATTACCCTCCCTTGGTCAATATTTGTTCTCTCCGACACCGACAGAATTATGTTTGTGAGCCATGTGGAGTGTTTCATTTTGACGCCTTTCGGATACCTTCACTTCCTTTTGCCGATACCTTCATTCTTTGAATTATGTTATCCCTTATCTGTTCTTTCTGAATGAGAGAATGTCGTACTTCCTCTTTACCAGCACAAAACAACATTCACCACCACTTACTTATAACTCCATCTTCTCACTCCAAAATTCGCGACCGAAAGATTTTTTGAAAACTATTTGTCTTTATGCCGTTCTGACACAGATAGGTCTTATGGCGACGATGGGAGGGGAAAGGTGTAGGTATATGAAGGAAACGGTCATGGTCGTAAGTTAAAGCCCCATCATTTGCCTGGTGTGAAAATAGGAAACCATCGAAAACAATCTTCAAAACTGGCGACAGAGGGGTTTGACCTCACCATCTCTCGGATGCAAGCTCACAGCTGTGCGTCCGTAACCGTAGGACAACTGGCCCGGTTGAAAGGATTTCGGGAGCGTAATAATGCGGCAGTACTCTGGATCACCTTGACGAGTGGCGGCGGCTAGGAGACCCTGAAGACATGTATCAGAGTACCTTTCATTTTAAAAGTTTTCTGACAAATTCTTCGTACACTTTTTCCTGCTCTAATTGTTGATGCAGCTGCTATCACCACCACATCTTCCTGATTTCTTAGACACTAGAGATATGTTGGACGAACCGACGTGTAGTTTCGCACAATACCTCAGAGGAAATGTGTGATGACCAGTTGCTGTTGAAAGCTCCAAGTGTGAATTTTGGGATCAATGGATGACCAGAAAAATCCCTGAACAGTATGTTATCTGCCTATCACACCTGCTAATTGAAATTCAGTGTTACTGAGTTACAGCGGTAATAAGCGGTGTGTATTGTGTTCTAGATAGCTTAGTTGTAATTTACTTCAATGTCCAATACTACAACTTCTAAGGATGATAGAAGAGACAAAAACAAATTTTTACTAGCATTTTGACCCGTTATTCACACGTTTAGTACGGCATGTTAAATTGATATTTTTCTACGAAAGCACGCAGCAGAAACATTATGTACGATAAAGGTGAACAAATTCGGGACAGAATGAGGACGTTTGCAGTGTTTATTGTAAGGTACAGTTCATGGTCCGAAGTTGTGCGAAATTCTTCCTGCTTCTCGGTTACATATTTTTGTTCCTCTGATCACCGGAGTAGCGCTGTTGCTGAAAACTCATGAAACCCTTCGTTGATGATAATATTCCTTATTGCCTGTTCTATCGAAAAGAATAAAATGGCTCTTTAGTTATTCCTGTTAACCCACCTTGAAGTGGCATGCATCAAGTGTTCCACGCGATTTTGACCAAAAATCCAATTTTTCGTAAGCACCTTCGTTATTATCTGTCGTACGATAAACACGTGTACGTGAATAAAATGGCGAGAATAACATCTTCTTAATTTTTTTTATATACAGTCCTTTGATAGACCTAATTTACCGAATGAATATATATTGGGAATAGTCTTTCTATAAACGCTAACTTGAAGTGATACCTTCACGTCATATGCTCCTGGCAACACAATCCTGCACCCTCCTTTGGACTATGTCTGCTGGGACTTTGACTAAAAAACCGTTCGTTAATTATATCCCCTAATTAATCCTCTTATCAAAAGGTGCACATGAGAAAACAGTTTTGGAAATAGATTTCCATTAAGGTTGGTAGATTTGTATTCAGGTTGGTCTTGTACATATATTGTGGGAGAGCAAAGTCACTGTTTTGGTTTCCTATAAAACTCCAGTCATTTCCGGAAATCTGAAATGGTATGGATCTTGAAACCTACCATTGGACAGGTGGATGCTAAGTATAAAGTTTAGTTAAAGTAATTCTAGTAGCTTTCCAGTTATACGAATTATGCTTTACACGCACCCGTTTTGGTCTAATTGTGCTGAGACTTAGAATGTAAAATCGTCTGTTAATGATAGCTCCGTTATTAATTCTCCTATCGAAAAAAATCACATGGGAGAAAAGTTTTAGAAATTGATTTCCATTAAGGCTGGTAGATTTCCATTGAGGTTGGTCATGTACGTCGTATTGTGGGAGTGTAAAATCACTCCTTCGATCTTCCTATAAACCCCCAGTCCATTCAGGGATTTATAAATAATATTGACTCTGAAACCTACCTAAGGACAGGTGAATTCTAAATATCAAGTTGGGAAGAAATATATCCGATAGTTTTCCAGTTATAAGAACTCAAACAGACAGACACCAAAGCGTAAAGACATACAGATGGTCATTATTAGATCTGAAACGGATATCATCATCATCATCATCATCATCATCATCATCACCATCAGTCTCTAAAGGCAATGCCTTGTCTATGCAACCATTCTTTCCTGTCCTCAGCTCCTCGCTTCATTTCATGATAAGAACAACAATGAAGACTCCGTACCAAGTATTGAAGGAATTACTTCCTCAGTCGTCCTCGACCTTTTTTTCCAGTGATTTTTCCTTTCATCAGATTGGTAAGAAAGGTATTATATCGCAAGATGTGGCCAGTGAATTTAGATCTTCTTCTCTATATAGTTAACACCAGTTATCTCCTCCCTTCAGTTTCTTGCAGAACGTTTTTGTTTGTTCTCTTTTCATTCCATTTAATCCTTCGTATTCATCTTCAGACCCCATCTCAAACGCTTCCAGTCGTTTCCAAACCTGATCTCTGAATTTCCAAGATTCACAGCCTTACTATAGTACATTCCATACAAAAGAAATCACAAATTTCTTCCTAAGTCCAAAATTTAAATTTGCACTCATTAACAGATTAGTAAACGCCTGTTTGACAAACGCTATTCACCTTTGATGTATGTGCTGCACTTGTTGTCATTGGTAATCAGGCTTTCTAGATAAGGGAAACTGGTGACTTGTTCCACTAGCTTAATGCTGATGTGAATTCGTTCAGGATGTTTACTCACAACATGTTTAAACGTGAATCTGACAAGGCTGATGGCAATACCCTCAGCATTTTTGACAACTCTTTCTCGGAGTCTGCTACAATTGCTATGTCACCTGCTGATCGAATGCGTTACAGATGGTACCCATTTAAGTTTACTCCTTTGGTATTTGCTTTACACTTATTTATAGTTTCCTCAATGCATACATTAAAAAGTACGGTGAGAGAGAGAGAGAGAGAGAGAGAGACCAGCCCTGCCTTACACCTTTCCTGATTTTTTGCTGTCTGATTACTTCCTCCCGTATCTACCATCGTGGTCTCTCCTTCATAGAGTCGCAGTGTGAGCCTCCTGTCTTGTCAGTCCAACCGGATAAATGTACGATAATTTCGCAAAAATATTCAACGTACAGACACACGGTCATTACGATTTTTTAGATTGTTTTATTATTTTACAACTTGCTTTACGTCGCACTGACACAGATAGGTCTTATGGCGACGATGGGAGAGGAAAGGCCTAGGAGGCGGAAGGAATCGGCCGTGGCCTTAATTAAGGTATAGCCCCAGCATTTGCCTGGTGGGAACCACGGAAGACCATCTTCGGGGCTGTCGACAGTGGATTATTATTATTATTATTATTATTATTATTATTATTATTATTATTATTATTATTATTATTATTATTATTATTATTATTATTGTACCGGTTGGTACACCTATACATTTGAATTTTCCGCCTTAAAGTACTCCTCTTCAGCTGAAACTCTGAACTTTAAAACTGAATTAATTCAACCGTTTACCAGAAGATGTCACTGAGTTAATTTCGAATTGTTTTTGTTTACTAATTATCAAGAAGTGTGGACATTCTCTCACAGATGTCTCTACCAAAAACTATGATCATGCACCCTGGTGCGAAGTGAAGGAACTTTCCTTGAAAATATTTTGTATTCATAAGTTTGTTCTTTACTGAATGTTGTTCTTTCATTTGTGGGTTGGTAATATTAATCTTTCTTTCCGCCAGTTTTGAAATTAGCCTATCGTAAATTTCTGTCATTAATTTTTAGCCAGTGGTGTCTTTCTTCCCCATTGTTGAGGTGTAACTGTAAGCTACCCAATAAACGACTGTGGGTGTGTCTTAATCATTCATGAAAGGTCTCGAATCTTCCCCGAGAGTATAAAAACTGCTGATTTTCCTGGCTCTCGGCCACTCGCACAACATCTAGCTTAGTGTATGGAAGTATAGCAGGAGGCGGGAAGCGCCTCTTTCATCCGCCAGCAGCTCTTCTACAATGTAATGGCCTTTTAACATCTTTAATTCTTGCTAGCTCAGCAGTTTAGCCCTCGGGGAAGGTCCGAATCCTTTTCAATGTCAACCTACCTTTCTAAAAATGTAACTTAGTGCCGGCTTAAGTAAAAGTTTCTTATTATTTTTACTGTAAATAGGGGATATAGAGTGCTTTACCCTCTCGAGCTCCCCTTCATCTTGAGTTGAGGTAACTACGTTTTCATAACCGATTTTCTTCTCTTAATGTCTTAAATTTTTTTTATACGAGTCACCTCCTTAGTTTGGGAATAGCCCCGGTATCATCGGCCTAGTGCCCCTTAGGTTTTATAAGGTTTCATGTAGGAGCGCAAGCAACGCCTCCATTCATAGTGGTATTTTGGGCCATTTAATTAACCTTTTATTTTTATTTTAAGGCCCTACAGGCTGGGTACGAGATACCCCTGTTTAATTCTTGTAAGTTGTGCCTCGATGGCAAGTTACTGTAAAGTCTGGTATTGCCTTTAATAGGCTTGAAAGATTGAGAGCGGATCAGCTTTTTCTGGTATTTTGAAAGGTGCCTCTAGGAGGCTTGACATTACTAGGTGGGAGCAAGTGCTCCATGTAATTAGGGGTTTTCTGCCCTTTGGTAATTTGTGGTTGTGAGCTGAGAGCTCAAGGATTGTGAAATTGGGGCTCGAAGCCCAGGATTTGTAAAGACCCCTTAACTTGTGTTTTCGCTTGTAAAATTATTATTGTACCTGAATTTTCATTGTTATTTCACCTAGTGAAAATTTGTTAAATCCTGTTATCTATTGAAAATATAACCTTTATTTAAATTTTATTTCATCTTTCGGACTTGTAGTTAGACCCATTCCAGCCCGCACCTTCTTTCACCTCTGCTGATCCACGGGTAACCCCGTAACAATTATTATTATTATTATTATTAGTAGTAGTAGTAGTAGTAGTAGCATTGCTATTATTATTATCATTATTATTTCTAGTTTGTGCCAATTTTATACGTGGATCAAAATTAGAATTGTTCGTGATACACTTAGGTACAGAGAAAACCATTTGAAACCATGTGGTAACAGGCCTATTGATGTACAAAGTGAAAGGCTTCCTATTTCTCTGGTTCTATGGAATTCTCCAAGAAACTTAAGAACGTTACCTATAACGCTAGCAATTTTGTTTTATTATTAATTCCTTCACAAGAAAGTCATTCTGTATTCTGACACGAAAGACGTAGACAGCACGGCAAATGTCAAAGGAACTTTCTCTGTAACTTCAAAATAAATGAGCATGTGGCTTCATGCAACTTCATCTATTTATCAGTTAGCTACCTCCGTGGATCAGTGGTAAAGTGATGGGCTGCGGGTCTTAAGATCACGGGTTCGAACCCACCAGAAGTCACGTGTAGTGTCGGCATATAAAATACTTCTGGCGATGCATTTGGTGTTTACCCAAAATTAATTAAAACTCAAATATAGGTCACCCAGTACAAATTCCTCTCTTTCCCTCTCCGCCACCTTTCATACTAAAACAGAACGTTGAAACTAACACGCAGGCTGTCTAAATTGCGTCGAATCAAAGAGCCTGCACATGGTAGCTGAGGCCATTATTATTATTACTATTACTATTATTATTATTATTATTATTATTATTATTATTATTATTATTATTATTTATAGACATTCGTTTGGCCCCTTAAGGAACCATAAAATAGCACTGGCATTCTTCATCTTCTTGTTCTTCTTATCTTCCCAAAACTTCCTCATCCTTTCACTATGGGCCTGCCGTCTTTCCTGTGTCCATGCGTTTTGTATTATTATTATTATTATTATTATTATTATTATTATTATTATTATTATTATTATTACCGAGTCTCCGCAGCTCAGGTGGCAGTGCACCGGCCTCTCACCGCTGGGTTCCATGGTTCAAATCCCGGTCACTCCATGTGAGATTTGTGCTGGACAAACTGGAGGCGGGACAGGATTTTCTCCGAGCACTCCAGTTTTTCATGTCATCTGTCATTCCAGCAACACTCTCCAATATCATGTCATTTGTCAGTCAGAGGAGTGCGACAGGCTTCGGCAGCCGGCATTATTCCTATTCTCGCCGTTAGATGGGGGCTTCGTTCATTCCATTTCTGATGCAGTCGAATGACTGGAAACAGACTTGTGGATTTTGATTTTCATTCTTCTTCTTATTATTATAATAATTATTAATATTATTATTATTATGAACATCTTTATCCTTGGCTATACGGTCTACGTTGAGGCCTTCCGTTCAGAGGGACTCGGGTTCGATACCCGGCCAGGCCGTGCATTTTAACGGCGTGTGGCTGGTTAATTCCTCTAGTTCGGAGACTGGGTAGTTGCATTCGTTTTTATGTACGTCTTCATTTACATTCTACAAGCCACCACAGAAACACGCAATGGCGTATACATCCCTCCTCATAGGCTTGGCATGTGGAAACGCATCCGGCGGTAATTAGGATGAATCTATAAAAAATTCTGAGCCCAGGTATTTGATGAAAGTGTAGGAAGAAGAAGAATTGACTTGCTAATTGTATTAAGGTTCGTATCGATAGGAAGGGCTCTTCTTCAGAAATACACGGCCTCTCTTATAAATCCAGACCGTCCGACGGCGTTGTTACTCTCCGAGACCAAAGCAGCTGTATGGGAGGCACGCGTATAGTGCTCGACCTTGCAAGGAGTGTGTACGTGTTCGACCTGGTATCAATAGCCAGTATGAATCCCAGCTGTTAATATGATGAGACAGTTCTCATTGCATCACCGCAGTTTAGTATGTAAAAGTTATTCTAAGTACGAGTTGGCCCGACGGGGACGCGGCGCATTTTTTCAGCAATTTCCTGGTGAAGTGCCACCTTCACGAGCACAGACTCACGTAATTGTAAGTAAATTTGAAACTACTGGCTCAGTGATCAATAAAAAATATGCGCGCACACCAACAGTTTTAACAGAGGAAAAGCTAGATGACATTGGTGCGAATCATGAGCGGTCACCGAATAACAAGCACCACAAGTAGAGGTTTCGATTTGTTCTGCACACAGAGCTACAAAGCTGTTACACATCAAACAGTACAGGTTTAAAACTTGTTGATCCATCCACAAGAGTGAGATATTGTGAGTGGTAACTTGCATCATTGAATGATCCTTTATTCGACCCACAGCTGGTGTTCTTTTCGGATGAGGCTAGATTTAATCTTAATGGTCGTGTGAACAGTCATAACCCTCGCCATTAGTGTGCAGAAAATAATAATGGTGTTTATGAAGTCCCTCATTATGAAGGTTGACCGTTCTAGCATCTTTTACAAGGTAAGATTACATGTTAGATTGCATACACGCTTAAAGCAGGGCTGCCGCGCACGGCGTGCGTTGGCCTGAGGCAGCTGCCCTAGCGCAGGGTACAAACATCGTGAGTTCGGCCTGAGGCAGCTGCCCTAGCGCAGAGTACAAACATCGTGAGTTCGGCCTGAGGCAGCTGCCCTAGCGCAGGGTACAAACATCGTGAGTTCGGCCTGAGGCAGCTGCCCTAGCGCAGAGTACAAACATCGTGAGTTCGGCCTGAGGCAGCTGCCCTAGTGCAGAGTACAAACATCGTGAGTTCGGCCTGAGGCAGCTGCCCTAGCGCAGAGTTTAAACATTGTGAGTTCGGCCTGAGGCAGCTGCCCTAGCGCAGAGTACAAACATCGTGAGTTCGGCCTGAGGCAGCTGCCCTAGTGCAGAGTACAAACATCGTGAGTTCGGCCTGAGGCAGCTGCCCTAGCGCAGAGTACAAACATCGTGAGTTCGGCCTGAGGCAGCTGCCCTAGTGCAGAGTATAAACATCGTGAGTTCGGCCTGAGGCAGCTGCCCTAGTGCAGAGTATAAACATCGTGAGTTCGGCCTGAGGAAGCTGCCCTAGCGCAGAGTTTAAACATTGTGAGTTCGGCCTGAGGCAGCTGCCCTAGCGCAGAGTACAAACATCGTGAGTTCGGCCTGAGGCAGCTGCCCTAGCGCAGAGTACAAACATCGTGAGTTCGGCCTGAGGCAGCTGCCCTAGCGCAGAGTACAAACATCGTGCGTTCGGCCTGAGGCAGCTGCCCTAGCGCAGAGTACAAATATCGTGAGTTCGGCCTGAGGCAGCTGCCCTAGTGCAGAGTATAAACATCGTGAGTTCGGCCTGAGGCAGCTGCCCTAGCGCAGAGTACAAACATCGTGCGTTGGCCTGAGGCAGCTGCCCTAGTGCAGAGTATAAACATCGTGAGTTCGGCCTGAGGAAGCTGCCCTAGCGCAGAGTTTAAACATTGTGAGTTCGGCCTGAGGCAGCTGCCCTAGCGCAGAGTACAAACATCGTGAGTTCGGCCTGAGGCAGCTGCCCTAGTGCAGAGTACAAACATCGTGAGTTCGGCCTGAGGCAGCTGCCCTAGCGCAGAGTACAAACATCGTGAGTTCGGCCTGAGGCAGCTGCCCTAGTGCAGAGTATAAACATCGTGAGTTCGGCCTGAGGCAGCTGCCCTAGTGCAGAGTATAAACATCGTGAGTTCGGCCTGAGGAAGCTGCCCTAGCGCAGAGTTTAAACATTGTGAGTTCGGCCTGAGGCAGCTGCCCTAGCGCAGAGTATAAACATCGTGAGTTCGGCCTGAGGCAGCTGCCCTAGCGCAGAGTATAAACATCGTGAGTTCGGCCTGAGGCAGCTGCCCTAGCGCAGAGTATAAACATCGTGAGTTCGGCCTGAGGCAGCTGCCCTAGCGCAGAGTACAAACATCGTGAGTTCGGCCTGAGGCAGCTGCCCTAGCGCAGAGTACAAACATCGTGAGTTCGGCCTGAGGCAGCTGCCCTAGCGCAGGGTACAAACATCGTGAGTTCGGCCTGAGGCAGCTGCCCTAGCGCAGAGTACAAACATCGTGAGTTCGGCCTGAGGCAGCTGCCCTAGCGCAGAGTACAAACATCGTGAGTTCGGCCTGAGGCAGCTGCCCTAGCGCAGGGTACAAACATCGTGAGTTCGGCCTGGCTTTATAAGAGATACCCTGTACGGTCTGTCTCTGGTAAGACCCCAGTGTATCAATCAATCAATCAATACTGATCTGCATTTAGGGCAGTCGCCCAGGTAGCAGATTCCCCATCTGTTGTTTTCCTAGCCTTTTCTTAAATGTTTTCAAAGAAATTGGAAATTTATTGATTATCTTCTTTGGTAAGTTATTCCAATCCCTAACTCCCCTTCCTATATTTGCCCCAATTTGTCCTCTTGAATTCCAACTTTATCTTCATATTGTGATCTTTCCTACTTTTAAACACGCCACTCAAACTCATTCGTCTACTAATGTCATTCCACGCCATCTCTCCGCTGACAGCTCGGAACATACCACTTAGTCGAGCAGCTCGTCTTCTTTCTCCCAATTCTTCCCAGCCCAAACTTTGCTACATTTTTATAACGCTACTCTTCTGTCTCACACCAGGATTACATGAGACCAGAACTGAAAAAGGTGCAAAGGACAGCAGCACGATTTATTCTGGTTGATGGCCGACAGAGGAGGTAGTGTTACGAAAATGTTGGGCTGGTAAGACTTGGGAGTAAGGAGACGAGCTGCTCGACTAAGTGGTATGTTACGTTCTGTCAGTAGAGAAATGGCGTGGAATGACATTAGCAGACGAATAAACTCGAGAAGAGCACTTAAAGGTTGGCAGGATCATAATATGACGATAAAGTTTGGAATCGAAGAGAACAAATTGGGCAAATATTCATTTATAGGAAGAGAAATTAGGAATTGGAATAATTTATCAAGTGAAATGTTCGATAACTTTCCAAGTTCTTTTAATCATTTAAAAAAGACTAGGTAAACAACTGATAGAGAATCTGTCACTCGGATGACAGCCCTGAATGCAGAACAATGATTACTAAATAAATGATAATATTGATCACAGATCACGATGGAGGGATCTGGTGACTATATGGTAACAGTCAGGTTTACAATGAATTCAGAGATTTTCTTCTTGATTCTAAATGCCATCTATGAAAGTGCGTAACAATCAACAAGAAAATGTTCATAATGACGTAGGAAAGTTCTCAAATCATATCATTCTGAACATTCTCTGGTCGGTGAATATAACAAATGTCTTCCAAGTGTATCAGTGTCGCCAATTATGAGGAGTGTCTAACAGCCGAGTGCAATTGTCATTGGCTTACCACCAAGGTGGTCGCACTTCCAAACTCGGCCTATGCAAGTTGATCTTTTTGAATAAAGGACATCTTAGTGATTCGAATTCCATGTAAACCTGGAGGTCCAATAGTTATGATCGCGATGTAAAACTGGAGGTGGCCGATTTTCATTACATTTAAGTCGTCTTGGTAGGAAGGTATTACAAATACTATACATCTTCCTGTTCTGGAGGTTTTTTCTGTGCTTGACATATTTCAGGGAACTTACTCGTGATAAACATATAATTTTGCCATAAAATCACGTAAGTGAAAATTAACATTAAGTAAACTAAATCATAATTTTATTACATGACAGTAATCAGAATTCAAAAGAAATTACTTTATAGGAAAACCTAAATATTGTTGGGATGCTAAGAGTTATTAAAGGGGAAAATATTGTTTCAAAATATGTTCAGATCACTCCGCAACACGACAGAATCATCACTACTTGCGGTTGGCCACTTCATTATCTCCTCGTAAAAAGAGCTGTGCTCCTCCTTGAAAGTATTTCATCTATTTCCATATGTCTTCGATTTCATTTTTGTTTATCTCCACTTTTTCTTCTGTGTATACCTTGTTTAAGGTATCCGGAAATTCCTGTATTGTACCTTGTACTTTTACCATGTTAAAGGTACGATTAACGTAAGTATATTCACTTGTATTTTATTCAAACAGTGATACGTAGAACCTTTGCTTCTCATTGCAGAAGGCATTCCTGTGTGCTGTTTATCTAGAGAGTTCATATTCCTTGTAATAACAAGTGTCATAGCCATCCTCCTGTTGGTGGGGGCGGTTACATAACACCCACGGTATCCCCTGCCTCTCGGAAGAGGCGAATAAAAGGGCCCCAAAGGCTCTGAACTTGGGAGCGTGGGTTGGCAACCACGGGGCCCTTAGCTGAATCATGACATTGCTTCCACTTCCAAACTCGGTCTATGCAAGTTGATCTTTTTGAATAAAGGACATCTTAGTGATTCGAATTCCATGTAAACCTGGAGGTCCAATAGTTATGATCGCGATGTAAAACTGGAGGTGGCCGATTTTCATTACATTTACTCACTTTCATCTATTCTATCCGACTTCCCTTGGCCAACTCTTGTCCTTTTCCGACCCCGACGGTATTAGAGCATTCGAGACGTAGTGGCCCTTGTCTTTCATTGGCCAATTCCTTCATTTTTCGAATTGCTGGATCCCTTATATTTTTTCTTTGATTACTGTTATATACAGGACGGTTGCCTAGTTGTACTTCCTCACAGAACAATAATCACCACCACACCACCACTACCTGTCATAGCAAGTCATAGTCGACACCTTACGGTGGAGAAAGGAACCTTGTCACCAACATAACTTCTTTCTCTTCATAATGACGAACGTTGATGAGTTTCCCCCCTTAAAATACAACGCACATAGCTTATTTGAACACAGGGCCATGCGTCTTGGTCAAAATAATAATAATTCATGTAAATACGAAAAAGTGTCTTGTTTCCTTTCTCCACTGATCAATTCAATTAACACATAAAATGATGAGAAAATGTTAACATGTCAGAGATTTCACGCAAATATCTATAGGGACTGTATCTACCACAGCCTACCACGTATTTTTTAACGGGGAATTCCGCTACCGGTACCTCTCCACCAGCAAGGGGAATAAGGGAGTTAAATCCTGCATATAGCATCTGTTAATAGCTCAGTAAATCTACCTGCAACATGTATTCGCTTATGCCCCTCCCACCAAACCATAACGCTTTTATTGAGTCCAAAGTTGCACATGTAGTGATTGGTCACGCAGGTCGTCACATGACGTCACATGCCAGGGGACCATGACACAGTTCCCTTAGCAACGAACATGGCCGCGCTGTCGCCGAAGAGCAGAAAACATGTCCTGCCACACAACATGCATATTCGACCAGGGAAAACATTCCCTTGATTTAGAGGCCTTGTCGTGAATAACATTTGCGGCGCAAAATTAACGACCATTTCTCGAACCTGGCCGGAGAATGTCATCACAGTAACGAACGCGTTGCTAAGCGACGGGCTTTGGAATTGACCAGTCTGCATACCTGGCGCTCCATTTCATGTGACGGGAATTTCTACAAGCATATCTGGGCCATCCCTCACTGCAATGTACAGGAAACTGGGGGGGGGGATAAATGTAAAATATGTTCATTGGCGATACATTACAGGACAATGAATACGTGTGGTGTAGGGAAGAAACTTTGTAAATCAAAGGACGTATTAAACTCCTCAGCGACCAATGGATACACCCTATGCTATTTTATGCACCCTCTACACCTCCCACCCTCAACCCCGCAGCTGGTGATCAGGCTTCATTAAGTTCCGGTACCGGTGTCCTTATGCGCTCTTCTGCCGGATGGTTTGCGAAAATAATGTTTAGAGTTTCTTATTACGAATAATAAAGGTAATAATAACCAGTAAATGCGATTAGACCTTTCAGAGCTGTAGTACGAGCGCTGAGGAACTTGAAAAGTAAAGTTGTAAGTTTGAGAGTGAACAATCGTGTTTAGGAAGTTATTAGAGTTGTATTATCCTCTGTTTGCAGATTCCGTGATGGCATTTTGCTGTTTGTTAAGGCCGCGGGCACGGTCACCAATCCGCAGTCTGCATGTTGACGACTTTAGGAATTGGGCAATACCATTCGTTTCCTGAGTAATTGATTATAAGTGTGATTTTGGCGCGTGGTTGAAATATTAGACTCGATTTAGTGACAATTATTATAAATTTCATTCTGAGATTTACTTACCAAAGAAATGTGGGGTTGAAGCAGATTTGGTTACGGCATCTCTCGTAGGCACCACCTCAGTTTCGTCCTTTAATTTCAGTACTTCGATCGGTTCATAATTAGGAATTTACTGCCACTATTACTGGACGTTTTTATTCCTTCAGTCCCACCCTCTTCCGCTGACCGGCCTGAGCGGCTCAAACGTTTGAGACGCTGGCCTCTGACCCCAAGTTGGTAGGTTCGATCCTGGCTCGGTATTTGTAGGTGCTCAAATACGTCAGCCTCGTATCGGTAGATTTACTGGCACGTTAAATAACTCCTGCTGGACAATATTCAGGCACCTCGAAGTCTCGTATAATTATCAGAAAGTATTCACTGGGACCCAAAAATAAAACATTATTCATTCCTCCCTGAAGGGCGAGGCGGGCCTCCTAGCCGGTGACGGTTTCTAATAATGTTATTTGATTTACGTCCCATTAACTACTTTGACGGTTTTCGGAGAGTGAGCCAGCCAAGTTGGCGTCAAAATTCCAGCGACTCAATCGTCAGAGCTACTCAGCCCAGCGGTGACGCTTTCTCTCAGGCCAGGAGATTTGCGTTGGAAACCATTCTCAGAACAGCCCATGGTGGGGACCAGCACCTCTTCTTCTCCTGAATATAGAGGCTTGGAGCTACGTTAGGGCCATGGCTACCACTCCTCTCTCTGCTCGGTTGGTAGGTTTGAATACAGAGCTTTCGGACCACGGACCAGCTGTGGGCAATTGTGGGCCGAAGCTAACTCTGCAACCGCCGACTGAAGGAGTTTTGTCTGCACAGCAAATGTTTAATATTTAACAGTTACCGTACATCATCAATGATAGTACTGTACTTGTGAGTTAGAACACCGAATAACAATTTGTTAATAGAATGATAATTTAAAAAATAAAGTTTATGGTGTTTTTTTGAGACTTGACTTCCTGTTGATAGTACGATTATCTATTGTACCCGACGTTGACAGATTAGCCTTTCTACAACAATAGCAGTGATGGCATTTTTAGGGGATGGGTGGCTCGAGGAGAGATACAGTACACGGTGGGCAAAAATCCATTTTTCCCTATTTTCAGTAGAGATAAAAATGAAATACTCCTGAACGTACATGTCCTCTATGGATATGAATGTAGTCTATGAATATATTTGTAATAATAAATGACTTTAACAATAGAATCTAAAGTGCAACAAGCGACAGTGATTGAACGTAGAGTCGATGAAAACATTATCACGCCTCAAGACAGTTTAGTGACTGGGATTCATGAACGATCACATCCAGAGCAAGAAATTGCACAAAACTTGTTCTTGAGTGGAGCCGTAGATAATATCATAGGCCATGAGGAAGAACGCCGGACGGATTGGTGTTACGGAGAACGACTGGAATTTATTGGCAGAGAATTGCCCGATACCGTACTGCCTGGAAAGAGCTACTGTATTGCATAACTATTTTGCTCGCAGACTTTAAGAGACCATATCATGTAGGCCCCTAATGGTCGAATTGGATGATACACTCAAAACTTTTCAGAATTCTTAAGATGTTGTTTGTTCTAAACGATGACCCAAAATAATCACGTTCGGTTAAAAGGTAAATAATTACAGGCGAGTATCTATAAAATCGATGTACTGTATTTTAAAAAATTCGATTTTTTTTCTGAAATATGTATAAATGAGCGTCTTAATATCATCAGCGTTCAACTTTAGAAGAAACTATTTGCATTCAAGGTACGTGAAAAAGTCCTGTTTGTTATATACCTTTGCAGATATTGTGTTTTTTAATATGGGAACACACAGTTTAAAACCCATTTATAACCAATCCTAGCATACATAATTTTTTCACACCGTACAAGACAAACAATAATAGTGTTGCTTGAAGCTTGTTGGTTTTTTTTTGTTTTTTTTTTCGCTCGGGGCTTTACGTCGCACCGACACAGATAGGTCTTGTGGCGACGATGGGATAGGAAAGGCCTAGGAGTTGGAAGGAAGCGGCCGTGGCCTTAATTAAGGTACAGCCCCAGCATTTGCCTGGTGTGAAAATGGGAAACCACGGAAAACCATCTTCAGGGCTGCCGATAGTGGGATTCGAACCTACTCTCTCCCGGATGCAAGCTCACAGCCGCGCGCCTCTACGCGCACGGCCAACTCGCCCGGTGCTTGTTGTTTTAAGGGGCCTAACATCGAAGGTCATCGGACCAATAATAATGTACATATGAGGTATATTTCAAGAAAATTCCTGAAAAAGACACAGAGACGTCATATATTTTTCTGAAATGCACGTTCACCAGTGTCACAAATCCCTTATGGAAATGAAAATCCACAGCCTGTTTGCAGTCATTCCACCAGGTCAGAGATGGAACGAATGAAGCCCGCATCTAGCGGCGAGAATGGAAATTGTGCCAGCTCCCCCGGGGCAACTGGAATGAAAGATAACAGAGAAAACCGGAGTACCAAAAAAAATAAAATAACATGTCCCGCCTCCGATTTGTCCAGCACAAATCTCATATGGAGTGACCGGGATTTGAACCACGAAACCCAGCGATGATAGGTCGAAGCACTGCCGCCTGCGCCACGGAGGCTCTTCTGATACCCTTTATGCAGACTGGTAATATTGAAGAAGTACTTTGTTTGTTTTGCGTATCTCCGAAAGCCATAAAAGTAGTTAGTGGGACGCAAACCCATTATTATTATTATTATTATTATTATTATTATTATTATTATTATTATTATTATTATTATTATTATTATTATTATTATTATTTTACCTACATATATACATACAATATAATTATAGACTTTTATGCCTTTCAGCGTTCAGTCTGCAAGCCTCTGTGAATTTACTAAACGTCGCCACCGTCCTCTATTTGTAACAAGTGAATATTATTATTATTATTATTATTATTATTATTATTATTATTATTATTATTATTATTATTATTGCTTGCGTCATGTACTGTATTTACTATAATACATTAAATACAATATGTAATATTCGTAACTCTCTGAATTAAGATATTCTACCCTTCACGATGAGGAGTAGAAAAAGAAATTCCTGATGATACATACAATTGATACAAATGATACATACAATTCTGAAGCAGGACATGGTGCGGAAGTTCATTTAGCCTACCGCATATTTAAAAAAATGGTTAATTGCATTTTTGTTGGTTGGGGGAAGGAGGTGAAAGGAGTTCTCTCTTCGACTTGGTACCGACGCTGCGGATAACGAAAAGACTTATCCTTCATCGTTCCAAGGGCCTTCCTGGCATACACGAAGATGCGTGCGCTTTACTGTACTTTACTGTACCATGATCTTCAATTCTTCCCGCTCTTTTCCCGGAACACTTATTTCCCGAAGAACAAGAGATCTCCTTCCTTTATAAATAACCTGATGGAATCCTCGTAGTTAATGATCCTGACATTTACAAAAAGTTGAGTATATTCTGAAATACCTTGATCACTTACAGAGTTCTCAGAAAGTATTAATTGCGTCACTTTATCTTAATATTTGCAGTATACATACTGAAAGTTTACTTGTTTCATGAAAAGAGCTAATGAGGGCATTATTTTATTTCGGCTCATTGTTTCTCTATCCATCAAAGTTGGTTAGGTAATTAATTGGCCCTGTATCGATGAGTACAGGAATGAACATGATTCAGTTGTTAATATAAAATCATTAAAATGTTATAAAGGACATATTATAAACGAGGTGATTCAAACGCCCATCATTAATTCCAAGAGAACAATGCACTTTTTTCCGAACAACGCGTGGTTAGCTTTCCACTGTTCGCCTCGTGGCTGCAGTAAACGGTATCACTAACATATCATTCGGCTGTATGGAATATTTCCCTATTTCACATCCCAGAAAATGTTTCTGAGACATGGGATTAAAAACGAGGAAGGAACCTGAACTAATATGGTCATCTGATGAAGTCCACGTTATTGAGGAGCCCGTGTCCTTCGAGTTCGGGAAAGCACAATGTAGTTGATATCGTTGAAGACACCGCTCAACATCCACTTCACATGTGCAATATTAGTTGCTAATGAACAACCTCATTCACATTGGCAAGATTGAAATATTATCTTTTGGCGGTGCCAAGAGTATGTACCTCTGATAAGTGAAGACTAGAATTGAGGAGGATTGGGGGGGAGTAGTCAACAATACAGGCACAGTGGTGACAATGAGAGTGAGGCAAGCAGCGAGCTACATAATACTGTTGGCGTATTATTGAAGTTCGTGATAAGAATAATCTCAAATGGAAACTGTGAGGCTATTTACATATTCCTACTGTCTGCGTCTCACGAGAAGACGCAGCAGCTTATAGGTACGGCACGGGTAACAGATACTACACTAAGCTACAAACATCTGTCGTGATAAAATGAGCGAGCTCTCTGAAAGAGATCCGTGTTCATTATTAAACCGTTTATTATTCCGTACTTACAGTAAATGTTTAACTAAAGCGCAATTGCACTGACAGTTTGAAAACTCCACAGCTGCACCTTGGTTCACAAGAATCACGGCGTACGGAACCGATGTTTATTGTCAGGCCATGAGACTTGAGATTAGCGCTTGCGCAACAGCCACGCTTACTCTCCACACCCCTCATCCCGCATGCATGCCACTTCTCGTCAGACAACCATAGTACTATTAGATCTAATTGAAACAAAATTACTAAGATGAACAAGCGAAAATACTCACCTGACCGTCGTATCTCACTACTAAAAATGGTTATAAGAACCAAGAAGCGAAATACCAGATATAAATTCAGTGACCCTTGGGTAATTCATAAACCTTACTAATAATTCCTTCGGTCTTTCTGAAAATTTTAAAACTTCACCCGCTATTAAATAACTTTATGATGAGAGAAACCTCCCCCAATTTCAAAATTCCCTTTTTAGGGAGGAGGGGTTTCCTCTCTGACTTCATAGGGAAATTTCTCTCCTCTAAGACAGAATGGTTTTCCTCGCTATAGAGTGATTCTCCGACTCAACGGGTCGTAAACAGATGGTAAAAGGGCAGGGTTTCCGTCCTGGGGATCATATCTACTTGTCCTCAAAAATAACAAAACAAAAATTAGAAATAACTGTCAATCAGTCTTAAGTCAGTCGTGAGTCAATCGGGAGTACGTCAGCAATAAGACGGTCTTGATTATGGGAGGTAGGGCAATTTGTGTTGTGAACTGCTCTTTGAACAAGACTTGGCTGTAATTGGAGTGCAGCCAGAGGGCTGTGTGTTCGACTCCGTCCGTGAGTAAAATCTGTGTCGCGTAGAAAATTTTCAAACTTGAATGAATTTTTAAATAACTGCAGGTTAAAAAGTGTTATATTAAAATACACTCCCTCTCTGACTAGTAATTTTAAGGACCATAAAAACCCGACATAATAAGATGATCTATAGCAGATAAGAGTTTGAATTCGCAAAGTAGTCACCGTCAAAGTTTACAAAATAATCAGAGCAAACATTCAACTTGCACCATGAGCTGCGAATGAAGACGGAGACATTGAAATTATCATAAAAGTTATCATTGTCTTAATGAAAAGAGAACTCATTAGGTGTGGCAAAACACACCATAAAAACCTTAACACTCGTACATATTCTACTCTACACGGAAAAGCATTAGACTTAAAAACCGAGAGAGCGGTTGGTGGTTCCCCTCTTAGTAGCCTCTGACGACAAGCAGGAGTACTTGTAATGCATCCTTTGACTCCATCCACAGAGGAGATAAAGAATTATAACAAATCGAAAGAAAAATTAATGGTAAGGACCATGAATTGTGAGAAAATGTAAGACATTATATTCCAAACCAAACCCCATGGCGCAACAACCCTGAAGGGCCATGGCCTACCAATCGACCGCTGCTCAGCCCGAAGGTCTGCAGATTACGAGGTGTCGTGTGGTCGCCACGAAGAATCCTTTCGGTCGTTATTCTTGGCTTTTTAGACTGGAGCCGCTATCTCACCGTCAAATAGCTCCTCAATTGTAATGACGTATCGGACCTCGAACCAGTCATCAGATCTAGATAAAAATCCCTGACTTGCCGTGAATCGAATCCGGAGCCTAAAGGTAAGAGGTAGGCACGCAACCACTACTTCGCGGGCTAACGAAAGACATTCTAGACCTCGTAAATATTGTAGTAATCTAATTATTATTAGCCAGTCCTGTAGTGTAGGTGTATTCCAAGGCCCTGGGTTCGTTTTCCGGCCAGTTCAAAGAATTTAATTTTGGACTGAGGAGTAGAACGGGGTTCACCTGACACAGGATTTTCTCAAGCTGTTAGTTACAGGAAGTATGCGCACAGTGGAAAGATGAAGCTACTGTCCTAGTAGCCATGGTTGCAGTGGTATCGGGAAATTGATTATGCTAATTCCAGATAGACCCCGAGCCCAAAAAAAGTATCCATGTTAATTTATCACACACAATTTCTCTTTCTTTTTAACAACTGGTTTTAGGTCACACCGACACAAATAGGTCTTGAGGCAACGATGGAACAGGAAAGGGCTAAGAGTGGGAGAGAAGTGGCCATGGCCTTAATTAAGGCACAGACCCAGTATTTACCTAGTGTGAAAATGGGAAAGAGCGGAAAACCACCTTCATGGCTGCCGAAAATGGGGCTTCGAACCCACTATCTCCTGAATGCAAACTCACACCTGCACGACCCTAACCGGATGCCTCACTTGCTCGGTACTACTCCTCTTGCTGTAAGTCCCTGTGTATAAGGTTTTTGCGGCCATGCCACACTGATATGAAATAACATCCGCTGGCTGAGTAACATGAACAATCCCATTTCTCTAATACAACTCTTCAGTCTTCCTAAGACAACTGATGCTGGAACTGTTAGGCTTTCAATCAGCCTTTGGTGGTGGTGGTGGTGGTGGTGGTGGTTATTGTAGTTGTGGTGGCTATATTTTAAAGGGCACGTACAAGCCAACCATCCCAACTCCAATCAAGAGAGAAGGAGGAAGAGGTAGCATAAACTGAAGAAAGGTACAGGCAATGAAAGAGAAGGACCATCAAAGGTGTGAGCACTAATAAGAGAAAAAAATAGAAGGGCTTCGATCTCTTGAAGAAAATAAGAGCACGGTCATGGGAAAGGAAAGTGCAATTAAAATGTGTGAAAATGACAGACACGAGAGCTCACAAACCTAACCACCTCAGATTCACCACGTCTTCTTGGACAATGTAGACCATGAGTTTATGCAATTAATCGAGTAATGTTCAGACATAATCTAAAAAAAATTCACAAGAGTTATTGCAATCAAGATTTTCATCACACTAAGGCCCGGGTGTCTTTCGCGGCTCTGCCACGAAATTTGAAAAATGCTACTAGGACTGGAACGGGGTCCACTCAGTCTCGGGAGGTCAACTGAGTAGAGGGTTGTTCGATTCCCATCTCAGCCACCCTCGAAGTGGTTTTCCGTGGTTACCTACTTCTTCTCCCGTCAAGTGCTGGGACGGTACCTAACTTAAGGGCACGGCCGATTCCTTCCCTCTTCCTTACCTATCCCTTCCAGTCTTCCCATCTCCCACAAGGCCCCTGTTCAACATACAGTAGCAGTTAAGGCCGCCCGGGTGAGGCACTGGTCTCTTTCTCCAGTTCTATCCCCAGTCAAATGTCTCACGCTCCAGGGCACTGCCCTTGACGGGCAGAGCTGAGATCCCTCGCTGTGTCCGAGGGACAAACCAAACCTGGACGTTAAACTGACTAAATAAAAATAAATATATAAAGTCAGCTAATGTAATTTACAAACGTTTCAGCCTGTCAAACACGAATATTACACATTAGAACACTATAAAACACTTGTAAAAATCACGTTATAAAGGTGAGAGTACTTTTCTCATTGCTATACGTCTTTCGCATGTCCTCAAACACAGTAGTGAAGGAGTGAAATAAGGAATTGGGGTCACAAAAGCGTGTCATGAAAATGTCGTCTCCAAATTGTTGTCGCAATGGACAGAGCAAAATAGCAAATCTGACATCATATGGGAGAGTGGCTAAGGCCTAGAGGTTTAACTTCGCACTAACACATCGAAGATTTTCGACGACTCAAGGAAGCTAAAAGGGCTAGGATTGCAAAGGTAGCGGCTATCTCATTAATTCAGGTACAGTCCAGCAGTTAAAAACCAAACCCCATGGCGCAACAGCCCGTGAAGCGACCGTTGCTCAGCCCACTGGGCCGGCACAGCTGTTGCGTGGTGTAAGAATGGGATGCAACGGAAAACCATCTTCAGGGCTGCCGACGGTAGGATTCGAACCCACCATCTCCTGAATACAGTCTCACAGTTACATAGTTGGCCTTCGAAGCGACCGCTGGTCAGCTCGAAGGCCTGCATATTACCAGGTGTCTCGTGATCAGCCTGATGAATCCTCTGGGATGTTATTCTTAGCTTTATAGACCAGAGCCGCAATCTTTCCCTCAGATAGCTCCTCAATTGTAATGCTATAGACTGAGTAAAACTCGAGTCAGTCCTCAGATCCACATAAAAATTCCTGTCCAGGCCTGGAATCGAACCCGGATAAGAAGCAGACACGCTACTCCTACACCACTGGGAAGCCTGGTGTAAGATTGGAAAACAACGGAAAGCCATCTTCAGGGCTGCCGATGGTGGGATTCGAACCCATAATCTTCCGAATGTAAGCTCACATTTACGCGACGCTAACTACATGCCAACTTGCTCAGTGTTGATAATGGCTACACACAAATGATTCGACTGGCGTTTACAAATGAAAATGAAATGGCGTATAGCTTTTAGTTTCGGGAGTGTCCGAGGACAAGTTCGGCTCGCCAGATGCAGGTTTTTCGATTTGACACCCGTAGGCGACCTGCGCGTCATGATGAGGATGAAATGATGATGAAGACGACACATACACCCAGCCTCCGTGCCAGATAAATTAACCAATTAAGGTTAAAATTCCCGACCCTGCCGGGAATCGAACCCGGGACCCCTGTGGCCAAAGGAAAGCGCGCTAACCATTTAGCCATGGAGCCGGACTGGCGTTTACAATAGGCTCGTCATACTGACTTAACCGTCAATCTACTCAACGTTTTAATATCCTTCCAGTCGATGTAAAAGTGTCTCTCTACGTCATTTCCGTCACAAAATGACGGCTATGAGATTGAAATAACGATAGTGCTTTATAGTGACACTTATGGAGCAAAAGAGCTCGTCGAATTTAGCACATAGACAGCCGAAAATGGCGTGGAATTAAAAAGAAAGTGTCTGGAATACAATAACTGAGCCCGCACAATTTGTATTATGACTGACATTTTTATTACCTCACAACACAAGACTTCATGTCAGTCTGAATACAAGAGATGCAATTGCAAGACTTTTGAAATTTAATTTCGTGTGGCTATTTCTAGCCGAGTGCAGCCCTTGTACGGCAGACCCTCCGGTGAGGGTGGGCAGCATCTGCCATCTGTAGGCTACTGCGTCTTATTGTGGTGGAGAAGAGTATTATGTGTGGTGTGGTGTTGAGGACAGTACAGACACCCTGCCCCCGAGCCATTGGAATTAACCAATAAAGGTTAAAATCCCCGACCCGGCCGGGAATCGAACCCGGCACCCTCTGAACCGAAGGCCAGTACGCTGATCATTCAGCCAACGAGTCGGGCATTGCAAGAGTGCGAATAAAACTTTCTTCTTCCCCCTATGTATAACTAGAATCTAAGCCTTCAGATTTTTTTTTTTTTTTTTTTTTTTTTTTTTTTGCTATTGGCTTTACGTCGCACCGACACAGATAGGTCTTATGGCGACGATTGGAACCGGAAAGGGCTAGGAGTGGGAAGGAAGCGGCCGTGGCCTTAATTAAGGTACAGCCCCAGCATTTGCCTGGTGTGAAAATGGGAAACCACGGAAAACCATTTTCAGGGCTGCCGATAGTGGGATTCGAACCTACTATCTCCCGGATGCAAGCTCACAGCCGCGCGCCTCTACGCGCACGGCCAACTCGCCCGGTCTTCAGATTATTATAGGCCTGGACGGGCTTACTACAAAGTCTACTCCAGCGAGTCTGTTAGACCTAAAATGGCTACTGGTGTTCACAGAGTAAAGTGAACTCAATGGATTGTTGAGGCCAGCAGTGGCGACTGCCCCTCTTCGCCCCCCCCCCCCCAACTTTGTGGAGAAAACTTTTCATTTTTATTCCATTTTCGCCTGCGAAAACTAGAAATGATTAAAGAAAAGCTATTTTTACAAGCCCTGCTCCCTTATCAGCTAATTCCTTCCTTTGAGCCTATTTTCTTTAATTACTAACAACATTATTAGCGGAAATACGCATAAAATGTCGTTCGTCACGCCACAGCAAGCAGTGGAGACTTTGAATGTGCTGTGAGGAAAGGTAGCAGGGGTTATTTTTTGCCAAGGTCATAGACTCAGGTATGATTCACCCGCTTGCCGTTCTTATTCGTCGGTCTCGCAGTCTCTTTAGTGTCTGTTAGTTTCTTAGCGTGTAGTCAAATACTAAATAATAATAATAATAATAATAATAATAATAATAATAATAATAATAATAATAATAATAATAATAATAATAATAATAATAATAATAATCGTATGGCCTCAGCTACCATGTGCAGACATTTCGATTTGACGCCATCTGGCTGTCTGCTCGTCAATTTCGACGTTCCGTTTTACTCTAGCCCCCCACTAGATGGCAGACCGAGTAAATCGGATCTCTCTTGGGCGTCTATGGCTGAGATTTAATTAATTTTGCCGGGTAAATAGCAAATGTATCACAAGAGATCTTTTACATGGCGGCATCGTACGACATGGAGTGTCGAATGGACTTTTTTCCGCCCTTCAAAAATCCGACTACCTCTGCCGGGTTTGAACCCGCTATCTTTGGATTCGGAGGCCGACACTCTACCACGGATCATATAATCGCGCCGTACTTCTATTTCATTGTAATATATGTGTAATATTGTTCCTTTGATGAAAGTTTTGCTGTATTATACTGAATCAAAATCCCAAAAGAACTACAGTATTATTATCTCACTTAAGTTGGTAGACTGTCAACCTTAACCTCTCTGTCGAAATTCGCTCAGAGAGCATCAAGAAACTTAACATTTTGTAGCTTTCGCTTTTTTCCGTTTAGATGTATATACATCCTCCCCACCCCCACTCAGCTATATCCCACAAACCCGAGTACAGTTTGTTGTCTGTACATTCCGTCTTGTGGAACAGAATTTAGTCACAAAATCGGTTCGTTCATTTCTCTAATATCTGGTGTGACCTCCGATCTAGCAGAATGCAAGTTTGTAGCAAGTAAAGCATACAGATTCTTCCTATCTTTTTTATTTGATTTACGTCACACTGACACAGATAGGTCTTATGGCAACGTTAGGATAGGAAAGGTCTAGGAATGGGAAGGAAACGGCCGTGGCCTTAATTAAGATACAGTCCCAGCAATTGCCTGGTGTGAGGTTGATACGCTGTCAGGGCCAGCAGCTTTGCATGAACAGAAAATCGATACCGTGATAACGAGGCAAACAATGTTCGTCATCTATCTGTACTAAGTCTTCGTCATCTTCTTCCTCACGTGTGCTAGAACTCCGCCTTCTATACAGCGTGTTTCAAAAATTGGGGGCATAATTTCAGGTATGTATTTGTTACATGTAGACAATCAAAATAGTGCATTACAACATGTGTCCGGAAATGCTTCATTTCCGAGTTATGGAGTTCACAACATTGAACTTCACTGGAACGTTGTTCTTCCGCAAGTCATTGTCATTACAGACGAAGTTCAAAATTTCCACCTCCTGCTTGAATACAGACCTCACATCGATGTCTCATTCACCTGCGAACACGATCCCAAACTCCAGGGGTATTGCGTATGTCCTCACACGATGCCACAATTCGATTCCGATGGGTTTGCACAGCAGGCACCGGAGACGAATACACCGATGATTTTAAATGGCCCCACAAGTAGAAAACGAGAGAGTGCAGATCAGGTGAGCCTGGAGACCAAGAAATCGGGCCACTTCTACCTATCCATCGATCAGGAAACATTCGATCCATGTCAATGATACATCGATGTGAGGTCTGTATTCAAGCAGGAGGTGGACATTTTGAACATCTTCTGTAATGACAATGACGTGTGGAAGAAAAACTTTCCGGTGAAGTTCAGTGTTGTGAAGGCCATAACTCGGAAATGAAGCATTTCCGGACACATGTTGTAATGAACTATTTTGATTATCTACATATAACAAATACATACCTGAAATTATCCTCACCCCCCCTTTTGAAACACCCTGTATAAAGTAGGTACGAATGACGCCGTGTTTTAAACGAGTTTCCAATATCTTTGAATTTTCTTTCCCAACCGCCGCTGCTGGTTTAGGCAGTTGAATATTGTAATTGTATCCCAAGTTGTTATTAGTCATCATCGATTTGCGTTTAAGGCTGTCACCCGGTCTCAGATTCCTTACCAATTGTATATGTATTCTTGAATAGTTTCAAAGAGCTTGGAAATGTATTGAACATTTCCCTGGATAAATTATTCCATTCTCTAATTTATCTTCTTACACACGAATATTTACCCCAGTTTGCACTCTTGAATTCAAAAGTTATCTTCATGTTTTGATGTTTCCTACTTTTAAAAACTCCACTAAATCTTATTCTTCTTCTAATGTCATTCCAAGCCATCTCCCCACTGACAGCTTGGATCATTTCGCTTAGCCGAGCAGCTCGTCTCCTCACTCCCAAGTTTTTCGAGCCAAAAGTTTGCAATTTTTTTGCAACACCACTCCTTAGTTGGAAATCACGAAGAAAAAATCGCGCTGCATTCCTTTGGTTCTCTCCCTGTTCTCGTAGCTAGAAATCCTGCACTGGAACCGTACTGTAATTGGGGTCTTACCAGTGACTTATACGCTCTCTCCTTTACATCTTGTCCACAACCCTTAAACAGCCTCGTAACTATATGAAAAAGTATGTAATCTTTGATTAGGATCTCGCTAACGTGATCATCCCAATGAAGACTTTACTTACATTCACACCTAAGTATTTGCAGTGACCTCCACGAGGTATTTTCACCCCCATCAACACTGTAATTAAAGCTGAGAGGACGTCTTCCCCTGTAAAACTTAAAACCTGATTTGTTATCCCGGTTATCATCATACCATTTTCTGGTGCCCATTTCACAACATTGTCGAGTTCTTTTTTTGAAGCCGACCACATCTTGCAACTTATTTCTTACTCTATACAAATTGCAGGAACTGTTAAGAAATTCATCATCATCATCATCATCATCATCTGTTTACCCTCCAAGGTTCGGCTTTTCCCTCGGACTCAGCGAGGGATCCCACCTCTACCGCCTCAAGGGCAGTGTCCTGGAGCTTCAGACACTTGGTCGGGGGATACAACTGGGGAGAATGACCAGTACCTCGCCCAGGCGGCCTCACCTGCTATGCTGAACAGGGGCCTTGTGGAGGGATGGGAAGAGTGAAAGGGATAGACAAGGAAGAGGGAAGGAAGCGGCCGTGGCCTTCAGTGAGGTACCAGCCCGGCATTCACCTGGAGGAGAAGTGGGAACCACGGAAAACCACTTCCAGGATGGCTGAGGTGGGAATCGAACCCACCTATATTCAGTTGACCTCCCGAGGCTGAGTGGACCCCGTTCCAGCTCTCGTACCGCTTTTCAAATTTTCGTGGCAGAGCCGGGAATCGAACCCGGACCTCCGGGGGTGGCAGCTAATCACGCTAACCATTACACCACAGAGGCGGACGTTAACAAATTAATAAGTGAAATAATTTACAAATAAATAATTGTTATTGGTGCACATAGTACCTACATAATTGGCGACCACACGACGGACGGTAAGGTAACTGAAATGCAACAGAAAAGTGAACTCGATAAAAATATCCTTGGTTATATCATAGGATATTTAGTATCGAAGGTGCGTATGAAAGGCAGGTAACTAAAGTTGTTAGTCCAGTTTCTAGTATATTTCATTGACTTAGCGTCTGGCATATTTTATTCATGAAATTTATATTCCTAGAAATGAAAATCACTTTTCAAAGTTGAACAACGTGGTCCGTGCACCTCTTTACAACTACCTGTTTACATCGCCTGAGAAGAATACCTGCAGTCTGATACTCTTATTAACACAGACGTGTGCTGACGTGATTTTATCGAAGGTACTGAAGGAATTTCCCATGATTGGGTACGAATTGGATAAATGAGAGGAGTATGCTGGTGTGTTGTCGGCAATATACATCCTGAAAAAAAAACGTTTGTGGATGAGGCTTTGGAGAGGACATGTACAATCTGTTCCAGAGGTGTGTGTGTAGAAGTCTCTTTGTTTCAACTTGCACAGGTACACGCATGCACAGAAAAGGTGTCCGATATAAACTAAGCATGGCGTCCCTCCACCTCTTCGCTTAAAGCATTGTTACAGATAGACAGTCCACTACAAGCCTTTTGGGATTGAAATGGGTACAGTGGTGGATGTATAGCAATACACAACTACCTTTCACTGACCCTTTTCATTTTAATACTGCAGTGGAGAAGTGTTGATCGTTTATGTCGGGAATCCATTTCTGTGCATGCGTGTACAAGTGTAAAAGGGAGCTCATCATGTTATAATTTATTTCTTGTGGAATAGAATTTAGTTACAAAATCGGCTCGTTTATATCCCTAATATCCGGTGTGATCACCGATCTAGCGAATTGTCATTTGGTAGCAAGTAGAGCGTGCAGATCCTTTCTACACTCTTTTTGCTTTGCGTCGTACCGACACAGATAGGTCTTATGGTGACGATGGGAAAGGGAAGGGCTAGGAGTGGGAAGGAAACAGCCGTTGAATTAATTAAGGTACAATCCAAGCAATTGCCTTGTGTGAAAATGGGAAAACAAGGAAATCCATCTTCAGAGCTTAATCAATTTTTACTTGATTTTAGTATGGGCGGTTGACTTGTTGAGATAGGTTTTAACACAGCTTGTGAATCAATGTTGATCGCGTTTTGTAGTAAATGATGCATGAACGGAAATGATGAACCTCTGTAACTACTTTGAACCAAGAACCCATTCTACCGTCAATTCTCACTTAGACCCGATTGTCAACATAAATGCCTTTGATTACCTTCAATAACCAACAACTAATCTCACAATCCCTCCATACTATGTCATATACTAGCATTTTGTTGTTGTGAAAATATGAAGGTAATCAAATACATATAAATTTCACCATATACGGAAAAACATAGAATAAGGATATGCTTTTGGGTTTAGAAGAGAACAAGTACAGATTCTGTGGTTATTCGCCTCTTAGTAGCATCTTAAGACTTGCTGCGTGTACAGGTAATACATCATTGCACTCCACCCACAGAGGAGATAAAGAATTTTGATAATGATAATGATTTTCGTTCAACAATATGGCAGCTGATCCAGTACTCAACATTGCCATGCTATGTCACAAGATAGAGTGGGGACTATCAAGATCTACGTCAAACAAAATGGCCATTGATTTGCCACACAACTTTATTATCATAAATATTCGCCAGACACAAACTTGGAGCGACAAATTAGCTGAGAATGGTCTGCGCCTCAACACCGAGAAAACCGAATACATAGAATGTGGCCTCCAAACTAGTGGGACCACAAAGATCAATAATCAAGACCTGCAGAAAACCATGCAATTTAAATACCTAGGGTCAGTTGTCACTTCGAACTGTGATGCCATTTTTGATACCCGAGTGCGGGTAAATGCAGTGGAGACAAGTCACCGGAATCCTCTGCGATAAAAAGATGCCTCACCATCTAAAGTCAAAAATGTACAAGACCGCAGTACACCCAGTAGCTATTTACGGGGCAGAATGCCGTCCAATGACAAAAAAGCATGAGCAGACTTTTCATACAGGAAATGAAGGTGCTTCGATGGACTCTTGGACTGACTCGATGTGACCATATAAGAAATGAAGATGTTCGACAAAAGATTAGCGTCGCTCTAATCGTGGAGAAAGTGAGGAAAGCGCGTCTCCGCTGGTACGGTAACGTTATGAGAAGGCAGGACGGCTCAGTTGCTAAAACAGCTCTCCAAGTTGATCCGGGAGGAGCACGACCACGTGGAAGGCCGACATGCACAACGCTGGTTTAAAACCTGAAGATGTCAGCAATAGGACGAAATGGAGGAGATGTTGCAAAACAGCGGACCCCACACTTTGGAATAAATGCTAGGAAAGTATGACGTAGGTATGAGAAAAATTCTGGTGTCTTCGGTGACGTTACCATATAAAAGGGGCTTTACTACAAGAAGCATCAGTCAAAGACATTGGAAACTCGTTTAAAACACGGCTCCATTCGTACACATTTTATATAGAAAGCAGAGTTCTAGTACGCGTGAGGAAGAAGACGACGAAGACTTAGTATAGGCAGATGACGAACACTGTTTGCCTGGTTATCACGGTATCGACTTTCTGTTCATGCAAAGCTCCTCGCCCTGACAGCGTATCAACCTCACATTTTAAACATTTGCCCCCCAATCCATTGAAATATTTGGCTGATAATTTCAATGCCTGCATTTCCATTGGATAATTCCCTAATCCATGGAGAACGGCAAAGATCATAATGATCCCCCAGCCCGGGGAAGACCCATTTTATTGCTGTCCCACATTTCAAAGATTTTTTGAGAGATGCCTTCTTCAACGCCTCAACCGACACCTTACTAACCATGATATCATCGAACCCGAGCAGTTTGGGTTCAGGTCCAAGAGCTGTGCCCCTCTACAAGTGCTTCGCTTCATTACCACTGCTACTGACCTCAGACAGCCGGTCCCGGCGGTATTTATGGACATTGAACATGCATTTGATACAGTGTGGCATCCACTGTTATTGTATAAATTGCACTTCGATGCTCATGTGTCGCCATACGTGACTCGGATGGTTGCCAGCTTTCTGAGCAGAAAATCGTTCTTCGTGAGCGTTGATAGAGAGCGCTCCTCTATTCGCGGAATAGAAGCGGAAGTACCCCTAGGTAGTAGTACTCCCTCATCGGTGCTGCCACAGTCTCACGGTGAACGATCCTCCCAGATTAGCGCACGTGTGTATGAGGGCAATACGCAGATGATGTTGCACTGTATATGATGGTTAGACCACATCTGAGCTTTAAATATTTATCCAAATTGGTGCAACATTAACCACATTAAGGTTAATGTGACAAATGCGGTTGTCATGATTTTCACTGGAATAAGACTGGACGTCCTACCCCTGACTTTAAATGATATCCCCCCCTCCCCTGTGCCATGACAATCCAGGACTAAATATTTCGATATTACCCTGAACAAGAAGTTTCTGTGGCGTGGTTATAAAGCGCAGGCTATTGCGAAAGCAAAAGTCCGCATGTGACCGCTTACTGAGAGATATGCCCTAGGCATTTGTGTGTTCGGCTCAAAAAGAGGTTATACTTAGCCTGCATTAGGCTTGTCCTAAAGTACGGCTGCGAAGCCTTGGGATATATCCCTAAAACCTATGCGAGAGCGCTACAAGTGGTTCACAACAGGGTCATGTCGTTAATGACACGAGATATGGATCTACGTAAACTAAATACGATCGTCGCCATAAGACCCATCTGTGTCGGGGCGACGTGAAGCTAGCAAAAAAAACTAAATACCTTCCTAAAAATACGGAGGATTCGAAGTTTCATGGACATGGCAGCTCTATGTGTTTTGAGACGTTTCCCTGCTGGTCCTCACGATCGAACCATAATTAGTCAGAAGACATTTCCAAATTTCTAAATTGCCTACCAGGCGTAAAACCCGAGGATTATTACGTACGTCGAGTCATAAGTCATGGCAACTAGTTTTTTCTCGCGAACAGGAAACAACTCGGAAAGTGTAAGGTATGCCTTTGGAAAAGTACGGTATGTACTTACATATGATACCACTAGATGGTGTATGTAAACAACAGTGTGGGTCTAAGCATGCCCCCAAGTTCAGTGTGTGAGTGAGAGCGTCACAAAATGTAAGTCAACAAGCAGGAGCAACGATCGTATATTGAAATAGCAGTTCTCCGCGGTAGAAATGCACGCCAATACCATGCAGAGCTGCGGGAAGCATTAGGTGTGTTTGCCATGCCCTATAGAACAGTGGCGAGGTGGGTGGAGACGTTCAAACGGGGTAGAGTATCAACTGCTGATTTGCCTCGCCCAGGCCGTCCAGTGTCCATGGACAAAGATGTACCGATAATGGTGATCGATCAGTGATTCTTTCGAAGGGCTGTAACCAGTGGAGACCTGTCCTTTGTACGTAGTCTAGTGTATTTGTTGTCTATACATAATAACACAATGTTTACCAATGGTCTGTGTCCTGTCACTTTCCTACGATAATCTCTTGAAGTCAGAATTTGTCTTCAGGCACTATGCATAAGTACCTGCTCTATATTTCCAAGTGCATATCTTAGATTTTTCGTGTTGTCTCCTGTTCGCGAGAAAAATAATAGTTGCCATGAATTATGACTCGACGCTCGTATATAAAAGATAAACCTGGTGAGTGTAAACGTAGGGGTTTTATCAATGTATTCTAACATGACCACATAACAGAAATCCCCGATAGCGAATATCTTTAAGGTAAGAACAGACTTAAATTAGGTAAGTTTCGCTTTATTCTTTATTCATCCCAAAAAATTACAGTTCGTTTCTAAATCATGGTTATCCGGTCGATTAGCTCTTTAGAGTGCCGGAGAGCGCGATGGCGCTCCGTGTTGCAGCTGTCTATGTAACTCGTAATAGTTTGCACATATATGATAGATGGCAGCTCCAGTCGGCATCACTCTGTAGTAGATACTATATAGTTTCTAAATCTACCACCAGAATCTCTGTGTGACATTTTGTGTTGATGTTATGATTTTTTCTATTTCAGCTGTTTGGCGCGTAACTGTAGACCATGTGTTCGTAATGATGGCGACTAGTTCTCGTATTGTGTTTGAAATTGATGACGATTTGGTACAGTATATCAATTAATTGAGGTAAGATTCTGTTTATATCGAGTCAGGCGATGATTCAGATGATACTGAGAATGCCAGTAACGTTTCAAACACTGACGATAGTGGTGATGTTATCCTATTTACTGGTGTGACACTTATGCATGAAATTTCCGATTCAGAGGGATTAATGATGGAGTTGACGGAGAGCGTAATGATGATGATGACCAGATTCCCTATTTCCGTGAAATTCAGTCCGATCGCGACGTACAATTTCAACCCTCACCTGCATTCCTTGAGACACCCGGCCCTAAACATGCACCTCCTCCTGATGCTAGACCAAGTCAGTATTTTAATCTATTTTTAGAAGAACTATTATTCTTAAAACATTAATATTTTACAAACTAGTAAACAATGAATCAATGTGCACAGGAATACCAAATTTAGGTGAGTACGATCAAAATACTAGGATGTACTGAGATCCAAATTTGAATTTTAAAATTTTTTCAAAATTTTCAAAAATTGCATGAACAAATTTAATTTTTATTTTTTTTCATTATTTTCATGATGTTAATATAATAAGTGAAGAGAGGGATCACTTAACTACAAGAAAATGTAAACTACAATGAGATATCTTGAAAAGTGAGAATAGAATATGTTTTTTCTTTGGTACTGCATAATAGGCATTTTCTCTCTGGCATTCTTAGCAACCCCGGCGGTAAGGGAGCCGGCACTAAGAGGGATTAGCAATTTGCCTTTTTTTACCACTACGAGCGCAAATGTGAGTCAATGCAAAGTTTCATATTAGCCCTTACAACTACATTCAATGTAGACATTTTTCAAGAAAAACAAAAATGCCAGATTGTATTGAACCAAGGAATACATGAAAGAAAGAATTATGTAAATAAGTTAATTTGGCTAGGATTAAAAAAAAGAAAACGAGTAAAGAGACAAGCGATTTTAGGATGTTTTTCGACTTTTTTCTTCTTGATTTGATAGAGATATCCGTGACTCATAATTATCCCTTCAACTGTCGGCAAAACTTAGGACATTTCTTAATTGTACGTTTCTCGTAGTACGGGTACCGCTACATTGTCGGCTAAGTTAATGTTTTCGCCATTAAAAAGAAGCAAAATTGTCTACGAGAAATTGAGACCAGATAGACCCCCACTCCAAAAACACATCTATGTTATTACCGTCGCCATACCTGCCGACAGTGAGGCTCGAACTCACGATCTTCTGAATACAAGCTAACAGTTACATGGACTGTACAACGAACCCCGCTTGCTCGGTTGATATACAATTCTGACGAACGTTAATCGTTGCTCTACAAAAGGTTATCGGCTGGCCATTGTTCTAAATGACAAAGCATGAGGAGGATAGTTGATGTGATTGACATCCCTGAGCCATTAACGAGAAATACGTCGCGAGCAACAGCGGTTAGAATCAATGGAGACGGCGTAACACCGTCGAGCTGCGATATCTCTGCCTTCGTTCTAAAAGAGCCAATCTCATTTTTTTTTATCGAAATTGAGATATTAACTGATACAAACGCGTTTTATCCTGGCTTGCAACATGTTAAAAGGGCCAGTGTCTCTGATAAGTACTAAACGAACAGTTAACGTTTAATTAAATAAGACCTTGCCAATAATGTTAGATTACCAATAAAGATTAGAGACCTGGCAATTTTTAAAGAATACGGTAGAAAAAATTAGCATTTAATCAGGTGACTTCCAAAAAGAAAGTATAAAGTTATTTAAAGTTAGTTGTTGAAAAGAAATAGTTGGAAAACTATAAGCTCAAAAACAGGTTTTTTTGGCATTGGCCCTTTTAGAACCAAGCCACTGAAATATCTCTTGTACGTTCACATAGTTTGTTTAAATAATATTAGCTGGCGGCATGGTAGCGTACAAAGGGGTAATATAATCCATATTGTTGGACTTTTTAATAATAATCATATAATATTTTCAAGAGAGAAGGATGACGGAAGCAATTATAACATCGAACAATTTCAGGAGTACTAGAACAGAGCAAAGTGGCAAATAATTCGATTGTACTAATCATCAGCTATTTCAAAGAATAATACAACATTTCCAGTATAAGATTTGTAGGACTTTCCATCGGAGCAAGAGTGTGACTTACCCACTCTGCCCACAGATGTGTGACAAAATTGTGACGTGTCGGGTCACCCTAATGTTAATATAAATAAGTAATATATCATTGTTTCTCCGTAGAAAATATCCTATGGGCGCCAGCCTTCAAGCTTATGGCTTGAAAACAATAGTTGATAGTTAATAATAATAACACGTAATGAGACTCTAAAAACTCCTAGGGGTGGGGTGACGGAACACTAACCATTAAGTACACTTACTTGGAAGTTAAGGATCTTTAATAATAATTTCAGAAAATACAAATTAAAACAGCTATTTATTAGGATGAAAACGTGACGTAACGGCGTATTAACGAAATCTGAACTAACGGAAGCAAAAGAAAAATTGAATGAAATTAACTCTAAGAAAATGGACTGTTGCGCGAAGACTTACAGTAATTTATGCCATTAGCTCACCGTTTGTAGACTCTGTTATCTGGATGCAATCTATGTAGCAGTTGATGATTGATGGATCTCTCGTACAGGCGGCGTCATCTCTTGTTGTGGATTCCAGTCCTACTTCTGCTTTATGCATAGTACACTAGTTGTACTATGACTTTCCTGCCTTTAACACTTCCTAATGTACTCCTTACATAAAGTCGTAATGAGTCCTAATTCTAATAGCAAAACCACCATGGGTTACGTTCATGGAGAGAATACATTTGTATTCTTCCGTATTACGGAAATGTAGCGTAGCTAAATTCATAACAAAATTTCTCCTGCCCTATACCAGTCAAAACCGGTCTCCCGTTGACTTTACCTCTCGTCATTGAGATAACAGGTCCCAATGAGAGTAACTTTTGAGTAGTACACTACTCAGATGCCAAGTGAACTAAGTTAAAACCTTCTCCGATGTCAAGACGTACAGCCCTCCTACGATGATAGATTAGAAACGTAGAATCGTCGTAGGAGTGCCTGAGTAAGCGTACGAGTGTCTTCTCCAGCCCTAGTCGTCGATGTATAGAGCCTTCAAAATCTCCCTCCATCAACCATATCACATGGTCCAGTAATATTTGATGTACCATCCCTTCTCCTGTCCATTGCTATGAATCCATCACGTTGCTTCTTTACGTCCATTCACATAGGTTGAACTTTCCCGCGGAAATAAAGCGTCAGGTAGCGAACTTCGAAAAATAGGCGTTTACCAGGTTTCAACTGCCTCCTCAGAGTTTGGAAGGGGTACGGTCTCTCGTAAGCTTGATGACGTACATTTCCTGGTAATGGTCTGAAATCAGCCTGCTGACTCCGGTCACCTCACTACGGCTATTGGAAAATTTACTGCAAGCTATTATGTGATTTTAGATTATACTCTTCTGTGCAATTCCATGAAAGAATTAAATTAATATCTGCAATAGTTCTTGAGTTATGGCCTAAAACGTAATTTAAATCCCTGCAGGCACCACGATCCATTTTGCTGTCACATAGATCGGAACGCGTTCATGCCTTGTTTCCGAGTTATTACTACAGGCAAATTCATATTTGCCGCGGGGACTGATTGACATATGACTTGCTCAATTTCTCACACTTCCATGGCACTGGTAGCGACATCTACTTCCTTTTATTATTGTTTGTTACCATGCCTACAAAAGATCAGCTTTTTACAGATATGCATATGAGACTTCTGTTTTTTATTACGTAAATCTATTGCCTAACGAGTTGTGTTTTAAGGTGAAACATGGGAAAGAGGAAATCTTTCTTTTTACTATGGGAATGCTATCAGGGAAAACTGTAATTCTGTAAATGAGATGAGGAAGGCTATTTGGCATGTATGGTACCACAAAGCATCCTCAGATGGAGACTATACCATTATTTCTGCCCAAAGGGACCTAATTCTTGGTGCTCTTACCAAAATGCCGTAGTGGAAGGGAAAGTTCAGGCTTAAAAACACAAAAATAACATTCCTTTCTATATTGGAGGTTGTCAAACCTGTGTTTAAAGATTTAGTTAAAACAGATCTCCTGAAGATGTGTGTAGGAAGCCACACCCAGAACAATAATGAATCCCTAAACTCCGAAATTTGGAGAATTTGCCCAAAATGGCTTTGCAAGGCATAAAGTGGTAGGTAGTTCTTGAAGAGCTACAACTTGTTCCTGGGGAGTACCGGTGCTGCCTCCAGGCTTTCAGCCATATCAATGCTCAAAGAATCACTTACAGCCTTAAAATAGCTCAATAATCGACAAAGGAGGCAAGGAAAGTAAGGAGAAGACTAAGGATGGAAAAATCAACCCAGAGAAACTCACAAGAGGGAATCATGTATGCACCAGGGATGTTCTAGAGTTCATTCATGTCAGTTGTAACTTTAATGCTCATTTACCGCAACTTGAGTTTTTCAAAACGGTTTCCCTTGTAACATGAAGAGTTTTCAAGATATGAGTATGAAATTTTGTCCTTTACATCACTTTCTAGTGTTCTAAAAAGTGAATTAATTTCGTAGTAACATCAGAGCCAGATCTTTTTTATTTATTTTTGAAATAAAATTTCCAAAAAATGAATGAAAGGAAGTATTGTTTTAAAAATAAAATGTTTCAGAAAACTTAATTCAGTTTGGTCCTCAATTATTTGGGAGTATAAAAAATAAAAACATATTAGAATCAGTGCAAAATTGTGGATGATACGAGGGAAACGCTACTATTGTGTGAAAAAACTGCAAAATTTGGAATGCCCAAAAACATCTTTAAATTTTTAATTATCTAAATATTGATAAATATATAGGTTTACAAGGACCTTTCAGTCATGGATGAAAAAGTTTAGCTAAGAAGGCCCTGTGAAAGCTGTAAAAATTGAAATTGAATATTAGCTATTTTAGATAGGTTTGAGCTGTATGTGCCCCCTTAATACGAATGATGTTGAAATACTTTACGCAATAAGTTGTTCGTTCAGAATACGTTATAGCCGCGATACAAAGAAATGAAATGATGATGTGAAATGGATGATTAAAACCCTACCAGTGATTAAATATATACATCTTTTCAATTAATTACCGGTATATAGTTCAATAATTTAATACATGCAGTGATGTCCCAAACATCACAAGAGGAACCTTATCATAATTATTAGTCAAGTTCTTCAAAAGTGTGGGCATTCCCAAGAATCTATAATGTCATTTTTCCGTGTTGGCCATTAAACGCTCCGTCCAAATTGTCAGAAATCACCTCTATAGTATTGCATACGACAAGGATTAAGTCCAGAAAACTCTTCATCGTTAAACATGCATTCAATATTTGAGTGCTGTGGTATACTTTGTCAGATTTAGGCAGCCCATCACTGTAGAAAGTACAAATAAATAAACAATAAGCAAAAGACAAAGTATCATAGGAGAAATGCGACAGAAATAAGAAAGGTAGAATAAGAACGAAGAAAAGAATGTGAAATAGGAAGTGGGGTAGTTCATGAAAAAGTGAAGAAAATGGGAAAAGAATGTGGAGAAATAAGGAGGAGTAGGGGCCTATATCTGATGTAAAGGAAAAAGAAAAAGAACAATAAAATATACACGAAATAAGTAAAAGAACTTGACGAAGATGATTAAAAAGTGTTAGACGTAAAACAGAAGGGATAAAAGGAGTTGCAAATAAGCACTAGGAATGAGAACTTTTTTTTGCTATTTGCTTTACGTCGCACCAACACAGATAGGTCTTATGGCGACGATGGGACAGGAAAGGGCTAGGAGTGGGAAGGAAGCGGCCGTGGCCTTAATTAAGGTACAGCCCCAGCATTTGCCTGGTGTGAAAATGGAAAACAACGGATAACCATTTCCAGAGCTGCCGACAGTGGGGTTCGAACCTACTATCTCCCGAATACTGGATACTGGCCGCACTTAAGCTATCGAGCTCGGTGAAATGACAACTAGGAGGAAATGTAAGTGAATGTCAAGTACAAGAGAAAGAAGAAGATGCAAGGGATATGGAAGTATATGAAGGCTAGGGGAGGTAATAAGCATAATGTAAGAAGAAAGGAGTATCAGGATTAGGTAGATAGAAGCCGAAAGTGCAGGAATAAATACTTTAAAAAAGGATGGAGGTGAAGGAAAAGTCAACTTGTGGGAAGTGAGATGAAAGTCAAAATTAAGAAGTGAAGGAGGAACACGAAACGTATTTGTAGAGAATGTACGAAGATGGAAATAGTGCCAGCAATGGAATGAAATGCAATACGAAAGAGGAAATAAAGTTTATTGTGGCGGGGGCAGCAATGTGAGGAGGAACATTAGGTACAGGTGAAGAATGGAGAAAGGAAGAAAAGAAAGGATTATCAAAGGTCGTATACCCTAAGCTATGGTATCGATGACGTTACGACTTTCTTCCACGCGTACGCATTACATAGGCCTAGATGTTCGAAATTGACTAGATGTGCTGCAGAGAAGAAACTTCTTCCAATCGTAAAGAAGAATATCAAAATGCATTACCACACCATTGAATGGTGGAATGTCAGAGTTAACTCTGGCTCACCTGTACCGGATGGCGGTGTGGTAAGCCGTTCTCCAGACAACAGCGCCACCACGGCTCCAGCCCACTTCCTCTGACGTCACGTGTGTCACCGAGTGACGTCACTCGTCACTAGGCCATCTCATGGCAAGCGCGATGTCCTCGCTGCCATGGTGCTCCCTCCTATGAAACAAAGAAAAGTAATTCAATTAGCTAACCGTCACGATGCCCAAAAACATTTAAGCTCATATGCTTTTTCAAAAGTGAAACTACCAGTGTTTCGCCCCAGTGTAGCAGTGAGCTCATCAGTTGGATTGCTTCACATTCCCCAAGACAATAGCGGCTAGTGCGCCGTTGAGACACCACTGCAAGCCTCTTATGTAGGATAATGCAGTGACGGTCCACTATGGGAAACATGTGCCTCCACTTGTATAAATCAAATCAAATCAAAATCTCTTTATTTGCAAATGAGGTGTCTACCTCGGTGGCAAATGGTACACTAAAATACATTATTGTCAAGCACTAAATTTTAAATTAACAGGAGACGAATAAAATTTTCCTAGAATACAATATTATACAATTTACGCTAATAATTTTTTCTATTAAACACACACATCATCCTTAATAAATTTATATTGTTTACAAAATTCTACTTATAATATCTTACAAACATAGTCAACTCATATACAGTACGGTATGTGAAATTACTTCTAATAATACTATACAACTGGTATAAGATTAAAATTAACATTGAATTTATTTACATATTTATATTTTACCCATTTTGGAACCTAAGTAGCATAACGACCTGCTGCGTCTTAACCAGAGCCCCTTTTGCCACCACTTTTCAGAGTTCCTGAAGGGCCTTCACAGCTACCGTAGCGGTCCCAGGGCCCTCGAAGTCCCCACTGTACTTCACCCCTACAGGCAGTCCCCTACTTGGGCTGTCCATACTCCTTAGACCAGGGGATGGAATTAATCACACACATTTATTATTTACAATATCCTGCACTGGTCGAATGCCCTCTAACATTAAATTAATTATCTCTGTTGTTGTTTATTCTCTTCTTGAATATCTGTACAGATTTTGGAAAAGGATCAAACACTACCCCTGGTAAACTGTTCCACTCCTTCACGCCCTTCCCAATGAAAGAAAATTTACCCCAATCGCTTCTGCTAAAATTCCTTCTAATTTTGTACTTGTGGTCAGTTCTACCAATATAATTATTTTCCAACCGAAGCCTCTCACGGATATCTCCCCATGCTTCTTCTCCTGTATAGGCTCTATATAATCCTATAAGTCTACTTTTCTCCCTTCTCTTACTTAAAGTTTCCCACCCAAGTTCCTTTAACATTTCTGATACGCTACTCTTTCTCCTGAAATCCCCTGTTACAAACCTTGCTGCTTTCCTCTGCACACCATCTAGTTCTTTTATTAGGTATTCTTGGTGAGGATCCCAAACACTGTTTGCATATTCCAATAATGGACGAACCATGCCTGCCTTTGGTCTTTATATCACCTAGATTAGGGCCTCTCATGGTGCATGCGCCTGCTGCATGCACTGTGCACGGCGCAAAAGACGACTTTGCTTGGTTGACCAGAGTGCAGACCCCCACTCCTAGATTTGGAGCAATAACGCTGTCTCTGTCTTTCCCCACGCCTGTCTCGCTCGCTCCCCCTGTTTCCCTCTTCCTCACTTGAACCGTAGCGCTCCAAATCCGAGCCGAGTTGAGCCGAGTTGAGCCGAGCTTAGCCTTGTAGCCCAGAGAAGAAGTGTTGGTCCGAACCGAGCCGAGCGGAACCGATGCACTATGCACAGGAACCTTGCGCCGCTGTTTGCACGCATGAGATTTTGGGCGTTTGAGAGGCCCTGATCTAGATGAAAGGGGAGAGGGGATTTCAATTAAACTTTTATTTGGAATTTCAAAGTCATGACACTTTTACTAGGGTATTTACTTTGTAAACACGTTAGAACTGGCATATTACATTCAATTTACCGAATAAAAAAACTACCACTACTGCGCGTAAAGTAATTTCCTAAGCAGATTGAGATTCACGCTGCAGTGGCTGTAGTTACGATGGTAACAGCGACATTACTTACGGCTGGGTCGTCTCATTACACCACATTGGTGTTCCGAGGCGTGTTGGCAGAGTTTGGGAAAATATAGTGTGCTATTATTTAGGTAACATGATTGTATGGCAGGTAGTCGCAATGCTATCTACACAAAAGAAACAGTATTTTGGGTCAAACACATTCCCCACGCAGGTAGTAAATTTACAGAGTGTGTAATACTTAAAGTTAGGCCCTCAGCAGTTACTGGTCTTCACTCATTCCGTGTTGAAGAACTCTACTGGAATCTGAGAGCTGCCTGTCATCTTTCTCTCAGTAAAATAATCGATGCGGCAATATATTCTTCTTCTTCCTCTCCTTCCTCTTCTTCTTCTTCTTCTTATTCTTCTTCCAGTGCCGTACCCGTTATCGGACGTTGGCGATCATTTTAACTATTTTAATTTAGTTGATGGCTGCGCGGAATAATTAAATACACTGGCAGGAAAATATCCAAACACCAAGAAGAAGTTGTGCTAGATTAACGAACGTTGTTGGTAGGCGTGTTTATACATCTGAAAGATGACGTTGATTCAAATTTCCCACAAATCGCATTAATGTGGCGCTAGTAGCGGCCTCATGACGTTGGACATTAGGTTTGCTTTAAATACGAGCTGTACTGTGCGAGAGCTTCGATTTTAAGTAAAGAAAATACGTGTCAGTATCTCCAACGTATTGTTGCGAAGGTCCTGTAAATTAATACACAAACCAATACAACAAGCCTCTGTGCCTTTGAGGACAGCGCTTAAGGCTCTTGCGAATACTTTTTTAGCTTTAACTGTTCACTAAATTCATGCTGTTAGGGTATTCCTTAATTTCTAGAGAATCCTGGATTTTTCTTTCGAGATACTGGGCCATAGATTTGTCCATGATACTTCTTATGCCACCTTTCCCTCCTGAGTTACTCGAAACGAAAGACAGTTTTTAGGATGAGACTGAATTATCTAAGACAAATTCTCGGTAAAGCTCAAGAGGGAAGAATACTCTGAGAGGCACTTTTCAGGATCTTTTATAAGTTCGTATTATAGGGCTATCATATTAATAATATTACACCTAAGTTCGCCTGTGGAGGTATATGTATTATTTTGTTGCAAAACAAAGTATTTCTGAAATGGAATTTGATATACAACCACTGAATAGAGAAACCCCGTAGTTTGAAAATGGTTCAGTCCAAGTAAAAGGTGCTTCTGTAAGGTACCACACAAGAGGTACGTCACCTCAAAAACCTGTGAAGTGAACCACAGAGGTGAAACTGGCCAACACAAGAGAAAATGTAAATGGCCTCTTAGAGTACTTTTTTTCTTGAGCTTTACAGAGAAGTTCATTTAGACAGTCCGGTCTCATCCCAAATTTGTCACTCGTTGAGAACAATCCAGGAGGAAAAAAGTGACTTAGAGAGTACCATGGACAAATCTGTGGCACGTTATCTTGAAATAAAAATCTATCATCCCAGAGAAACAGACAAATGCCCGAACACGAATTTAGAGGAAGGTTACAAAAATTCTGGCTACGGTCTTATGACCAGTCCAAAAAAATATAGAATTTTGTTGTGGTAGTTTGTGCTTTAATATACAGGAGCTCACAACATTATGTTGGAGATGTTGACATTTCTAAGTAGAAGAATAAACAGAATATGTATATGAGGAGAAATGCAGCAAAAGTAAGAGAGGTAAATAAAATTGAAGAAAAGAATGTGAAATAGGAAACGGATAATTTCATGAAAAAGTGAAGGAAAATGGGAGAGGAACTTGGAAAAATTAGGAAGAATATATATGATGGAAATAGAAAGAATAAGAAAACATAACTACGAAATAAAAGAAGAACTCGACGAGGAGGATCAAAACTAGAAGACGGTAAACAGAAGGGATAGAACAAGTTGAGATTGTGCACTAAAAATGACAATGAGGAGGAAATGTAAACGAATGTCAAGTATACGAGAGAGAAGATGTAAGGGATATGGAAGTATATCAAGGATAGGAGGAGGTAATGAACACAATACATGAAGGAAGGACTATCATGAGCAGGTAGATAGAAACCAAAAGTGCAGAAGTAAAAAAAGGATGCAGGAGAAGGAAGTCCATAACCATGTGGCCTGAAATCTTCAAAGAAAAATCCAGGATTCCAGAGAAATAGATAAATATCCGAACAAAACAAATTTATAGGGAGGCTAAAAAATTCTGACTACGTCCTTATGTTCTGACAACAAAAACATAGACGTTTGCTGCAGTACCTTTTTCATTAATATACAGGAGCTTCGCATATTTACGTTGTAGATTATGACCTTTCTAATAATATTAGTACATGTTACATCATCAGCTTTAAAGTTGCGAGGAGAGTGAGGGTCACCATCGAAAGCTTTGCTTACAAACATTCTGGTAATGGCTGGTCATGTTTTCAAACATACGCAATTATTTAGATGGGCTCAAGAACTTTAATACAAATGACCACCGTTCTGTTAATTATGAATGAACTCTGTGTGAGCAAGCTTCGGAAATAGACGACTTCTCCATTAACGGTTGTAAAATTTGACTTTTAAAATGTTTCCCCTTTTGTGATATTCTAAATGCAAAAGCGAAAAAATTCTTTTTAAAGCAATTATACTTTCCGTTCTGCCCGCTTCCGTAGTGTAACGGTTAGTTTTGTTAGCTGCCATCCTCGGACGCTCGGGTTCGATTCCAGGTACTTCTCAGAAATTTAAGAATGGCAGGTGGGTGCATGCAGCTCACCTCCATTGGGGATGTGCCTGAAAAGAGCTGCACCACCTCGGGGTGAGGACACGAGTTTACTTAGTCCGGCTTCTTGGCTGAACCGTCAGCGCAGTGCTCTTCGATTCAGAGGCCCCGAGTGCGATTCCCGGCCGGGTCGGAGATTTTAACCTTAAATGGTTAATTCCCTTGGCTCGGGGACTATGTGCTTGTTCTATCCCCAACATACTTGCAGTCACACACCACACATAACATTATCCTCCACCACAATAACACGCAGTTACCTACACGTGGCAGATGCCGTCCACCCTCATCGGAGGGTCTGCCTTACAAGGGCTGCACCCGGCTAGAAATAGCCACACGAAAGTATTATTATTACTTTCCTTTGTGTCATTTATTTATTATTACTAAAAACAATGTGCATACGTACTTCAATACGTAAAATACGCGGATTGGGGCAAAACTCATGGCAACTATTTTTTTCTTGTAGATATGTGAATTGATCACAAACGTATATGTGTCGTGTGCAAGTTTTGCAGGCATAGTGTGTATGCAGAACAACAGATGGCTCTGCGATAGTTGCTAGTAGCGCAGCGAGGGCTGTGAAAACAGTCAGTTGGTGAGTGTCGTGCGAGATGGAAGTAACCCGTGTTGAACAGCGCGCTTACATCAAAACAGCCGTTCTCAGAGGGAGAAATGCAATGGAATGCCACAGTGAATTGGTGGAAGCTCTTGGGAATAATGCCCTACCATACCGTACAGTAGCACGGTGGGTAGGAAAGTTTCAGCAAGGACGTGTGTCAACCAGTGATGAGCAACGTTCGGGACGACCTGTCAGTGTGCGTACCGACGTGGAACGTGCCGTCATCGAGCAGCTCCTGGATGAAGACAGACGATGGACGCTACTTGAGTTAGAGAGGGCAAGTGGCATCGAGAAACGCACCGTCCACAGGATATTGCGTAATGAGCTGCAACTGCGCAAAATCGCATCGCGGTGGGTACAGCATGCACTGACGGAAGTTCAAAGGTGTGTGCGCTGTGCAATATACTCCGGCCACCTTGCACACTGGCCACAGGTCGTCAATCAGTTCTTGTCACGAATAATCGCCATCGATGAATTTTGGGCCAGGGCATACGAACAAGAACTGAAACGTCAGTCCACGTAGTGGTGACATGCTGGATCACCAAGGAGGCAGAAGGTCCGTCAGAATCCTTCCCCAGTCAAATTGATGGTGATCGTCGCGTATAACGTCAGGGGTGTCATTATTTGCCACTTTGTTCCGCATGGCAGAACAGTGACCGCACAGTACCACAGGGACTTCCTGGTGCGACAGGTACGACGTAGCGTTCGAGAGAAATATCCGAATCTTGTGGACAGTGCAATAATCCTACACGACAGTGAAAAACTACATAAAGCAGAGTGTGCAGGGCAGCTACTGCGACTTTGGGGATGAGAAGAATTGGAGCCACCCATCGTACTCTCCTGACATTTCGCCCTGTGACTTTGATCTCATTCGAAAGTTTAAGGAACCACTACGTGGTAGGCGGTTTGCAACACGAGAGGACATTGATAATGCTGTGCGCCAACAGGTGACCCGATTCACACATGGTGCGACAAATGCTAAGGTAGATGGTATTCAGCGCCTCCCATATCGTTGGCTGCGTGTGGTGTCAGTAGCAGGGGACAACTTTGAGGGTCTTTAGGCCCAGGTTTGTCATGTTAACTTTATGTGTACTGTGTTGTCATTCTTTTGCACCGGGAAGGCCATATTGCCCTGTATACTACCGTAATAAATTAGTGTGTTACGACATTTCAGTGCTCTTCATTGTCCACGCATGTAGTTAACACCTTGTCCTTTCGTCTGTATATGTCACATTTTCTAACCACACTGGTATCTTCAAGAAAAAAATATAGTTGACATGTCTTTTGCCCCAACCCTCGTATTATATATGGCACAAAAAGGAAATATTTTCACTGGTCTTTGACAAATGTCCTGAGCGGTTGCGTTCTGTAAACACAGTTGATTAGAGGGTACCTCAGAGTCGGTAGATGAGTGGAATACATTGGTTCGACTTATCTCACCGTGGAACCCGAAGCGTGTGTATATTAAGTGGTTTACCTTGTAGTTAGGCCCTTCCCCTCCAGATACGGATCTTCATTAATTCCGCGTTTAAGAACTCTTTTAGAATCTGCTGAGCTTCGTGTCCAGTACAACAGTCGATGTGGCAGTATCGGGAAGTTCAAATGACGACCTTATCTCCTTTACAGGATCTTTAAGTTCGTATTATGGGACTATCATGTCAATAATATTAAGTCGAAGTTCATCTCTGATGTTATATGTGTTATTTTATTGAAAAACCAGGTATTTTTGAAATTTAATTTCATATATTACTGAACAGAGATCCTTCAGCCTTTGTTTAAAAATGGCTGAGGGCAACCCCACTGTCGGCAGCCTTGAAGATGGCAGGCAAATCCTGGAATGTACCTTAATTAAGGTCACGGCTGCTTCCTTTCTATTACTAAGCCTTTCCTCTCCCATCATTGTCATAAGACCTATCTGTGTTGGTGCGACGAACAGCAAATTTTCAAAAAACGAAAAAAATGAAAATGGATCAGTCCAAGTAAAAGATGCTACTTTAAGGTAACACACAATAGGGACGATTTCTTAAAAACGTCTAACAATTTGTCTTTATGTTTCCCAGTCTTCCTAGGTTACTCAGTCTATTTATGTGATATCAACTGGACAGAATACGTTGCAACTAAGGCGATTTTAAGCTCAATAGTGCCATTTTGGTACTTATTGAGAGGTTCTGGAGCTTAGGGTTCTCACGCATGGATTTTATTTGTGCAGCCGCTTTTTGTTGTACGTGCGGTGTAAATGTTGAGCCTGTGCATTGAAGAGTCATTTTTAACTATTTCAAAAATATTACAATTTCAAGTTGTTCACAGCCACCATTGAACATATCAGTAGTCTGATGTTTTCGTCTCCTTGTGATATTTTGTGACATTTATGAACTACTAGGCCTACATAATAATCAAAATTATTACATATATATATATATATATATATATATATATATATATATATATATATATATTTGCAGCTGTCGGGCTTAACATAAATGATGCAAAGGCAAAGCTGACGGGAATCAATGATACTGCAAACAGCTAGATCATCATATCCGACAAGCAAATAGAGGAAGTTAGTAGTTTTGCCTACCTACGGAGCACGTAGGATGGTATGCGTATCATCAATATGAGATGGTCTGAAGTGATCACGAACAGAAACGTGTGGAGGGAAACAACCAAAAACACATTGATGTAGGAAAAAGGAAAATAAAGTTCGGATTTATAGGCGATACTTAAGAAAAGGGGAAATAGCAGTTGAAAAGACGGTTTTGGAATATAAACCAAACGGAAAGACGAAGCGTGGAAGATCTAGGAACACTTGGAGACGAACTGTTGCGGAGGATGTGAATGGAATTCGGAAAATATGGGACGAAGTAAAAGACCTAGCTGCAGAACGTACCGAATAGAGAGCTTTCCCGAGTGCCCTTTGCTCCACAAGGGGAAATAGGAAGCAGATTAGATTAGATGTCCTTTGCTCCACAAGGAGAAATATGAAGTACAGTAGATTAGATTAGATGCCCTTTGCTCCACAAGGGGAAATAGGAAGTAGATTAGATTAGATGCCCTCTGCTCCACAAGGGGAAGTAGGAAGTAGATTAGTTTAGATGCCCTTTGCTCCCCAAGGGGAAATAGGAAGTAGATTAGTTTAGATTAGATGCCCTTTGCTCCCCAAGGGGAAATAGGAAGTAGATTAGTTTAGATTAGATGCCCTTTGCTCCACAAGGGGAAATAGGAAGTAGATTAGGTTAAATGCCCTTTGCTCCACAAGGGGAAATAGGAAGTAGATTAATTTCGATGCCCTTTGCTCCCCAAGGGGAAATAGGAAGTAGATTAGTTTAGATTAAATGTCCTTTGCTCCCCAAGGGGAAATAGAAAGTAGATTAGATTAGATGTCATTTGCTCCACAAGGAGAAATAGGAAGTAGATTAGATGCCCTTTGCTCCACAAGGAGAAATAGGAAGTAGATTAGTTTCGATGCCCTTTGCTCCCCAAGGGGAAATAGGAAGTAGATTAGTTTAGATTAGATGCCCTTTGCTCCCCAAGGGGAAATAGGAAGTAGATTAGATTAGATGTCCTTTGTTCCACAAGGGGAAATAGGAACTAGATTAGGTTAAATGCCCTTTGCTCCACAAGGAGAAATAGGAAGTAGATTAGATGCCCTTTGCTCCACAAGGAGAAATAGGAAGTAGATTAGTTTCGATGCCCTTTGCTCCCCAAGGGGAAATAGGAAGTAGATTAGTTTAGATTAGATGCCCTTTGCTCCCCAAGGGGAAATAGGAAGTAGATTAGATTAGACGTCCTTTGTTCCACAAGGGGAAATAGGAACTAGATTAGGTTAAATGCCCTTTGCTCCACAAGGGGAAATAGGAAGTAGATTAGTTTAGATTAGATGCCCTATGCTCCACAAGGGGAAATAGGAAGTAGATTAGTTTAGATTAGATGCCCTTTGCTCCACAAGGGGAAATAGGAAGTAGATTAGGTTAGGTGCCCTTTGCTCCCCACGGGAAATAAGAAGTCGATTAGATTGGATACCCTTTGCTCCACAATGAGAAATACCAAGTACATTAGTTTAGATGCCTTTTGCTCCACAAGGATAAATAGGAAGTAGATTAGATTAGATGCCCTTTGCTCCCCAAGGGGAAATAGGAAGTAGATTAATTTAGATTAGATGCCCTTTGCTCCACAAGAAAAAGAAGAAGTCGATTAGCTTAGATGCCCTTTTCTCCACAAGGAGAAATAGGAAGTCGATTAGATTGGATACCCTTTGCTCCACAAGGGGAAATAGGAAGTCGATTAGATTAGATGCCCTTCGCTCCATAAGGGGAAATAGGAAGCAGATTAGTTTAGATACCCTCTCCTACACAAGAGAAAATAGGATGTAGATTAGATTAGATGCCCTCTGCTACACAAGAGAAAATATGAAGTAGATTAGATTAGATGTTATTTGCTCCACAAGGAGAAATAGGAAGTAGATTAGGTTAGGTGCCCTTTTCTCCACAAGGGGAAATATGAAGTCGATTAGATTGGATACCCTTTGCTCCACAATGAAAAATACCATGTAGATTAGATTAGATGCCTTTTGCTCCACAAGGAGAAATAGGAAGTAGATTAGATTAGATTAGATGCCCTTTGCTCCCCACGGGAAATAAGAAGTCGATTAGATTGGATACCCTTCGCTCCACAATGAGAAATAGGAAGTAGATTAGATTAGATTAGGTGCCCTTTGCTCCCCACGGGAAATAAGAAGTCGATTAGATTGGATACCCTATGGTCCACAATGAGAAATAGGAAGTAGATTAGATTAGATGCCCTTTGCTCCCCACGGGAAATATGAAGTACATTAAATTGGATACCCTTTGCTCCACAATGAGAAATAGGAAGTAGATTAGATTAGATGCCTTTTGCTCCACAAGGAGAAATAGGAAGTAGATTAGATTAGATTAGATGCCCTTTGCTCCCCACGGGAAATAAGAAGTCGATTAGATTGGATACCCTTCGCTCCACAATGAGAAATAGGAAGTAGATTAGATTAGATTAGGTGCCCTTTGCTCCCCACGGGAAATAAGAAGTCGATTAGATTGGATACCCTTTGCTCCACAATGAGAAATAGGAAGTAGATTAGATAAGATGCCCTTTGCTCCCCATGGGAAATAAGAAGTTTATTAGATTGGATACCCTTTGCTCTACAAGGTGAAATAGGAAGTAGATTAGGTTAGGTGCCCTTTTCTCCACAAGGGGAAATATGAAGTCGATTAGATTGGATACCCTTTGCTCCACAATGAGAAATAGGAAGTAGATTAGATTAGATGCCCTTTTCTCCACAAGGGGAAATATGAAGTCGATTAGATTGGATACCTTTGCTCCACAAGGAGAAATAGGAAGTAGATTAAGTTAGGTGCCCTTTTCTCCACAAGGGGAAATATGAAGTCGATTAGATTGGATACCTTTGCTCCACAAGGAGAAATAGGAAGTAGATTAAGTTAGGTGCCCTTTTCTCCACAAGGGGAAATATGAAGTCGATTAGATTGGATACCCTTTGCTCCAAAAGGAGAAATAGGAAGTAGATTAGATTAGATGCCCTTTTCTCCACAAGGGGAAATATGAAGTCGATTAGATTGGATACCCTTTGCTCCACAAGGAGAAATAGGAAGTAGATTAAGTTAGGTGCCCTTTTCTCCACAAGGGGAAATGTGAAGTCGATTATATTGGATACCCTTTGCTCCACAATGATAAATAGGAAGTAGATTAGATTAGATGCCCTTTTCTCCCCACGGGAAATATGAAGTCGATTAGATTGGATACCCTTTGCTCCACAAGTAGAAATAGGAAGTAGATTAGGTTAGATGCCCTTTTCTCCACAAGGGGAAATAGGAATTAAATTAAATTAAATGCAATTTGCTCCACAAGGGGGAAATATGAACTATATTGGATTAGAATATTTCGCCCGAAAGCAAGTCTTAATATTGCTTCATAGAGCCCCATAGATTAGTGGTTAACTTTGAAATCCTGACTTTACACATTTATCTTCTTCATTATCTATTGTCTATATATTGAAAGACGTTACTAAATAACATTTGGCAAATCCGTACGTCCGTTCTACTGGACCAATTTGCTCCATTTGTTTTATTCCGTCCGGAATTACATTCCGGTGATTCATGAGGCGTTGATAAGACTCTGAGTTGAGCCAACCTTGATAATCTTAAAATGCAGTCATTAAATGATCACTCCAATATTTGGAAGCGAAGGTTTCCCTAACCCGCAATACATTCTTTACTTAGCGGGTTACTAAGCGACTAACACTTCGATTAATATTCTGGTATATGTGATTTTCATCCTTAGTAATGTGATTGCACGAGGCCATGTTTGATTACTATCTGTCAAGCCAGAGAGTATGCACTTCCTCAGATGATGGAAGAATACTATTCCCTGCTAGAACTCTCTTATTCTGTAACCGTTCCCAGATTCCAAACATATTCAACAGATGGCAGAACGTTCGTAATATTTTACATGCTGCTAAGAGAAAAAAAGTCTACGTACAAACAGACTCCATCCTGGCATACGCCTTAGACACGATCTGGGAACACTTATCGAAGAATAACGTAGCTACACTAGAAAGAGTGAATGCCATGTATCGTAAAAATGAGTTCTCTCTCTCGCAAAAGAGGCTCCTTCGAGACTCACCTATGAGCTCACAAGACAACCGTTCTATATAGAAGAACTGATATTAAAAATCACATCAAGAAGTGTAGGATTTAAAAAGGGGGAATATATTAGATAGATTTTTACCAAACAGACGGCATGATGACGTCAGAATGGATGAATTCTGACTACGAACTGCGCTATACCATAACACGCTTCTTATTAAATGTTCATAAAACCATTGAAAAGGGCTCCAGAGCAGCGCAGCTCTTCTAGTTGTATTCTTGAACTACTTTCAGAATTGAGGAGTGTCTGAAGGTGCTGTTTCGACTCTAACAATGCTGTGGGAAAGGTGGAGGAAATGTATAATGAAGGCGCATGGAACATACCAATGACGGGATTTGTTCGACTTTATGGTATTGCATCTTCCTGGTCTGCACTGCTCATGACTAACGATAATATTCTACTAGTGTAATGCATGTGATGGACGATAACTAGCTCAGAAAGAAAGAGAATAGGAGCTTTTGAAATGTGGTGTTACAGAAGAATGCTGAAGGTGAGATGGATAGATCGAATCACGAATGAAGAGATACTGAATCGAATTGGTGAGAGGAGATCGATTTGGCTAAATTTGACGAGAAGAAGAGATAGAATGATAGGACATATTTTAAGACACCCAGGACTTGTTCAGTTAGTTTTTGAAGGAAGTGTAGGTGGTAAGAACGGTAGGGGTAGGCCAAGGTATGAATATGACAAGCAGATTAGAGCAGATGTAGGATGCAATAGTTACGTAGAAATGAAAAGGTTAGCGCAGGATAGGGTGGCATGGAGAGCTGCATCAAACCAGTCTATGGACTGATGACTCAAACACAATGCATGTGAACGACATACTGATTTATTGCTTGGAAGTGGAAATAACACCTTTTGAACAGACGCTCCTCAATTATTAGATAAAGTTTTCCAAAAATTTCAAAATTTGTGTCTTCATGAATTAGAATTCAACAGTTTTACTTCATTCTGAAAAAGTATTCATTTTTCGGTGTGTCACTTTTTGCAGCTAAATGAAATAATTTTCATTCTTTTCATTGAGCTGGGTCATTCTCGTGCTCGATTTTGATAACATGAGCAAGTGTTTTAACGTCGGCCCTTTGTGAAATAATGGAATACGAAAGGGCTGGGACTAGGAAGGAAGCGGCCGTGGTCTTATTTAAGGCCGAGCATAGAGCTCCGGGCCTCTCAAACGCCCAAAATCTCACACGTGCAAACTGAGGCGCGGAGTTCCTGTGCACAGTGCATCGGTCCCACTCGGCTCGGCTCGGACCAGCGTGGTGACTCGGCTAAGCTCGGCACAACTCGGCTCGGATTTGGAGCGCTTCGGAGCAAGCGAGGAAGAGGGAGACAGGCGGAGCGAGCGAGTCAGGCATGGGGAAAGAGTGAGACAGCGCTATTGCTCCAAATCGAGGAGTTGGGGTCTGCACTCTGGTCAACCAAGCGAAGTAGTCTTTTGCACCGAGCACCGCGCAATGCACTGGTTCATGCACCCTGAAAGGCTCTGTTTTAGCTGATGTGAAATTGGGAAATCACCGAAAGCTATCTTCAGAACAGCCGACGATGGAATATGAACCAACCCGGTATCCCCTGAATGCAAGTTAACAGTTACGAGACATGAACCACATGGCCAACTCACTATGTTTGACAATATGAATGTGGTGGAGGTATAAGCGACGCCAGGGACTCCATTTCTCACACAGCCAGTACCGTTGATGCATGGCACAAGAGTTTATCTTGGAGTATCGACTGGCGTATGCATGAATTTTGCTAGTGCTAGTGGCTTTACGTCGCGCATGAATTTTGAATGGGCTCGTAGAACTGATACGGAGTTCTACTTTTCGGCTTAGTGAGTAAAGCAATGGGCAATTTTCATATTCCTCCTTTACCTATTACAATCAATCAATCAATCAATCAATCAATCAATCAATCAATCAATCAATCAATCAATCAATCAATCAATCAATCAATCAATCAATCAATCAATCAATCAATCAATCAATCAATCAATCAATCAATCAATCAATCAATCAATCAATCAATCAATCAATCAATCAATCAATCAATCAATCAATCAATCAATCAATCAATCAATCAATCATCTGAATCTGGGGCTGTTACCCAGACGGAAGATCCCGTATCGTATGTTTACCTAGTCTTAACTTAAACGATTTCAAGGAACTAGGACATTTATTGAACATTTCCCTTGATAAGTTAAATCAATCCCTGTTTCCTCCTCCTATAAATGAATATTTGTCCAAATTTGACCGCTCGAATTTCAATATTCTCCCATATCCTATACTCGAAACTTCATATTATGATCCTTCCTAACTTAAAAGCTTCAATCAAACTTATTCGTCATCTAATGTCATTCCACGCCATCTCGCCACAGGCAGCTTGGAGCATACTGCTTAGTCGCGTAGCTCAACTGCTTACTCACAAGTCTTCCGAGTCCAATATTTTCGGAACACTACTCTTTTGTCGGCAAGCATCCAGAGAAAATCGTGCTGTTCTCCTTTGTATCTCTTCCAGTTCTTATATCAAGAAATCCTGGTGACTGTTCCATACACTGAAACCATACTCTAGTTGTGGTCTTACCAAAGACTTATACGCTCTCTCCTTTACTTACTTACTTACTTACTACAATCCAAAAATACTCTTATTAACAACATGAAGAAATATTTAACCCTTATTTACAACTTCGTTTATGTAATATCCCCAACGAAGACCTATCCTTATTACACATGTATGTACGTAAAGCGATCCCCCTGGGATACTTTCACCGCATCAACACAGTAAAGAAAACTGAGAGAACTTTTCCTCTTGGTTAAACTTACAACCTGACTTTACATCCCATTTACAACCATACCACTGCCTCCTGTCTACCTCACAACATAGTCTCGGGGTTTTTTTAGTCGCTCAGATCCTGTAACTTATTTACTCCTCTACACTGTATAACATCATCTTCAAAGTACCTTTCTGCGATTCCAGTTCGTTACTCATATCATTTACATACATAAGAAGACATCATCATAATCATTAATTCATTGCTGAGTGTCGTGACCTCATAACTGCGTCATTTCTGCGTTGCGGCCTTGACGAAATGCCTCCATTCAGAGCGGTTTTCAGCTTTCCTTCACATGATCTGAAGACTGTACGTTATCTTTATCGCCTGGTCTAACCATCTACAGTATTTGCTGTTCTACCTAGAGGATTACTCCCTTCAAATTCGCCTTGCAAAAATGCTATTTTCCAAAATCTCTCCCTCCCTTCTGAAAATGTGGCCAAGGAACTGGAGGTAACACTCACTCATAAAGCACCAATAATACTGCATTGCGTGAACACCCTCATGATCTTTACATCATCAAGTTTCTGAGTCCTGTTTTCTAGAAATTTACCCGCCCATCATGCACTATTTTATGTAGTCCATTGGAGCTCATTTTCGTTAGCAGTCTCTCATGATCTATCCTATCAAAGGCCCTGGGTTGGTCATTAGTAAGGGCCTTATTTTTTGGTGAAATAAAACTGTTGATTTCGGTGTTAAAACTAACGCTATTTCGGTAGGTATTTCGTGAAATAAATTGTTATACCGATCGATGTTTCTTGTGAAATCCTCCTTATCTTAAGGGCTGAATCTAATTTTGTGATAAGGGTTTTTAAAGAGAACTCTTATAATATAAGCTTGTTATTAAATCTTAGAACAACTAAATATACAAAATGTTATAGAAACAAATATATAAATCACTGATACCTCGAAATAAAGTTAGGTTATCTGCCCTGTAATATGAATTTATACATGGTTACATTTTTTTACATGTTCAATTACTTATCTCCAAAGTACAAACTAAGCATTGTTTCAACATTATCAGCATGCAGAGTTGTACGACAGTCAGAAAGTATCTTTGTGTAAGCAGAGAAGCCCCTCTCGCTGTCCACATTAGACGTCGGAAACCATAATGCTTGCAAACACTTGGATGCAAATTCACTGTGGTCTTCTATCAAGCCTCCTAAAACTTCACTAACGAGGTCTTCCTTCTTCTCCTCTCCCAGATGTGCTTTCGCTGCATTTTGCAAAGCCATATAGCCCTGGAAGAAACTGTTCGTGGATATGCTAGCAAGAATAGCAATGCTCTTCACACTGTCCATGAGAGTAGAGTTCACTTCATTGCTGAGCACATTCGGAAGATAAAATAGTGCCGCAGTGGCTTGAAATATTCTTCTAGCTGGATCTTGTTCGATAATTTTTTTCAGCTTTTCTGTGTGCATTTCTTCGCCAGATTCTTGATTTTTCTCTCTTCTCTATCTTTTCTTTCTCCTGAAAGCTGGTTCAGGGCAACAGTAGTCTCTTTATCTAAAATTAACTTTCTGACTAAATCAAATCCTCCAATTATAAGGTCTAGTTTAGGGGTGAGTTTGTGGGCAGTTGGATAGTGTGATCCTTCTAGCACTGTTACAAACTGAGATACAGAGGACCAATGTTCCTTAGCACAAGTAGCTTCAGACAATACAGCCTTCTGCTCATTGCTGGTTAGATCCTTGAAATATTTTACAGCATCACTGACATCATCTGACTCTTTAAATTACTCAACCAGATCACAGAGATATTCTTGTAAATAGACAGCTGAATCGAGCCAGGATCCTCAGCGTGTTAATACGGGCATCGGGAAAAGTTTGACCGTCTTCTCACCGCGACTGTATTTCTCCCGAAGAAATTTCAAATACCTATGCTTGCGCTTCCGGGTATTTTTGAATGCTTTCTTAGTCATACTTATTTATCTTACCTTTTATATACTTGTTCATCCACTCCCTCATGCCAGGGTTATCCAATTTCTCAAGAGGAATGTTAGCTTGCATGAATGCTTTTGTTGTGTCTATCACAAATTGTTCTCTATCACTTTTCAACTTCTTTGCGATGTGTAGAGTATCGCCGATTGTTATTTGCCGCTTAGAATTATGTTCACTTGCTTCATTCTTCTTCTTTTTATGCATTTCTGATTCCCTGCAGTGTTTATCGCACGTGTCCTTTCGTTCCCACTTAATACGAACATTACAGTATTTACACATTAGTATTCCTTTTGCAGCATCAAACACATAGAACCCCTCACTCTTGTATTCCTCGGCCCTCGAAAAAACTGTAGTAACTTTAGTTTTCGGCATTTTAATAATTAAATGCTGGGCATTTGCCGGTTAAGTTTCATCAGTAGCGAACTCACACTGCCAAAGAGAAAGAATATAACGCGCAATGTTTTATCGAAGACAGGTCTTGCTACATGATCGTTGTTGCTGTAATCGATAACAGATATCGATTTTTATCGATTGTCTTACAGATCGCGGAACTGAATACAGTACACGTACTTCCGTGCATCCGTAAAGTCTTTCTAAAGATCTTACTTCGAAGAATCCTATGGGTATTAGAATACCATAACTTGACGCCTCGATATCAATATGCCTTTTTTAAGGGACGCAGTACATCTGATGCATTTAATAGTTTTGTTATCGATTTACTATTAGCTCGTCATAGAAAACATAGTACCATAGCGGTTTTTCTTGATATTCAACGGGCTTATGATTCCGTACCTTTGAACATATTATGGGAAAAACTTGCAACTCTTAAGATTCCTGAGGAATTTATTAGCATTCTCAGACAACTTCTGACTTATCGAACACTCCGATTTAAATCGACACCTTGTACACTCCAGCCCCGGCAGGTAAGTAATGGGTTGCCACAGGGCGATATTCTGAGTGGTATTCTTTTCGCTCTTTTTATGAAAGATTTTGAAACGGTCATTTTACGTCATGCTCGACTACAGGCGTATGCTGACGATTTTTTGCTTTATTGTACACATGAAGATTTACAGCTCTGTAGACAACATATTAGTTTCACGCTTCATGAAGCTAGAACGTGGTTAGAGGCCCATGGGTTAAATCTTTCCATAGCGAAATGTCGAGCAATGATATTTACACATCACCGAACCTATGACCGATCGCCACTTGCTTTTGATCAGTATGAAATCCCAGTGGTTAGTCACCATAAATATCTTGGGTTATTTATCGATCAAAAACTTACATGGAAACATCATTTTTTATATTTGCGTTCGAAGAGTGAACGGTATATTCAGGTCATACAGGCCGTAACCCGTAGGCAATGGGGGGCAGATCCCGTTGTGGTGCTATCTTTGTACAAAACCACTATTAGGACGATATTGGACTACGGATCACATATTTTTGACGTAGCATCTTCTACTAACTTGAATATTCTTAACACTTGTCAATATAAAGCAATACGCTCCTGTATTGGAGCTTTAAAGTCCACACCTACCAATGCCCTTTTAGTTGAAGCCTGCGAAGCTCCCTTACAAGTACGTAGAAAAATACTTGCGACGAAATATTTACTTAAAAAGTTTTCTTTAACAAATCATCCTTTAATTCCGAAGTTACAGTTACTCTCGGAGTATTATTCCGTTCGGCGCCAGGGTTTACGCAGATTGCCTGTACTGTTTCATGCGTTTAATACATTGAAGTCGAAACAGTGTACCTTAATACACAGTGTTACTTTACTACCCTATACCTTACCCTATCCTGTTTCTTATTTTAAGCCTCAAATAATTTGGCCTATGCGTAATGGCTCTACTAATGTTACTTGTCTGCAGGAGACCGAGATATGTCCTGTTAAAAGAGTGAAATTTTCTCATATTCCACGAAGCATAAACATTTTTACAGATGGGGCAAAGAACATTAATGGAGTTGGTTCCGCTTATTATATACCTTCTCTAAATGTTAAAGAACAATATGGTTTGCCTCGTGACTGTTCGATTTTTACGGCGGAGCTCTTCGCCATACAGCAAGCTTTACTTTTTGTTCAGCAACAGGGATATACGCGAGCTACAATCTATACGGATTCGCTGAGTGCATTACAATCTTTGGTCTCGTATGAGTTATCCTATAATTGGTATATTTACAATGTCAAGAGTCTCCTTTATATGCTGGACAACGTCGGTATTTCCATAACTTTAGTATGGGTACCAGGTCATGTGGGTATCGACGGTAATGAAAAAGCAGATTGTTTTGCAAAACAAGCTTCTCGTCTTCCTGTTCCGAATACTAACAATATTGTTCCAGCTTCTGATTATGTAGTTGTTATCCGACAGGAGGGGCGTCAAGACTGGCAGAATTTCTTTCGACAGACTGCACAAGTCAAAGGTAACTTCTATTATCATTTACAACCAACACTTTTAGTTAAACCTTGGTTTATACGAGGATCTTATACTAGACGCCATATTATTAACATCATTCGGTTACGGTTTAATCATGCCCTTACACCACAATATCGATCACGTTTCCATTTAACGCAGGATACAAACTGTTTGTGTGGTACAGATATCCGTAATGGCGACTCCAACCACATTTTCTTTGAATGTTCTTTATATGCTAACCCCCGTAAAAAACTTCTGACTAACCTCAAGAAACTCAAGCAGGTTTTTCCTACCAGTGTTTCTTGTTAGCTCTGTAATCCTACAGTCGAGATTATTCGAGTGTTAAATTTGTTTCTAGATGAAGCCAATATCGTGTTATAATTCTGTCTGTAATATAGGGTGAGAATTACTCATGCTTTTCAAGGTTCCATTTGAGTGATTCCTCATATCATTAGTGTATTACTTGTGAGTGCTATTCTGGATTCTTCGTGTGGGTGAAGCTTTAGACGCAGTGTGCTTGCAAGATTGGAAGTTCCCGTATGACAACAGGCTACTCTAGCAAAATGGGGTTGTAATGTGATATAGTGAAGTGCAGTGTTTTGTGTTTTTCTACTTGCCAGCGCAAGCATCAATTATTGAACTGACATTTTTCATTTATACTAGTGTGTTTACATGAGTAAGCGAGTATTGACTGGGTGAAATGTCGTAGACACAGCCCATAAGCATCAGCAAGCAAGCACGTACTTCCGATACACAGTGCGCATCGATTTGCGTGTAGAGAATATACAGCGCTATCAACCAACTGAAATTGAAAGCATTTAAACGTTCCTGGCGATCTTTTTCGATAATATTTAGCATTTTTCGTACCAAATGGGGTATATTTCGTGATTATTCGCTCAATTCGCGCAATAAATCACATTTCGTGATATTTCGCGAACTCATTTTACTAAAATACGGTATTTCAAGTATCTAGAAGGTCATATATAGTTAAGAAAGAGGATATGAAAAAATTTCGCGCGTATCGCTATTACCAAAAAATACGGCCCCTAGTCATTAGCTATACAGTCCATTTGATCTCCTGAATCTAAAATTTCTGTTATATCTTGCGGGAATCATACAAGTTGAGCTTCACTGGAATAACGTTTCCTAAACCCGAACTGCCTTCTCTCATAACAGTTGATAATTTCGTATTTACAGTTACCGGGCGAGTTGATCGTACGGTTAGGGGTGCGCAGCTGTGAGTTGCATCCGAGAGATAGTGGGTTCGAAAGGGCACTGTCGGCAGCCCCGAAAATTTTTTCCGCGGTTTCCCATTTTCACATCAGGCAAATTGTGGAGCTGTACGTTAATTAAGACCACAGTCACTTCCCTCCCACTCCTCGGCCTTTGCTATCGCATCCTCGCCATAAGACCTATCTGTGTCAAATTGTACAAAAATAAAATTTATAAAACGTATTTACAGTCCTCAGTAGGGGTTTCTTTGCTGCAACACATACTGTAAGATTCGTATCATGTAGTAATTTTTTAAAATGTAAAAATAAATATTCATCGTTTCTCAACTGAATAATTTCTGCTGTTCTTCAGACACGCAATTTGATTACTGTAACAGCTAACTGTGTAAGTGCCCGATGTTGGGCCTGATGACTCAATATACATCCCTAATACAGGAGAAACACACTGGACCCCACTATATCATATGCTGAAAGAAGTGAATATTCATTGCTGGGATTGTAGGTCACTGTAAAATAAATAAATAAATAAATAAATAAATAAATAAATAAATAAATAAATAAATAAATAAATAATACATTTGTACTCGTACGTTTAAAACCTGAGGCATAATGTAGTGAATAGTACATAATATCTATGTAATATATTTAATTAATTATTGAGTAGTGTTTAATTATGTTCGGTTGCTTGCTAACCGCCTGGGGGTTTTTTCACACTACTGCTTTGGAGCGCAGAGAAAACTGCCACGCATTACTTTAAATAACGCTCTATTACAAATTTAAATCATGTTATCGTGAAATGAATGTAATATCTCTCCATACATTTGTTATTCATCACGATTTTGAGAAGGTATTTACAAATGCTTTATTCGTTTTGCCTTTGAGATAGAGTGGGATCTCTCTACTTCATAGAACTTCTGGAGCTGCCTACCGCTTCACCCAACCATTGTATATCCGACTGACAATATCCGTATTGATGTTTGTATTATCCCAGATAACTGATCTGAAGATATATTTTGAGCATTAACTTTTCATTTACAATGTTTAATCCTACATGAATAAATCATATTTTCCTAAACACAACATATTCTAGAAACATATGACTGCTGTAATATCAATGTTATCGGTTTTACGCCCCACTAACTGACTCCGAGGTGCCGTAATGTTGTCCTACAGGAGTTTTGTGAGTGCCCTGTCACAAGGCTGACGTATTTCAGCACCTTCAAAGACCACCGTACGGCGCGAGGATCGAAATTGCCAAGCTGGGCTCAGAAGGCCAGCGCTCTACCGTCTATGCTATTCAGCTTGGCATACAACCTTTTTCTTTTCTTTTTCGGTCACGCAGTGTTTGGGGAGAACTAGGATTGGGGAGGTAGCAATCTTGTCCTTAATTAAGGTATGTGTGTTTGAGTCATCTGTCCATGGATTGGTTTGATGCAGCCCTCCATGCAACCCTACCCTGCACTAACTTTTTCATTTCTACATAACTAGTACATCCTACACATACTCTAGTCTGCTTGCCATATTCATACCTTGGTCTACTCCTACCGTTTTTATCATCTACACTTCGCTCAAAGAACAACTGAACAAGTCCTGGGTGTCTTAAGATGTGTCCTATCATTCTGTATCTTCTTCTCGTCAAATTTAGCCAAATCAAGCTCTTCCTACCGATTCGATTCAGTATCTCTTCATTCGTTATCCGTTCTATCCATCTCATCTTCAGAATTCTTCTGTAACATTACGTATGAAAATTTATATTCTCTTTCTTTCTGAGCTAGTTATCGTCTGTGCTTCACCTCCATACAATGCCACGGCCGAGACGACATTTTTCTATTTCATGTATCAGTGTTCGAGGTGAGCAATTTTCTTTTCTTAAGAAAGGCCTTCCTGGCTTGTGCTAGTCTTCATTTTATATCCTCCTTACTTCTGCCATCGTTAGTTATTTTACTTATGAAGTAACAATATTCATCTACTTCCTATAAGTCTTCATTTCCTAATTACAAGTATTTCCCGCATCACCGGACTTCGTCTGCACTTTTGTTTTGGACTTACTTATTTTTCATCTTGTACTCTTTACCCAAGACTCCATCCATACCATTCAGCAACTTCTCTATATCTCGTGCATAGAAAATAATATCATCGTCAAATACCAAGGTTTTGATTTCCTCTCCTTGGATTTTATAGCCACAGCATTTGACTGGTATGAAAATAGGAAACACGGAAATCTATATTCAGGACTGTTCATGGTGGAATTCGAACCAATTAGCTTTCATACGCAATGTTAACAGATTCGCAACCGGAACCACGCAGCCAACTTGCTCGCATGAATTAATTTCATTCCTTCTCCTTATATATAGAGTTGTTAACGAATGTACGGAAACTATTTCAGAAATCTGTTCACGGTAATACCAATTACTGATACGAAATCCCACCAAGTATACAATTAATCATAAAACGGGGTACGCCCCTCTGGGACATTGATATCTCAAATGAGATAATATTGATCCTCCTTAGACACATCCAAAACATAGTTCAAGGCTGTAAAATATTCCCTTTGTTATAGACACAATACAGATAGAGAGATTATTTATTAAAAGAAACGTGAGAGAACTGTAAAAGCTACTTCCAGTTCTCAGAAATAATCCTCACTGCACAGACCGTCTTCTTTTCATACAGTATAACCATTATCTGACACAATGAGGCGCTGAAGACAGCCAAATTGCGAGATTCTTATTGAAAGACTCAACAATAGCCTCCTGTTATCGGGCTTTACAGCTGTCGAGAAACCGTTCGTTCTAGCAGGCCATGATAACTAACTGTAGTTGTTCGTGATTCATGGAGGACTGTGTGTGTGAGTGAGAGGTGGCTGTTTTCAGGGGCGTACTTATGGTTTATAACTAAAATAATCACAAATAAAGGGACTAAATGTTCGTAAAATGTAAACGTTTAATGACCTAACGTGGCAACAATGTTTCGTGAAGAATATAAACTGGTCTAAGAAGCTCAGACGGTAGAGCGCTGGGCTTCTGAAACTTAGTTTTCGTCCACAACGAAGCACCACTCTTGGAACAGACCAAAGTCTCGCAGTGAACAGCGAACTGAGACACGTCTTAAGTGACACGGTTCGACTGTGGACCAATACAGATGGCACTTGCCCAATACCACGCTTGCCCTGTAAAATATAGACTTTAGTTGCGACTCCAGTGATGCTTATTCACACAGTCTCAGGGAGCGCCGAAGGGTTAGTGAAAAGTGGGACCGCCGACCTTGTAAGGTCCTATGACAACGGAGATCAATTTAGCTCCATTCCATCTCTTTGTTGTATATCAATATTTGAGATGAATATTACAGTATTGTTTTTAATTGTGGTGAGTCCCTTATTTTCAGTACTTCCACAGTAAGCAATAACTCGAGAGGTTAGCTGCGGAGAAGGTTTTTTTGTGTTTGGGATGTGGCTAAGTCGAGGTGAGCTTTAGTGCAGAGGCTCGCGAGGGAGTAGGGAATTCGATGTGAGTTATCGACAAGAGAGTGTTGGGGGAGAGATTCGGGCTGTCAGGGTCTCGGCTACTCAATAAACCAAGGTGACCCTCACTCATGGATTGGTTAGGATCATGGGTTTTTGTTGGGGCTTTGGGGGCTGGGTCCTGAGGTAGGGTATGTTGTAGGGGTGTGGGTCTTACCTACTCCACGGGGGGCGGTCCGGTTGACCGAGGTAGTCCTGAAAATTTCACATTGTTAGGTTTGTGGTTTAAGTCAGGTAGCGGGAGGGTGGGATGCAGTGGCAACGGGAGGGGTAATGGGGAGTGTATCTGGAACAGTGGAATGGTGAAGCGCACGTGTGGACCGGGATATGTATGACAAAATGTTGCCTGATTCGTGAGAGGAATAGGTTTGGGTGGTTGGGGCAACAGACAAGTCATCAACTCAGGACATCAAACCGTATTGACATTTTGCTGTCTTCAGTATTAAGTTTGGTTGTGCCTTGGAGATCGGGAGGCTGGATTGTTGGCGTCGGATGAGCCCGCTCTGGTCGGGGCTCGATCACACCGAAGTTGATTCTTGGCTGGGTGCTTGGCAAGTTGCTCAGCTGCTTTTAGTTCTATCCACTCAGTGGTTATACAGAATATTTAGCCCACGGCTCTAACGATCAGTCCGGTAATGGAATATCAGGAACTATAGCCAATCATATCGCCACAATTTTTATCGTTTTCATGTTATCACATCTATTTTACTGCATCTATCTGAACTTCATTTATACGTTCTTCAGAATATCGCATTGACACATCTTCAATAATACGGCGTATATCAGAACTATACCGACAAAAAATCATGGATGCTCTTTGTGTTACGTTAAGAGGGATGGTGCAATCGGATTGGCGGAGAAAATATTTATTTTCAAGAAAATGATGTTACCTTGTTACATCCAGGTGGGCGATCCAAATTGAGGAACATGCCTTATATGCTATGCCAGAGTGCCAGCCACTGCCTGTTACTGTGCGTCAAGGGAAGGGAAGGGAAGCAGGTAGTAGGAGACAGATGTAATGCTCGGTGCGAATGAACAAGTTTCTCGGTAGTTTCGCATAGTCGCTTCCCAGCCCAAGTAGGCAATGTACAGTTTGTTCTGCACAAATTGAATACTAAGAAAATCCCGTAGAAAGGAAAGATGAAATTGTATCAAGAATACATGCAAACTTCTAGGACTTTCGAGACACACCACACATCCTGAACAGAGACCAAAGGTCACTGCTGTGAACAATGCATCGAAGCAGGGGTGGGGAGAGGGTGCCAACATATTGAACATCTACTGTGATGCGTATGATACAGTGTGGATTGATGGATTAATGCTGAAGATAAAACAATCATTGCCGTGTAGAAGACTCACTGCCCTGTTATGTACCATGTTAATGAACCGTTATTTCAGAGTGTGTGCAGTTGACAAGATGAGTAACTCGTACATCATCAAGAAAGGCCTCCCTCTAGGATCTGTCTAAGCCCCATTGATCTTCAACCTATATACAACTGATATACCAGAAAACCTATATACAAGTGATGTACCAGACCGAGCTCAATAGCTGCAGTCGCTTAAGTGAGTCCAGTATCCAGTATTCGGGAGATAGTAGGTTCGAACCCCACTGTCGGCAGCCCTGAAAATGGTTTTCCGTGGTTTCCCATTTTCACACCAGACAAATGCTGGGGCTGTAGCTTAATTAAGGCAACGGCCGCTTCCTTCCCACTCCTAACCCTTCCCTGTCCTATCGTCGCCATAAGACCTATCTGTGTCGATGCGACGTAAAGCAACTAGCAAAAAGAAGTGATGTACCAGAAACAATGTCCCATAAGTTCTGCTATGCTGATGACTCTGCCAGAGAAATTCAAACTAACCATCTTGAAGGAGAAGAAGAAAACCTGACACAGGATCTACAGAAACTAGAAAACTATTTCAAACAATGGAGGCTTTGCCCAAATCCGTCAAAAGCGGAGGTCACAAATTTTCACCTTAACAACAGAATATCCAAATAAGAGCTGAATATTACATTCTGCATCAAAAGGGTAAGAAACAATTCTAACCCCAAATACCTACGAGTTACTATGGACCGCTCTCTGACTTACAGAAAACACATCTAGAATACTGCAGGGAAACTTAAGTCCAGAAATAACATCATTCGCAAACTGCCCGACACAACATCGGGTGCTGAAGCAAGTACTCATCGTATGGCAAGCCTTGCACTAGTCTACTATGTTGCCAAATACTGTGCACCATATGGTGTAGAAGTGCTCATGTCCACAGAGTGGATACTCAGTTCAATGGGACGCTAAGGATCATGACAGGATATTAAGATCAACCCCTGTGCCATGGTTGCATGTACTGGCAAGTATACCTTCTCCATAACTGCGAAGACAACAAGCTGCTGTACAAACATGCAAAACTTACAACTGTCCTGACTTCAAAACCTTCTGATTCATTCAGTACTGAGTAATTCATCAACCATCCATCTGAAATCCAGGAAGCCTATTTGGGATGATATCATTATTAAGCAGCCTGTCAACATCAACAAAGTCTGGAAGGAAAGGTGGAGAGATTTCTCATCGCCTCGTCAAATCCAAATAGAAGATCCTTGCCAGCATGTTCCAGGAACTGATCTACCAAGAACTACGTGGTGTCAACTAAACCGCGTACGAACTGGTCATGGTAGGTGCAAAGTAACGCTCCACAAATGGGGATGGCTAGATTCACCTGCTTGCGACTACGGAGCTCTAGAACTACATCATTCGGGAGTGTCCACAGCGTAGCTTCACAGGTGTATGGGACGAGTTAATGAAAGCATCAGCCTCAGCGCGTTTCTGCCTGAAGTGTCTTGATTTTCAGTTGTAATTTATTATGTACATATTTGTTTGTAAATCATGTAGATCATTTGTTCCATAGGAAATATTTATCTACTGTAATCAAACCACTGGGCGTATTGTTTCCTTTGTTCAGTTTTTCATTCCGTTTACGAAGTTGTGAGTGATGGAATACACAATCTTTGGGCGGCAGCATTGCATCGTGGAGTATGGTAAATAATAAGAAAACTTACTGCGACCAACAGACGAGAGGAGAAACGATATTGTGCATTCCTTGACTGACAAGTGTGTCTCAATTACAGTGTGTACTTGTGCTGTGTGTGCAGTTACGGCTATTTAGTAAACAAACTCCGTATATTACCTGTAAGGAACAAGGACAATCCTGTGGAAGTCGAACGAGAAAACTTGCGCGTACGCACGGAGCATTATCTGTGTCGCCATCAAACTCCCCAACTCTCCTCCCTACCGTTCGTCAATTTGAATTGCGCGCCTGGAAAAAACAAAGTAACCTCATTCTCTCCGCCAATCTGATTGCACCATCGTTCTTTTTTTTTTTTTTTTTTTTGCTATTTGCTTTACGTCGCACCGACACAGATAGGTCTTATGGCGACGATGGGACAGGGAAGGGCTAGGAGTGGGAAGAAAGCGGCCGTAGCCTTAATTAAGGTACAGCCCCGGCATTTGCCTGGTGTGAAAATGGGAAACCACGGAAAACCATCTTCAAGGCTGCCGACAGTGGGGCTCGAACCCACTCTCTCCCGATTACTGGATACTGGCCGCACTTAAGCGACTGCAGCACCATAGTTCTTAATAATGTTTTTTTTTCGGTACAGTTTTGACGCACCCTGTGTATTTGATCGCAGACCGCACAAACAACACGACGTAACTGTATTATTCTCATCAAACCGAAACATTGAGAGGCTGCGTCCCAAACAGCTTAAATGCAAAAATAGAACAGTATTGTTACGAATAGAGCACTATCTACCCAGGTATTTTACTGCTCTAATTTATTTCAGGATGACTCAATAAATTCGCAAACACATACATCCACACACACACACGATTTTATTCAGCCATGAATGAAAACACTCATTAATTGTGCCTATTTACAAAGTCTGTCCTCCTCCTCCTCGCAGTAGGAGCTCCAGCTCATTGGTATTACCTGAGACGGCGATAATCCTTACTGGCAGCCTTTTGCTTTCGCAACTGCAAACTCAGTCCCTCCACACGTACAGCTGCACCCAGGGGTTTGAATACAGGACTGCTGAACCCCAACAACACACGATGACTGCTCCTTGATTCGATTCCTGAGCTGCGTATCACTAACAACTGAACAGCAACAGCTCAGTAGTAGTAGTCAACGCTACAATAGTCCACACAACAACGGCAATTAACACTGATCCAATTCTACTCACATCACTGTTCCGCACACACAGTACTCCAAGGCAGTCTACAGTCCACGGTAGCACACACACAGTACTCCAAGGCACTCTACAGTCCACGGTAGCAGACACACAGTACTCCAAGGCAGTCTACAGTCCACGGTAGCACACACTCAGTACTCCAAGGCACTCTACAGTCCACGGTAGCACACACACAGTACTCCAAGGCAGTCTACAGTCCACGGTAGCACACACTCAGTACTCCAAGGCAGTATACAGTCCACGGTAGCACACACTCAGTACTCCAAGGCAGTATACAGTCCACGGTAGCGCACACACAGTACTCCAAGGCAGTCTACAGTCCACGGCAGCACACACTCAGTACTCCAAGGCAGTATACAGTCCACGGTAGTACACACACAGTACTCCAAGGCAGTATACAGTCCACGGTAGCACACACTCAGTACTCCAAGGCACTCTACAGTCCACGGTAGCAGACACACAGTACTCCAAGGCACTCTACAGTCCACGGTAGCACACACTCAGTACTCCAAGGCAGTCTACAGTCCACGGTAGCACACACTCAGTACTCCAAGGCACTCTACAGTCCACGGTAGCAGACACACAGTACTCCAAGGCAGTCTACAGTCCACGGTAGCACACACTCAGTACTCCAAGGCACTCTATAGTCCACGGTAGCAGACACACAGTACTCCAAGGCAGTCTACAGTCCACGGTAGCACACACTCAGTACTCCAAGGCACTCTACAGTCCACGGTAGCAGACACACAGTACTCCAAGCCAGTACCTACACAGACACCACACCGTACTCCAGTGCGACGTTCTGACACCAGTGGGATACTGACGGCACCCAACACTGTTACTGAAGTCCAACTACCGAACTCCAACACTCCGAGACAACAACAACAACAACGCCTCTTCGCACCGACCTTGTACGGTTTGCTCTATTATTCAGAGCTCGGCTAGAGACGGAACACTCCCGTTTGGTGTTCCAGAATGTGCAGGGTAACACCACACGAAGAGAGCAATATACGGAAAGGCCAACCATGCCCTCAGGGCTGCAACGTAACAGTATATTCACTTACTGAAAGTTTTATTCTCTTCAACGGTTATGAATGCCTAAGTATTTGATTTGCTTTATGTTCTCCCACTTCTATTACCATTACTTATTTAGCGAAAAATCAATCACAACTGACCGGGATATAGGGCTGTTGCTCGCGAGGCATATTCCCTACCTAGCCATTTCTTAAATAATTTCAAAGAACTTGGAAATTTATCGAACATTCCCTAAGTAAATTATTCCAATCCCTAATTCCTATTCCTATAAGTGAATATTTCCCTCAATCTGCCCTCTTGAATTCCAACTTTACCTTCATATTGTGATTTTCCCTACTTTCAAAAACACTACTCAACCTTCATCGTCTACTAACGTCTCTCCACTGACAGCTTGGAGCATACCGCTTAATCGAGCAGCTCGTCTCCTTACCCCTAACTCTCCCCAGTCCGAAGTTTGAGTGGCTCAGACGGTTGAGGCGTTGGCCTTCTGACCCCAAATTGGCAAATTCGATCCTGGCTCAGTTCGGAGTTTTCGAAGATGCTCAAATACGCCAGCCTCGTGTCGGTAGATTTACTGGCACGTAAAAATAACTCCTGCGGGACAAACTTCCGGCACCTCGGCGTCTCCAAAAACGTCAACAGTAGTTAGTGAGACGTACAAGCAATAACATTAATTATGCAATCAAAATTTTCGTAACACTACTCTTTAGTCGGAAATAATCCACGTTGTACTTATTCACCAAAATACAGCTTGAACTCCAGACAAATTCTAGATTTTTCATTATTACAACAGATAAAACGCTAGGATTTGTGTCATTACTTTCTTTGTTCATTTTAGTGTAAGGTGTGTTGGTTTCTTTTTTGCTATTTGCTTTACGTCACACTGACACAGATAGGTCTTATGGCGACGATGGGATAGGAAAGGCCTAGGAGTTGGAAGGAAGCGGCCGTGGCCTTAATTATGGTACAGTCCCGGCATTTGCCTGGCGTGAAAATAGGAAACCACGGAAAACCATCTTCAAGGCTGCCGACAGTGGGACCCGAACCCACTATCTCCCGATTACTGGATACTGGCCGAACTTCAGCGACTGCAGCTATCGAGCTCGGTGTGTGTTGGTTTCTGTCATTTTTAGCGATTAATCATCTGTCATTTCAAAAATCCTCTAACCTACAGTGTTAAGCAGTGCCAGTTTCTGGCCTGGTTGCATGTTTGCTCAACCACCACGTTTCCATATTATTTTAATTAATTAGAGATTTCATGTTATTCTTTCGTTTGTTTAAAGCTCTGTGCACCAACATCCACACACCTTGGTTTCTTTTCAGTCGTGCAGAGTATTTGTGATGCGCGTTAGCTTTGCAACCTAACGACAGCAGATTGCATTCTGCCCTCCTTTCTCATGCGCGCTCATGTCGCTAGCTTCTGCACTGTTGGTGACGTATAGCTTTGCCCGGAGGAGCTGGTTTGCAGTTGACTCGCAATCTTTTGCGGGTAGAAGTCAAGAGTGAGTAGTAGCGCTGCAATTTTAATTCAACTGTGACCCAAGTAGTGTATCTTCACAATGAATTTAGTGTCAAATTTGCTGATAAAAATCTTAATCTTGCATTCAGAAGAAGAAGAGCTAAAAGTTAAAAATATAGGACGTCCCAGACGAGTGTTGAACAATTCATTGTACTGTTTTCCATGCTTGTTGTTCGGTGGGAAGGATAAATGTACCAAAACAGGAATGAGATATAGCTGAGAGGATAGAAAAAAGCACGAAACCTCGAACGTACACATTGAAAATCTTTAAGGCTGTCACAGTAGGTCTTATGGCGACGATGGGATAGGAAAGGCCTAGGAGTTGGAAGGAAGCGGCCGTGGCCTTAATTAAGGTACAGCCCCAGCATTTGCCTGGTGTGAAAATGGGAAACCACGGAAAACCATTTTCAGGGCTGCCGATAGTGGGATTCGAACCTACTATCGCCCGGATGCAAGCTCACAGCCGCGCGCCTCTAACCGCACGGCCAACTCGCCCGGTTTAAACATTACTAACCTGGCGAATACAGAAAATCCATGTATATGCGTAATGAAAAGGTTGAACACAAGTGATCCTGTAGATATTCTTTATTCGCGATTTAATTGTGAAGAGATACTTCTTTTATCTAATTTTCGGAATACAAAACGCACATCTATACATTTAAAATAAACAGCAGAAACCTATAAATAATACCACGAACCGCCACTGGTGATAAGTCAAGACTGGACAACGCTGCGTCTCGAGCTGGGGAATGTCTGCCTCACTGCAGTCGAGGAATATACGTAAACAAAGTCGTCCACTCAGAGTTCAAACGCGTGCCGGCAGTTAACGAGGAAGTTGTGAAAACTATACCAGGCTACGTGCTTACTCTAGCACCGCGCCGGTGAATTGATCTTCCATTTGCTTAGACTAGCACCACATTCAGTTGAGAGCTGGGTGGTAATTCTGTTTTCAAGTGTTCAATAGCATTTTAATTAAAACTTAACTTACATACACATATCATCATTATAGACCGTTATGCCTTTCCGCGTTCAGTCTGCAAGCCTCTGTGAATTTACTAAACGTCGCCATAATCCTCTATTTGCAACTAGTGCTGTGGCATCATTTAGTTCTATACCTCTTATCTTTAAATCGTTAGAAACTGAGTCTAACCGTCGTCGTCTTGGTCTCCCTCTACTTCTCTTACCCTCCCTAACAGAGTCCATTACTCTCCTAGGTAAACTATCCTCCTCCATTCGCCTCACATAACCCGACCATCGAAGCTTCATCCATCGAGTTCATTCCTAACTTAGCCTTTATCTTTTCATTCCGAGTCCCCTCCTGCAATTGTTCATACCTGTTTGTACCAGCAATCTTTCTCGCCACCTTCATGTCTGTTACTTCTAACTTATGAATAAGATATCCTGAGTCCTCCCACCTTTCACTCCCGTAAAGCAAAGTTGGTCTGAAAACAGACCGATGTAAAGATAGTTTCGTCCAAGAGCTGACTTCCTTCTTACAGAATACTGTTGATCGCAACTGTGCGCTCACTAGCTTTACTGCACTTCGATTCAATTTCACTTACTATATTACCATCATGGGAGAACACACAACCTAAATGCTTGTACTTGTTCCATTTTGTATCACCAATCTGACATTCAGTTCTGTTGAATTTCTTACCTACTGACATCAATTTAGTCTTCGAAAGGCTAATCTTCATATCATACTCAATGTACCCATTTTCACGTTCCAATATATTAGACTACAGGCTTTCGGCACAATCTGCCATTAAGACTAAGTTTTCAGCATAGGCCAGACTGCTTACTACATTTACACCTAACCGAATCCCTCCCTGCCACTTTATATCTTTCAGTAGGTGATCCATGTAAACTACGAACAACAAAGGTGAAAGATGCAGCCTTGTCTAACCCCTGCAAGTACCTGAACCAAGAACTCATTCTACCATCAATTCTCAACATAAATGCATTTCATTGATTTTAATAATCTGCCCTTGAACCCATAGTCCCCCAGTATGGTGAACATCTTTTCCCTCGGTATCCTGTCATATGCTTTCCCTAGATCTACGAAATATAAACACAACTGCCTATTCCTCTCATTGCATTTTTCTATTACCTGGCGTATACTGAAAATCTGATCCTGACAGCCCCTCTGTGGTCTGAAACCACACTGGTTTTCATCCAACTTCCTTTCAGCCACCGATCGCACCCTCCCTTGCAAGATGCCAGTGAATACTTTGCTTTGTATATTAATCAATGAGAAACCTCGGCAGTTGTTGCAATCCTTGCTTATAGATTGGTGCAATTACTGCTTTCGTCCAATGTGAAGGTACCTTAACAACACTCCTTGCTAATCTTACTACTCTTTGAAGCCATTTCATTCCTGCTTTCCCTCTATAATTCACCATTTTAGGTCTAATTTCATATATTCCTGCTGCTTTATGACAATGAAGTTTATTTATTGCACTTCCGCAAGGGTAATTTTATCAATCATTTTCCCCCTCCGCATGAGCTCGGTTATACATTATGAGCGAAGTTAGAACGCTCTGCACTGTAAGAAAATAGGTAGGAAAGCTCAAATATGGTCGCCATACACGGCTGTGTGGTTCATCTCTGTGTAAAATTACGCATTTCATCAAAGAAGTAACTTCAATTAGTTGCTGTCAGTAACATCATTCTTTGAAGTTTGGTCGCAACGTTGAAGATGGTATGTGCAGTGATATGATTACTTTGAAATGTGCTCACCGTTAGGCTGCATTGTTCATCGGAAACTCCACAGAAAAGTTCCATTTTCAGTTTTTTATATTGACTGAAAATGTACAGAGATGCACGTCTCGTCCATGTTAATACGTGAGTGTTAATCATGGATGCGCATCCTGCGACACTGCCTCGACATCCACGAAATGACAACACCAGTACGGAAAATACAAGAGTAAAAAAGAAACGCTTCCCTTTGCTAAAAGCTAACGATCATGAATATTCCTTTCAAAAAATAAAACTCAATTTTATATCAAGGAGAACGTCAACTCTACGTCAAAGTAACTGGTAGCTGGCGACCAAGGCCACGACAAATGTGAGGTCACTTCTGTCACACATTTTGTAGCGTTACGTTACACAAATTTTCGTATGACACATTCATGTAAAAAAATACTATTTTTTCTTTGTGAATATCAAATGATCATAAATATATTTCTCGGTCATGGCCATCCACCAACGGCTGCATATTTCATACGACCACCAGCCATGACACACAGCCTGGACGGTTGCTAGGTTACACTTCCGTCACGCTGACCCCCGTAACGCAATTTTTCTGATGCCCCCCCAGCCATACGATATATTTATGTCAAAATACTCCAATTTATTCGTCAACGTTCTGTGAGGGCACTATTGCAATTTGTTCAATTTGATACATGCTTAACATTTAACATTTACCTCTTACATTTGTTTACTGTACTGAATGAAATTTGTTTTGTCCTAGACGTTAGCATTGCTATCTTGTCTAGGACAACATGTATCTTACCTTAATTTATATATACACTTAAATTAACGAAAAAAAAAAAGATCATTATCAAACAATGTAACTGCTCACCTTGCGGCAAACTAACAAAGGCACACACTTCTACTTTACAGTAGAAATAAATTAAATAAGTGTGAATACCCACTTTCCAGCGGATACTACATATTATGTGAAACCTTTTCAGGAAGTCACAAAGCGCCTTCACAGGCATTTAAATAACCTTTACAGGTATATCAATCTGTTCCACTGCATGCTTAAATGCCACCATGTATCTTACCATTACTATATTTGACGCAAGTGCTTGTTTAACAGTAACAATACTTGTGGTTATTGCTAGTGTCTTTTCGTTTCCTTATGCTATATACTTCTTGAAATCTTAACTCATACATTTCTGCTATTTCCGAGATCTCTTGTTGTACAATCATCATATTATCTCTCTGCTGCGCTTGTAACTTTCATTGTCATCACACTTTACTCTAATCTGCACATGCAGAAGTGCTGAGTCAACACTGGGCTTGAGATAGGTAGGGTGAGGGCACTATATCAGAACAATAACAACAAGAAGAAGAAACGTAGCATTCTCTAATGGGACATACTCCTGGAGTATTCTGGTGTTCATTTTAAGCAGCCAGATCCCAAGGTTTAGTGAATTTTACGAAAATCAATACCGGCAACCCTCTATCAATGAATGAAATCCTTAGACTTGTCTCTATTCTTCAAGTTTTAAGAAGTTTTTCATTCCTGCAGTCTCCACTTCTGGAATTCTCTGACTTGGTAACTTGGTTGCGTGCTAGCTGTCATGTAGTGACATGATCGCTCACTTGAGCGCCTGTCAGATGTTTCGTGTCTTCAGCACGCACTGAAGTCACGTGAAGGAGTTGCTAGGCATTACGCTCACGTTTCTTCTCAACAAGTAGGTAGGCCTACGTGGGACTCGTGTCATGGGAGCAGCGCTTCGATAACACAAGGTTACTTTTAGAAATGTGACAACCGGAATCACTCCTGGAAACTGCAATGAGAGTTATGTCGCTAAACTGATGTAGAAACTCGCTAAATTTATCAAAAAGATATAATATTGTAAGCCCCGTACCCTAGAAGTTCAGAGGGTCCCGGATTCGATGCCCGGCGGGTCGGGGAATTTAATCCTGTCTGATTAATTCTTCTGGTTGGGGACTGAGTGTGTTTCGTTTGTCCCAAGACTTTCCTCTTCATATTCAGACAACACACTACGCTATACAGGTGGTGCCAGGAAGGGTATCCGTCCTTAAAACAGGGCCAAATCCATATATGTGACACAGTTCGCACCTAAGACCTCACAGATGTGGAGAAAAACGGTAGAAGAGGAATATTATATTGTGTTCAAACGCTGTCGACATTCTCAAAGTCTGCATGTTGAAATTCTCTGCAACTCGCTAGTTCACCATCTGTCGGGTCCCAACGTGGGCACGCTGTGGAGAGAAAAGCGAAACGTTGTGTCAAAGCACGAATATCTAAATCGTTGTAAGAAAAAATTTCAGATATCATTTCTTGAAATTACTGAGAATAGAAAAAACATTTTACATTAAACAATCTAAAAATTATTCAATTAAATAATGACTTCACTGTAATGGAACTAATTTTGGGTAGACACTGTAGTTGCAAATATATATAACTACGGCGTACATGTCCTCTTCCTGGTAGGTTAGAATTCTACCGTCAGCAATCCCAAATATGGTTTTCAGTGGTTTACCATTTTTCACACCGGGAAAATTTCTAGGATGTATCTGAAGTAAGTTTACTGCTGCTTCATACCCGCTCCTAGTGTTACCACGATCCTAGTCCTTCCCTATCCTAAAGCGACTGAAATTTTATGTGTGTCAGTAACACTGCAAGGATTACAAAATAAAATTTCTAGGCTGAGTGGCTCAGACAGTTGAGGCGCTAGCCTTCTGATCACATCTTGGCAGGTTCAACCATGGCTAAGTCCAGTGTTATAGAAGGTGCTGAATTACGTCAGCCTCGTGTCAGTAGATATACTGGCATGTAAAAGAACTCATGCGGGGCTAAATTCTGGCACCTCGGCATCCCCGAAAACCGAAAAAGTAGTTATTGGGACGTAAAGCCAATAATACAGAAAATAAAATAGGTAGTGTAATCGTAGCTTATGCCTTTGCTGCCGCGATGCAGTGTTTACAGTGCACGATGACTTCTGGTGTGGGCTAGAATATTTTTTTACTTCCATTGATATATCCCAGTCTCATCCTTGGCTTTGACAATATGGAAGTGACTTAGGTATGAGCGGTGCCAGTAATGCCATTGCTTATGCAGCCAGTCTCTGTTATGAATGGTGTTAAAAAATCGCTCATAAATTCGGTTGATGCATGCAATTCAGTGGGTTGGCAGATTGATATGTAATAGCAACATCTTGCTTGATAAGGAAAGCAACGGGAAACTATATCATTCTTCATTTCCCTAGTATACCTCTTCAGTGACGCCTAGGCTAACCATGACAGCTGTTGGTGGAGCTGTGGAGGATCAAACCAGCCTTCGGGCTGAATACTGAATATATATAATCGTAGCTCATGCTACATTAGCAGAACACAAGCGTAATAAATTAGTTCTGTGTATTGTCCAACATCGAAAAACGCTGAGGGTGCGAAATAGAAACAGTTTTGTTTCTTTAGATGAACTTATTAAAACTTCAACAGTCTATATCAGCACAAATATTAAAATATTTTAATCCAAAAACGTACGCTTTTAATTGCATTTGTTAGGTTTAGAATTTTCTGTTATGTTAGTTTGACTTTCGTTTGTATTACATAAGCAGTTCCACAATTACACTAACTGTACTCTTACCACACCCAGTTACTGTAGTTCACAGCTCGTGTGCAACACAGTCTCATACTTCTGCACGTCTTACACTGTCCGTACACTCACAGCAGTCATCGTTCACCGTACGTTGCCAGTTCGTCACCGAACTCTCTCAAGTTACACCAGAGAAGCAACGTCAACTTAACAGCAGCTGGACACGAGAGACTTAACTCCTCGAAGACAGACAGAACACAACGATAGACTCGGTTTCATGGGCAGAATACTCACTCCACTGCACTGCTTAACCGACCCTCAACTCTGACTGAAACTGCTTGAGCCCATCTGGCCCGCCTTAAATAGGGAGGCCGACCTTTCGAGAGTCCTCTCGATTCGCAGTGGTCTGTGTTCACCTTCACCGAGTTCCAGATCTGCAATCGTTTAAATGCTGTCAGTACCCAGTATTCGGGAGATAGTGGGCGAGCCCTACTGTCAGCAGTCACGAACATGGTTTTCCGCAGTTTCCAATTTTCACACCATACTGATACAGTGGCTGTACCTGAAATAAGGGCACGACCACTTCCTTCCTACTTCAAGACCTTTCCTGTCCCATGGTCACCCTAAGCACTATCTGTGTCGGTGCAACTTAAAGCAACTTGTAAAAGAAGTTCACCTTCGAAGCTTTCCTCGAACCATCGGGAGGCGTTCAGTAAGATGATAGAGAGACGCTGGCCTTGCATGCCTTGCTGATTTGTGACTACCGGGCGAGTTGGCTGTGCTGTTAGGGGCGTGCAGCTATGTGTTTGCATCCGGAAGATAGTGGATTTGAACTCCAATGTCGGCAGCCCTGAAGATGGTTTTCCGTGTTTCCCATTTTCATATCAGGCAGATCCTGAGGCTGGAACTTAATTAAAGCCACGACCGCTTCCCTCCCACTCCTAGCCCTTTGCTATGCCATCGTCGCCATAAGACGAATCTGTGTCGGTGCGACGGAAAGCAAATTGTCAAGTTCCTGACTAGTTGCCTGGGGCAAGCAGGCGGGGCCAATAACTCCGTGACACCGACTGTTCCGGCACGGCCAAGCTAGCTCACCTCTACCAAGACCCATGCACAAAATGTCAGACACCGTCACAGTGCGTAAACTAGGGGGGGGGGGCTGTGAATGCGATAAAAAGAACGTGCTAAAGTGTGAAGAAGTGATAAACTGACATCTACAAAAGGCTGGATATATAGCGTCTGGTCGGTTGATGTTGCGACATGTTGTACATGGGGGGCAAAAATGTTGAACAACAGCTAGGACGGCGCGAGTACTACGAAAGCGATCGCAGGAAGGAACGAAAAATTCACAGAAGGAATGAAAACCAGCTTCTACAACAACAAGTAGTTCTAGAAGTGTTCAACTGTCAGCATTGTGGCGGTGCTACATTTGGTCCCTTCAGCCATCGAAGAACACATAACCGGTGACCTTGATGCATTCAGAGGCTACCACTAGAACTCGCCATCGACTGAATGACATTCTTCTCCCTCCTCCTGGGTTTATTTCCCAATTTCTTGTGGTCGAAACTTAGTGTCCGGATATTCTTCTTGAGTCAGTGACATCAGAGAAGTTGATGAGGTAAAATTAATGACGTGATATTTAATAGTAGTGAGGGAAAGGCTGAAACAAGTGCCGGCACATAACCTATTGCTGTAGAATAATACAAATGGTCTTCTCAAGGCTTACCGTCCCCATCCGATGGAAAAATCACCATCAACTTCGCCATAAATCCTCACTTTATATGGACACTGTGGAGAGGTCTGAAACTGAATTCAGGCTATTATCAAATACAATGTCGTGATTAGTAATCGTATACCACGATTTCTCCTACCCTGTCGCTTAATATTCTGATAGTGAAATTTTGTTTCACCATGGGGCTGGAAACGGCCAACCACGGTGTCAGACCGTAGACTCGTAACGCCTTAAAGATCATGGCCACTAGGCGCACTTGACGCCAATCCTATATGGAGAGATATAATTACTGTACTATTATGTACTTCTGTGGTACTTTACAGTGCAGTATTTGGTATGTAGATGAATAGATGTGTTTATGACGAACACAATAACCCAGTTCCCAATCCAGAGGATTTAACAGTATGCAGTAAAATTCCCTGGTCACCCGAGATTTGAACCCGGTGCCCTGTGAATGAAAGCCAGTAAGCTGATCAGTCAAGGGGCTGGATAAGCGAGTGAAAGCAACAACGTGTGTAAATGGAAAGCTGTCTGTTATCAAAACACGAACACCCTATCCTCTAGGCAAAAGAATTAACCTGACCAGGCACAAATCTTAGGTCTGCCCAGGAATCGAACCCAGGGCCAGCTAAACCGAAAACCACTATGCTGACAAATCATCCAGATTGTCGAAAATCCTACCCTAATATTGAATTAAGTATTTTTAAATATAACTACTATACAAACAAAAATTGGCAATATGCCCAAAGTTTAAAGTAGGATATCGACATCTATCTATATTATTATTATTATTACAACTTCCCCCATGCGGAGGCTGCCACAAGGACAAAGTATGTCGGCTACACAGTATTTTGTCTTCTAAGTTACTGTTGACTTTGCTAATGTGCCAGGTAGAAGATTCATGTCCTGACTGCCTCACTGACTGACGGATTCATCATCGCCGAGCAAAAACTACTGGGCATAATAAAATGAAATTTTGAGGATACATTTATATTACAATGTAAGTGCTCGCTAAGGGGAATTCTTTGATATTGCATCGCTAAGGGGTCGAAAAGGGGGGTTAATTCTTAAAATGAGTGTACCTATATCTCGAAACTTGAAAAGTATACAGATGTAAAAATTGGTACAGTATTTAGAATCTCCTTCAAAAATAAAGAAACGTGCATTTTTTGTTTTCGGAAAATCCCAATAGGAGGGGTGAAAAAGGGTGAAAAAGAGGTTGAATGCCTTTAATGAGGATACTTATATCTCAGAAATTGAAGATATTACAGGCCTGAAAATTTGTATTTCGGATCTCCTTTAAAAAATTAAGACGTATTTTTTCTTTTTGGAAAATCCAATTAATTGGGGGTGAAACGGGGGGTAAATTTTTAAAACGAGTGTATCTATATCTCAAGACTTGGAAAGTTCACAGAAGTAAAAATTGGTATTTAGAATCTCCTTTGAAAATAAAGAAACACATGTTTTTGTTTTCGGAAAATCTTAATAGGAGGGGTGAAAAAGGGGTTGAATGCCTTTAATGAGGATACTTATATCTCAGAAAAGACCAGAAAATTGGTATTTGAGATCTCCTTTAAAAATAAAGAAACACGTACTTTTTTTTTTGGAAATTCCAATTAATGGCGGTAAACAGGAGTGACAATATGGGGTGAATTTTGAGAAAGACTATATCTACAGTATATCTCAGAAACGTAAAATGTTACAGATGTAAAAATTGGTATTTGGAATCTCCTGTAAAAGTAAAGAAACACAGGCGATTTGTTTTTGGAAACTCCACTTACAGGGAACTGAAAAGAGGGTGATAATTTAAAATGAGCATTTCTACAATATATCTCTAAAACTTATAAATTTACAGAAGTGAAAATGGAATTTTTTATCTCTATTAAAAATAAACATGTATTTTTTGTTTTTTTGAAAAAAAACCACTTGGGTGGGGGTGGGGGCTAAAAATGACTGAAAATGGGGTTGAATTCTTTTTATTAGGATAGTGATATCTCAAAAACTGGAGATCTTACAGACGTGAAATTTGGTATATGGAATCTCCTTTAAAAATAAAGAAACGTAGTTTTTGTTTTCGGAAATCCACTTAAACGGGGGGGGGGGAGTAGAAAAATTAGTTAAATGATTTGTATGAAGATACAATTAAATGAAAAACGAAAGATTTTGCAGACGTGAAAAATTGTTATTTGGAATCTGCTTTGAAAGTAAGAAAACACGTATTCTCGGAAAATCCAGTGAAGGTGGAGGGGGGGGGAGGTGGAGGAACTGAAAAATTAATTGAATTACTTGTATGAGGATACTTACATCTAATAAAAACTAAAGTTTTTACAGGCGTGAAAATTGGTATTTAGATCTTAAAAATAAAGAAAAATGTGTTTTGGGGGAAAATCATCTTGGGGGGGTGGGGCTGAAAAGGAGTTGAATTCCTTTTATAAGGACACATATCTCAAAATCTGAAGATATTAGAGTCGTGCAAATTGGTATTTAGAAGATCCTTTACTATTAAAGAAACAAGTATTTTTTTTAAGGAAAATTCACTTAATGGGTTGTGGAGTGTGAAAGGAAGTGAAAATAGTGAATTCTTTTTATGGGGATACTTATACCTCAAAACTGAAGGTAACACACGTGTACATTGGTATTTGTATCTCCTTTAAACATTAAAAACGCCTTTTGGGGGAGGGCGGGGGGCTGCGGGGTAAGTCAATTTAACAGCGGTGGAGGTGAAAAAGGAGTTGAGACCAATATTAATTTTACTGTTCATAATGTAGGCCTACATATTCTGATCATAAACCAATCATTTTTAATCTTTCCTGGGTTCGTTTTCAAGAGCCATCTTTTCCTTTGGAGAACTTAAAGTTAGATTACAGTTGATTCTCCTGGCATATAAACAAAAATTTAAACACATTTGAAATAAACGATAGGAATGACATTCATCGTGCAATAGTTCACCTCTATAATAAGGTCAGTAATGCATGGAAGTATATCATTCGTATCGCCAGAATCAGCTATGACAAAGGCAGCAGATGTAATTTTCAGCCAAGTAGCGGTCTTGCATCTTGCTGTGGCGTTAATAATAATAGTAATAATAATAATAATAATAATAATAATAATAATAATAATAATAATAATAATAATAATAATAATAATAATGTTCTGGACTATCATCAAAATGTGCTGCCGCGGGTTCAGTACCGCCAAGGCACACAAGACGACACCACGCCGGATCTCCTCAAGGATTTGATCCATATTAAAAATGCTTGAAGGGAAAGATGGCAAAGATTTAGGGACGCAACTGACTGGGTGACCTGGACCTAGCCCGGGAAGTACGAAATCGATTGCTGGAAAGAAAGATCGAAAATGGGAGGAACTTCGCCGTAATCGCCCAGAAAACGAGTCAGATCGCGAATTTTGGAGGATTATGTGTAATACGTTAAAACGTTAAGTATTCAATCATAAATTTCAGTTTAATACCGTTGCGAAACACGGGTACCTTGCTAGTGTTTAAATAAACCAAAAACCAAAATTAATTTGATTTCGAATAACTAATGCGAGATTAGACAGTAACTGACGCACAGTTATTGAGAGTATTGAACCGAGAACCACAAGATTGAACCAAACAGGATGATAGCCGAATACACATTCAAAGCTTTCAACGTACAATCTGCTGGGGTAATGTCGTTATTCCTTTGTGCCTGTGATTGGCAGGAATATCTCTTTGTAACTGAACAATAAATTGATGAAGCAAATAGAATTAAGTTGTTTATTGAGCAGAAAGGAATGAGCGATTCAAATAACAATTGAATCAAATGAAACGGACGTAAATACATGTGACCAGAATAAATAGTGGACGCTCACCCAATCGCCAAAGTTGCGACAAGCTTTTGTCCAGCGAGCTTGGTTGCTAGGAGACGGGACTGTACCAGACACGTTCCGGCTAAAATGCCGAATTACGGAGCTAATGGACTCGACCAAAAGGAGATGGCTACTCATTACTTCCAGCTAATCGACTACCGGGCGCATGATCAAAGTAAATGCGATTTTAACATTACCAAATATTTATTCTACTGATCAAGGTCTGCAATTTGTTAATGGCTTATTGAAATTTGCGAGGAAATTGGTTTTGTAAACGCGGACCAAGTCCAGGTAACAATGCATAGGGAGCACTGTAAAGGAAAGGGCATTTCCATACATAGCACTGAATTTGTAAAGCTAATTCTGGTAGCGACACCTGCGTTTGGGGATATGGACTTTGATCTCCATGACAAGTACTTCGGTCAGCAAGCCCGTGTTGGCGTAATGGTAGGCATTTTAAATAACAAGGCACAAAGTTTCAGTTCCCATAAGAAAGTAGCTTTAATTACCGTATCATTGGGGTTTGTCGTTGGCCGCCTTTACTCAAGACAGCGGGTTTTATCGAACATGATTTTTGTGACATCCGAGGATTCCATTCAGAGAAGAAGCCGAACATACCAATCTAATATTAACATCTTCTCCTTCTTTTATTTTTTTTGCTACCGCTTTTTCTCACACCTGTGGGGTCGCGGGTGCGAACTGCGTCACACATGTGGACTTGGCCCTAATTTACGGCGGATGCCCTTCTTGATACCAACTGTTGCGTGTTTCTGTGGTGGTTGGTAGTGTGCTATGTTGTATGAATATGATGAGGAGAGTGTTGGGATGGACAAATACACCCAGTCATCGAGCTAGAAGAATGAATCAGAAGCGATTAAAATCCCCGACCCGGCCTGAAATCGAACCCAGGTCCCCCTGAATCGAAGGCCAGTACGCTGACCATTCAGCCAATGAGTCGGACCCACTCTAATATTAAAATAAGTGTAGTTAAATAAAACAATTTCGAACTATATCCGTGTTGTTGGTTTCCGATACGTTTAGGAAATCCTACGGGACACACATCACCCTGCTAGTGGAATTAAGACTTGAAAGGGCATTTAGGGCAGTCGCCCAGGTTGTAGATCCCCTATCACTTGTTTACTTACATAGTTTTAAAGAAGTTGGACTATTATTCCAATCCCTAACTCGTCTTAATGAAAAAAATCCCCAATTTATCATCTTAAATTTGAACTTTATATTCATATTGTGATCATTCCTACTTTTAGAACTTCCACCCAAGTTTATTCGTCAATTATGTCATTCCACTCTATCTCTACCCTGACATCTCGGGACATAACACTTTGTCGTGCAGCTCTCTTGTCGGAAATCACCCAGAATATTTTTTTCAAATAATTTGCTTTACGTCACTCCGACACAGGTAGGTATTATGGCGAAGGTGGAATATGAAGGGGCTAGGAGTGGAAAGGAAGCGCCCGTGGCCCCTGGTGTGGAAATGGTAATTCTCGGAAAAACACATTAAGATCTTTCAGATTCCAGAGGTCTCCAAGGACACCTCCCTTGCGAAATATCCGGAAGGACTGGCCTCCCTATTTAAGGCAGGCCGGACAAGTTTAAGTGGATCAGTTCCGCCAGCGATTGAGGCGGTTCAGTTCATTTCAGCGTGCGATAGAGTGCTATGGAGACTGAATCAGTCAGTGGAGGGTGTCGACCGACTGAGTGCTGTGTGTGTGTGTGTACTGACGGTGAGTGCGGGACAGTGTAGCTGAGTGACGAGGGCCAGTGAACGACGACCACCGTGAGTGTACGGCCAGTGTACCACGTGCATAACTGTGCACGCGCAAGTTGTGAACTGTGTCGCCATGATAGTGTACAGCGAGTGTAATTGTGAATTGCTCTAGGGTCTAAGTGGTAATTCTAGAAGAGCATGTAGTGTGATAGTTTACGGTTTGTGAGCGATTAAGTGAATAAGCAGTGTGACTGACAGTGGGAAATGAGATCGAGCGACTGGTGTAATTGTGTGCCTGTGTAGTTGTTTAAGCAATGATTAGTTAGTTAATAATTCTAGGGTACACATTACTAATTTGTTTGTTTAAATATCCGCCATTACGCTACAGTATATTTAAATTAATATAGGGTGCTATGGTCATTTTCAAAGTTGAAACCAAGTGTCATAACATAATATTATTTACCGCCTACTTGAAGTTACTCATTTGATTAAAAGCGTAACTTTTCACGGTAAGTAATTCTGCAGTCGTATTTAGTGACCTTACTTGAGCTGTTCTACCAATTTTGAAGCAATTCGGAGCGTTCGAACACAAATACTTCCCATGTTAGAGAGGGTGTTAAAGACAAACAACACGAAACAAAAACAAAACATCAAAATGAAATGAAATTAGAACCAAAAGGAACGAAACGAAACAAAATATTACAGAGTTTTTCATATTGTAGAACAAGTGTAATTTTTTAACTATTTGAACGTGTTCGAATAGCTTTCTGGATTTAAAAATTATTTTTCCAGTATTTTAATGTCCAACTGTAAATTTATGAGCAATTTCATTGAATAAAAACGAAAATATATCTTTCTCCTCTTGTAACCCACCCCTAAGGAACCACTTTCCGTTAATAAACTATTTAAATCTCCCATTCTATAGTCGAACTTCTCTTCTGCGGACACCGTTGGTTAGGTAGAAATGTCTGTTCAAGAGGGGTCCACTGAAACAAGGTTGTAAAAATTAATCGATCCTTTTAACATCAAATAACATCCACCTTAAATATATACATGTATCTTTATTTTGATTATTCTAAATAATTCTTAACTAAATACAGTATTTGTCTGGAAAATACTACAAGTGGTTTTACAGCCTTTACATTAATTACAGCTGCGGGAAGTAATCATTCATCTGGGTGTACAACACTAGGACATGTTTGTTTACTGCAATATTCTCGAAAAGTGAATAACGACCCGGCATGACACACAAATTCTATATTCAATTAACCTCAACTTTCATGTTATTTGCGATTTCTCTCGCTTTTTCTTGTAACCTTGCCCCACTCACTCACAGTTTCTTTAATCGGAACACATTTCAGCCACTCCTATACCGCGATGTTCACTTCTGCAAAAACTGACTCCCAGATTTTTTCACTCCTTCATTCCTTGTTTCCTCTCACTCACATGTCATTTTTATTGCTCACAAATTACGATTTCCCTCAGCTTAATATCTCAGGGAGATTTTCTCACTGAATGTCCTTTCGCAATACATTATTTCTATTCTCAAGTTCTAAACACACTCGTCCTTCTTACTCACGTTTACTGGGCGATTGAAATGCTGTGGTATTTCTGCCTCAACCACAAGCACAGGAAAGTCTCTTCCTTGTGAACTTTAGCTGAACTACTTTATCTCGAAGTTGTCGGCGACAATATGAATTAACAATAGAATTTTGAAAGATATGCTTGGTAACCTGCGAGTAAGCAGTCACTGGTAACATTCCTGGCTAACTAGAATTCTCAGAATGCACACCAATTAGATTATAAGATGATTCCAACGAAAGGTTTGGAGAGAGCCCTGTACAGTATAATTAACTTCACGGTAACTTCAGCATTCTTATGCACGTATCATATCTCTTTTCCCGTATATTTGAGGAGTGATATTTTGCTATTTGTTTTATGTCGCACCGACACAGATAGGTCTTATGGCGAAGATGCAACAGGAAGGGGCTAGGAGTAGGAAGCAAGTGGCCGTGGTCTTAATTAAGGTACAGCCCCATAATTTCCCTGGTGTGAAAATGGGAAACCACGGAAAACCATTTTCAAGGCAGCCGACAGTGGGGTTCAAACCCACTATCTCCCGAATACTGGATACTGGCCGCACTTAAGCGACTGCAGCTGTCGAGCTCGGTTGGATGCTGTTTGCAGTTTGTTTGGTGGAATACAGTTATCATTCCTGGGGTATCACTGTGTAAAAAAGAAAGTGCCAATAGTTGACAAAGGCCGTGCATCATCGAATAATTAATAGAAATCAGATTATTGATATTATAAACAATATATCGGAAAAGGACTATGAGGGTGAGCCCATGGAAGTTCCGTCCGACGTAGAATCGCATCAAAATCGTACCTTCAGACGTTGTGAAATGAAGTATATACCAGATGGCCCTGCAGTCCCGTACTTTCTACTTATAAGTGTCCCGCATGCAATGATGATGAACGGGATGCCTGACTGCTGGTTTACAAAGGAGCGCTACAACGTGCTGTACTTCGAATGTGAACAAATAGCAGTCATTTTATTACATACGTTCTGTAACAGGGTGTATTTGTACAAACGCCAGGATGCAGGAAATAAAGTTTAATAACTTATTAATGTATATACGTACGGACATTCCACTCTATAGTATGTGCCTTGAACGACCGTAACGTCTTAATTGCAACTCTGTTCGGTTATTATTATTATTATTATTATTATTATTATTATTATTATTATTCTTATTATTATTATTATTATTATTATTATTATTATTATTATTATTATTATTATTAGCGTGTGGTACGACACAAAAGCAGACATAAACAGTAAACACTAATATACATTATAAGTACAAAATATCCACATTATAAGAACTGAAACAATCATGAAACCAAAAGATTTAGACCTAAATTTTCTAGCCATCGTATGGCCTCAGCCTAGAAGTCATCACGAAGTCCTGTGTTGATCCAACGATTGCCCTGCCGAAACATTCGATGTCAATATTGTTGACAGTCTGCTTAACTGCACCACAGTCACAGGTTGGGGAAGATCGCATACCCCACATAAACATCATTGATCCGTATATCCCGTTGTTTTTACGTACTCCGTTGAGGGTTATCCATAACTTTCGGGACAAATCAAAGCCAGCTGGAAGACTGTTAAAGCTGAACAATATCTGCCATTGAGTCGGAACTACACTGGTCCATCCTTGTTGCCAATCAGTTTTTAGATTGTAATTCCTCCTAACAAGTTCCTGTTCTGTTTGAATAGGAGGAGATCTTGATTTGAGGTGTCTGAATCTGATGTTGACATCTTCATGGATGGGGAGATCGGGATTGGCCAATATCTTGTTGTGTTATCTAACCAAGTGCTGATTCTAGGTGGCTCTAAGTGACCGAGAACAGGCAAGCAGGGAAGAGGAGTAGATTTTACTCCGTTCGGTTAAATACGTCTGTAGAAGGTAGGTGGCTATTCGGAAACTCCTGCACATACAGTCTGCGAGCCTCGGCTACATTCTGACCAGATGCTCTATAGAACACGATTATGTCTGTGTATTCGCCATTTCTGAAAACATCAGCCATTATCCATGTTGATAGCAATTGCAGTGCAACTGTACCAAATACCAGCCTACTACTAAGCGTTCGAAAACAGGCCTACTAATGCAAAGGGGCGCATTTGACGGGTAGCGCTGAGGAAAATGCAGCGAGCGGCCATCCGGTTGTTATCTCTTCGTATTCTGATGTAACCTACCTGTAGGCAGTAATACCCCAGTTAAAACCAGTTGTTACACATCCCATTCATCATTAGTGCACGCGCGAGACTTAGAAGTAGTAATTACGGCGCTGAAGGGCCAGTGTGCTGGAAACAAATCGTCCGTGAAGTGCCATATGTGTAAGTAAATTATTATTTGCATCAAATTCGTAATCAAGAACTATTGTGTGTAAACGTTATAAGACATTATTAAGGGTAACTACGGGTAAATGGTTCCCAAGTTTAACCTATTATTATATGTTAATATTCATATGAAAATAAATAAATAAATAAATAAATAAATAAATAAATAAATAAATAAATAAATAAATAAATAAATAAATAAATAAATAAATGCATTTGAACTGAAAAATGTAGCAAGCATATCAGTCTACTCGTTAGTTACCACCATCTTCATCTGTATATTAGCAATCACAAAATATGGAGAAGAAGATCACATGTGACTTCACCACGGATCTAGCATTTTACACACTGTATATTTTTGCTGTGTTTGGTAGGACTAGTAGTATATTAGAGTACTTGGCTATTTCTAGGGTTTTACTGACAGATTTTAAAATTAATCACTACCACGTGCTTCTGTTTATGGTAATGAATAACCCTTCCTCTTTCCAATGAGGTATTTTATCGTGAAATAAAATATTCGTAACCTTCTCAAAATAATATTTTAAACATCGTACTGTTTGAAAATAAAATAAGAAATATTATTGCTTGCCCAATGTGTACTTGCGGCGATCATCTTACCGGGATAGACATCCTTGGGGGTTGCGTGGATCTGGCCGATGTGCCGTAGTCTTATTTTACCATAATCCAAATTCTTTATAATTTAATCAGAAAATAAGGCATTGTGAATTAGATCCACTGATTATTTTAAATTCATAATCATTTTCATCATCATCTGTTTACATTGTAGTCAATGGATAAACCAAACCAAACCAAACCAAATCCCATGGCACTACAGCCCTTGAAGGGCCCTGGCCTTCCAAGCGACCGCTGCTCAGCCCGAAGGCCTGCAGATTATGAGGTGTCTTGTGGTCAGCACGAAGAATCCTCTCGGCCGTTTTTCTTGGCGTTCTAGATCGGGGCCGCTATCTCACCGTCAGATAGTTCCTCAATTCTAATAACGTAGGCTGAGTGGACCTCGAACCAGCCCTCAGGTCCAGGTAAAAATCCCTGACCTGGCCGGGAATCGAACCCGGGGCCACCAGGTAAGAGGCAGGCACGCTACCCCTACACCACGGGGAGTCAATGGATACATTTAAAAATTTTAAATATCATTTTATTTCATTCCACCTCGTACCATTAGGGACCTACTTGTTAGTCCCATGATAACAACAAGCATCATAATTATCTTATTGCTTGCAGAAGAAAATTGATAACACAAATGAGAAGTGGAAAAGGTAAACTATATCACATTGGAACAATATATCACGGGCATCAATACGATCCGAAAGATTTAAGTACAGTACCATTTCTAGCTTTTAGTTCGAGTAATCCAGCATCATACATCCACCTGCGCTGTTTTCGTACCCTAAGGCCGGTGTTCTTTCCTTCCTGCATCTGAAAAAGCCTTAAACCTACAACATTTCCTTCTTTTCTCTACTGGGTATCGTAGATTGGAAGCACTTCCTTGTCACACTTGTGGTAAAGTGATTTATCGTCCCACTGCAGCGCCGTAGGTATGAGATACTGACAGCTACATTCCATTTTCAATAATAATTCTTTGTTTCTGTGCAACTATCTTCCATTTGAACTCTAGAAGTCACCAAAATCTCCTCAATGTTATCGCTGGAAACTTTGTGGTAGCCATTTTACTTACTGAACTCTGCTTATGATGACTAATTACCACATGGCATTCGTTTAAACTAAAAACCTGCTGTAATGCAGTTAAATATGAAAGCGAACGGGCTTGGGATACCATAATTACAGTGGCCGTAGAGTTAAAATTTCCGTCAATTTTCTCACTAAAATTATACGGCTGTTTAGATTGCTTTATACTAGAACACATTCAACATTCGAGGATACATAGACATGGCCATAACCACACAGGTTTGAGTATCTTCAAGAGAGGTACGTACACTGTTTGAACTAAACATCACACATATATCACCGTGTCGTTAAGTAAGGGACATTCTCTCTAGTCTGTCTGAGTTACCTCAAACATGAACGGTATCAATCATAACATGTTGATATAATATATCACAGAAACTGTAAGGAACTCTTAGTGAGGATATCATAAACGTAACCGGGTCCTTTTGCAGTGCTTGATATACATGTATTTCGATTTTGGATACAATGTCCTTTCAGTTACATGATTCCCTACCCAACTAATATTTGGTCATCCAGTAGAGTATCAACTGAATCACGACACTGTTACTGTTTTCTCACATAAGTGGACGCGATTCAAATCCAAGCCATATCATTCTGGATTTTTGAGAGAGAAAATTCGTATCCCAAGTAAAATTGAAAAGTCTCGTGGCCATAATCACTATATTATCTTCTTTTCTCTTCTTCCTCTGCCATTTATTCCACACTTTGGCGCGGTCGTGAGTGCGACCCAAATACCCTTCCCAGTACTAAATATATGTGGAGGGATGTACACGTTATTTCAGAGATAATTACAAATAAACTTTCGGACAGTAGAGTTGAATGTCCACATTACGTAAAATGTGACTTTTTTAAACTTCTGGGATGGTTTGTCGGAGGTAGGAGCATGAATTAGAGAGTGATGTTTGCGAGGTAGGTAGTAGCTTCGTTTACACCTGGGCTTATACCACCCGCAATACCATGCTTCAGACAGTGTGCATGCGTATTGTGTTCGAAGCAATATTCTAAGTATATCACTGCGCTGCAGTGATAAACGTCACTTCACTGAGGGTTAAGAAAGTATTCTGTGTGAGTAATGTGTAAGAAGCAATATTCTAAGTGAATCGCAGCGCTGAAGTTGCACACATCACTTCACTGTGGTTTTAGGAAATATTCTGCATTCGTAAGTTCTATGTACAGGAGGCAAACATTTTCACACTGGAGAATATTGTAATGTATATCAGTAAAGCCCGTAAGTGGTTCATCATTAAATACTACCTGAGCTACAAACATAAAATTTTCAACCTTTTCTTTTCTAAAATAAAAATAAATAAATTGTTCATCATCGCGTAAGAGCTAGTAAAGGCATTTACTAAAGGTAAGACCCCCAGGGTATTCAATCTTATTCAGGAGTATTGATGATTCTTACACAGCGATTTCCAGTCGCTCTAGCCCTCCTCCTTTATCCGCGCTTGGGACCGGCTACAGTACTACTAAGCTACTCAATCCACCTAGTAGTAATATAGACGGAGAATTCAAAAAGAATAGTCATGACGCTCCCTAGTGGGTTTAAATTGTTAATAAATAACAAAGAAGTTGAAAATTTGTAATAGGACAATATGTTTTACGTCATGTATGTCTCCAGGGCCCTGCCAATAAACTGCAGAATAACACACTTGTGCTGATCTGTCAAACACTCTGTATTCATCATGGCATGTTTTTGGTGGTTTTTAATGAGATGTGTTTTGTGTATATAAGAGCGGGTGTGTATTGAGACAAACACAGTCACCCAGTCCTCGAACCAGACGAATAAAGTAGATACAGTCAACATTTCCAAACCAGCTGTGAATCGAACCCGAGGTCCCCCCAGCAAAAGGCCAAACCACCGACCATTTAACGAAGAAGTGGACTATGATCACTGTTTAGACAGTAATAGTTTAGCTTGCAAACTAATTTGGCTAGTAGGAAATGTCGCCTTGCCCACTCATCCACAATGTAGTGAGATTACCATAATTTCTAAGGGCTCTTATAGACTATACCCCTAATGGTTATGCAAATTTCTTAGCAGAACCGTTGGGCGGGCTAGATTATACTTGTTACTTGCTTCAGTAAGTTAGCATTCTGATCTATTACTACGTAAACATCCAGGCTCTAATGAACAATATATAAATATACACACTATTTTTTCCTTTTAATATATATTAACGGAACCAGATGTCAGTATTGTTCAGGATCAGCTTCCAAATTTTATTCTTGTCTCTAGCCCAGGGCCTCTCAAACGCCCAAAATCTCACGCGTGCAGAGCGAGGCGCAAGAGCTCCGTGCACTGTGCATCGGTGTCGCTCGGTGCCGCTCGGTATGGCTCGGATCAACGCTTCGTCTCTGGGCTACTCGGCTATGCTCGGCTCTACTCGGCTATACTCGGCTCAACTCAGCCCGGATTTGGAGCGCTACGGCGCAAGTGGGGGAGAGGGAGACAGGCGGAGCGAGCGAGACAGGCGTGAGGAAAGAGAGAGAGAGCGCTATTGCTCCAAATCGAGGAGTGGGGGGTCTGCACTCTGGTCAACCAAGCCAAGTCGTCTTTTGCACCGTGCACAGTGCATGCACCACGCGCATGCACCCTGAGAGGCCCTGCTCTAGCCAGTCCTCGCCCCAGAAATGAGCACAAATTTATCTATTTGTCCTGGTACAACCCGGAATGCCTGAATATTTGGTGTCAAATATTTCTATGTTACAAAAAAAGAAAGCAAGCTTCTAGTTTTACGTGATTGTATATCGTGATCATAGCTACGGGATCTCGAGTATTACTTGACCTCGGAGCGATGAGTTTGAGGCTTTTCATTTCATGGTCCCCACGTGCACTGGACAGAATTCCGCCGTGATGTTGGAGCGGTTGCCGGTCTAGAAAGCCAAGAATAACGGCCGGGAGGATCGTCGTGCCGACCACACGACACCTCGTAATCTGCAGGCCTTCGGGCTGAGCAGCGGTCGCTTAGTAGACCGTGGTCATTCGTTGATTTTGTGCTATTGTGGGCGGGGGTTGGATGGTTGAATTAAAATACACAAAGTATAGCGTATACCCAATAATATGAGAATAGTATACCCTAAAATAACACGAAACTTCCATTTGAACGTACCTTCCACATTCCATCGTATACGAGCTATACCCATTTCTGTTATCAGCAGGTATTAACAAAATATTTGGAACTAATTCTGGAGTATATTTTAATTAATTAATTAATTAATGTTATTTGCTTTACGTCCCACTAACTACTTTAACGGTTTTCGGAGACGCCGAGGAGTCGGAATTTAGTCCCGCAGGAGTTCTTTTACGTGCCAGTAAATCTACCGACACGAGGCTGACATATTTTAGCACCTTCAAATACCACCGGACTGAGCCAGGATCGAACCTGCCAAGTTGGGGTCAGATGGCCAGCGCCTCAACCGTCTGAGCCACGCAGCCCGGCGGAGTATATTTTAATCCCACCTGCCGAGCGAGATGGCCGTGTGGTTAGAGTCGTGCATCTGTGAGCTTGAATTCGGGAGAAAATTGGTTCTAACCCCACCGTTCGCAGCCCTAAAGATGGTTTTCTGTGAGTTTCCGTTTTCATACCCTAACTTAAGGCCACGACCACTTCATTACCACTCCTAGCCCTTCCCCAGCCCATCGTCGCCGTAAGACTTATCTGTGTCGGTGCGACTTAAAGCAAAATTGCTGCCTGGTCGAGGTGGTAAGGCGTACTCGATTAACCCGGAAGGACGTGGCTTCGATTCCCTTCAGAGAGTCGTAAAATTTAAGAAACGAAATTTCCACTTCCATAAGCGCATATGGCCCTGAGGTTCACTCAGCGTACACCAAAGTGAGTACCAGGTTAATTTCTGAGGGCGAAAGCGGCCGGGCGTATAGCCAACCACTCTACTGCATCAAGTAACAGGGTTACGGATAGTGGAAGCTTTTACATTTCACCCCTCCAAGGGCCTTCATGGTCTGTATGGAGATGACTTGCTTTTACTTTACCCAGTTATTACGAGTTCGGTTACGTATTTTCCCTGTCCATTCCATGAATAATGTAAGGTTCCATTAATGACAAAATCATGAACGATTCCACCAGCACTCGAAAATATACTCTTCAACAGCCAAAAAGCTATGAAACTTGTGGCACATTTTGAGCATTTCTTGTACACAAAAATGGATTCATCTACTCGAAGTGTAGGACTATTATCAATAATTCCAGTTCAGTTTTGAAATGGCTGTAGCTCACAAACAATGGACCATTGGACGTGTGTCCATAGCGACGTTGTATGTGTTTGTTTTGGTGTCTACTGGACACGTCCCGATTACTCTCTCCATTTCTGGAACATCCTGTACACACACTAGTAATAGGGTGAATGTTAATAAATGTAAAGCATGAAGAGAGTATCGAGAATACTGAAATATTCCTGCTTTCAGCAGAATATTACTAGAGAGAGGTAATATACATTCTCTAGCAATTTACGGAGACGGTAACGAGTTAGGTTTATGAAATATGATGCCTGAACTCTTTTAATATCCCAGGAAAGAATATCGGAGCTAGAAGAAGTCGTAAAGTCCATGCAGGGTAAACGAGAAGGCGTTAGACCAGTAAAAAGAGGAAAGGACTCAGAGTGGCCCCCTGGGGAACACCACTAAAGATCCGAAAGTTTTCTTAAGGAAACCTCCCTCAGCGATTCTAACGTCAGCTTGAACTAGGAGTGCGCCTGCAGGTATTCCTTATGATAGGAGAAAATCAAATGAGGCTTGAAAGGTGTTGCCAGAATGACTCGTTATAAAAGTGGGAGGAGATCCAATTAGGAAGAGGAGAAATAGCTTTCAAGAGAATTTCAAAGTTAAAGAAGCAAAATTTCTACTTAACATTAAATTGGTAGTTTGATAGACAGGGCATAACAGAAGTGTGGTTCACGACAAAGCAAACATAGCTCAGTAAATATGCGGTTTCAGTCGAGCCGTATGTGAGAAAATGGTGGACGTATATTGACGCTCAACCACTGGCGTGATTGCTTGTACACTGTGACACATCGTGCAGTTCACGCGTTTGTACACTCGAGATCATCGCCATAATTAGTATTAAATAGCCGAATCATACGTCACATATCGCTAATAATCGCTCTTATTAATCGCGACAGCTTTGGAAAAAGACGATGTTGCAAAGTTCAAGGTACAATATTTTGACATTGCCATCACATCCTACAGCAGATACGAGTGTACAGCATTGCATTGTTCCTCTATTTTGTCGTGTGATATCACTTCTTATACACCTTGTATAGTTGCTCACGTAAACCTATTCAACTTGTAATACGTCACTTTAAAAGGAGCTCGACGGGGCGAGTTGGCCGTGTGGTTAGGGGCGCGTGGCTGTGAGCTTGCATCCGGGAGATAGTGGATTCGAATCCCACACTCGGCAACCCTGAAGGCGTTTTTCCCTGCTTTCCCATTTTCCCACCAGCAAAATGCTGGGATTGTACCTTAATTAAAGCCATGGTCTCTTCCTTCCAATTCCCAGGCCTTTACTATCCCATCGTCGCAATAAGAGCTATCTGTGTTGGTGCAACGTAAAGCCACCCGCAAAAAAAAGGAGCTGGGAGTATAAAGTACAATAATTTTCACTTTTTTAGATTTCTAACCTAAACGTATTTCAGAATTTCCTGATTAAATTGACGTATCATATGTTCGCAATCTCAATCTAAATAAATGTTTTTTTGAAAAATAATGAACATATAGTTCAATATCTCCCTATTATAAGCACATTTCTATTGAACCCCGTGTATTTTCGAAACAAGCTGACAAAGAAGGCTGGGATTTCCACATTTTATTTATTTATTTATTTATTTATTTATTTATTTATTTATTTATTTATTTATTTATTTATTTATTTATTTATTTATTTACTGTGTTATTTTACATTGTGGGACTCAGACTATGAAGCCTGTCGTTCTGTCTGACAATACATTCATCTGCCTTTGAATATGATAATTTATTTTACTCACAATTAAACTTAAGACTAGGCTTTTATAACTTCAGTGATCTTATAACTATTTGATTTTATCTTAGTATATAAATTACTGCTTAGTAGCTATACATATTTGTTCCGTTGCAAGCTTTGTACTTTTGTACATCCATTCCCTGCCTCGTTTCTTAAAGTGCAACACATTTGGCACGCTCCTAATTTCAGCAGGTAGGGAATTTCATATGCCGATTGTGTAGACAACGAATGAGTTACCACAACCAGCTGATCACTGAATAGGTGTGCTTAATACAAAGTAACGAGAGTTTCAGTCCTTATGATTGGAGTGTTGTCACAAGGAATATAACCGCCCAGAATGCGGCACTTGCCATGTAATTCAGTGCGTCGTTGTATGGGCATTTACAGCCTATACATTACATTCAGGTTACAGCGTCTGGCATTTCAAACTTTATACTGTACCTGTATTTGTATCTCACAAACTGTTGAGTGGGTAGTAACAGGAGTTTATTATTGGAGCTTTATACTGTATACTACGGTACATTGTCTTCACCTACATGTAGGTCGAAGAATATCTTATGATCTTACAAGTATGTCCACACTTGATCCACAGGAATAGCTATTCTGTTCCTAATAATAGGATCAGCCTTCATAGGATAAGTCCTACCCTGAGGACAAATATCACTTTGAGGTGTCACAGTTATTACAGTTATTACCTTAGTACTACAGCTAGGTAACTCCATTCTTTTCAAGTTTTAAGTTATGCACTCTGCGCTTAACTGCTGGAAGGATTCTGCCTGATACTGTAACTAGATATCTCACAGAAAATACCGTTGCAGCCCAATATGCATTTCAACAAGTAGGAACGTCTTTATCTAGGGCATATTTCCATCCTACAAGTCGGAATCTTAAGTACCTAACTGAGGAAGTACCCACAAGCTGAGAACATGTCAACATTACCTCTCTCTGTTGATACTGGGCACGTTTTAAAATATAGGAATACATTATTTGTGTCTGGCTGTGCTCATGCTGTAAACAGTGAACAAGAGATGTGTTGGTATGAATGTATTTTCTGAGAGTTTTGTATTGTAATTATGGGTTCCAGAGGGAAGATGATGGTTGAAGCTGCTCGTCAGATACTAGCAAGTAATAAATTAACTGCTCATGAGCGTCATCAGGTGTTCTTAACCACTGTTTCGCAAATTATTTCATTTATCTGGTTTGCAGAAATGTATGAGATTTTCATTTCATACTTGTAATGAAACTAATGATTAGCTCCCGAATTATAAGCAGAACAATTTTATTTAATACACGTTCCACGGGTTTCCTACGTGTTGTACAGAAGAAACCACCCCAGACTTATATTACCGTCTACACTACATAACAGTGGCTATCACAATCTAGTTAAAACAAGAAACATCAGAAAGCTCTCAATGTCGAACATGAAACATTTTTACGGCCCCGTCCAGCCTATATCAAAGGAAAAGTCAGTTCTTCCAGCTCTATCTACAGAGTACTGGCCGTTTTGCATTACCTCCCCAGTTAACAGTTCGTAAACTGAGGTCACCAGCTACTACAACGTTCCTTTCTCTGCCACTCCCCACATAGTTGCCATTAGCGCCAGCTACACGCCTTCCAGGTCAATACACGCCAAAATAATCAAGTAGAATGATGTAAAACCTAGAACAATTTTAATTTCCATCACTGTTAGGAGTTGAACCACATTACAAATAATCGAACGAAAATTAAAATGACAATTTAATGATATATAAAATTAAATATTTCTAGTTCCAAGTCACAAGTACGATGTATAACATATTTTAATTTTTACATCATGCCTGTAAATATCATCATAATAGAGCAGTGTTAATTTCTGTTTACCATGCGGTAGACTTCCTGAAGAATATCTACCCCAATATAAAATGACAGTGTGCCTTGCCTACTATAGCCAAAGAAAGCTCTCTGTACTTTTGAAATTACAGTTTGTTCATCTGCTATACACAACATAACCTCTACATTAAGAATGATAAGTTTCTCATACGTTACAGACAAGGACACATATACATATAAAGTTACAGTGTTTCCATTACTTGCAAACAAAGCCCATTTACACATTTAAAGTGGCAGTGTGCTCATCTTCTACAGACAAAGCCCCCAGTACATTTAAACTGGCAGTGTGCTCATCTGTTATAGACAAAGCCCCCTGTACATTTAAAGTTGCAGTGTGCTCATCTCTTATAGACAAATCCCCCTGTATATTTAAAGTGGCAGTGTGCTCATCTGCTTTAGACATAGCCTCCTGTACATTTAAAGTGGCAGCGTGCTCATCTCTTATAGACAAATCCCCCTGTATATTTAAAGTGGCAGCGTGCTCATCTGCTATAGGAAAAGCCCCCTGTATATTTAAAGTGGCAGTGTGCTAATCTGCTATTGACATATCCCCCTGTACATTTGAAGTGGCAGTGTGCTAATCTGTTATAGATACAGCTCCCTGTACATTTAAATTGGCAGTGTGCTAATCTGCTATTGACATAGCCCCCTGTACATTTGAAGTGGCAGTGTGCTCATCTGTTATAGGAAAAGCCCCCTGTACATTTGAAGTGGTAGTGTGCTCATCTGTTATAGGAAAAGCCCCCTGCAAATTTAAAGTGGCAGTGTGTTCATCTGCTGTAGACAAAGCCCCCTGTACATTTAAAATGGCAGTGTGCTCATCTGCTGTAGACAAACCTCCCTGTACATTGAAGGTGGCAGTGTGCTCATCTGTTATAGACAAACCCGCCGTACATTTAAAGTGGCAGTGTGCTCATCTGTTATAGACAAACCCGCCGTACATTTAAAGTGGCAGTGTGCTCATCTGTTATAGACAAACCCGCCGTACATTTAAAGTGGCAGTGTGCTCATCTGTTATAGACAAACCCGCCGTACATTTAAACTGGCAGTGTGCTAATCTGTTATAGACATAGCCCCCTGTATATTTAAAGAGGCAGTGTGCTCATCTGTTATAGACAAACCCGCCGTACATTTCAAGTGGCAGTGTGCTAATCTGTTATAGACATAGCCCCCTGTATATTTAAAGTGACAGTGTGCTAATCTGTTATAGACATAGCCCCCTGTACATTTAAAGTGACAGTGTGCTAATCTGTTATAGACATAGCCCCCTGTACATTTAAAGTGGCAGTGTGCTAATCTGCTATAGACATAGCCTCCTGTACATTTGAAGTGGCAGTGTGCTCATCTGTTATAGGAAAAGCCCCCTGTACATTTAAATTGGCAGTGTGCTAATCTGCTATTGACATAGCCCCCTGTACATTTAAAGTGACAGTGTGCTGATCTGTTATAGACATAGCCCCCTGTACATTTGAAGGGGCAGTGTGCTCATCTGTTATAAACAAAGCCCCCTGTACATTTAAAGTGGCAGTGTGTTCATCTGTTATAGACAAAAACCCTGTACATTTGAAGCGGCAGTGTGCTAATCTGTTATAGACAAGGCCCCCTGTACATTTGAAGTGGTAGTGTGCTCATCTGTTATAGGAAAAGCCCCCTGTAAATTTAAAGTGGCAGTGTGTTCATCTGCGGTAGACAAAGCCCCCTGTACATTTAAAATGGCAGTGTGCTCATCTGCTGTAGACAAACCTCCCTGTACATTTAAGTTGGCAGTGTGCTCATCTGTTATAGACAAACCCGCCGTACATTTAAAGTGGCAGTGTGCTCATCTGTTATAGACAAAGCCCCTGTGCATTTAATGTGACAGTATGCTCACCGGCTGTATATAAATCCCCTTTTACGCCTATTGATCATAGACAAACCCCTGCACTGCAGTAGGTCTCCACGTGCCATCACTGCATGAAAAGTGTTATAATGTCCCATCTGCCATAAACAAACCCCTGCACTACAGTAGGTATCCAAGTTCCATCACTGCACGGTAAGTGTTACAATGTCCCACCTGCCGTAGACAGCGAAGGCCCGACCTACTTGCTGCCTCCTGCCACTGCGGTCCGTGTTGCTACCCGGGAAATCAATACGCAGGCAGCGCCTCGTTACTGCGCCGACTAATGCATCGCGACCACAGCGTCGCCATCAGCGTGCTGATTTACACCGCTCTTGTTGCGTCCATCAGCACTTGTGATAGTCACTAGATGTCATCCCTATCCCTTACACTCATAATACGTACTTACAGCTGCTCCTAGTTGCCACTCTGACGTACATATTCATTTATAAAGCCAACAAGAGCAACTATTTTCTTTCCGAATCTACGATGCTAGGTCAACTGCCAGACAGATATCAGTATTGTGGCAAATGTTGTCAGTATTAATGGGTATAAAGGACAACAAATAAACCTTCGGTTATCTATGAAACTGTTTTTCCCTGCATGCAATTTCTAACACAGTATTAACGCGATTTTATGTTACTACAATTTGAGATCAGTCCTTAAAGTAGTTTTCCTTCGTTATTCTAAATCCATCTTTGACATGATTTTTGATAGGTTTTAAATTACAAATCCATTTCTGAAATCATTTCCCATCATTTTCTATTTCGGAGCCATCATGCAAATAATTTTCCATTATTTCCACAAATTTATACATTATATTATTTTTCATCTTTCTCCACTTAAAAATCAATCTCTAAAAAGATTTTCCATAGTTTCCCATTTCAAATCCATCCTTGAAATTATTTCTCTTCGTTTCCCTTTTCAGATCGAACCTTGAAATTGTTTTCCATACTTTACCATTTCGAGTAGGATCTAATGAACGGACGGATTAAAGTCTGCCTCTTAACTGAATGGTCAGCGTCTCGGCCTTCAGTTCATAGAGCCCCGTGTTCGAATCCCGCATGCATATTTTTTTTGCTAGTTGCTTTACGTCGCACCGACAGCGATAGGTCTTATGGCGACGATGGGACAGAGAAGGGCTAGGAGTGGGAAGGAAGCTGCCGTGGCCTTAATTAAGTTACAGCCCCTGCATTTGCCTGGTGTGAAAATGGGAAACCACGGAAAACCATTTTCAGGGCTGCCGACAGTGGGGTTCGAACCTACTATCTTCCGAATACTGGATACTGGCCGCACTTAAGCGACTGCAGTTATCGAGCTCGGTTCCCATATGCTTAGCCCTGCTGTACTGGGGACTGTTCGTCTTAATACAGTTAACATCACCCACGTAAAACACATTACTGTCCTCCACTGTAACACTATATTGAATACAAACTTCATAGGGTTGATATTATGAAGGGCATCAGGCCGTAAAACTGGGCCAAATCCAAACCAACCAAATAAATGTCTAAGAAAAGAAGAAGAAGAAGAAAAGTTATTTGCTTTAAGTCGCACCGACACAGTTCTTATGGCAACGATGGGATAGGAAAGGCCTAGGAATGGGAAGGAACTGGCCGTAGCCTTAATTAAGGTACATCCGCAGCATTTGTATGGCGTGAAAATGGGAAAACACGGAAAACAATCTTCAGGGCTGCCGACAGTGGGATTCGAACCCACTATCTCGCGGATGCAAGCTCACAGCTGTGTGGTCCTAGCCGCACATCCAACTCGCCCGGTAAGAAGATAAAGGAGGACAGGTAAAAGTCAAATTGGTGCAAGTCAAGAAGTTTATTATTGAGATAACTAAACATATGACCTACTATCTCCCGAATACTGGATACTGGCCGCATTTAAGCGACTGCAGCTATCGAGCTCGGTCATTCTAATACTGGATTGATCACCGGAGGCATGAACTAAATTAGTTCGTTTGTGGAACACAATCGGTTAGTCTGATATTTCAAAGTGTGTATTCTACAGGCAGCTGGACATATTCTATCGGCAGTAACACCAAGAGAACGTATCTAGAGTGAATCTGGTGCTCATGTTGTATTTAGTTGAATACTTCGTAAATAAGTACATAATTGACGTAGTAATACCAATAAAGGGGAATAATAAGAAAAAATCAAATACAAAGATCTTTACAACAGCACAGTAATATACTGTTCTATTTTTGAATTCGAACTGTTTGCGACGCCGTCTCTCAATGTGCCGGATTATTTAGAATAACACAGTAATATTGATTGTGTTGTCTGTTGTCAAATTAATTATTGAGGATGTCTCAGTCCACTATTCAGATGAAATGGCGTATGGGGTTTAGTGGCCGGGGTGTTCGACGAAATGTTCGGTTCGCCATGTGCAGGTCTTTTATGTGACGCCCGTAGGTGACCTGCACGACGTGATGAGGATGAAATTATGATGAAGACGACACATAGTGTACACCCATCCCCCGCGTCAAGCGAAATTATGCAATGATGGTTAAAATTTCCGTTCCTGCCGGGAATTGCACCAGGGACCCCTGTGACCAAAGGCTAGCACGGTAACCATTTTTTGCTATTTGTTTTACGTCGCACCGACACAGATAGGTATTTGGCGACGATGGGATAGGAAAGGCCTAGGAAGTGGAAGGAAGCGGCTGCGGCCTTAATTAAGGTACAGCCCGGGCATTTGCCAGGTGTGAAAATGGGAAACCACGGGAAACCATCTTCAGGGCTGCCGGTAACCATTTAACCATGGAGCCGAACACTATTCAGATGAATTAATAAAATAAATTAAAAACAAGTGCACATAGTTGCGATAAAATGGTGATAACACGGAAACAGTAGACATCTGTTGACTGGTGGAAATCCCTGACATTCTAATACTTCTTTTTTGCTAGTTGCTTTACGTCGCACCGACACAGATAGGTCTTATGGCGACGGTGGGACAGGGAAAGGCTAGGAGTGGGAAGGAAGCAGCTGTGGCCTTAACAGAGGTACAGCCCCAGCATTTGCCTGGTGTAAAAATGGAAAACCACCGAAATCCATCTTCAGGGCTGCCGACAGTGGGGTTCGGACCTACTATCTCCCGAATACTGGATACTGGCCGCACTTAAGCGACTGCAGCTATCGAGCTCGGTCATTCTAATACTGGATTGATCACCGGAGGCATGAACTAAATTAGTTCGTTTGTGGAACACAATCGGTTAGTCTGATATTTCAATATTATGCTCATATACAGTCCGGAATTTTAAGGCGATCGTCCAGGTGTGGCTCGGGAATACTTTAGTTTGGTATGATATTGTCCTTCCCATATTGTAGACTTCTGACTACTTAAAACAAAGTGTAAATTGTATCTCTACTGTGTGAGAGTCACGTGTCTATACATGAATTCCTTCAGCAAAATTTCCTAGTAATTATTTATTTAATATATAGAATACCGATCATCTGAAGGCCGTTTGCTTACACTAGAGAAAGGCTGGATATATTTGGAACCTAACCATTCAGAGTTACGTTATAGGGTGAATGTGACATCAAGATCTTCTCGTGGACTAGAGGTTTAAGAGGAGAACTAAACAGTTGTGTTTCAGTATCTCCGTTAACATTAGATATATTTAGAAACTGTATATCACAAATGTTGTAAGAATTGCAATTTCCGAACGTTTATATCATTTGCACATTTATCGTACAACGGACAGTAAGGTAAATATTTACGAAAAATTGACTGTTGGTCAAAGTCCCGTGAGTCACTCGGTGCACATCACCTCAAGGTGAACAAAACATGCATTTTTACCTTTCTGATAGAGCAGATGCTAACGGAGCTAACATTGGCAGCGAGTTTCATGATTCTACAGTCCCAGCGCCGAACTCGCGGTCAGAGAATGGCGAGTACGTTACTTTGGAAGCCGGAGCAATTTGGCCCTACTTCCGGCAAGGAACTGTATCGTACTGTACATTAGGAAATCGTCCTCATTCTGTCTGAGTTTGGCTGAGATTTGTCGTATTTAAAATTACGACCAGATGTTACTGGAAAGAAGAGTCATCTAAACATGCCGTAATGAGCGTGTAAATTGAGCCACGGAACATCGCACAAATTTATGGAGAAAATATAGATGCCATTGCAAATCACCGTTCGAAGGACGAATATAAATACTAGTCTATATAAAGAAAATCGTAAAGGTCACGTGCATATACATTTATTATTTCAGAAAAAATGATAATTGAAGATCTTTCCGGAATAAGAATATAACCAACACATCAGTAATTTTTCAGGATAAAGGAAAATTATTTTTGGCGTCTATTTCATGGTAGACACTACTCGAACAGTTACATATGCAAGTGTACAAATGAGATCCTCTATTAAGAACTATATTTTATTGTTATAACTTAAGATATTAAAAATGAACCAGAAGTGATGCAATGGAACATAATCTGCAAGTATGTCTTAATTTGCATATAACAGAAGAGAAATCCTGTAAATGCATGTTGAACAACATGATAGCAAATTATATTAGTGTGATAATGAAAATAACAACAACGAATATGTCAAGAAAATATTCCAAAATATAGATGTGGCCTTTATTTAAATTATCTATTACACCTGATGATGAACCGACACAAGCACTGTCCATTATCTTCGCTGATGTTCCATCCTTACACCACGGAGGACGAAGTTTTGCTGGCTGTAAACCAAATTGAAGTTCAAGTGTAAGACATAAGATGACACCACAGATATCTCACTTTTCAAGGATTTGTTGGTTACATCCTTATTCTGGGGAAGTCTTCAATTGTTCGTTTCAATACTGATCGTATGACAGATTTCTTACTTTTGTTGTGTTTCTGCGTTCCTAAAACGGGGAAACGGCTGGACATTTCAACTAAATACCGTATTTGTAATCTACCCATTCAGAGCTGCGTAATAAAGAGTATATGACATCAAGGTCATCGTATCGAGTAGGGGTTTGCAAGAAGATCTAAAAGATTATTCCCAAACAACTCCGTAAAAATGAAGTCCATCAAATACATGCACATAATAAAAGTTTCAGGAATTGCAATGTACTATCATTGGTACCGTGTACTTATTTATCGTACGATGGTCAGTAATGGATAGGTTGAAGAAAATTGGGGGTTTTGTCTAAGTCTCTTAGGAGAGCAGTAAGTAACCGAGAAGCAGGAGCAATTTCGCACAAGTCTGGACAAGAAACTGCACATTACTATACATTCCTGAAATCGTCCTCATTCTGTCTCAATTTGGCTCGGTTTTATTGTACTTCACACTGCTGCCACATGCTTCCGGAGAAAAACATCAATTTAACATTCCGTAATTAACATGTAAATAGAGCCACGGAACTTAGCATACATTCATGTTTAAACATTGAAAATTGTGTTCCGGTCCATGGTTAAATGATTAGCGTGCTGACCTTTGATCCAGGGGGTCGCGAGTTCAATTCCCGCCTAGTCCTGGGATTTTAACATTCATTGGTTAATTCCAATGCCTCGGGGGCTCGATCTTCAGCATTAGAATTCATCCTAGATAGCTTCTTATCCTCAGTGACGCTCAGGTCGCCTTTAAGGCGTCAACTCCGAAGACCTGCACCAGGCCACATCGGAGGCCACACACCATTAATTAAGTGCAAATTGTCCTTTGATGAACGGGTACAAAGGTTACTTACTAAATATCAGTAAAGCAGTCTACAATGCTGTGTGTTGTGTTTGTTACATGTATGGTTAAAAATATTATCTGTAAAAGTATAGCCTTCGTCTTTTGATGTAGCCTAGCACCTTTCAACTGCCGTAGTGAATGGCATGTCTTTGATCTCCACTTTGATAAAAACTGAAAAGAGACTGCCTTTTGGAACTGAAGCTCAGTGATGGTATTCTGCTGAAGAGCCATTATTTGCATCCCTAAGAAGTCTTCCTATCTTTTGGTAGTCTTCTTTTCACTTGTTTGTTAGCATCCGAACATTACATACGCTTCGGTTTGGATCTCACTTAGTAGGTATATATCAAACAGTCCCGTTTCTTTTCCGGCTCCATGGCTAAATGCTTAGCGTGCTGGCCTTTGGCCACAGGCGTCCCAGGTTCGATTCCTGGCAGGGTCAGGAATTTTAACCATAATTGCTTAATTTCGCTGACAAGGGGGCTGGGTGTATGTGTCTTCTTCATCATAATTTCATCCTCATCACGACGCGCTGGTCGCCTACGGGCGTCAAATCAAAACAAAATCAATCAATCAATCAATACTTATCTGCATTTAGGGCAGTCGCCCAGGTGGCAGATTCCCTATCTGTTGATTTCCTAGCCTTTTCCTAAATGATTTAAAAGAAATTGGAAATTTATTAAACGTCTCCCTTGGTAAGTTATTCCAATCCCTAACTCCCCTTCCTATAGATGAATATTTTCCCCAGTTTGTCCTCTTGAATTCCAACTTTATCTTCATATTGTGATCTTTCCTACTTTTATAAAAGCCACTCAAACTTATTCGTCTACTAATGTCATTCCACGTCATCTCTCCGCATCTGGCGAGCCGAACTTATCCTCGGACACTCCCGGCACTAAAAGCCATATGCCATTTCATTTCAGTACCGCTTCTTGATATGGGGTCGGGAGTGAGATGAAATGGTACTTTATGGCATGTCTTTACGGCTGGATGCCCTTCCTGAGGTCGACCTCAGTTGAGGAGTTAATGAAGATGAAATGAATGATAGTGAATGAAATTGGGTAAGAAGGTGGAAGGAATCTGCCTGGAAGTGAAAATCTGAAACGACAGAGAACAATTCTTAGGAGATAAGAAGGTGAGGATCGAACCTACTCGCTCCCGGAATACAGAGCTTCATAGCCGTAGCGCATTAACACGCGCGGCCATTTTGCTGGATGTTCCTTAGTAAATTTACAAAAAATACCACGATTTTCCTCCTAAATCAGCCCATTTAGACTTGAACGAAATGATTCCTAGGCATCTGTGGTTCGACATGTTGAAAGATAGTGTGTGCATTCAGCGAGTCTGCACCGCGTGACTTGCACGTATCAGTAAGGTTCTCTATAGACCTTAAAGGTGGTGACAATAATGTAAACAAACAGAGAGAAAATTCAATTGGTTCGAAACGACCACCCTTTTGAACTAAAATTACTACTTACAGCAAAATATCGAACCACTTGAAGTTAAAATTTTACCTCAAGAGCAGAGTTAATTCATTGCGGACATCTAGGTATGGTGCATATGGCCCGTGTAATGGGATATCTCGGACCGCGCGTAGGCATGTGTTTGTTTGGACTGAACTTTTCAGAGCCCCAAACATTACTATATTACGTTATGCTTTTATAATCGAATATTTAAAGTTATGTATTGCACATTTTGTGTAAATTATTGGTTGACTGCGTTGTAATTATGTTACACTACTCGCAAGTAATTTCTAATTTATATAGGTTATACCAATATACCAACAACAGCAAAATCCAAAACAAAAGTAACGGAGAGCAGTCGAACGAAGAACGATAAAGCAGAAAATATTATAATAGGATATGAAGTCTTATAGAAGCCCGTGGCTCAGACGGCAGCGCGTTGGCCTCTCACCTCTGAGTTCCGTGATTCAAATCCCGGTCACTCCATGTGAGATTTATACTGGAGAAAGCGGAGGTGGGACAGGTTTCCTCCGGGTACTCCGGTTTTCCTTGTCACCATTCATTCCTGCAACACTCTCCAATATAATTTCATCTCTCAGTCATTAATCATTCCCCAGAGGAGTGAGACAGGCTTCGGCAGCCGGCACAATTCCTATCCGCGCCGCAAGACGGGGCTTCATTCATTCCATACCTGACCCTGTCATTGACTGGAAACAAGTTGAAAGTTTTTTCGTGAAGTCTTATAGGAAGTAGATGAATATTCGAAGTGAACTTTCAAGGCATTACGTCGCCTTTAATTCGTATAATATTGTGACGATGTCCTTTATTACAATGTATGGATCTCGGAGAACCAATTTAGCCTGGTTTCAGTCACGAGCGTATGACCGACTTAGGACTCCGCCCTCTCAACACTGCAAGTAACCTGTCAGAGATTGCGCATTAGCCAGGCCATCCACTACCAGTACTCGCATTACTTCTTACTTCCCGGTGGCGTAGGAAATAGAAAGGTGAACGCAGAGCTTTGCAATCACAGAGAACTTCAGGAGTCCATAAAATCTGTAAGAACCGATCTTCCTATTTAAGGCTGGCAGGGCGAGCTACAGCCGTTCAGTTCTGTCAGCGATCGAGAGGTTCAGTTGGGTTCAGTTTAGGTTCAATTCTGCCAGCGATCGAGTGATTCACTTTGACCTCTGTTCTGCCAGCGATCGAGTGGTTCAATTTGAGCTCAGTTCTGTTAGCGATCGAGACGTTCCAGTGGAGTGTAGCTGTGGAGCACGAAAACAGTCAGTGAAGAGTGTCCACTGACTGCTGTTGGTGCTGCGTGTGAGCTGATAGAAAGTGCAGCTGAGCCGACGAAGGACAGTGAATACAGGCGCTGTGAGCGAATGATCTGTTTACCAGATACCAGTTAAAATGTAAACTGTGCGGCCACTATGGTTATACAGTGAGATCAATTACATAGGGTGCAAATGATAATTGCAGAAGTGCGTGTAGTGTAATTGCATTGACTGTAAGCAATAGAGTGAATACTAGCGTAAGTGAGCAGTGAGAACACAGATAGAGTGCAAACTAGTGTAATTTTTTTTCTGTGTAATTGTATATCAATTAGCATTAGTTAATATATCATTGGGATAATATCAGTTTTGTATTTGTTCACCACTCCACCTTCACTTGAAGGGAGGTTAACTACACAAAAATTGGTCAACCGGACATTAATGGGATCAAAACCTTTCAATTTCGCGTAGATGTAAATGGCTTTACGTTGCACGGACACAGACAGGACTTATGGCGACGATGGGATACGAAAGGCCTAGGAGTTGGAAGCGGCCGTGGCCTTAATTAAGGTACAGCCCAGTATTTGCCTGGTATGAAAATGGAAAACAACGGAAAACCATCTTCAGGGCTGCCGACAGTGGGATTCGAACCTACTATCTCCCGGATGCAAGCTAACAACCGCGGGCCGCTAATCGTACGGCCAACTCACCCGGTTTATGTAGATGAATAGTTACTTTAGTAGTTCAGAAACTAACTTGGTAGCATGTATCCCTTTTGTATCAGTTGTAATTAAGTAGTTTCCGCTATTAAAGTTATAACCTTCGTATTATCATTATTATTATTGTTACGGAGATATCCGTGGTAGTTATGCGTGAAAGAAGGTGCGGGCGTGAACGGGTCTCAAACTACGGAATCAAAGTTAATGTAAAATTTAACAAGGTTATATTTTCTTTTCAAAAACAAAGAAATAACAAGCATGGCAGGTACAAAGTAGCAAATCAAAAGGGTAGTTACAATATTTACAGAATTTGGGCTTCGCGCCCTGACTTTACACTGCTTGGGCAATCAGCTCAGTTTTACCCCAAACACAAGTTTCAACAGAGGGGCAGAAAACCCCATTCATGCCTAGGAGCCCTTGCTCCAAATTGCACTGCAAAGCCTCCACGAGGCGTACAACACTCAATTTTCAAAAGAGCCTCTCGCTCTCAAATTTAAGCCTCTCCCAGGCCACACCAAACTCCACCTTCAAGTTGTCCTCAACGGACATAAACACAGGGGTAAAATACCCAATCTACTGAGGTCTATTAAATGAAAAGCAGGTTAATTAAATGACCTCTAAAATAACAATTTGAGAGGAGGCGAACTTGCACTCCTAATACATTTTGATTAAGACCTACTTGGCACTAGGCCGTTAATACAAGGGCTAATCCCATACTAAAGAGGTGACTTAAGAAGAGAACAATTTGTTTTACATTATCGAAGAATAGGTTGAGAAAAATAAGTTCACCTCAAAACAATATGAGTGGGAGCTCGAGAGGGTTAGCACTCTCTATCCCAGTATGTAGCTTTAAAAGAGAATAAATGAAAAGAGTAGTTACATTTAGGAAACGGTTACATGGTGGAAAGCTTAGAACCCGCCCCGAGAGTTAAACTGCTGAGCTAGCAAAGAAAGAAGTTATTAATCGGCCATTACCTTGTTGTTGACCGCTGCCGAGGAAAGAGGCGCTTCCCGCCTCCTGCTATGTACTTAATACACTGAAAGATGGAACAGAAGTGGCCCCGGAGACCCTAAAATCAGCAGTTTATATCCTCTCGCAGAAGTTTCTAGGCATTAGGGGAATGAAAACACCCTCCCGCACATTCTTTATTGGCTAGGGTACAGAAACATATCCAAGTAGGGGGAAGATACATCGGATTGGTCGAGAAAAAACTCAAAGAAATTCGGGATTGGATAAATCTAAAACAAGGGGAAAAAGAGGGGTATACAGCCAACTTAAACAATAACAGAAGGAAATTTAGCAAAGAACAAACATTTGAAATAAAAATTTCTCCAACAAAATAGTTCTTTGACTGCGCACTAGGTTGCACTATTGTTGATCTTCAGTAGTGTCCTCTAGAAGAGGAAGTTCACACTTCTTACTTCAAGCGAAACAAAAACACATCAAAAATGACACAGTTCAAAAACTCAAAGTTTTCCATGTGGTGACATCTTCAGAGAAGGTAGAGAATTAATAGCGTAGATAAAGTTCAGACTTCCTCCAACAGAGGAGTTTCAACTGGCGCACATTTTGAATTAGCGGTGTGGAGGTGTACCGCCCAGTACAGACCTCCCCCCCCCCCCGAAAAGTTCCTCCCGGGGTGACACATGAAATGGTTTGAAAACAAGGTCCAAGTTTTGATGTAGATATGGAGATTAATTGCCAAACAAAAAATTTATAAGATTTTATTAGTTTGGTTTGATTTAGTTTCAAAATTTTGTTGTTGCAGATGAAGTATAGTTTTTAAGTTTGTAGAAGTAGAATTCTGAAGATAACCTTTTAATACTAAAAGTGATGAATAATTTTGCAATGTCCACCAAATATTGCTGTTGAATTCCCAAGTGTAGTCATTGCTTATCGTAACTGTCCATGTAGTTGATGTTGATGAAGTTGGATGGCCAGACCGGCCGTTGCAGCTTGCGTCCAAAGGAGGCCGCTCGGACCCCTCAAGTACCCTGAGATACCGCTCACCCGCACTATGAGGGGAGCAGTGGTGTTGAAACACGCCGCGCCCGCGGTGAAGGAATACAGGCTGCGGGCAAGTAGCAGGTCGTGCGCCGCACATCAGCCTTGGCCGGGAGGAGAGCTCCGGCTCGCCGTGCACATGTCGTCCTCGCTGGGGCCGAGGGGGCCCGTCCTCGAACCCAGTCGCGGCACAGCGCCGCGCGGCTGCGGGGGCACTGAAACATTAAAGCTAGGCGGCAGAATATTGTTGGACCATCATCATTTTTTTTTTGAGGGCACAGTCTTGGTGAAAAGGTTGAGGGGTCAGCGGCGTGCAGTTGTCCATGGCATTCAATGCAATCAAGCCACAGTGTATATTGGAGCAGGAGACGGGAGCGTGGTAATGGCCGAGGCAAGGACAGAATGGCAGTTTAACAAATCGGGGGAGGTTTCACACAAATGCTTACATATAAAACAAAATATTATAGAAGGGGCAGAAAGCCTTAAAAGTGAAACTCAAAAAAATATAACCTTCATATTCCTTTCAAAATAATATGAAGCAAGTTAACACAGAAATTACACCGGTTTCACCTGGGACAGGTGAACTCTAAATATCCTCTCGGTGGCTGGATTACTTAACAATAAGGTAACCGGCGTAAGGAAATCCAGAATAATGCATGGCCCATGGAATCTGGGGGCAAGCTTGCCCGCGGGAACAAAGTTCTTGACCATCACCTGGTCACCTACCTTCAAAGTGGTGGGTCTCCGTCCACGATCATACCTTTCCCTAACCTTTTCATGAGATACCTTAAGATTGGCTTTAGCCTTCTTCCAAAGATCTTTAATGTTATCCGGATCTATTGTCTCGGATAGAATGTCACTCAGAGACCAGAGGTTAGAGAGCGGCGAGTTGGGAACAAATTTGAACATTAAAGAGGCTGAAGTGAATTTATGTGATTCATGAACCGCCGAATTCAAAGCAAAAGCTAACTAATGCAGGGACGTGTCCCACCTGGAATGATCTTCATGATGATAGGCAATAAGTGCGGACCTGAGATTACGATTAACCCGTTCAGCCAGAGATGGTTGAGGGTAATAAGCGGAAGTAGTTACATGAGAGATGGATAAATCAAAACAGAATTTACGAAAAAGATTTGATGTAAACGCCTTAGCGTTATCAGACACAATATATTGGCACGGACCAAAATAAGCAAAAATAGAATTTAGGCAAGTAATGGTGGACTGAGCGGTAGCCAGCTTAGTCGGAAATAACCAAGAAAATCTGGTAAAACCATCTACGCATACAAAGATGAACTTGTTAGCATTACCCTTTGACTGGGGGAAGGGTCCTACATAATCAATGTACAGGCGTTCCATGGGGCGCGACGCTTGATGGGAAGACAAAAGGCCTACCTTGGTGGACATGGTTGGTTTACTAAGCAAACAAGATTTACAAGCTTTTACAAGTTCACGGATTTCACCGTCCATACCTTTCCAGATGAACATTTCACGAATCTTTTCACGAGTTTTAAAGATACCAAGATGTCCTCCTAATGGGGTCTCATGATAATACTTGAAGATCATAGGTACAAGAACAGCTGGAACGACAACTTTCATCATCTTGTCATGCCTCGAAGGGCAACATAAAACACCATTCCGCAGAACATAAGGGACAACATGTTCCCCAGAAGAAAGGGTTTCCATTATCGGAGCCAGCGTCGGATCTTCACGTTGGTATTTCTCGATATCCCTAAAGAGCATGGGGGCATCCGTTAAGATGGTATTAACATCAAATAGTGTGGACTCGGGAGGTGATGAACGGTCGACCGGTTCATGGATCTCAACGTCGTTTGAAAACATACGACTGAGTCCATCAGCAACAACATTTTCGGTACCTCTGATATGCCTGACATCGAATTGGAAGGCAGAAATACGGATGGCCCAACGGGCTATACGACCAGTACGACGCGGCCTACCTAAGACCCAGCTTAAGGCTTGATTATCTGTCTCCAGGTCGAATTTAACATGTTCCAGATAGAGACGGAACTTCTCTAAGGCGAATAAGACTGCCAAACCTTCGAGCTCATAGATGGAATACTTGCCTTCTTGAGCCGACAAAGTCCTAGATGCATAGGCGATGGGTCGCCTCCCTAGTTCAGTCTCTTGAAGAAGGACTGCCGCTACTGCTGACGACGAGTCGGTTTGGACGATGAATTTCTTAGAGAAATCAGGCATAGCAAGTACAGGGGCATTACAAAGTGCTAATTTAAGGTCTTCAAAAGCGGCTTGTTGAGAAGGTCCCCACTCAAATTTGATGCCTTTCCTACGAAGAAGGTTTAAGGGTGCCGCTCTATTAGCGAAGTTAGGAATAAACTTCCTGAAGAAATTCACCATACCAATGAACCTGGCGATGCCTTTAATGTCCTTGGGAGGTTTAAAATCACGGATGGCCTGTGTTCTAGAATGATCGACAGCTACACCATCAGGTGACACAATATGCCCTAGGAAAGACATAGAGGGCTTAGCGAAGGCAACCTTGGACAACTTAACAGTTAACCCAGCCTTACGAAGGCGATCGAGAACTTCTCGCAGATGATCTAGATGCTCTTCAAAGGTCTCTGAAAATACGAAGACATCATCCAAGTAGTGATATAAGTACTCAAATTTGATGTCGGAGAAGACCCTATCTAGTAGCCTAGTGAGTACAGCTGCTCCCGTGGGGAGCCCGAAAGGCACGCGGTTGTATTCATATAAATTCCAGTCCGTGCAAACGCTGTAAGGTGTTTAGACTCTTCGGCAAGGGGAATTTGATTGTAGGCCTGATTCAAGTCCAAGATAGTAAAGCACTTGGCCTTACGAAACCATGAAAAACAAGAATGAAGGTCAGGAAGGGGCACAGATTGCAACACCACCTTCCGATTGAGAGCCCTATAATCAATGACAGGCCTGAAGCCTCCTTGGGGCTTCGGAACTAGAAAAATAGGCGAAGAATACGCCGACTTAGAGGGCCTAATAATACCATCCTTCAACATCTGATCGATAATTTCTTTCAGAGCCTTCATTTTAGGTGGAGATAGCCTATACGGTGGAAAACGGACAGGAATCGAATCCGTGACCTCAATTTTGTATTCGATCAGGTCAGTAACACCAAGAGTATCAGAGAACACCTCGGGAAACGACTGACACAATTTGCGAATACTATCAGCCTGCTCCTCAGGTAGATGTCTAAGGTCTAACAACATCTCATCCTGGGTAGGCGAAATAGAAGAACATAATGCAGAATTACACTTTAATAAAGGGATGTTACAATTAGAGGCAAATTTGAAAGTGCAAGACCTACTCTGAAGATCGAGCACAAGACCAGTGTGAGAAATAAAGTCCGCTCCCAATATAATGGGGCAAGACAAGAGCTTGGCCACAAACAATTTAACTTTCCATGTGAATTTAAAAATACGAATTTTGATATATAAGGAACCGAGAATTTCTAATGGGGATGAATTAGCCGAAACGTATTGAACAGGAGATGAGACATAGTCAGGTAGTTTACAAAGAGATTTCAATTTAGAATACCATTCAGCCGAAATAATCGAACAAACACTGCCTGAATCTAAGAGAGCTGTTATAGGCTCGTTATTTAACTCGATCTTAAGAAAAGGAACCGGTGCGGGGGAATCCGCCGCAATCCTAAGACACTCTTTGGGACCTTCAAAAGATAAATTTGAAAATTGCTCGTTCCCTGAATTTACAACCTGTTTACCAGGGGCTGAGTCTCGGGAAGATGGATTAGTCGACTCAGCCGAAGCCACCAGTCACTTTTTATTATTGGCATAGGTAGAATTTGCACCAGAAGTTGAGCAGGAGGGGGTGCTATTCGAGTTTGGGCAATTCTTGGCGATATGTGAGAAAGCCCCACATTTAAAACAGCCTTGTGCTGAACCAGCTCCATTATTTGCCCTACTAGTTTTGACCAATGGACATTTATTGCGAAGATGGTCAGGCGACCCGCAAGCATAACATTTACGGGGTGTGACTGGTCGGCGAGGTGGAGGCCGAGTATTACTAAACGAAGGAGGGGGTTCTTTTGCCACACGCAAAGAATCAGCGTACCTAACTCCTTCCGCTGAGACGGCCAACGCTTCAAGTTCAGAGAAAGTTTGCGGGCACGCCGCGAAACACAAATATGACCTATAAGATGGTGAAATGCCTTCTACAATAGCCTGTACAATCTGGTCCTCAGGGAAGTGCAGAGCAAACACCCTAGTATAAAACTTAATGTCCTGTATGAAATCAGCCAAGTTCTCATCCAAGCGCTGTACACGATAATAGTACTTCTGAATAAGGGAGGACCTGGCCCTAGCCGGGATGAAGTTAGCTAGCAAGTGGGCATGGAAATCCTCAATAGATGATTGCTCGGCAATGGCTCTTACGATTTTATCTGAGAGAATACCAATAGCATACGGATAGATAATTTGCAAAATTTGACATGGAGAAAGAGAAAACACAAGTGCATGATCCTGAAATTCAACCAGAAATCTTAAAAATGAAATTACTTCACTGGTGGTATTAACCGAAAACTTAGAGATACCTCTGAGCAACATTGCCAATGGATGAGGCAAGCTGCTAAACCCGGGTGACATAGTAGGTAAAGGTTTCAAAGGCAAGGAAGTTAATTCCGAAAGGATGTTACTCAACGATGCACGGCGTTCAGATTCGTTGTCCAATGGGGCAGAGATAGTTTGAGCAGCAACGGTTATCCTATTAACTTCTCCCTTGTGAGGCTCTTCCTCGCTACCTACATTCACTGTGGTGGGTAGATCGCTTTTGGGAGGAACCTCCCCTGTTAACAATTGAGTGACCTTGCTAGATAATTCAGACATATTTTCAAGCAGCGTACTAGCTTCCTTCTTCTGAACGTCATTCAACTTTAGAGACAATAGATCGTTAACTCTATTTGAAAAATGAAACAGCCTAGCTTGCACACGCTTAATTTGATTAGGAGAAGGATCATTTTCATCAAAAAACTAACTACAGAAGCTAGCCCAGTAATATTCTCCGTGATCGTGGAAAGAGAGTCGTCAATTTCTCTCTCTCCCAAATTGGGGATGGAAATGGGCAAATCTAGGGACTCTCTAAGCTTGTTTGTGTCTACTGCAACCGTGCCTCCAGATTGTACATTTCTAATAGTCAATTCATAGATCAACTCCTCCTTGCGCAAATAGTTAAGATGGAGAACATCGCGAGGGCCGGGCATGGTGACAGAACAATTTTGAAAAACTCAAAAAAATTCCAGCAACTGGGAAAATAGTTGGAGTTCGGAACAAACAATGTTTAGCCGTCAAAAGGGGCTAAATTGAGACCCATTCAACCACGCTCTGCTACCACTTGTTACGGAGATATCCGTGGTAGTTATGCGTGAAAGAAGGTGCGGGCGTGAACGGGTCTCAAACTACGGAATCAAAGTTAATGTAGAATTTAACAAGGTTATATTTTCTTTTCAAAAACAAAGAAATAACAAGCATGGCAGGTACAAAGTAGCAAATCAAAAGGGTAGTTACAATATTTACAGAATTTGGGCTTCGCGCCCTGACTTTACACTGCTTGGGCAATCAGCTCAGTTTTACCCCAAACACAAGTTTCAACAGAGGGGCAGAAAACCCCATTCATGCCTAGGAGCCCTTGCTCCAAATTGCACTGCAAAGCCTCCACGAGGCGTACAACACTCAATTTTCAAAAGAGCCACTCGCTCTCAAATTTAAGCCTCTCCCAGGCCACACCAAACTCCACCTTCAAGTTGTCCTCAACGGACATAAACACAGGGGTAAAATACCTAATCTACTGAGGTCTATTAAATGAAAAGCAGGTTAATTAAATGACCTCTAAAATAACAATTTGAGAGGAGGCGAACTTGCACTCCTAATACACTTTGATTAAGACCTACTTGGCACTAGGCCGTTAATACAAGGGCTAATCCCATACTAAAGAGGTGACTTAAGAAGAGAACAATTTGTTTTACGTTATCGAAGAATAGGTTGAGAAAAATAAGTTCACCTCAAAACAATATGAGTGGGAGCTCGAGAGGGTTAGCACTCTCTATCCCAGTATGTAGCTTTAAAAGAGAATAAATGAAAAGAGTAGTTACATTTAGGAAACGGTTACTTGGTGGAAAGCTTAGAACCCGCCCCGAGAGTTAAACTGCTGAGCTAGCAAAGAAAGAAGTTATTAATCGGCCATTACCTTGTTGTTGACCGCTGCCGAGGAAAGAGGCGCTTCCCGCCTCCTGCTATGTACTTAATACACTGAAAGATGGAACAGAAGTGGCCCCGGAGACCCTAAAATCAGCAGTTTATATCCTCTCGCAGAAGTTTCTAGGCATTAGGGGAATGAAAACACCCTCCCGCACATTCTTTATTGGCTAGGGTACAGAAACATATCCAAGTAGGGGGAAGATACATCGGATTGGTCGAGAAAAAACTCAAAGAAATTCGGGATTGGATAAATCTAAAACAAGGGGAAAAAGAGGGGTATACAGCCAACTTAAACAATAACAGAAGGAAATTTAGCAAAGAACAAACATTTGAAATAAAAATTTCTCCAACAAAATAGTTCTTTGACTGCGCACTAGGTTGCACTATTGTTGATCTTCAGTAGTGTCCTCTAGAAGAGGAAGTTCACACTTCTTACTTCAAGCGAAACAAAAACACATCAAAAATGACACAGTTCAAAAACTCAAAGTTTTCCATGTGGTGACATCTTCAGAGAAGGTAGAGAATTAATAGCGTAGATAAAGTTCAGACTTCCTCCAACAGAGGAGTTTCAACTGGCGCACATTTTGAATTAGCGGTGTGGAGGTGTACCGCCCGGTACAATTATTATTATTATTATTATTATTATTATTATTATTATTATTATTATTATTATTATTATTATTATTATTATTATTATTATTATTATTATTATTATTATTATTATTTAATCTTTTTACCGTCTAGGGTTGGTTTTCCCTCGGACTTGTGGGGGATCCTACCTCTACAGGGCTGTGTCCTGGAGAGAGAAATATTTGGTTGCAGATACAACTGGGGAGAAGAACCCTTGCCTCTCCAAGGCAGCCTAACCTGCTATACTGAACAGGCCCGTTGTGGAGGATGGGAATATTGGAAGGGACAGGCAAGGAAGGGGGAAGGAAGCGGCCATGGACGTAAACTTGGTACCATCCCAGTATTTTCCTGGAGAAGAAGGGGGAAACCTCGGAAAACCAACTCGAAGATGGCTGAGGCGGGAATCGAAACCCATCTACTAATTTAAGCTCCCGAGGCCGGGTGGACTCCGTTCCAGCCCTCGTACCACGGTTCAAATTTTGTGGCATAGCCGAAAATAGAACCCGCGCCTCCGGGGGTGACAGCTAATCACACTAACCACTGCACCACAGAGATTCTATTTACTAAATGCAGCTTTTGCTTGACTAATCCTACTTCTTATTTTGCTTATTTCTTCTGCCATCTTTTGTAACCTTGCTTCCCAGGTAATTTAATTCTATCACATCATTTTAAGTTTCTCGATTCGTTTTTCACGATGAATGAGCGCCACTGGAACAAATCTTCGGTTTACAGTTGACTTTGATCAACCGCCTAAAGTTTGAGCTAAATCAATGATGTTCCACCCCTGTAAGTTAGGAATGAACTCGATGGATGAAAGTGCGTATAAATCATCTCCCGTGGTGGGGTCATGCAAGGCGAATGGAGGAGGATAGGTTACATGGGAGAATTATGGACTCGGCCGTAGGTGGTATGACAAGCAGAAAGAGACCAAGATGTGGATGCTCAAATCACTTTAAATGATTTGTAGGTAAGTGAAGAGGGGAATCAAACAGGCCACGAAGAGGTGTTCAGATAATTCAGAGGTCTTCAGACTGAACACTGAAGAATTTCATTTTGATTTTCTTCTATCATTATAATGAAAATGGTGGCCAATCGCAGTAATAGCTGCGAAAAAAGAATAAAATTGAAACGGATGCTAAAGGAATGTTTGAACCTTGATAATTGCCCTAACTTCTTAAGCAGGCTTTTAACATTCATGTTCTAATCACTTTAATGTCAGACTCGTTTGCTGAATGGTCAGCGTACTGGCCTTCGGTTCAGAGGGTCCCGGGTTCGATTCCCGGCCGGGTCGGGGAATTTAACCTTCATTGGTTAGTTCCAATGGCTCGGGGGCTGGGTGTTTGTGCTATCCCCAACTCGCACACCACACATAACATTATCCTCCACCACAATAACACGCAGTTACCTACACATGGCAGATGCCGCCTACCCTCATAGGAGGATCTGCCTTACAAGGGCTGCACCCGGCTAGAAATAGCCACACGAAAAAAATAACTTTAATAATTCGAGTTCTGAAATCTGCAGTACTTCGTAAAACAGCACGCATTCTTGGGCATTCTCTTCTAGGAACAGAACTCATTTCTCTCTCTCTCTCTCTCTCTCTCTCTCTCTCTCTGTGTGTGTGGTGTGTATGTGTGTGTGTGTGTCTGTGTGCTCTTCAGCGTTAAAAATGACGAACAGATTAATAATTGGCTTTCTGCTAGTGGCAGGATATTAAGTCAAAGAAAAAGTAACCATCAAATGAAATCGGAGATCATAAACGGAAAAGCACAGAATACTAGTTCTTGATAATACGCTCTCCCGTCACTACATTCGAAATATAATGAAATATGGCGCTTTTGATACGAAGAAATAAGCAAATGTGTCATAAAGGCACTGTGAAGTAAGACGCGCAATAATGGCGCTGTGGAACGAAACAGCTATCACTCGACGTGCCATGCAGTCTCGTTTAGCCAAAAAAAAAAAAAAAAGGCACTTCTTGGTACAAAGAAGAAAACATGCAACCATATAAGTGTGCTCCTGACCACTAAAAGGACGAACAGAAACAATAGTTAGGTTTTTGTTAGGTGCGGACTGTGAGATAAGCAAGTAAAAATAGTTTTATGCACTGAAGGATCTATCATCTGAGAGATGCAATGGCGCTGTGTATGCGCGTAATGAAATACCCAACATTGTTCATGGATAACATACTCCACACACTCCAGTGGCAGTTAATGAAATGAGGCATTGAAAGATCAGCTATTACTACTACTACTACTCAATGTATTCATTCCTCCCTTGAAGGAGAAGGAGATGTGCGAGAAGGTGAGAGGGTTGGCGGCCGTGGCCTATACTAGGAACTGTCCCGGCATTCGCCTTAGTGCCGGAGAATGGAAAACCAAACCCAGGATAGCCGAAGGTGTGGACCCGACCCTCTCTGTCTCCCGAATACAAACGCGCAGAGCCACGGTACTTTCCGTGGCCACCCCTCCTCTGTTCGGCTGTAGTGTTGGCTACTGAATTCATGATTCGAAGCAGTGTATCGATTAATTCAAGTGTCTGAATGAATCGATTCTCTGGAACGGCGAGCTCATGGCACACGATTCGGCTTACTCCCAGCGGACAGTGCTGAGTGGCGCACTCACGGCTCACTAGCGGGACACTGGACGATGGCGGAGAGCCGAGCTTCCGCTGCAGCGAGACATACAGTGAGCCATGGCACATCAAAAGAATCGTACGCAGTCACGGATCAGTGAGACCCAACACACACACGGTTCATTAGCGGTACACTGGGCATTGGCGGGGAGCCGAACTTCCTCTGAAGCAATACATACAGAGCCATGGTACACTGAAAGAATCGAATGCTATAATGGACTCTCGAGCTCAGCTCATTTGAAAATAATACCCACTTGCATTCACTGTCCTCTTCTTACAGGGAGGTTTAAATAATAGATGGATTTATTTTCAATGTTAAAAAGGTAGTCAAAACATAATTCTAAAACAGCTAGTAAGTAGGTAGGCTATTAGGTTATACTACTTCGTATTTATTAGTTTAATGAATATTAGTATTATAACTTAGTTGACATTTGACAATTAATTAAACTCGAATCTAGCCACCCTATGACTATGAGTCATGCTCATGACCACTCCAAAGAACCTGTTTTATATGGGAAGAACGGCTCAGTATTCTCTCACTTCGTATGTCACATCGCTGCACAAGACTCTAATCATATGTGGACAGTAAGTGAACCGACTGACGCAATAACTTAACCAACAGTATGTTGAATCAGAAAACCAGTGGGCTAATATACACCTCGGGTAGCCTATACAAAATATGACGATTTAAAAATTCCTCTGTTGATAGCAAAATACATATTTTCAAAAATGACTGAGCGAGTTGGACGTGCGGTTAGTATCGCGTAGCTATGCACTTGCATTCGGGGGATGGTGGGTTCGAATCCCACCGTCGACAGCCGTTAAGACGGTTTTCCGTAGTTTCCCTATTTTCACACCAGGATATGCTGGGAGTGTACCTCAATTAAGGCCATGACTGCTACCTTCCTAATCCCAGATCTTTCCTATCCTGCGTCGCCGGAAACCTTCGATGTATTAGTGTGACTAGCATTTTTTTCTAAGAAAGGAGTTCATAGTATGAAGACCAGATGGCAGCAGCGAGCACTGAATGGTGTTGCTGCTGTCTTACCAGCACATGGGGCCTACTACACAGATGCAGTAGGAGCGATGACTCTAATGTGCCGTGAATCGGATCCCTGTATCGATTCAGTAACGTGAACGGAATCAAATGAATCGATTCAGTAAAATGATTCGAATGTCCCATCACTATTCGGTTGGCCGGTTGGAGAGCAGAGCTGTCGGACCACGGACCAGCCGTGGCCACTTGTGGGTCGAGACCCACTCTGCATCCGCCGACCAAAGATCAGCGGATCACACGAAGATGTATTTTCAGACTCACACAACACTCTATTCAGGCAAATACAGTTAAATGAAGCGCCCACAACATCGTATTTTGCGAATAAATGATTATTTGGGTGAAAGGACTTTTTGAAAAATAGAATATCCTGAGATGGATTCCTTTCTGTTTATCACTTATTAGAACGAACATGGAACAACAACAACATACATCCTGGTGATAATTTGATTTGCCAGAGCCATCTGTCGTAACAGAAAGATCTGCATAGAAAACTTTCACAGAGTCCTCTGTCGGGCTGACATAGAAAGATCAGCGGAGACAACTTTCAAAGAGCCATCTACCGGCAAATACATATAACTGCAACGACCTAAGCATAATATATTTTTTTAATAATTATATTTAAGCGAATAAAGGACAATGATGTAAATAATATTTTTCTAGAAATCCTGAGACCTTTCTTTTTGTGCGCAGCATAAAGGCATTAGTATTGCGCTTTTCTCACAATAGTTACACGTTCAAATTATATATATATGTGATTTCTTATTTTGACATAATTTCCTTCAATAATTCACTTTTATATAATATTCCGTTATTATGCTTTTGTTCACAAATTCATGTTTTCCGTTACCCCCGTTGCCATAAGTTAAGCTTCACCAAAAGCTATAGTCCTTTCAGTTTCAAATACTGTGTTGATGGGGTGAGAGTACCTTATCGGGTAAATTTAAGTACCTAAGCGTTAATATAAGGAGAGATCTTTATTGGGGTAATCACATTAACGGGGTTGTAAAGGAAGGATACAGACCTCTTCACATGGTATGTAAACTCCCTATGGGGGTGAACTGCATGTACCATTTTAACCACGTGCCAACCCTCCTATCATTCTTAAATTTCTAGCAGTAATGGGAATTAAACCCGGGCCCCCGAGGACGGCAGCTAATAACGCTGACCGTTATGCTGCGGAGGTGGACCTGTTCATATGAGGGTAGTTGGGGGTTGTAGTAAGGATGTAAAGGAGAGGGTGTGTACGTCTCTGATATGACCACAATTTAAAGTATGCTTCCAACGTATGGGACACGCACCAGAACTACTTGATAGCAGACCGGGCCAGTTGGCCGTGCGCCTAGGGGTGCGGAGCTGTGAGATAGTCGGTTCGAACCCTACTGTCGTCAGCACTGAAGATGGATTTCAGTGGTTTCTCATTTTCACACCAGGCAAATGCTGGGGCTGTATCTCACTCCTAGTCCTTTTCTATCCATTCACCATCGTCGCCATAAGACCTATTTGTGTCGGTGCGACGTAAAACGAATTGTAAAAAGAAATTGATAGAAGAACAGAGAAAGATCCAAACAAAAGTAGCACGAGTTGTTCTGGGTGATTTCCGTCAAAGAAATAGTGTTACGAAAATGTTGTAAACATCGGGGTGGAAAGACTTGGAAGTAAGGGGACGAGATGCTCGACTATGTGGTGTGTTCCAGCTGTTGGAGAAGAGTTGACGTGGAATGATATTAGTAGACAAATAAGCTTGAGCGGAGCTTTCAAAAGTGGGAAAGATCATAATATGAAGGTAAAGTTGGAATTCAAGAGGACAGATTGAAGCAAATATTCATTTATAAGACAAGGAGTAAGGGACTGGGATAAATTATCAAGGGGAATGTTCAATATATTTGCAAGTTCTTTGAAAACGTTTAAGAAAAGTTTAGGTCAGCAATTGACAGGCAATCTGCCACTTGGATACCAGCTCTAATTGCAGATCATTCATGATTGGTTGATTGGTTGATTGATTGATATTAAATAAATAAATAAATAAATAAATAAATAAATAAATAAATAAATAAATAAATAATCTCATGACACTACAGCCGTGACGGGCCTTTATCTACCAAGTGACCACTGTTCGGCCCGAAGGCCTGCAGATTACGAGGTGATAAATCCGAGGATATCCGTGCAGGGCTCTAGCCATAACCTCCTTCCTGTGCCAGCCATAAGCGGTGAATCCTCTTGGCCGTTTGTCTTGGATTTCTTGACCGGGATGTCTATCTCACCGTCAGATACCTCCACAATTGTATTCACGTGGCCTGATTGGACCTCAAACCAACTCTCAGGTCCACGTAAATATCCCTGACCCGGCCGGGAATCGAATTCAGGTGAGAGGCAGGCACGCTAATCCTACACGGTGGGGCCAAAAAAATGACTATCAGAAACACAACACTGAATAGACATACTCTCCTTTTCCTTTATGAGTCTGTTCTGCTTTAAAAAGGACAACTAAACATTCCTAGCGGTGGAAATCATAATTTCCTTCTTCTAGGTATATATCAGAATACCTTAAAAATGTTGCCTCTTTATCATTGGTATTTTATGATACTTGGTAAAATACCATTATACCGTGCGGTCCTCCAGCCACGCACTTCCTACTTACAAGTGTCCCGCATACACTAGTGATGGTTGGGATGCCTAATCGCTGGTTTACAAAGAAGCACTACACGGTGTTATTATTAATTTCGGATGTGAAACAAATTGCAGTAATTTCACGTAACACATTCCCTAACAAGGTACATTTGTAATACTCCAAAGACGTGGAAAGTTGAATAACTCATTGATTTATACGTGTACAACATTCCACCCTACCGAAGAGTTTCTGGTATATGGTATAAACCTTGAACGATTCATTGGATGTTAATTGCAACTCTGTTCGGCAAAATACGTGTACAGAAGGTGCGCATCTATTTGGACACTCTTGCGCATACCGTCCGCGAGATTCGGCCGCATTCCGACTGGATTCTCCATTACATTAAAATGATGTCTGTGTATTCGTCGTTACTGCACACACCAGTACTGTGGATATGTTGACAGCAGCTGTAGTACTACTGTACCACTACCAGCATACTACTGAGGGTTCGAAAACAAGTCGTACTAACCGAAAAGGATACAATTGACGGGTAGTGCTGAGGAACGTGCAGCGATTGCCATCCGGTTGTTATTTCTTCATATTCTGTTGTAACCTACCTGCAGGCAGTAATACCCCTGTGAAAATCAGTTAGTATACTTCCCACTGATCATTAGTGCATGCGGGGACACTTTATGTAGAAAGTTCGGCGCTGACGGGCCGCCTGGTATAGTAACATTTTGTTCACAATTAATGCTTGTACATGGAAGTGGAATTGTAGCTATTGTGGTGGGTTGAAAGGGTGCTTAAAACTAAAATCACTGCAGAGAGATGTAGCGTGTTTACTATCCACTAAATGTGTTTAACTACTGTTTAGAGTTATTTACAAGTTTACTCGTGTTTGAGCTTTCCACTCGACACAGCGTTTCTACTCACAAACGTGCCATAAACTATCATACACTCGAACTCACATTCGGGCGATCAAAATTCGGTCCGGTGCGTCGAAACCCTGGTGCCATATAGGTCTCTCGCAGTGCATTTTCGATTTAGAACGGTTCACACTTGACACGTTACTCCGCAGACGCCCACGCTTTGGTGGCATGCTGGACACTTAAAATGGTCCGGCAGGTTACACCTTTCATCATGAGATGTACAATGTTTTGTTAACATTGGACGAAACATACAAGAATAATAAATTTGCCCTAGTCTGAGTACAGTCGCAGCTGGATGAGGACTTCATTCATTACATTCCTGGCCAAGCCAAATGACTGAAAACAGGCTGTGAATTTTCATTTTGTGGCGTACAATATTTCCAGGACACAGGGGTAGGTGAATATACTCTCTATTGTTCATACAGTCGGTGAAGATAAAATACCACGTATGCCACAATGCTCGTCCAACCTATTAAGAACTGTCACGCCTCCCAGCCACATATCAATATGCAGTCCATCAGAACAACGTTCGTTGGTTCATTTTCCCATGTGAAGTTGTACAAGAAAATGAACCTTAAAAACAGGATACTGTAGGATTGCGAAAATACATCACACAAACATACATGCCAACAGTACGGTAAGTACATTTGCCTTTACACACCTGCATAGGAAAATGAATTGTTCTAATGGACTCCCTTTCCATATGTCTCCGGGAGGCGTGCTTGGAAGAGAATTGTGAGATGTGAGGTTTCGTTGCTTAAACGACAATAAGAAAGCAATAGATCAAGGGAGAGATAACAATAACATATTTTAAAACTAAGAGACCTGTTTGATAGGAACTTAATCTCTTCTTTATACACTGACTGACAGAGCAAATGCAACACCAAGAAGGAGTGGTCAGAACTTTATGCCAATTACAGGGTAGACTGACGTCACTGAGGTATGCTCATGATGTGAAATGCGCCGCTGTGCTGCGCACGTAGCGAACGATAAATGGGACACGGCGTTGGCGAATGGCCCACTTCGTACCGTGATTTCTCAGCCGACAGTCATTGTAGAACGTGTTGACGTGTGCCACAGGACACGTATATAGCTAAGAATGCCAGGCCGCCGTCAACGGAGGCATTTCCAGCAGACAGACGACTTTACGAGGGGTATGGTGATCGGGCTGAGAAGGGCAGGTTGGTCGCTTCGTCAAATCGCAGCCGATACCCATAGGGATGTGTCCACGGTGCAGCGCCTGTGGCAAAGATGGTTGGCGCAGGGACATGTGGCACGTGCGAGGGGTCCAGGGGCAGCCCGAATGACGTCAGCACGCGAGGATCGGCGCATCCGCCGCCAAGCGGTGGCAGCCCCGCACGCCACGTCAACCGCCATTCTTCAGCATGTGCAAGACACCATGGCTGTTCCAATATCGACCAGAACAATTTCCCGTCGATTGGTTGAAGGAGGCCTGCACTCCGGGCGTCCGCTCAGAAGACTACCATTGACTCCACAGCATAGACGTGCACGCCTGGCATGGTGCCGGGCTAGAGCGACTTGGATGAGGGAATGGCGGAACGTCGTGTTCTCCGATGAGTCACGCTTCTGTTCTGTCAGTGATAGTCACCGCAGACGAGTGTGGCGTCGGCGTGGAGAAAGGTCAAATCCGGCAGTAACTGTGGAGCGCCGTACCGCTAGACAACGCGGCATCATGGTTTGGGGCGCTATTGCGTATGATTCCACGTCACCTCTAGTGCGTATTCAAGGCACGTTAAATGCCCACCGCTACGTGCAGCATGTGCTGCGGCCGGTGGCACTCCCGTACCTTCAGGGGCTGCCCAATGCTCTGTTTCAGCAGGATAATGCCCGCCCACAGACTGCTCGCATCTCCCAACAGGCTCTACGAGGTGTACTGATGCTTCCGTGGCCAGCGTACTCTCCGGATCTCTCACCAATCGAACACGTGTGGGATCACATTGGACGCCGTTTGCAAACTCTGCCCCAGCCTCGTACGGACGACCAACTGTGGAAAATGGTTGACAGAGAATGGAGAACCATCCCTCAGGACACCATCCGCACTCTTATTGACTCTGTACCTCGACGTGTTTCTGCGTGCATCGCCGCTCGCGGTGGTCCTACATCCTACTGAGTCGATGCCGTGCGCATTGTGTAACCTGCATATCGGTTTGAAATAAACATCAATTATTCGTCCGTGCCGTCTCTGTTTTTTCCCCAACTTTCATCCCTTTCGAACCACTCCTTCTTGGTGTTGCATTTGCTCTGTCAGTCAGTGTACATGCAAACATTAATATATTCTGAGAACTGTAACTTTGAAAGTGCCAGGGTGAATGGCTCAGACGATTGAGGTGCTGGCCTTCTGATCCCAACCTGGTAGACTTCATCCTGGCTCTGTCCGGTGGTGTTTGAAAATGCTCAAATACGCCAGTCTCTGCCGGTAGATTTACTGGCACGTAAAAGAACTCCTGCGGGACTAATTCCGGCACCTCCACGTCTCCGAAAACCGTAAAAGTAGTTATTAGTAGTTAGCCAATAACATTATTGTACAAACCTGTATAGTGACAATGCTACTAATTTTGTAGGAGCTAGAAACGAATTGTTGAAAGTCCACCAGTCGGAACAGTGGGGGACAGAAATGCTCTGAACAACGCAGCCTAGGATGGATTCACTTGGCATTTCATTCCTCCTGATTCGCCTCACTTCGGGGGACTGTGGGAAGCTGGAGTGAAATCCATGAAACATAATTTACGAAAAACTGCTGGCAATGCCTGCTTGACGTATGGCGAGATGTATACCCTACTTCGCCAAATAGAGGCATGCCTAAACTCATGACGGCTCGTTAGACTCTCAGACGACCCTGATGAACCCTCATACCTAACTCCTGGCCCTTTTCTGATAGAAGTTCCCCTGCTATCATTCCCTGAACCTAACCTTAGTGATGGTGTGCACTGTTATACTTCCAGATGGCGCTACATTCAGGCGCTGCATCAGAACTTTTGGAAACAGTGGACTAATGACTATCTTAATAGCTTACAACAGCGGCAGAAATGGTTGACGAGTCAGCCTAACCTTCAGCCTGGAACTATCGTCTTAGGTAAGGACGACAATATTCCTTCCTTCTCTCGGCGACTTGCAACGGTTAAGGAAACTTATCCTGGGAAGGACGGACACAGTGCGCACGGTGACCATTCGCACCAGCAATGGAATTTTAAGGCGTTCTGTACATAAATTACGTCCATTGCCAGCTCAAGACTGATACTTACAAATACATTCAGTGTCTCATTTCCTGTTGGTGTTAAATTCCTTGTTCTAGTATTGTAAGATTTTAATTATGATCAGTGTCATTTTGTTGTTTGTGCTTAGTGCTTTACTTTTTATTGTAGGATTTGAATTTGTTCATTTCGTTTTCATTGCTTGAACAGCTGTGTATATTTTTGCCGAGTTATATTGCGTGACTCGTAATCGGCATATGTATTGATGGTGAAAGAACTTCACAATATGACTATTTGTTGAATTTAAATTCAACATTTCTTGTAGTTGTTAAATGTCGTACATGTATGTGTGGCGGTATGTTTGGGATTGAACAGGGCACCACTGCATTGCCCCATCTCCTGGGGTAGCCTATCTCGGGAGTGGTCGGGCGCCTTCGCGTGCAATCGTGTGACCGAGTCAGTTGTAAACAAGCAGCATGGCTGGCTGAAAGGAACTATGGTGAAATGTGTTGCGCTGATAAACTGTGAATATCGAATCCATCGCGTGGGCGACATATTAAACGGCTGCATCATGATGTAGATATGATGTTAATAAACTAGTATGCGTTCATCTTTCTGTATGTATGAACCAGCACGTGGTTCCTAGCACCACGTGTACTCACGGACCTGTCCGAAAGAGGTCGGACCAATTATTATTATTTAAATTAGAAAGTACCATCATAAACATAGAATTAAATCGTTAATATTTGTTTGTAAGTAATATGTAAATGTACAAAAATATGTAAAGTACAAAATTGTCCTGCTCACCGCGAAGTCAAGATCGTCTTGATTTGCTACAGTACCATACTCACTGATGAACCCGCGACTGACGCAACACTTACGGTTGACTAAGTCGCGTTTCTTCTTTTTTCAGTCTGTTTAACGTCGCACCGTCACAGATAGGTCTTCTGGAGACGATGGGATGGGGAAGTGTTAAGAGTGGGAAGGAGATGACCATGACATTAATTAAGGCACAGCCCCAGCATTTCTCTGGTGTGAAAATGTAAAACCAAGGAAAACCATCTTTAGGTCTGTTGACAGTGGAGATCGAACCCATTACCTCCCGAATGCAAACTGATAATTACGTGACCCAAACCACGCGGCCACATTCTTGGTGACTCCGTCTGACCATGTTTGCTCTCTATATAGGTCCGCAGAAGATCCTCGATGTTTCCGCTTCCAGATCATTCTGTGCCCATCCTTCATTGTTAGCTTCCAGCTTCATTTCGGGGCTTCCTCAAAAGTTCACTGGCTTCACCACGCGATAATTTTTTTCTCATTGATTGCACGCCTAAATTGTCGCTGCTCCGCCAGTGTTATCGTCAGCCGTTGGCATTGTTGCTTTCCACCAACTACGGTACTCTTAGCCTTCAGTGTCACACCCTGAATAGAGGTTAAGTACAAGAATGAAAACAGGTACACAAAAATAAGTCATTTAGAGGTTCACTTGACATTTAAAGTTTAGTATCAGACAAGCAGCACCCACGAGGCTCTAGTTTAATAGGTAATGCCCGGAATTTCCAAAAGGCGCTGAGCTGGACGGGATCGAAGACATGAGTCAGGAGCAAAACAGCATAGCTAAGCAAATTTAAACGTTTGTGAATTATTTCTTACTAATACTACTACTACTAAATGTTTTCATTCATCCCCTGAAGGGGGAGGCGGGCCTCCTAGACGATGGCGCCTCTCTCAGGCCAAGTGATTTGTATCGGAGAAGGAGATGTGCGGAGAAGGGGAGGGGTTGGCGACCGTGACCTATACTAGTGAGGAGAATGGTAAACCACGGAAAACCATTCGGTGGGGAACAGCTGTCGGACCACGGACCAGGCGTGGCCACTTTTGGGCTGAGAAAGCAATGACGTTTAATTTTGTGAACTTTAACCCTTAATCGTTAGCTCACGGAGATTTCAAACGGATCTATTTTATTTTGTACGATACAGTACTTCTCTCTTCACTGATCGAAATCGCCGGCCCTATAAATGCAGCTTCATTCATTTGCTGTTTGGAATTGTTCTAGACTTCGCTTCCTTTTTACGACCGAGGTGTCATTCCTGTGACGACTGCCACCTCCCGGACGTTTCTTCCGTGCGCAGCTAACAAGCGCTATCTGAGGTTAACTCTGCGTGTGATCTCGTTTCATTTGTGAACTTTTAATATATTGATTAACCTATACAAGTTGTGGGCAAGGAATATTTACTGTCGTGCTTTAATTCTCTATGAAACATTTCCTCCCGGTTGAAAAATCCGCATGCGACCAATGTGGATAATTTCTCCATATTAAATATTAACATAATGCTACATTTTGCTGATTTCGATTACTAAAAATATTTATCCTAAGTAAACCATAACCCAATCACGTTTCCTTCATCTGCTTTCTGCAGAAAAATCAGTGCTTGAGAGGATGAATAATATTAGAGTCAAGCTGAAAGAAATTATACACGTAGTTTAATTCACACTTCGGCTTCTTCAAGGTCAATGATCTTGTTGTTTCGTTCTTCCTCAGTTGTATTTAAGCAATAAATAAATCATGATTTATCATTTCGACTTTCACAGCCCATTCAACTATTCATGATGTAATATTTTTGGGATTATGCCATATAATAAAGAATATATATACACTCAACGCGCGTTTCGAAAGATACCTTGTCCTTATTCATCAGGAGAAAACAGAAACCGGAAACACCACGTATTGCTAAAATCTTACATAGGTACAATATACGAACCTTATTTGGAACTTCAATTAAGATTAGGTCAGTTTGTCTAAATTGCTACAACAGGGTGTCTATAAAGTTCCCTGTACTTGTGACGAGGTTTATATTAGGCAGACTTCGATTACAATATGTACTCGTATCAAGGAACATAATAGGTGTCTCAGCCTCAACCAACCTGATAAATCAGCTGCTCCTGTTCACAATTTAACACCTGCTCATGCTGTCATGTTCCACATAGGAAGTAGCATATCTATATGCTCATTTTAGCAACAAAAACAAGAATGCAAATACCATGGTGTTGCAGCCCTCATCGGCCTTGGCCCACCAGGCGTCCGCTGCTCATCGAGAAGGCCAGCAGATTACAAGGTGTCGTGTAATCTTCGCAGCGAATTCTCTCCTGCTGTTATTCTTGGTTTCCTCGACCGGAGCCGCTTTCTGCATCTTATGTTAAGTGCGACCGGGATTTGAATATCAGTACTAGTTATCAAGCAGCAGCGACTGGCCGTGGATGTGCTGGCTGCTACCACATTAATTTCCGCACACAGAAATTGTCGCATAAATTAATTTTCTAATTTATAAATGAACTATGGTTCCAAAGTTTTATCGAGCACGGTAAATGTAATAGACCGCCCCATAAAATGAACAGTCTTATAAAGTTCAATGAAAACATAAAATCACTGAAATATGCTTTGACACAAACTTCCAAACTTGGAAGTGAGAAGTAGATTAGTAAAATTTGACTCTCCTGAACTCAAAGTCATCATTATAGCAAGAAGTTTAGAAGATAGTGGAAGTAGTGAATTGATAGAACTTGCTGTACTTAAATGTATGCAGCGTTGGAAAGTAATTGAGTAAAAGTAATGTTTTTTAATAACATGCTATTTTTTCGGGGCGTCGACCCTTGTGGATTTTTTCCCTACTGGCACCATATGATATGAACCTGCTTGTAAAGTAGAATGGCGGAAGTGTAGGGAATCGAACCCGGGACTGCCGGGTAATAGGCGGACGCGTTGCCCCATACACCGTGGGGCCGAAAAAAAGTAATCGTTTCTTTCCACAAAATGCAACTTTTACACGTAATTTACTTTGTGACATAAAATTGAAGTAAAATAAAATGGTTCCTAGCAGGAAACCATAATTTAATATTATCGATTGCAAATGAGAAAAACATTAAAGATCTTTAAGTCTTTAGGCTTTCTTAATAGTAATAATAATAATGTCATTTGCTTTACGTCCCACTAACTACTCTTTTACGGTTTTCGAAGACGCCAAGGTACCGGAATTTTGGTCCCGTAGGAGTTCTTTTACGTGGCAGTAAATCTACCGACACGTGGCTGTCGTATTTGAGCACCTCCAAATACCACCGGACTGAGCCAGGATCGAACCTGCCAAGCTGGGATTCTTAATAGTGAGATTACCAGAGTTTCGCCCCAGTGTAGCAGTGGGCCCATCAGTTGGAATGATACACATTCCCCAAAACGCTGGCACTAGTCCGCCGTTGAGACACCACTGCAAGCCTGTTATGTAGGACAATGCAGGGACGGTGCACGAGGGGAAGCATGAAATTAAATTATGGTTTCCATCTACGGACCTTATTTTTTGATAGAGCCCAAAGGCAGGCATTTATACAAGTGGAGACATCTGCTTCCACTGGGGCGAAACGCTGGAAATTCACGATTGAAAAAGCGTAAAGACTTACAGCGCTTAATTTTTTTAAATGTTTGAAGTTCTTACATTTCAGTAATCGTTATATTAATGTTGTTCCATACTAAGAAGAACATAAAATTAACCAATTTTCTCAATTATGCCGAAAGTTGAAGGGCTAAAGCGCCCCGAAATGTGTCAAATTATGAGTCTTGGATAGCTCTATAAAACTAAAAAAACAAACTTTGAAAATAACTCTCGCTTGTTTCTTTACTCGCTTTCATTTTTATTAAAATACTAGCCAAATTAACTTATTTTACTTAATTATTTAGGTAATGTGTTCCTTGGTTTAATACCCTCAGGCTATTTTTTTTATTTTTGAAAAATATCGACACGAAATGCATTTATGAAGGCTTAAGTTAAACTCTGAATTGATTCACGTTAGCGCTCGTAGTGGTAGAAAAAGGCAAACTTCCAATGTAATCGGTCGGATAACGATGATTAAGATAACGATTGTAATTTTTAGGAATAAATAAAGAATATATTCTCATAATTTATTATATTTTACTTACCTAAAATCCGTAGCTCATATCCCTAGGATGTTTTGAACACTGAGTTAATTGCCTGAAGGGCTAGAACTGTGGATTTTTCATTAATCGATTAAGCAATTTTGGAGCCCCAGCACTCGCAAGGCATCGCTCCAGGGGTATAATTGCAGGATACGTCACCCATTCGTTCATTTACTGGCAGATTGTCGTGGTTAGTGGTTGAGATTTAGATAATCGTGTACTACGTGGTCGAGATGTTAGTGATGGTGATGTTTATTGTTTAAAGAGAAAGTGCAACTGGGCAACCATCCCCTGCTAACACTAATCTTAAAGAGAATTGAGGATGTCCAAGACGTAAAATATGAAGGTATCGGCAAAATAAAGGGAAGGGCCACGAAGGGTGTTAAAATGAACAACTTTCTAGGCCTCGGAAAACTAATATCGTCGCGGTTTTGTTGCCCGAGGACACTGACGCATGCCAGACTCCCGTGGTCGCCAACCCACGCTCCCAAGTTGAGAGTCCTCGGTCTCACTTTTAATCACTTCTAATAACAGACCGGGCACACCGAAGATGTTATTCTAACACCCTCACCTACAGAGGTTACGTGGTCGAGAATGGAGCCGGAATAAACATGTGATGATGTTAAGGCAGTTCCATTCCCCTATTTGAATACATATTTGGAATTATTTCTCCTGAAAATAATGCAAATGCGAAATTGACATGCAAATTTCGCTTGGGAGCAATAATTTTGAAAGCGTGAATAGTGCCACCTAGTGACGATATAGTCCAAATACTTAGTAAACGTCCTTCTGAGTGACCGGTGGGGCGTGGTCATGTAGGTAGTGTGGGAGGTCTGCTTAGGGCTCTCTCTCTTCCCGGTTCACTCTCTCTTAACTCGTTTGTTGACTCGTTGTGTTCATCCACTGCGTACAGTGCTTAGCACAATGTGTAGACGAAGACTGGGCAGCGATAGGAGTGGGAGATGACACAGTCCCCCTCGATGACCTCTCGCAATCGCGCGGCCGATTCCCATGCTGGAAGTTTACAAAGTATTTGGACTATAGCCACTTAAAGCCGTTGTACTAAATAACTAAAAATGGGGTAGGCCTAATGTGTTTTCTCCTTGATAACTTTGGTATCGCCGGGCTGAATGGCTCAGACGAGTTGAGGCGCTGGCCTTCTGACCCCAACTTGGCAGGTTCGATCCAGTCTCAATCTGATGGTATTTGAAGGTGCTCAAATACGTCAGCCTCGTGTTGGTACATTTTCTGGCATGTTAAGGAACTCCTGCGGCCCAAAATTCTGGCACTTCGGCGTCTCCGAAAACTGTCAAAAATGTAGTTAATTGGACATAAAAACCATAAACATTATTATTAAAATTTGTATCATTCCATCCCCATGTGGAAAAAGGGCAGTGATTCCCTAAAACTTCACGTTCTGTAAAGCAATTGTAATAGTAACTTTACTTATTACGTTTTGTAAAACTACGAGGGCTGATCAACAAAGAATGAGACTGATTTTTTTCCACTGGTGTCCCTTCCTACTTCAATGCACTTTTATAGCGTCTCTTCCAGTCTTTGAACATATTCTGTAGACCATTCTTTGTGACCTCCTCGCTTTTCTTGAGCACTGCTTCTGAGTTCTCAAATCGAATGCCCCTAAGCTTTGCCTTTATTGATGGGAACAAAAAATCCCAGGGTGCAAGATCAGGGCTATAAGTTGGAGGTGGTACGCAGGTATTGTTGAATCCAGCTAGAAACTGCATGACTTGATTTGCGACGTGAGGCCGTGCATTGTCATGATGAAGTCGCCACCCAGTCCGAGAAAGCTTTGTTCGTTTCTTTGCAATGTGCTTCCTCAGTGTAGCCAATGCTGTCGTGTAGTATGCTGCTGTAAGAGTAGTGTGAGGGTGAACTGCATGCTGGTCACCTCCATTGTCTGGTATGCGAAATGCACGTAGCGTCTACATAATAGAACATTACTACCAACGTACCGATACGAGAGTGCTGCCGTCTACGGTCATTATACATAAAAACCCGCTCTTTTCAAATATTTGCGTTACAGATAGGAACCTATTACGGAAGCTACAGGAAAAAATCAGTCCCAGTCTTTGTTGATCAGCCTACGTAGTTAGTAATTGCTATTGAGTACATTTTCTCTCGGGTAACTGCAAGGAAGTCCAGTTACATTTATTTTGCACTTACCGATCACTGGATGTATGTGTATGTATGTGAATGACCAAGTGACGAAGAACATATACAGGAACTCTGTGAATGAAGTGAGTGATAATGGGAAGAAAAGAATAAACCTTGTCCTAATCAAACGCGATCCTTAGTTGGGCATAAGAAATCAATAAGATGAAGAACTACAGGGTGTCAGAAATCCGTCCTGATGGAGTTCAATATCGCACTGGATGGGACACGACGGACTCCCTGTAGGGTCGCCGAACTAAGCTAGGATCAACCCCACTATCTTCGGAACACAATGACAATGACGACCTGAGTTGGGTCGTCTCAGTCATATACTAAAATGTGACAAAGTCCTGTAACTGAGAATTTTTTGAAACACGGAGCATATGCCCGGAAGGTGAACAGTAGAACGAATTGTAACCATTGTCACCCCTAGTTCACACTCTCGCATTCTACTCCCCTCTATTTATCAACCCTCATGTAAGGGGAAGAAAAGCGTATTCCTCAATTCTGCACATATGTTGACCCCATAAACGAGTTAATTTGCCTTCCACTATCAGTGGGACCCCCGTGGGAAGAAGTCAAGTGCCGTATATAATGAAGAAAGACTTCGTTCGGCAGTGCACAATAACAGTCAGTCTCTGACGGCACTCTCGTCCCCCACATAACACATTTGTCAATTTTCTGATTAACCAATAATGGGACAATGAGATGCAAATCAAGGAGTATGTCCCTGAAGTTGTGGCTGATCAGTATTCGTAACTTTTCTCTGCAATCTTTCATTTCATTTCGGTAGAAAATTCCAGAGAAAAATGTTGATATATTAAGTCATCCTAGCGTCTCAGTGGGTCAGGCGGCAGCGCGCTGGCCTCTCACTGCTGGATTCCGTAGTTCAAATCTCGGTCACTTCATGTAAGATTTGTGCTGGACAAACCTGAGGTGGGACAGGTTTACCTTCGGGTACTGCGTTTCTTCCTGTCATCTTTCATTCCAACAACACTCTCCAATATTTTATATTTCATCTGTCAGTCATTAATCATTGTCCCAGAGGAGTACGACAGGCTTCGGGAGCCGGCACAATTCCTATTCTCGCCGCTAGATGGGGCTTGATTCATTCCATTCCTGATCAGTTCGAAGGACTGGAAACAGATTGTGGATTTTCATTTTTCAAGTGACCACACCTCTTAATTTGTCTCATGATCAATTTCATTCTTTCTAATTATAATAATGTTATTGGCTTAACGTCCCACTAACTACATTTTTACGGTTTCCGGAGACGCCGAGGTGCCGAAATTTAGTCCCGAAGGAGTTCTTTTAGGTGCCATTAAATCTACCGAAACGAAGCTGACGTATTTGAGCCTTCAAATAAAAGCGAACTGAGCCAGATCGAACCCACTACTTTGGAGTCAGAAGGCCAGCACCTCAAACGTCTGAGCCACTCAGCCCGGCAGATTCTTTCTAACTGAACTTGTAATCCACTGGAATTATGCACAATATTTAGGAATTTTGAATACGATTGAATCGATAAAATCAGAATAAATCGTTTCTGTTTGTTCTTCTTCCCCTTACGTCTTAGAAATGTAACAATAAAACGCCACTAAGATAACGAACTTGTAGCAACATCGGTTACACGATTTCTCAATCAATCAGTCACCAAACAATTAGCATTGACCTGCATTTAGAGCTGTCGCCCAGGTGGTAGATTCTGTTTGCTTCGTCTTTACTTGTGCGATTTCACAGAAGTTGGAAATATCAAATATATCCCTTGATATGTTATTCAAATCCCTAATTCCTCTTCCTATAAACAAGCATTTGCCCCATTTTTTCCTCCTGAATTACACCCTCCGCTTCATCTATCCTACTTTTCAAAGCTCCACATAAGCTTTACTACTGTCATTCCAAGCAACCTCTCCATTGACAGTTCGAAAAATTCCGCTTAGTCGAGCTGTTCGTCTCCTTCCTTCCAAGTCTACCAAGCCCGAAGTTTGCAGCATTTTCGTAACTCTACTCTTTTGTCGAAAATTACCCAGAATAAATCGTACTGCTTTCCTTTCTATATTTTCCAATTCTTGTATCAATTATTCTTGGTGAGGTTCCTATACACTGGAACCATACTCTAATTGTGGTCTTACCAGTGACTATTACGCCCTCTCCTTTTCATCCTTACTACAATACCTACAGTAAATAACCTCATAACTGTATGAAGAGATTTAACCTTTATTTACAATGCCGTTTATGTGATTACCCCTATCCTGCCGGGTGAAGAAGTTTGTAATCTGCTCCACATCCTCGTCCAACAGGAAACGTCGGCCCTTTAAGGCCTAAATGAGGGGACCGAAGGTGTGATAATCGCATGGGGAGAGATCAGGACTATAGATTTCATCCACCACCCGCTTCTTGTTATCCATAATGGATGAGGCTGGCCTCCCAGATTGACCGGCATCTTGTGTGGAAACGCGACCCGCATGGAACGTGGTGCACCATTTCACAACGGTGGTTTTCGACAAACATGCTGCCCCATACACAGCCTTCATTCTCTGATGAATATCCACCGTGTCTGTCCTACGGCAGCCAAGAATGGAATAATAGCACGTTGGTCCTGTTTGGACGCATTCGGTAAGAACGTCGCCATAGTTCATGTGACCGCATTTAACGCACGCAACTCAGCACGGCACAACTGCCACACTTGCCTACATGGCCGTGCTTATATACCCGCATTGGAGTCGCGCTACGTTGCATTTCCGCTGCAGCAGCACCCTCAAACGGAGACTTTTCATCACGCCTTATACTACTTACAGTGATCCTGGGTAACCCGAGGGGAAGTCTTCCACACCTTCAAAAAACGTCGTGTGTGCAACTGTGACTTCCAATCGGAAACCATTTAACGAGTCGGTCAGCGTTATGAGTTACCACTGCTGCTTTACAGTGGCTTAGGATGTACACTAAATACTTCATCAATAGACAGACTGTAGGTTTTTGAATTATGGATGTATCACATAATGTTGTAGACCCACATCCCGCTAGTAGACAGTGTCACCAAGAAGGAGGTTCCCGTCGTGCCAGGAAATCATGCTCAGTCCTACCTCCTTCGAAAAGAATCAGGAAATTACCCCGTTCCGTTCATATCCGAAATCATAAATACAGCCCGGTACAATTCATCACAGAAGGCAAGAAATAAGGAAAAGTTTGGAATGGGTGAAGCAGTGGATCGAAGTGTACGATACGGCAACTATGTTATGGAAAGCGAAGAGGAGGAATAATCGCTCCACGAGGTTGAAAATACACTATAGTACGTCACTACCTTAAGAGACAGTGTCCATTAAATTTGGTTCACTGATACCAGATCTACTGCACATACAACGTTGTGCAAGGCCAATCATACGATGTAACAAAACTCTTACACAGGTGTGATTTCAATGAAAAGACTCAACACTGCGTGTAACTGTACCTCATTCCCTACTGATATGGTATGATACAGCAAAGTTCATAGCGCGATTTAAACGCACAAATAATAATAATAATAATAATAATAATAATAATAATAATAATAATAATAATAATAATAATAATAATAATAAAAGATGCCTATCCAAAAATGCAAAAATAAGGCATTACAACACAGTAGTGAAGCCAGAATGCCTATATGCAAGCGAATGTCTGGCATTAAACTATAATTTAGATAAACTAGAAATACTAGAAAGGTGAATCATGAGGAAAATATTAGGCCCACAAAACACAGCAGAAGGTTCGAAATTACGAAGTAATACTGAAATATATAAAAAAATAGAAAATATATCAGATGTAATGAGGAAAAAGAGACTTATGTTTTTTGGACATTTATATCGAATGCAAGATAGTAGATTAACCAGTAAGATTTTCAGATATTTGTGGGGTAAGAAATCAACGACAAGCTGGGTCAATGAAGTAAGAAATGATTTAGAAAAAAAACAATATAACAACAGAAGAAATAAATAATAGAGAAGGCTTTCGAGAAAAAGTATTGAAAATAGAAGGATTCCAAGGTAGGAAAGTAAAAAAGACTGGTTCAAAGTGGTCTGAAGACAGAAAGAAGAAACATAGTGAACAGTTGAAAGCGTACTGGAAGAAAAGGAAAGAACAAAGAAGAAGGAATTGAAATTGGCACGTGGTCCTCTAGGGGCCCATTCGAAAGAAGAAGAAGAATAAGAATTTATTTCAGAATATAGGAAACAGTGGTTAAAATACAGCACATAACTTTTTGAACACCCCGTAAATTCTGCTGTCTCTTTAACTACATAGCAACATTCATTTTCTTTAAGAAACAACTAAATAAATTCACTGGTATAATTCGTTCTTTACTGTGCAGCTTGCCAATACTGCGCTTTCTAGTTTCCGCATTCATAATTACTATAATAAAATAACTAGCTCACCCATGCAAATATTCCGCACAGTATCGTGATCAGTCACCGAATGATAATATGTTGAAATAATTAAATACAAGTATTTATTACTTAAACGTATTTCATTTTGAAAATAATTCATAAATATCAATCACATTGTAAACAGTCGTTATAATTATATATACAATATGATTAACTGTAAAACATTTAAAAAGTAGACATTAAAACAGATACTGTCCTTTTACTTTAATTCTTTACTTTACAAAATTCTTTGAAAATTATGTTAGGTGTTGTAATATGAACATCGTTTACTTTTTGCCCGTATGTGTCTTTAACACAAACATACGTATATATCACTGAATATGAATCTACGATCTCGTGATAAAGCCACGTATAACTGTTCATGTGTAAAAAACAGGTTCTGGTAAATACAATCCTGTCCTTTGAAGCGTCTAGCCTTGTGATTTATTAATGGTCATAGCGAAGGCTACTTTTATTGGGAATTGTTTCTTATCATTTGGAAAGGCACGGTTTGATCAGAAGATGTGAGGTTAATGCGGGGTATGAGCACAGTTTTATCGGAGTGAATTAATTTAGCAGTAACGATGTACTCGCCTAAGTGCGTTGCCACTAATCTTACACCATTAATTAATCTCTGATTTGCGTTAAGATTTCTAATTATCATAATAATAGCATTTTTCTTTAAAATCAATTGACGAGGTGGTAAACCGGACGGACTTAAGAGGTTCAAGGATTCCATGGGGTACAATTGAACGTTGTTTATTTCTTCGTGTTGGATAGAATCAGAATTAAGGTAAACCTTTTCCTCTCCAGATAAAAAGTTGGAAATGATACATTCACTAACTGTTGTACAAACATCGTTTTAGGACATAAAATCGCCGTTGAATAGAATTGCGAAATATTGTGTTCGTTAATTTCTGAGGCATTTTATATGGTGGTAATAATACTACCGTAATTACAATAACAATATTTCGGAATTTTGATCGCTTCATTGCAGTAATCCGTTTGAATTTCTAAACCATCGTTACCCAATTTGAGTGAGTGAGTGAGTGAGTGAGTGATGATGCTTGTTGTTTAAAGGGGCCTAAATCGAAGGTCATCGGCCCTATTACCCAATTTAAGAAACCGTTCAGTGAAAACGGGATCATCATTTACCCTCATATTTTGAGTCAACTTATGAATACTAACACGAGAACACTAACTGTATTTTCAACGATGGCTGTTCTGCTGGTATGTTCTTATTTTTTCTATTTTTTTCTTCTCTTAGCTTTACGTCGCACCGACACAGATAGGCGTTATGGCGACGATACTGGCATGTTTAACAATGGGTAACTTCTGACGGAAAACTTCACCAAACATAATTATTTTGCCTCCTTAAGAGAGATTATTATTCATGATGTCCTGTAAAAGTCGATCGAATCGACAACACTTAACGCGTCTTTCAAAACCACTGAATCTCGTTCCAAATGATGAGGTCTGAGTCACGAAGATGTGCATTCTTGGTGTGAGTGCGAATCGATGAGACCGATGTATTCAATATGAGAACAGGTAGTTTGAAAACTGAATGTGATGTGCGTCCCCCTGATAGGGGACTGGCAACTGGTAAAGCAACCTAGTTTTCACGTCGTAAAATGTGGCACAATGTTTGGTAGAGAAATGTTTTGCCGGAACCCCCGGCCCGTCAGTGAAGTAACAATTGTGATTTTTTTCTTACCGCATGTAAGACTTTCTCAGCTTTTACCTTCTGTTCTACGTTTAGCTGTCTTGTCGTTCATACGTTCTTCTTCTACGTTGTACGCTTCTGTTGTATGCTGTGCGACGGTGAAAACAGGGGTCGGTAGATTCAATTGTTGACAAGATATTTAAAATAATTCTGCAATTATTGCAGTGTGAGGTTGTAGGTTTCAGGTAGGGTCTGCTGTAGAGGTGTGACAAATTGTTATTCTTTTGTAACTGCTACACCTGTCACTGCTACAAGAAAGTAACTGTGAAAAGTAACAGTTAAAAATAACGTCCAACGTTACTCATCTTTTATTGGTCACGGCTTCACGCTTGTCTCGTTACAGATGTGTTGCGAAGTTCCATTCGTTTACTCGCACATGCGCGCACGCATCACTACACGGTTGAAAGTCGGTGCAACAAAACACGCATTCCTATTTGCTATAAGTTAACGAGACGCAGACAACGAATGAAATGAGAAGATCACATAGCGTCTTTTCTGAAATTTATAGGAGTGAGTTTGACAATTCCCCGATCAAGGATGATCTGTCTGCCAAACCTCGACACAAACCGGTACAAGAGGATCGATGAAGTAAAATGAAGTAATGTTATGTTGTCTGTAATGTGATATCTATAATATCAATATGGAAAGTTAGCATACTAATTTATTTATACTACAAGAAAAATGATACGGGTGAAACTTACAATATTATAATGTAGGTAGCCTTGCGCGATGTCTGAGTCAACGATTATACCTGAGCAGTTGAATATGTCATAACAGTTTACACTTTAGTTACGAGATGACAGCAGCAACTTATACAAATAACACTGCATTTGACTTGGGAGACTACTGGCAAAAATGAGTGCAATTGGACTAAACAAAAGAGTGACTGAATGGGTTGCTATATTTCTAGAAAATAGATCTCAGAGAATTAGAGTAGGTGCAGCTTTATCTGGCCCTGTAAAAATTAAGAGGGGAATTCCTCAAGGCAGTATTATCGGACCTTTATGTTTTCTTATATATATAAATGATATGAGTAAAGGACTGGAATCAGAGGTAAGGCTTTTTGCGGATGATGTTATTCTCTATAGAGTGATAAATAAGTTACAAGATTGTGAGCAACTGCAACGTGACCTCGAAAATGTTGTGAGATGGACAGCAGGCAATGGTATGTTGATAAACGGGGTTAAAAGTCAGGTTGTGAGTTTCACAAATAGGAAAAGTCCTCTCAGTTTTAATTACTGCGTTGATGGGGTGAAAGTTCCTTTTGGAGATCATTGTAAGTATCTAGGTGTTAATATAAGGAAAGATCTTAATTGGGGTAATCACATAAATGGGATTTTAAATAAAGGGTACAGATCTCTGCACATGGTTATGAGGGTGTTTAGGGGTTGTAGTAAGGATGTAAAGGAGAGGGCATATAAGTCACTAGTAAGATCCCAACTAGAGTATGGTTCCAGTGTATGGGAACCTCACCAGGATTACCTGATTCAGGAACTGGAAAAAATCCAAAGAAAAGCAGCTCGATTTGTTCTGAGTGATTTCCGACAAAAGAGTAGCGTTACAAAAATGTTGCAAAGTTTGGGTTGGGAAGAAATGAGAGAAAGAAGAAGAGCTGCTCGACTAAGTGGTATGTTCCGAGCTGTCAGCGGAGAGATGGCGTGGATTGACATTAGTAGACGAATAAGTTTGAGTGGCGTTTATAAAAGTAGGAAAGATCACAATATGAAAATAAAGTTGGAATTCAAGAGGACAAACTGGGGCAAATATTCACTTATAGGAAGGGGAGTTAGAGATTGGAATAACTTACCAAGGGAGACGTTCAATAAATTTCCAATTTCTTTGAAATCATTTAGGAAAAGGCTAGGAAAACGAGCAGATAGGAAATATGCCACCTGGGCAACTGCCCTAAATGCAGATCAGTATTGATTGATTGATTTAAAGCAATCTCGTACAAAAGCGCTCTCACTTGGAAGACTATCTGAACTCTGAAGGTCACACTTTGTGTCTGTAAGCTGCTACTAGTGATATTTCCCACTTTCCAGTTACTGTTTTCACTAGTACGTTATTCTGTTGTCGTTACTTGGTAACCTGTTATTTTTTGTCCTCGTTACATTTGTAACATAGGCCTTTCCTATCCCATCGTCGCCGTAAGACATATCTGTGTCGGTGCGACGTAAAGCAAATAGCAAAAAAAAAAAAAGAACATTTGTAACTGTGACAAAGTAAGTGATACGTTATTTTTCAGCCATTTCTAGCTTGCTGTCTCTGAAAATCTCCTGAAAGTGCGTCCTGAAATGTGGTCCGCAACTCAGGTATATTGGCAGGAGAACACAATATGCAGATGATAGCGAAATGTCGTCACAATTGCGTTGCCATTTCATGTCTGGCAGCATTATTTCCACTCGGCATCGTTCATGAGAAAGTGTAATTTTTCTGCAGCTTGTTGAAGTGAATTGCACAGTATTCCATTAACTGTGCATAGATCGTCAAACGACTGTGGTCCTTGTACGTGCTGTAGTAGTAATCGGAGATAATGTCTTTCCATATCCACCGGATCGAGAGTGTATGTCCGTCCAAAGAATTTGGTTTTCTTTCTGCGAATATATCATTGTCCTTTTGATCACACAAAATGTTCTGGAATTTTGTGGTAAAAGTACTGGCGGAAGGTAATATTCTCCTCGCACAATTTAAAAAATGCCATAAGTTTGGAGTCCCTATCAAGGTTAGCATTAACTTTGTATCCGGCCTGAAAGTACACCATTTGTTCTTTCGGTAGGTGGACAGGGAGTCCTCGAATTTATGTGATCGTTGGAAAAGTTGGCGTTCGCGTAATCGCTATATAGCCTCTGGTGGCCTCACATAACGACAATTCAAACAAATGTAGAGTTCGTCAACGGTGAGTTGTTGTTGACCTTTAGAATCTGTACACAATCGTAAAGCTACGCAGCCATGTCCTTTATACACGTATTTGTACAAATATTTAACTGGTTTGATTGAAGAACAATGCTCGAGATTGATATGGCAACGGTATTTTCTACTGATAAATTTACAAGATGGTACAATTCACTGATTATCAATGATAAATGATCAGACTGTCTTGTAACATCGTTATCGCATCGACTATAACTAGGGTAGACATTAACATTCAAATTAGTTTCCACTTGAAAATCTTTTGGATAATTTTAATATATTTTTGTTCTTGCATGCATGGACTGTTTGGATTGATAGTATCGCAAGCTCTGTGTACAGTGCATTCCTAAATATCTTCAGAACGTTGAGGAACTGTTCATGTATCTGTAATTTCTGCACAAATTAAAGAGTCTACATCTTCAACTGAACACAATTTATCTTCATTTGACAGAATGATCAGAATGTGTGTACGAGGAAGACGTCTGTTTTGAAATTGAATAACACAAGCATAACCAATGACTTTACCAATGTACGTGTTCTTTTAGAAGATCATGTAATAGCGCTTGGAATTTTAAATGAAAAACTCTAGTAACTAAGTCATGTGTATGTTCAACTCTTTCATGCGGTTTCAGTTACATTTCAGTTGAGATGTAATTTCAGACCAGGCTTACCTAAACGGGCAATAATGGTCATCGCGTCTTGATAAATTTGAAGCATATTTTGATGGCTGCCAATATAAGTTGAAGGAAGAATAACAGTAATCCCCCCAACTGCCCCTCTTCTTTCAGCATCAGTGTTAATGAAGTACATCAAATCTTTGTAACTATCAGCTCTGAGTTCCTTTTTGATGCGATCGAACGAATGCCAGCCTAGAATCTTCTACTTTGACATAACTGTCAACAATATATTGTTGAAATAATTTACCTGAAGCATGAAGGATACTGAAACCATCTCTAACTGCTAAACGATAGCAATAGTACTGTAACTGAGTTGTGACTGTTCTCAACGCAGTAGTATGAACTTGAACTGTGGCTTACCTAAAGTCGATCCAGAACCACCATTAATGCATTCTGCGTTACAGAACTGAAGAGCAAGACGTCCAAAATTGTTGTATTCCACGAAGGTACTGCCCACAAAGGACCTTCTGAAGTGTGCCCTTGTTTATTTGATCGCATCTAAAGAGAGCTGCCAGAATGTGTTTCGGAACTGAACGGGTTTTTTTTGTTTCTTTTTGGACAGATGTCTTGCTCAAAACACAATTATCAGGGTAATGAACTGTCTCTTAAAAGCCAATAGGTTCAGAGGTGTTCAACACTATGTTATACGTGGACAATCGTTTCCACAATGTGACCGTATATTTGTGGGTGTAAAAGAACAAGGAACACAATATATCGTGCTAGTTTATTAATTTTAAACCGGCTCTGCGGTGTAGGGGTAGCGTGCCTACCTCTTACATGGAGGCCCTGGGTTCTATTCCAGGCCAGGTCAGGGTTTATTACCCAGATCTGAGGACTGGATCGACGTCCATTCAGGCTACATGATTACAATATTGAGGAAGTATCTGACGGTGAGATGACGGTCTCGGTCTAGAAAGCCAAGAACAACGGCCGAGAATATTCGTCATGCTGACCTCACGACACCTCATAATCAGGTTGTGCAGCAGTCGCTTGGTAGGCTAAGGCCATTTGAGGCTGTTGCGCCATATTTTTTTATTCATTTTAAAGGGGATGCTCAGTTGAAGCATTAAAGGCGTGCTCTCTTCATCCAATGGAAAGAAATCGAAAAGCTTAAAAAACGATATTTCACCTTCCGGAGGTGCACTTGGACCTGAGGTTCACTCAGCCTACACCAAAAATGAGTAACAGGTTAATTTTTTAGTCTTTTGTGTTTTGGTGGGGCTGGGGGTGGGTAAAGGCGTAGAGCTAACCACTCTACCCCATCAAGTGCCGAGGTTACGGATAGTGGAAGCCTTTACTTTTCACCCTTCCAAGAGCGTTCATGGCCTGTTCGAAAATGACTTTGCTTTTCTTTCTATATCAATTTAAAATAGGACTGTTATATAGGATCGTCAGAAATAACTTGAACAGGATATATGTGCATTAGAGGATTGAGCATACGTTACTGATAAATATTTTGAAAAAAAATAATTTGATACCTTGTGCCATTGTTACTTTATTCGTTTCTGAAGTTATAAAATCAGATTGCTCCGCGAATGAATTCCAGGGGGCTTTGCCGGGCGATGTTGCCAAATCTGCAGGTGACATAAGATTGGCCTGAGAGCCACGCAGAGAAATCAGCATCAAACACGGACTGGGTTACTTGAGGCGCGAAGTCCGTGTTTCAGTCCCTCCCCGGGCGATTGGTGCTCTCATACTGGTCTTAAGCCACGTACAGATTTGGCAACACCGCCCGCAGAGCCCATTTGAATTCGCCCGCGAAGCGACCTGATTGGCCAACTTCAGCAACTGATAAAATAAAAAAGGCGCGATAAATCGATTTTTTACAAATTATTTATCAGTTTGACCCTTGGTCAACTCTTGTTCTTTTCCGGTATTACAACACTCGAGGCCTAGGGAGTCTTTCATTTTCACGCCCGTCGTGACCTTTGTCTTTCTTTTGGCCTGCACCTTCATTTTGTGAAGTGTTGGATCCCTTCCATTTTTTCTCTCTGATTAGTGTTATATAGAAGATGGTTGTCTAGTTGTACTTCCTATTAAAACAATAATGACAACCACCACCACCACCAACAACAACAACAACAATAACAACCCTCTCACTCTCTAATCATTTTGTTTAAGACCACCCTGTATTTGTGCCTGAAATGCCCTTAACTCCATTTTGACATAAAGTGAATTGATAATCATTATAAAATATCAAAGCCATCCTATTACCAGTGCTGATGGTAGTACTTATTATTATAATTAACCTTGATGATGATGATGATGATGATGATGATGATGATGATGATGATGATGATGATGATGATGATGATTGTAGTTTAAAGGAGCCTAACATCTAGGTCATCGGCCCCTAATGGTACGGAATGAGACGAAATGTTATGATGATTTAATGAATCCAGAATCTTCTACTGACCAGATTCGAAAACGTGATGACGAAGAATGAATGGGTGGATATGAAGTTAAAACAATCAGTGGATCCGACCCGTAATGCCCCACATTCCCAGAAACTAGCGTTAAACAAATAGTATTACTGACCAAGGGACTGATTCTAAAGCACAGTACTGAATCGATGATGCTTGTAGTCGAAACGAGTCCGAAATCCAGGTCATCGGCCCCTCATAAAGGTACTTATCGCTAGGAAAATAGGACCATGCTATTTGCCATGTTGCGGTACTAATCAAAAGTAGCGTAGAATCGCGGTATTACACACATCATGGCACTATTCACAGGTAATGAAATTCGCACATGTAACACAGACCTTTGGTGTTCCACACACTGCGGCGCTATTTACAGGCAACGCAAACCTATGGCATTCCTCACATAAGTTGACCCTAATCACAGGGACCCGCACTATCCCGTGGTGTTCCTCATATAGTGGTACGAATCACAGGTACTGTAAAATGCATCCTGAGCAACACATTGTCGCTACTAATCACAAACCTATTGGGTACATAACATAGTGGTACTACGCGCAAGTAAAAGTGATGATGATGATGATGCTTGTTGTTTTAAGGGGCCTAACATCGAAGGTCATCGGCCCCTAATGGTACGAAATGAAAGAACAAAAATTTCAAAGGCATCCACTGACCAAAATAAAAATAAAGTATGTCATGAAGAATGAATGGATGGACAGGAACCCAACAAAACACAAAACAAACAAACAAAAACCAGTGGATCGGACTCAATAGAGATCGAAAATAACATTATTACCGACCAAGGAACCACTTATAAAGCACAATGGTGCTTGGTGTCTAAAGGGGGTGCAAAATCCAAGTCTAAGGCCCCACAGAATGGTACATGTCGCGAGTAAAATAGAACCATGGTATGTGTCATGTTGGGGTATTAATCAGAAGTAGCGAAGACTCACGGTGTTCCACAAAAGATGGTACTACGCACAAGCATTGTACTTCGTACAGGTAACGCAGACCTATGGTGTTTCGCACACAATGGCGCCACTTACAACCAACGCAAACCGATGAGTTTCCTCACCTAGGTGTACTAGTCACGGGTGCCGGTCCCAAGGGCCCCGTGGTGTTCCTCACATAGTGAGTACTAATCACAGGCAACGCAGATCCACGGTGTCGCTCATATAGTGGTACAACTCACAGGCTACGCCCAGACCCGCGGTGTTGCCCACATGGGTACAACGCACGGGTACTAAAATCCACCCGGCCAGGCTTTTTACTGCAACGAATCACAAACCTATTTCGTACCAAGTTAGTGATACTACTCGCAAGTACATGCAACCCATGGTGTTCCCCATATGATGGTACGAATCAAGAGTAGTTTCATGGTTCTAATTCATTCATCCCTTGGTCGCCCCTTTCAGTCGCCTCTTACGACAGGCAGGGGATACCGAGGGTGAATTCTTCGTCTGCCTCCCCCACCCACAGGGGGTGCAAGTAAAAGTGACCCATGGTGTTCCTCGCGTGGTGGTACTAATCACAAGCAGTCTCATGGTTCTAATTTGATCACCCCTTGGTCGCCCCTTTTAGACGCCTCTTACGACAGGCAGGGGATACGTGGGTGTATTTTTCGTCTGCGTCCCCAATCCACAGGGGATATATAATTAACCTTATACAGTCGTATGTGCCAGCCCCGTGGTGTAGGGGTAGCGTACCTGCCTCTTACCCGGAGGCCCCGGGTTCGATTCCCGGCCAGGTCAGGGATTCTTACCTGGACCAGAGGGCTGGTTCGAGGTACACTCAGCCTACGTGATTAGAATTGAGGAGCTATCTGACGGTGAGATGGCGGCCCCGGTCTAGAAAGCCAAGAATAACGGCCGAGAGGATTCGTCGTGCTGACCACACGACACCTCGTAATCTGCAGGCCTTTGGGCTGAGCAGCGGTCGCTTGGTAGGCCAAGGCCCTTCAAGGGCTGTAGTGCCATGGAGTTTGGTTTGGTATACTGCACACTAAATTTTATTCCAAAACTGATTTTCGGACTCTAAGGTTCATCATCGGTCTTGAAATTATTTTTAAATCATTTTATTTTACAAGAGTGTATTGCCACATTGAGTTTTAAAACAGTTAAAATGGAGCCCTGTTGAGATTAAGAAAGGAAGGACTTGATTATCCTCGTACTCGGCTGTTGATCTAGTATTAGACAGACGTTCAGCTTTAAGCACGGGGCACGCTCGAAACACATGATGATACATATTAATTACAATAATAAAGTGAATTCATGTTCTTTATACATTCATCGATTCATATAGAATAATTTTATTTAACAAGTTTCACGTCGAACACGGAGATAAAACCAATAAAACTATTTAAGAGTCAAAAATGTGGTTGGTGGGGAACTGTATTTACAGTTTATCTGAATTAATGTAAAAACTGGTGCACTCCCAGAACTGAACTGGAATATGCAACAATGGAATCATCATCATCATCATTTCCATATCATCATATAGCCAGGTTCTCATTGTACTTGTCTCTTTCATCACCACATTCCAGTCCAGGTCACACTGTCTGATGCCCTGGGAGACGAGCCACTGTGCGACTGGGAATCCTGGTCTCACAGTGTGAAAAAAAAGAGACCGTTCAGGCTCCATAAACGTTAACTGTTTATTTTTCAAACATGGCAATGCTTGGAACTCTGCCTCTGAAACAATATGGAATTCGATCGTTGATTACTCTGAAAAGGGGAAGGGGAGATTGAGAGGATATTACATTCTCTATCAGCACAGTTATGGAATGCGGGGAAGTTGATTCTACTGCTTCCCACACTTCTTTTTGCAGATAAAAAGGAAAAAGAATAAAGAGGCGGGTGTGGGTTTAACCTGTTATTCGGGATCGTCAAACAGGAAGTATTTAGGCAAATGTTTTGAAATTGCTCAAACACCCGAAAGAGGTTCATAATTACTTTCGGATGTCACCTACACCGTTCAAAACGTGCTCAGTTTCACTGAAGAGAAGATCAGAAAGAATTATACAAAGCAGGACGATCTCGGAGAGCACTTATTATTATTATTATTATTATTATTATTATTATTATTATTATTATTATTATTATTATTATTGTTACAAGAGTTTCCGTCGAAGTAGGAGGCAAGAGGCGTAAGAGCTTAGACATCTGAACAAAGAACACACAAAATATGAAATTTAGAATGTAATCCCAAAATGATATTTCGTTTTGTTTGTTTGCTTATATTACAAACCAAACCCCATGGCGCAGCAGAACGGAATTCCCACGGCCTACCAAATGATAGCTGCTCAGCCCGAAGGCCTGCAGATTATGAGGTGTCGTGTGGTCTGCACGACGAATCCTCTCGGCCGTTATTATTGGCTTCCTAAACCTGGGCCACCACCTCACCGTCAGATAACTCCTCAACTGCAATCACGTAGGCTGAGTGGACCCCGAACCAGCTCTCAGATCCAGGTAAAAATCCCTGACCTGGCAGAGAAAACGAACACGGAGCTTCCGAGTAAGAGGCAGGCACGGTACCCGTACACCGCGGGAGCCGGTGTTTGATTAATATTCTTTTAATCCGGAATCGCAACAACAAAGTTTAACCAAAGATAACATATATGTATACTAGAAAACAACGAGGCAAGCTGTAGAGCTTAATAATTAACAATCATTAACTGGGGAGAAGTAGCTCCTATTTTACAACTGAAGACTCGCTAATCTTAGAATGTATTTGGTATGTTCCGGAGACTTGTGCCTCCACTAATTATATTGCCCTACAGAGGGAAATTGAATGTTTAACACTGATATAATTAACGAAGATAAAGCTATCCGCCGGCCCCTTGGTGTAGGGATAGTGTGCCTGCCTCTTACCCGGAGGACCCGGGTTCGATTCCCGGCCAGGTCAGGGATTTTTTCCTGGACCTGAGGGCTGGTTCGAGGTCCACTCAGCCTACGTGATTCAAATTGAGGAGCTATCTGACGGTGAGATGGCGGCCCCGGTCTAGAAAGCCAAGAATAACGGCCGAGAGGATTCGTCGTGCTGACCACACGACACCTCGTAATCTGCAGGCCTTCGGGCTGAGCAGTGGTCGCCTGGTAGGCCAAGGCCCTTCAACGGCTGTAGTGCCATAGGGTTTGGTTTTTTAACAGCTATCCACCATGTGAGACTCACTGCCCTTAATACAGGAGGAGGCAACAATACCTCATTTAGGATCGGAAGGATCCAGAAAAGCAGAAACAGAAGCTCTGAGGAATGACAAATCACCAACGGTAAAATAGAAATGGCCGAAAACAAAATATGCTGGGATTCTGCACATACTCAACCAAACCCGTGACATGACTAGTCATAAAACCGAAAGGGGAAGAAGGCCCGATGACACAGAGGATAAGCCATACTCGTTTTGTAATTGACAAGAAGGAAAGTGTTAATGACCAAAATGGAAGATATCAATTTAGAAAATATGCAACTTAGTCACCAAGATGCAAAGTGAACTAGGGAAACGAGGGTCCACACTCGTACATCCTTAACAAAGTACAAGGAGGATTACAGTACACTCCCTCCGTAGATAGCCTAGAAACCTACATGTTACAAAACTAACTGAGTATTAAGAAGCCCTACAACTTACGGGGAGTATAAAAGGTTGCACTGGTAAAATAAATCTGTGTTACCTTTTGTGGAAAATTATTATCTGCAGTTTCCTCTTTAATTTGATGTATGTTTCATTGATTTTAGATGACTTCATGTATTCATAAATGTGTTACTGCACAAGCCATTTCTTCAGATTTCCTGAGCACTTTTTCAGTGAAGACAAGATATCTCGCGAAATATTTGCTGTAGAAGGCAGTAATTTATGCTGATTCATATTCAACATCCTGCTGCATCCGTTGGCTATATTGGATTTCACTTTCTATCGCATGTTAACGTAGTAACAAACGTGGTCTTGTAAGTGGCATTAATTACACTTGCAAATGTGATTTCTGAAAAAAATACTTTTTTTTTGCAAATGCTTCCTTTTTCTCATAAACGACTTATGGTAGAGCTCTGAAATGTTTACCTCTCATTAACAGAGTTATTGTTTTTATATAGATATACAATGTTAGAGATATCATACATAGTTCAATCATATTATTTAAATAAATACATTTAAAAATATTATAACTTGATCTTGAAAATCCATATCTCGATTTCTAATAAAGGAAGAACCAAGAAAATAAATCAATAAATGTACTAGTTATAAATATATATCGTAGAAAAACTTTGCTTTATTACCTTCGACAGTTCCAGAGAAGCCGGGATGTAAATTTGTTAAACCTGACATTAACAGGATAGGCCTTTGCTTCTCCTCTTAAACTCAAGAAAAATATATCCTTCTACACATACAATCATACATCACTCACTCAAGCAGTTTTCCAGTTTAGGAAATAATTTCGGCAAGTAGATCTAAAGATCTTCAAGTTCGTAGACTTGCTGATATTTATCGGAATAGATTTCGAGAGTAAGGGATACACACCACAGCTCTTGGCTGACTACTTCCAAACGCTGCTCAACTGTGAAGAACCGCATGAAAGATTGCCTGCCCTGAAACTATCCAATGAGAATCCAAATTCCAAACCACCAGGTCTAGATGAGATAAAATGTATAATCAGAGAGCTTAAAAACAACAAAGCACCAGGGGAAGATGGCATTGTGGCAGAAATGTGGAAGGTTGGAGAAGAAGTGGCTGCAGAAAGAAGACATCACCTCATAAAAGAGATTTGGAAAACTGAAAGGATTCCGAACGACTGGAAATGTGCGCTTATCCACCCACTCCACAAGAAAGGTAGCTACAGAGGTATCTCTTTACTTTCAGTTGAATACAAAATATTCTCCAAAGTGCTACTGAACAGAGTCGAAGAACAAATAGACTCCCTCATTGGAGAATACCAAGCTGGTTTCAGGAAAGGGAGGTCATGTACAGAACAGATATTCAACCTCAAGGGTATTCTAAGGACTAGAGCATTGAGGGATCAGAACACAGTGGTAATCTTCGTCGATTTCCAAAAAGCATATGACTCAATTGATAGAAAGACATTATTTAACGTCCTAGAAGAGTTTGGAATCGACAGGAAAACGAAAGAAATAATAAAACAAACTCTGACAGACAGCATCTCAAAAATTGAATTCGCTGGAGAAATCTCTGATCCATTCCGAATAAAGACAGGAGTCAGACAAGGAGGGGGATTATCACCCATCCTGTTCAACATTGTATTAGAAAAAGTCATAAGAACCTGGGAAAACTCCCTGAAAGTAGAAGGCATACAGGGAATTCATCTCGGGTGCAAGGGACAAAACTTGGAAATTAAATGTCTGGCTTTTGTGGATGATCTTGCTCTCTTAGCTCAAAACAGAGAGGATGCCCAAAGGATGCTGGAGCTTCTTCATGACATTGCGAAGAAAACAGGTCCCAGTCTCCTACGAGAAGACGAAGTACATGGAGTACGGACGTTAGGGAGAGAAAGGCACGGAAGTGAAGTGCAGAAAGGTTAGAAGAGTAGAAAAGTTTAAGTATTTGGGAGAACTGATCCAACCCAACGGACTAGACAAGGAGGCAAACAAGGAAAGAGCTAGAAAATTGGAACTGGCCTACAGACTGACACAGAACAGGTACAATAAACGGGCGATATACTACAAAGCAAAAATTAAACACTACAACGCTGTTGTAAAACCAGAGGGGCTGTACGGTTCAGAATGCCTTATATTAAATAAAAAAGGGGAACTTAAAGAAATTGAGAAGAAGGAAAGGAAAATTCTGAGGAAAATTATTGGACCTCAGAAAACGACGGATGGTACATGGAGGAAAAGGAAAAATGAGGATCTCTACAAGTATTCCGAAAAGATCACGGACACAATGCGAAAACGAACAATGAAATTTTATGGACATCTCGTCAGAATGAATGCCAACCGCCTGACTAAAAGGATATTTAAATATGTAATTGAATTGAGGAGAACAACGAAATGGGTGGAGGAGGTTAAGAAGGACGCAGAAGAAATTAAAATAACACCAGAATTGATTTTCAATAGAAAGAAGTTCAGAACTCGAGTAGATGACCACAAATTTCATTAAGAGCAGTGGAAGAACAGGCCCAAAAATATCTGAGGAGGAGAGAAAAATAAGGAGTGAACGAATTAAGAAGTTCTGGGAAGAGAAAAACTGGCCAGAAAGCATTGTTTCACGCGGTCCACAGTTGGTCAAATTCGGAAGAAACAAAAATAAGGTTTCGAGAGTCTGCCACCCAACACTTGGATCGACCGGTTGAAAACAAGAGTTTTGTTGTTGGGAATGGCAATAGTATGGGAGCTGGAACGATGTATTACGATCATGAAAGTAAGCATTTTTTTCTTCATTGTATCGAGAGTCCAGATTATTAGTGCGAACACCCTGATGCTACCAAAATCCTTATACGAGGCTCTCTGAAAATTCACGAAGAGGAAAGAAGCCGTGTGCGGCACAGGAAGAGGTCGAGGAAGTTCTCCATTGAATACCCAGACTTGCCTTCCACGACACCTGCCGCGTGTCACAGAAGCTCGGAGCTTGCAGAACCTTATGCTGCTCCTAACTAGCTCCATATATCATAATTGAGAGGCTCTGTAATCCTTTTACGTTCATGTCTCTGCATTCTTTTAACATGTTCGGATTACCTCAGCATATCCCTGTCTATTTTATCTTGTTACTGCTATTCCTTGTGGCTTCTGAAATATAATATTTCAGAAAGGAACCCGCAGATACCTTATGAGACGTGGCTCCCAGCTAAACTCCTTTGTGATAGCCATTAATGTTTAGATCAAATGTATGAGTTCGAAGTCAAATCTCAGCCGTTCGTATTTGACAATTTGTGCATCTCGTGGAAGAATGAGTCTTGAGTGTTCATCATTTGGAAAGACGTCCTTCACCTGAAACTCATCAGGGCTATACCATGTCTTAAAAATGTTCACCCTGATAAAAAAATATGCTCAGTAACAGATTTTTCCAAATTCATACAAAACATATCCGTGGCAGATCTCATAAACTTAATAATGGATTGCCACAGAGATCAGTCTTGTCTCCCATTCTCTTCAACTTGTACATCCATGATCTCCCAGAAACCGTATTTCGAAAGTTCATCCATACGGATGATATCAACCTCACCATACAAAGAACAGACTTCAATGAGGCAGAAGTCATTCTATCCAAAGACCTTAACAAGATAGGTGATTGTTAAAAAATTACGCCTGAAACCTAGTCCACTAAATACAGAGGTATCGTCACCATAAGACCTACCTGCGTCTGTGCGACGTAAAGCAACTAGCAATTAAAAAAAAGTACAGAGGTAGCTACGTTCCACCTAAATAACAGGCTGACAAACTACCAACCTACGATCGGGTTCGGAAACCACACGCTACACTGTAATACCAACCCTAAATATCTAGGTGTAACTTTAGACAGGTAACCTATCGACGCCGTCTTGAAACACTGGCTGATAAGCTTAAAAGCCGTAACAACTTGCTGGGTAGAATAGCTGGTACTTCTTGGGGCGCAGATGCGTGTACAATATGAACAACTGCTCTAGCAATAGTATATTCATCACCTGAATATTGCTCCTCTGTATGGCTGAATAGCTCCCACACTAGTCCGGTTGATGTCCAACTGCACCACACAATGAGAATTATATCTGGTGCATTGCGCTCCACTCCTATTCAATGGTTGCCATTACTGAGCAACATTCAGGCTCCTCGCATCAGACGGCAAATCGCCCTTGTTAGACTGTAGACCAGGATAGCGAGGAACAGTTACCTCACAATACATCAGGGTACAGATGAAAATACCGTAACGAGACTCAAATCACGGAAACCTGCCTGGAAGACGGCAAAGGAATTAGTTAATTCATGTTAAGCCTGATGAAATATGGAAATATGCATGGTCTCAATCACACCCTCACAGTACTGTCAACATAAGGGATCCTACTACAAAGTTACCTGGGTTCAACCTTCCTCGCTCCATCTGGACCACAATCAATAATATACGCTGCGGAGTCGGAAGACGTGCTTCTGCTCTGCATCACTGGGGCTGCAAAGACTCTCCAGCTTGTGACTGTGGTGCTGAAGTGCAAGCCATCATGCACATTCTGGAGGACTGCCCTCTGTGAGCTATTGCTGGTCCCGTCGAGGACATTCATCGAGTGACTCCTGAGGCACTCTCTTGGTTGGAAGAGCTGGACATTCGTCTATAAGAGAGTGAACGACCTCCATATTAACCCTCTTAATATGGAGTGTGTATATTTTATTTATATATATATATATTTAAATCTATTTTTTATTCCTGTTAAGAACTTGCACATAGTCGATTGCCAACTGTAGCATCATATGCTAAATAAATAAATAATTTTAGCAGAAATATGTAATCCTAACGATATTCTTCAAATCTCGCGTACGGACGGACATTTTAACTTACTTTGGTTTAAATAATATGATTTATTATTTGATTATACTTGAAAGACTTAAGCAATGGTTCGCATGGTATTTAATGTGTGATTTGTTTTCAAGGCATGTAATCCTCCCACATATGAGCAATACGACCCTCGTTGTCTTACGATAGCATTGGAGCCGAAATAACTTGTCCATAACTGAACGAGGAAGAGTATGAGCTGTTATAACCTCCTCCCCGTGTAGCATGTAAGCGAAACTTCGTATTTTTACATCGACTTACCATCTCAGATGTTGTCTCTACATACTATTTACGTTAGTCTTCAAGACTTTTATTACTTTTATTAATATCCATTAAAAATGATGAGCGCTCGAAATTCATCCTTCTGCGAGATGCAAAAAATGTCAGTTCAAACAGGTGTAATTCAAAAACCACGACCTTTTGTACTTGGATCCTACCGACAGTCTCAATCTATGTATCTAGAATCCACTTGTTCTCGTTACTGGCTATGTCACCGCTACTTTAGTCATTACAAATAATCAATTTACGTTGTACTGTTGCCCTGTTTCGATTTATATTGTACGTAGAAGTTCCAAACTCTGCAAAATTACATACCCAGTTAATTTCGATGCCTAATCTTGAAATCTACTTTAATATGCATTTAAGTACTTGAAACTTTATACAGTTCAATATATTCATCTCCAGTTTAGATCGCTCATCTTTCTAATCCCTCTCCTCCTGACATCACATTTATCTTGCTTTTCTCCACACTGTTCCTAATTCTCCAGTATTCCAACTTCTCATTTACAGTATCAGGACGTTCCCGAACACCTCTCACTTCCTTTCCTCGAACCAACAAGTAGCATTGTGTCTAGACTTCTAACATTGCAAGTTTCTTGAACTGATCTCTTTGCGATATTGTTTCTACTCACGGTTCTGTAGCGACTGTGGGATAGGAAAAGCCTAGAACTGGGAAGAAAATTATCGTGCGCTTAATTAAAATACAGCCCCAGCATTTGCCACGTATGAAAATGAGAATCCAAGGAGAAGCATTTTCGGAACACTCGACACCTGGGTTCGAACCCACTACCCCCGAATCCAATTTAACTGTTACACTCCCCGAACCACGTATTGAACCTTCCATTCATGACATTACCCATCACAATTATACAGCAGAGGAGGCCATACAATTAAATAATTAATTAAACAAACTTTGTAAACAATTTTCAACAAAATAAAGTTACCCATTTCAAATACCTAGAGTAATGCATCAACTCAGACTGCAGTACGATTATCGATGTACCGAGCGAGTAGGCTGTGCGCTTGGGGGCGCGCTGCTGTTAGCTTGCATCCAGAAGATAGTGGATTCGAGACCCGGCCGCTTCCTTCTCACTCCTTAGTCTTTCCTATCCCATCTTCGCAATAAGACTTATCTGTGTCGGTGCGACGTACACAAAATTTAAAAAAATCTGTTGTCAAGACAAGAGACAGAGCCACATGGATTAAATTGTGACAAGTTACTGGAGTCTTGTGCGATAAGCGAATTCGATCGCATCTAAAATCTAAGGACTACCGCACAGTGATTAGACCAGTGGCCCTTTATGGAGCTCAATGCAGGCCTACAACATCGAAGCATTAACAGACACTTCATGCAATGGAAATGAAGATGATGCGGTGGTTCAGTGGCTTGACTCGACGACATCATATCAGGAACGTTGCTGTGCGGATGAAGTCCAAAGTTGTCCCAGTCACAGAGAAAATGCGTGAATCACGCCTGCGACCGTATAGGCTCGTACTTAATAGCAGTGAAAACCCAGCTGCAAAGACTTCCCTTCAACTGAACGTGGTGGGTCGCCGACCTCGAGGGCGACCTCAAACACGCTGGCTGGATAGGCTGAGAAATGACAGGCGGCTCATAAAACTCAGGACCCGGGACGCTATGGAACGACTGAAGGGAAGGAAACACTGCAAGAAGGCAGACCCCACTTAAATGGGAAAATGCAAATAAGATGATGATTCTGGTGATGATGATGATGATGATGAATAATTTTCAGCATTGATTTATACCTAGAAACTATACTTTAACATGTACATTCAACCTCAAAAAATTGTCCGTCGCGGAAAGTAACTTTCATTCAAAATTCTCTTGTTTGAAATACGATGAATTTATTGTGAACGTCGTAAGCTTCAAAGTATCATCTCTTCGGCTACCGGATATCCACTCTTTGCGAATATCCTTCTGTTTCGAAAATGCATAAATGAAAATACTTCTTTGCCGAACATTTTTTTGCTGTGAAGAGTACATACTCCGCTTATGTGGCGTTGTGGTTAGTATGATTAGCTACCACAAGGACCGGGTTCAATTCCCGCCTCTGCCACGAAATTTGGAAAGTGGTACGAGGTCTGCAACAGGGCCAACTCAGCCTCGGGAGATCACCTGAGAAGAGGGTGTTCGATTCTCACCTCAGCCGTTGTTTTCCATGGTTTCTCACATCTTCTCCAGGCAAATGACGGGATGGCACCTAATTTGAAGCCACGGCCGCTTCCTTCCCTCTTGCTTGCCTATCCCTTCCAACCTCCCTCCATCACAAGGCACCTGTTCAGCAAAGCATGTGAGGCCGCCTGGGCAAGGTACAGGTCCTCCTTGCCAGTTGTATCCCTGACCAAATGCCTCACGCTCCAGGAAACTACCCTTGAGGCGGTAGAGGTGGGATCACTGACTGAGTCCGAGGGAAACCCAATCCTGGAGGGTAAACTGACTAAATAAATACTAAAATAAATAAGTGCACCTTACCGAGTTATATGACTGACTTTGTTATATATATTATGCATATTATTATGTAATCCCTTTACCATCCAGGGTTGATATTTCCCCCTACTCAGCCAGGGATCCCGCCTGGCACCTGTTCAGCATAGCATGTGAGGCCGCCTGGGCAAGGTGCAGGTCCTCCTTCCAAGTTGTATCCCTGACCAAATGCCTCACGCTCCAGGAAACTGCCCTTGAGGTGATAGAGGTGGGATCTCTCACTGAGTCCGAGAGGAAACCCAATCCTGGAGGGTAAACTGACTAAATAAATACTAAAATAAATAAGTGCACCTTACCGAGTTATATGACTGACTTTGTTATATATATTATGCATATTATTATGTAATCCCTTTACCATCCAGGGTTGATATTTCCCCCTACTAAGCCAGGGATCCCGCCTCTACCGCCTCAAGGGCAGTGTCCTGAACCGTGAGACATTTAGTTGAGGAGCTACTATACTGAACTCGTGCCTTATTCGGGTGGAAGGGGGGGGGGGGGGAGGGGTTATGGGAAGATTGGAAGGGATATGCAAGGAAGAGGGAAGGAAGCATCCGTGGCCTTAGGTTAGGTTCCATCCCAGCATTTGCCTGGAGAAGAAGTGGGGGAAAACTATGGAAAACCATTTAGAGGATGGCTGAGGTGTGAATCGACCCTCCCCCTCCTCTACTCATTTAACCCACCGAGGCTGAGTGGACCCCGTTCCAGTCATCGTACCACTTTTTACATTTTCGTGGCAGAGCCAGGAATCTAACGCGGGCTTCCGGGGGTGGCAGCTAATCACACTAACCACTACACCACAGAGGCAGACAGAGATGTAGCTATCCAACTTACGAGCCCACTGCTACACTGGGGCGAAACGCTGGTAATTTCACAATTTAAAACCCTAAAGAGCTTAAAAGTTTTAACATATTATATTGCTTAACGAAAATACAATATTAAAGTTATGTAGCGCTTTCTTGTAAACTTGATGGAACAACTTCGTTTACATCTCATAGGCACTCTACAAGTACTGTCATGCACCGAAATGTTCAGTTACTAAACACAGATTCTTCTATTCCACCTAGGAATGACGTCATTCGCCAAGCTATTTCATAACACAAGAATGACCTGAGAACATCATAGCTAACTGGAGCAAAGCTAAAGTGAGATGTCATGTACCTGTGGCAGTGTCAGACCACAGCTTACCAACTAACATGACGTAATTGAGTTGAACACGATGAACTCGCGGCGGCAGCCACAAACGACCTAGGCTGTCCCTCATTCCTCGTCAGTTTGACGATGATCTCTTTTACAGTGAAAATAAAAAAGTATACAGAATGTATAATAAATAATTCAATTAATGTCAGGATGGGCATCTTTGAAGGAATATAAGACAGAATGTGTCTGGGAAGTTTTCCGTTCTGATGAAGTACGTGGATGTAAAGTGTTACGGAACTTCTGAAACAGGCAGTGAGAATGCTTTAAGGGTAGGTGGTACACCAATCTGTCTGTCTGTTAGGTCATCAGCCCAGAGGCTGGTTGGATCCTCAAATAGCACCACCAAAGGTTATGCGGTTATAAGGGAACCGCAAAAACCAATGGCAGCACCAAAATGAGGCGTACTAGGCAAGACGAGGAGTGAGGTATTTTCCCATTGCTTTCCTCACTGGGTCAGAAAATGCTGTTGCAGCAAGACTGACCCTATGAGCAACACCTTTCGTAACACTCAGATGCACTAGTCGTGCTCTGAATGCCATTACTCAGCACCACCCATACCCCAGCAGCTTCCATATTGTCACAGCCATGGATGAGACTGGGACTTCGGTGAAAGCTACACTTTACTCTGGCCTGTGCCAAGAGATGGATACAAAAGTACTGCATCCATCAAGAAATGGCAGCAGGCAAGGTACACCAATAAGGGACAAAAATATTATTTAACGAATTTTATTTATTTGAAGTACGATAAATAAAATTTCAGTAGTTATATGGATGAAAGTCGATTCTAACGGCTCATATCGCACTTAAATGTCAAGTTGACACTTGATGTTACGCCCACCTATTCGACAACGTACGCACATTTTTGAAATAAAGTCCGTAATCTCAAACTTCGCGGTATAGCAGTGCGATCTGGTGGCACATCTTTGTTTCTACAGTGCGTAGCGACTCTTTCCGCTCGTCAATTAAGATTGTGTGCAACTGCATAACGACCTAGATATGAGGTATGTTGTGAGTTGGACAGCAGGCAATGGTATGATGATAAACGGGGTTAAAAGTCAGGTTGTGAGTTTTACAAATAGAAAAGTCCTCTCAGTTTTAATTACTGCGTTGATGGGGTGAAGGTTCCTTTTGGGGATCCTTGTAAGTATCTAGGTGTTAATATAAGGAGAGATCATCATTGGGATAATCATATAAATGGGATTGTAAATAAAAGGTACAGATCTCTGCATATGGTTATTAGAGTGTTTACGGGTTGTAGTCAGGATTTAAAGGAGAGAGCATATAAGTCTATGGTAAGACCCTAGCTAGAGTATAGTTCCAGTGTATGGGACCCTCACCAGGATTACTTGATTCAAGAACTGGAAAAAATCCAAAGAAAAGCAGCTCGATTTGTTCTGGGTGATTTCCGACAAAAGAGTAGCGCTAAAAATATGTTGCAAAGTTTGAGTTGGGAAGAAATGAGAGAAAGAAGAAGAGCTGCTCGACTAAGTGGTATGTTCCAAGCTGTCAGCGGAGAGATGGCGTGGAATGACATTAGTAGACGAATAAGTTTGAGTGGTGTCTTTAAAAGTAGGAATGATCACATCATGAAGATAAAGTTGGAATTCAAGAGGACAAAGTGAGGCAAATATTCATTTATAGGAAGGGGAGTTAGGGACTGGAATAAATTACCAAGGGAGATATTCAATAAATTTCTATTTTTTTTTGCAATCATTTAAGAAAAGACTAGGAAGCAACATATAGGAAATCTGCCACCTGGGTGACTGCCCTAAATGCAGATGAGGATTGATTGATTGATTGATTGATTGATTGATTGATTGATTGATTGATTGATTGATTGATTGATTGATTGATTGATTGATTGATTGATTGATTGATTGATTGATTGATTGATTGATTGATTGATTGATTGATTGATTGATTGATTGATCTCTTACTGATATTTCGAAAACGGTCAGCTTTATCTTAAAGAGTTTCAAAAAATCTTAATTAAAAGCTATTCTTTTAAAAATATTCTGCCATTAAAATTTCCTTATAGACTGATATGTAATAGCAGCGGCTGGTTCGGTGAGAAAAACAACGGGAAACTACCTCACTCCTCATTTCCCTAGTACGCCTCTTCAGGGACGCCTAGGCTATTTATGATAGCGGTTGGCTGAGCTGCAGAGGATCAAACCAGCCTTCGGGCTGAATACCCAACATAAACACAACACATATAGAATCAAGACTAAATGACATAATTTTCTACAACCGTTGATCATATAAACTCGGTGACGCGGCGTTTGGGATTACGTTAATATCACTCTGCAGTGCTGCGTTCTCGGCGTCCTTCATTTGCAGTATGGACTTATATAGGTATTATGTCAGAAGCGAAATATGGTACATTAAGAAAGAATAAACATGTAAATAAACTACTCAATGAGGACTCAGACTGAACTTTTTCGGACCAGAAGCTGGCCACTTTTAGTTCATTATTTTTTGCCATCCGCAGGTCTTCTACTGTACAACTAGCTCGATAATTTTGCATTACAACAATTGGCTGTGGTCTGCTATTCTACAAACTCACGCTGAATCCCCGTTTCTTGAGGTCTGTCCTGCATCTCGTGATCCCTGAACGCTGTCTACTGAGTGATTTCCAGGCCACCACAAACTCCTCTGTGGTCGAAATTGAACTGTTCATCTGGCTTCAGACATTCATTCCGAGGCTGAATAATGTCCCTCCACTCTTGAATCCTTGCTTGCCGCGACGTTCCGTCAAGTGCCTTAGTAGATTTTAAGAATCTCCTTCTTGATCTAGGATATTGGCAGGTTGGCTGATGTCCAAACAGAGGAAGACCCTAAGATGCCACTGCCTTTTCTTCTCTTTCATGGGAGCTATTTCTCAACGGACGTCGGGAGGTGTTTCAGGAGGACAGGTAGGCCTACTTAAGATCAGTTCCCAAGTAGCCTATGGATTCACTACGATGTACACCGTGAATAAGTGGCATGGAATGCATAATCCGTCTTGGTTTATTTAATATCAAGCGGATACATGCGTTGTATGCACACTGAAATTTGATACTTTTTAAAAAGTTTTGTCTCCGTAGTCGAAAATAGGTAGAATTGGACTTTGCATGATATTTCTTTGTTTATCAAGCATGATAGCTGTGCGAGTTGGGTTGCATAGCTGTGAGCTTGTATTCGGGAGATGATGGGTTCGAATCCCACCGTCGGCACCCCTGAAGATGGTTGCCGGTGGTTTCCCATTTTCATTTTTAACACCACGGTCACTACTTTCCAAATCCCTGCCCTTTCCCGTCTTTACATCGCCGAAATCCTTCGATGTGTTAGTAAGTTTACGACATTAAACCACCAGCAAGAACGTTCGCTAGCAGATTTCTTGCGTGTCAGACCAAGTTCGATTTTATCAATGATGAAGTCAATATTCTTCACAAAGTCTTTCCAAGCTTTTCCTGTTCCTTGGAACATGATCGGAGGCATATTTATTCTCTCCGATTAATTGTGGTTATTTCTGAATCCTACTACGATAGAATTTGATTTTCGTATTGGAGCCTACAGATACACATTGTTGCCTTGTTTTGAGGTATGATTGCATCCAAGATAAAGGTGTATAAAAATGATATCTTTCTTCAGTAATATGTCTCTCTCTTCGGAGTGAAATGTTTTGCTTTAGAGAGAATTGCCGTTCATTCTTTGTCCATCAGCTCACTTATAAATTCACAAAAGGGTTACAGGATGTTAATTTTCTTTAAGGCAATAAAAACAAGCTTTGAAAACAGTCTGAATTAAATTGTTGGGAGTTCGAATTACAATCATGTTCAGAGGTTACAATGTTTTTGTCCTCGTATGTGGACAATAGGTCTGAAGATGATAGGATTGTGACAAACAGGTTGTTAGCGAATTCCACTCAGCTTCTCCTACAGTACACTGAGACCGCAGCACATTTCCTGTAAAATCCACAGCTCTCACAAGCTGACGTCGTTAATGTCAAGAAAGGTGTGGTTAGTCCACAGCGAGCGACTCGTTCAAATAATTGGATTGAACGTGCTGCTTGTAGCTCCACGTGACTGGTGTCGGCTTATCTGGCGACAGTCGTGACCGCTTCGATACCGAGCAGAATTGAGGATCCACACAAAGTGTTCTCAGTGGTCACAGACCGCGCTCACCGGCCAGAAAACTCATTAATGGCGATATTCTGTATTTGATCGGAGAACACCGTCAGATAGAACTATCTAGTTTCACTTACTGCTTGTATTGTAGCATCGCTAAAGGTGCAAACTTATTTTTACAATAATAATAGTATACTAGAGTAGAACGCAGCCCGGAAGGCGGTTTCGTTGCGCAGAGAGAGACAGACGTATGAGGTGCGGTGATGCCAATTTCGCTACCCATAACAGCATGTATGTGTAAACATTTTTTCATCCACTTATATCTTGAATTCCAAAGCTATGACCTACATTTTTCGTGGGCTTAAACGTTTCCTAAAAGTCCAAATTAATTTTTAACATCAAACCCCGCAAAAATGTTCAGGGAAATTTTCGAGATATTAAAGAAGTTAGATGGAAGTTGAGAGAAATGAAGTCGAAGGGCAGAGAGCATAACAGCATGAATTTGTAAACATTTTTTCATCCAGTTATATCTTGAATTCCTAAGCGATGACCTGTATTTGTTGTGGGCTTAAAAGTTTCCTGAAAGTCCAAATTAATTTTTAACATCAAACCCCGAGAATGTGTAGAGGGAAATTTTCGAGATATTAAAGAAGTTAAATGGAAGTTGAGAGAAATGAAGGCGAAGCGCAGAGAGCATAACAGCATGAATGTGTAAACATTTTTTCTTCCAGTTATATCTTGAATTTCAAAGCGATGACCTATATTTTTCGTGGGCTTAAACGTTTCCTTAAAGTCCAAATTAATTTTTAACATCAAACCCCGCGAAAGTGTTGAGGAAAATTTACGAGAAATTAAGGAACGTAACTGGACGGTCCAGTTTCAATGCCGTAGGATATTCGCCGTTTTTATACATATCAAATATTGTTGTACGCAGAACATTTTTATTGAAATCATCGAGGTCACTGGCTTCTTCCTCTAAGGGTTCTTCTCTGGCGACCTGAATACCGCACTATTTTTATTACCGAAGCTTCTTTTATCCTCTGCACTGTTCGCAGACGAGTGCTGTCTTCTTTTGAAGCGTGGCAACATGGCGTTTCTCACCTTCTCCGGCTATGAACGCCTGCTGCTACATGCTTACAAAATACAAATACACCTTAAATAATATTTCCCTCGCCTGTCGACAGAATACTTGTCTTTTTGCTCTTCCTGGATCTACCGTACACACGCAAATATTTCCCTAAATTCGCTGATTACGATATTTACAAATAAAACTCGAAATATTCACTCGTGACCCGCACAAACAGGCACCTCTTACTGAAATGATTCTATTGGCTCAGCGGAAAACACGTCATACTACAAAGCGCGCGAATGTTACTGCGCAACCCTCTTCAAACCGCCTTCCGGGCTGCGTTCTACTCTAATAATATACGAAGACTGTCTCAAAAATTAACGGAGAAAATTTAAGATTGTTTTCCTCATGTGCAGAGGAGACAGAACGTAGGTCCGGAAATTCATAATTATTGAGATATACTCTGGAGTATTGCAAACTGGAATGTTGTAATCCTTTGATTACCTCACGAGAAGTTTCCGAAATACCCTTCCCTCTAACATTACAGGTTTTTACTCGTCGCCTCATTGTGTTACGAACGTACTCAAACACACCTGGTGTTGAACTTATCGTTCTACAAGCGTGAAACATTCTTCAGCGAAATTTTGCTTTATCTGTACAGCAGTCACGCACACCCACGAGTTTAAGCACTTCAACATGAAGAAGTTAAGAAAGTTTAGATCGGGCGAGTGAGGAGGCCAAACTCTATCCATCCAGTGATCAGAATGACGTGCTCACAGACAATTATACTCCCCATTGCTTTGCTCTAAAATGACGTTTTGGCCGATTTTGGCTCTTCCTGGTGGTTATGCACTAAAACATAGACATCCAACCAATCCCAAGGTGCCATTCATGTCGACTTATATCGGCAGAGCGTGATCTCAAAACCTAGTTACCAACTCTAATATTTACATTCACTACGTGGTTAACCTATCTCGCTCAACGTGTATGGTATTCGGTACGGTTCGCGAACTTTTGCATTTTTCTTCAGTAATTTGTGTTTTTCATATTAGTCTTTATCTTTCAATTATAGTGGAGTACAGCGTAGTTCACAGCTCAAGTTAATAAAATGCAGGTTTAATAGTTCAGCGTATAAAAATAGCTGTAATTTTATTTACGTACGTATATAGATTAGTGTACTTGGTTCGGACGTGTTTAGAACGCATAGTGTAGTTCGGGCAAGAAAGTGACTCTGAGATCAGTGGAGTGTTCCCATTACTGCCCATAACCTCCTTCCTGTGCCAGCGTTTAGCGGCGAGTGATGTTACTTCCTCATTCTATTTTATTCTTAGTTTTTGTTAATTTGTTTCCAATCCCGGTTAATTAGCTTTTCTGAGTGCGGCATTGCATTTTACGAGGGCTGTTTACGGCGGTCGTATTGCGTCAGCTGTTCTCGCGGCGGTAGCGCGCTGGCGACAGAGATAAGGCGTGCTCATTTGTTTTGCGAAACGTCAATTTAGAAGTAAAGCCGTGCGGAGGATAAACTAGTATATGTTCACTGAGGGAGAATTAGTGGCATGTCTTCCAAGAAAGAATGGCATTTTAAAAATCAAGAATTTCAGCAACCATATTTATATAACCTTATCGTGTACACTGCATAAGAAGATACTAACTCTGTAATTTTGCCCCGTATGCTTCAAACAAACTTTATACAGGCTGTAATTAAACATGTTGGAAAACCGAGCATGTTGGCAGTGCTGTAACGGTCATGTAGCTGTGAGCTTGCGTTTGGGAGATGGTGGGTTCGAATCCCCCCATCGGCAGCCTTGAAGATGGTTTCCCGTGGTTTCCCATTTTCACACCAGTAAAATGCCGTGGCTGTGCCATAATTAAGGCCAAGGCAGCTTCCTTTCCTTTCCCATCCTTGCATCACGTGAAACCTACAATATAGTAGTGCAACGTTAAATAACTAGCAAAAATAAAGTGTTGAAAAGGTCTTGGTAATTGTTACACGATATAAAACAATAAAATTAATTCATATAAACATAGAGTCAATTTCGCCTTGTTTCTGAGGTACATTCGTTGTTTGTGATGTTCAGATGGAGAATTATTCAAGTCGTGTAATCAAATTTTGTTTCCAAGCTCTTATTTTATTATAAGATATATGTTAATTTAATTCTGTATTTAACTTGCTGCTGTTTTGTATTGTATTCGAAATCACCAGACTACAGTTGCTATTGTTGCAACAGCAGAAATACAAAAATGAACTATTGCACACACAAGTAGTAGAGGATTTCTTATGTTGTTGGTAATTGAAAAGAGTTTTGTTGCTCATTGTGAAGATTTGTTATTTTTTGTGTAACTGTGCTGAGGATCAACATAAATTGTCTTACAGTCTTCTTCGGTGAAGTACAGAGTAATAGAAATGGACTGCAGACCTTCATTATAATCGTGTAAGCAACGATGATTCCCACCATGGAGATTTGAAAGCAAGATCCAGCTTCGGTTTTCTCCTGCTGCTTGGACGATTTAACTACATTAGACATTTTTAAACAATTTTACAGAGCAAGGACTTATATGCTGGCCTTCTGATTCTCCTGACCTAAATCTATTGGTTTTTTATTTATACTTTGGGGGTATTTTATTCATTCAAGGCCTATAAGTAACGACGAGATTCTTCGCCAGTGTTTTTCATAAATTTATCAGAGCATGCAACATAAACCATAGCAAAGAAAGGCCTTCAAATATGAGGCGCTTGGAAGCCTGTATTGGAGCTCGTGGTGGTCATTTTGAGCAACTTTTGTAGAAGCTTCTGTCGAGAATGAATTCGTGTAAATTGCCAGCTATATAAGTAAACAATGAATGACTGTAGCGCAGTTTAAACCTGAATTGGGCGGGAATCGAACCGAGGTACGCTACACTAAGGAGCTGATTAATATTATTATACTAGCATATGTACCAGTTCTTCGCACGGGAATTGGTAATAGATTTCACGATTTCTTCATGAATTTATGCAAAGTTACATGCCTGTATTCAAACGTTTGATATGGCATGTTAAAGTGATAATCTTCTACGAAAGCACGTGGTAGTAACTTCAAGTACGATGAAGCTGAACAAAGTGGAGGCAGGATGGTGCAGATCACAGAGTTGAATGAACGGTACAGTTCCTGGTTAGAAGTTGTGTGTAATTCTTCCTATTTCTCGGTTATATACTGTTGGTCACCTGAAACCGGAAGTGGAGCTGTGGCTGGAAACTCATGAAACCAACAGGCAAACAGACACCCAAACTAAAAAGATATCCAGATGGTCATTATTACACCTGATGCGGATAACTAAGTAAAAATTTCGCCAAATTGTCAATGTAAAGAAGCACAGTCGTTACTATTTTATTTATGTATATTAATTTCGTTTCTTCAATAGTTCGGGGCGTAATGGCCAAGTGGCAGAGCCACTGGCTTCTCTCTAAGGCACCCACGTTTCGAATCCCAGTAACTACATGTAGGACTTTTGAAATAAAAAGTCATGCTGCAGAAGTTCGGATTCGACGTAAAATTTCGAGTGTTTTGTTTAATAGCCAATTATACAGTGTTCTTATTACATTTCAGAATTGCTGAATTTTGATTCACTGATATTATTTGACGTATGGAAGGTCAGCTATACCTTCAAATGCTGAAATTTGAGGCAGGATCGAATCCGCTAACTCAGAAATAGAATGATAGGAATTAACAGACAGACACCACTGAAGTCGGGCGCTATCTACTTCATTCTGGTCATTTACATCCTTCCTTCACAATTCTGAATCTCGTGAAGTTTGGATGCATTACCCTCAAGTCCATAGTAAAATGAGGCTGACAAACTAATTACAAGGGTGATTAAATCAATGGTTTTTAATACGGACTCATTTCCGTTTGGTGAGAGCTTGTAATATGCAATATACACAGTAGCTATAGGGCAATTGCTCACCCGTCTTCTGCCAGCAGAGACTTCTCTACCCCTCGTTGCTTATTTCCAGCAGTCCACTGCAATACCTTTGGGTCATATTTTTGATTTAGGTAACAATTTTCTTCTTCAAAGAATGGTATAAAATTTCCGAATGGGAAAATTCATATGATCATAAATACGTCTTATATTTATTTCTGCCATGGCCATCCAACAACTAATTTTAGTTGCTAGGTGACACTCCAGGCACACATTTTGCTACATGTGAGCCACGCCTCATGGTTTTCAAACAAAATTGTAACTTATGATGAATTCATATTGTTAGCAAACAGCTGTATCTTTCGATTATGTCTGCCTTGGACTCACCGAGTGAATCTTTATCTGAATTTGTAAACTTGTCGAGAGATGGAGCATTCTGGTTATATCGGTCATGAAGTTGTTTCTTTTAGATGATATTGAACATTTTGTTCTTCTTGGTGTGATCATCCTATTCTAGTGTGCTCGCAAAATGAATCGAACTGCATTGACAAACGTTATCATAAATGTTTTAAAGGTGCTATGGAAAACTCTCGGTTCCTCGAGAGATTTAATGTTAATTCATATCTTCAAGAAACTCAAAGTATTAGTTTTATCTATCTTACGATACTTTAGAAATGCTAATTTCTTATTGTATTCTCTTGTCTTTTAACCTGAAACGTTGCCATGATTATTCTTGAGATTTTAGTTTAGCTTTCGAAGGCTCGAGATTAATATGGTTTCTTTCTTAAATATATATGATTTCCTTCATTACTTATTGAGGGGAATAAATCTCGATATACGTCCTTTTGTCTTGTACATGTGGTAGAGTGGATGGCTTGTATACCTGTGTTTTGAGACCGAAGTATGACTTACTATTGGAGGACGGAAAAGTGCTCATGCCAAGATGTTTTGATGTTGATATATTTTTGTTCTTTGCTGAGCGCAGTTTATCTCCGTACCAAGATTATTTAGTACAGTATTGGAATGCGTTGACAGAGGTTGTCGGTGATGGTGAATAATGAAACAAATGGAAGAGTTATGGTGACGGGCCGTGCACTGTAGCCTAATTGGTCGTTCTCTCACGACTTTCGAGCATCTGAATTGGTGCCTTGGTTATAATGAAGGTGGGTTGATGCAGGCACCAGGTTGCTGTTTTCGGTACTGATTTGCTATTTAGACGTCTGGATAAATACTAGGGTGTGAATGAAATTTTATAGGGACGTGTATCGGAGACTGGACTTCCTATGTTCTATTAAGTGTTACCTTCTTTTATTGCCGGCGCTTTCCGCCTTTTAATTTGTCTTTCTTTTAACGAAATGTTCTTTGAGTCCCATTATTCGTGTATGTTCTTGAGTTTCTATGGTAACCGTTTCGTTGATTTAGGTAACTGCTCTTTCTTTCCCCAGTGTTCGGCGCCTGCTTTATTGCCCCCCACTGTTCACCTCCCTGCCACTGCCATGATTTTTATTATTCTTTGACTTCGGAGATTGATTGTTAACAAAAATATTTCCTGCAGGTGTGAGAAAGGAATACAATTGTTTTACTTTTCCCGATATAAAGGAAGTGTTCTAGTGGAACGATTTGTTTTTTCTCCCGTGTTGGGACAAGACCGTTATTTAGTTGTACGAATTGAAAAGAGGTGAAGTTAACGTGATTGTACTAAGAACGAGAGGCTTTTGGAATGACTGTGACATTTGAAGGCGGTCTTGATTACGACTGTACGTACGCAAGAAAGCTGATGTGAGAAAGGTTTCCTATTTTGTTCCCAATATTCCGAACATAATTCTTGATGTTTAATTAGAATATATTGTCATTTGTACTGTACGTGTTGATTATATTATTTGTACTGTACGCTCTTAGGTTTAGTTTATTTTGACTTACGAGGTCCAAGTCCAGCTCATGACTGGTTTACTGTCATTTTCAGTCGGGATCCAAAAATCGGCAGCATCATTACTGTTATAATATTATCATTCCATGGCTCCCCATTGCGCACGTTAAATCTCTACACAGTTTATGAGAACGCTGCACTTATGTTTGATTGTGATCGACTATGCGTACTAGTGTATGTTCTGAGGTTTGATGAGAGATTGAGTGGGTGGTCGAGATGACACTATTTTATTACATAAATTTGCCCGTTATCCCCTATCTTAAGACATAATTATGTCAAAACTCATTTTAATGGCCGTTTAAGATAAACTCTATATGGAGGGTAACCCTACGAAAAAAAACTCGTGGCGTAAGGTTGAGCGATCTGTGAGGCCACGATATCTGTGAAATTATTCGATCATCAAAGAAACTTTCGATAAGGCGATAGACCTGTTTGGTGTATGATGTAATAATATCCTGTCTCCTGAAACAAACGACGTAATAATTTACGAGGCCCGGGTTGAGTGGCTCAGACGGTTAAGGCGCTGGCCTTCTAACCCCAACTTGGCAGGTTCGATCCTGGCTCAGTCCGGTGGTATTTGAAGGTGCTAAAATACGACAGCCCCGTGTCGGTAGATTTACTGGCACGTAAAAGAACTCCTGCGGGACTAAATTTCGGCACCTCGGCGTCTCCGAAGACCTTAAGAAGTAGTTAGTGGGACGTAAAACAAATAACATTATCATTATTATTAATTTACGAGGAGACTGGTCTACACGAATTCAGACATCGGGATGTGTGTTGGTTACCTGTAACGCTTACTTAAGAATATTTTGCAACATTTTACCTAAGGGCATAATTGTGTCTCTTTCCGGAGGAAAGCGTGTACCATATTAATTTCAGAATGTCCTTTGTTTATCAGTGAGGGAGGTCGATGCCAAAACGGAGGAGGGAACCCCTGGATGGTCTTTAACCGTAGTCAGAGAGTCAGGAAGAAGCCCATGTGACACTTCACGCCGTGTGATTTTTGACCTCTAAATATCTCAGATGACGCAGTTGGTATTTTCAAGATAAAAATGCCACTTTTTATCCTTTGAAGAAATCAAATGGTCATAAATATGTCTCCCTATCATGGCCATCCAGCACAGATGGCAACCAGCCATAAGACGTTGAGTGTACGGTGGCTATGTAACATTTTCTGACCATCCCTCCATACCTTACATCACTGCCTGCACGGTTGCTAAGTAACATTGTCTGAACATCCATACCTTACATCACTGCCTGCACGGTTGCTAAGTAACATTGTCTGACCATCCCTCCATACATTACATCACTGTCCGTACAGTTGCTACGATTGCACTTCCGTCACACATTTTGTCGAGTTACGATACACAAATTTTCGGATGACCCACAGCCATAAGACATATTTTAGTCAAAAATTAATTCAAATTCTTCCTTAGGTCACCAGAGAGGGATCTAGTTCCTCTGCAATGGGGGAATAAAATGGTACCTCAAAACTGATACCCTGGCAGATTAAATGGCTTAAAATTAATATGCCTGCACTAGGTAGCTAGTAAGCAAACTTGCGTCCTCTTGTCCTCTCGACAATTTCTCCGATGGGACACCCATCATGGCAGCAAATTTCTCGCGGCGAGCCCATCTTCATATCCCCGGTGATGAAGTTCCAGACTTTTTGAGGTGTGGCTTTAATGATAATATTTTGGTTAGTCCTTCCAAAATATCCAAGAGAAACAAAATAAAGAGATTAATAGAAGGGATAGGCTGTTACTATGCCCTTCGTCTGGGAGGTCCCAGCTGAGTCACTTATTCCTTCCAGGAAATGCCTGAGCGACGTACAGACAGAGGGCTGGCACGTAACAATATATTGTCGTTGCACCTCGAAAACCGCAATGCGAAATATCTCAGCTTAGAACTTTGACCGGAAAGGTTCTGTTATCTGTGGTTCAATATTGTGTGAGTTACGTCACAGAATCGCTCTGCAGGTCAGTATGTCTCCCACAACATTATCACATAGTGGTTTCTCCAGGCGTAACAATGATTTTACCAGCTTCCACGGTGATCATTTTGATCTCCGTACCAGAAAACCACGGGTTAAAACCCCATGAGAGAATAGCGGATTTTTAAAGGATGGAATGAAATCCATTCGGTACTACACGTCGTACAATTTCGGTAATAAAAGATCTCTGTTGACAAATTTGATATCTGTAGGACAAAATTCATTAACTCAGGCAAGGATGCTTCAAACGAGGTTCGGTTTCTCAATTATCTAGCAGTGTAAAATGGAACGTTGAAACAGATACATAGACAGCCTGAACGGTGCCAAATGTAAATGTCTGAAGTCAGTTGCTGAGGCCATAAGATTACTTTTAGCAGTAGTGCACATCACTCCACTCAGTACTCCATGGCAGTACACACACACACATTATGATTTAACGGTTCCAGTTTTTTGTACCGAAATGCGAAGTGGTTTCCCCGCGAAGGATTAGTAAAAAGCTAGTAGCCAACAGGGACAAAGCTTTGCATTGTGTAGTGGCTCCTGCAACGAATGAGTGTTCTTCAGACTGAAACTGGACCTAATCTACGCTACTCACCCTTCCCCTAATAAGTTTCCTCGCACCCTATATGGCAATAATAATGAAGTTATGTGCAGGTGCACTAGTTGAGGGGGAATACGAGTAAATGAATTCATTTCTGAGCAATAACATCTGTGGGGATCTGGACTCCACAGGGGCTGATGAAATATGGGGGAAGAAGATGAATATATGGTAGGGAGGAGGGTGTGCGATCGGATGAGTGAATAACCTGAGAATTGAACCAGAGGGGAGAACATGTGGGGGATATAAAGACGTGTGGGGTTCGCAAAGTGATAGATGTTATCATAATGTACATTGTTTCCCATAATGCGAACAGTTCTGGGCATACCTGCTATTTCACAAGACCACAAAAAAGGTCCATAATTTCCACCGTGTTGGTTGTTCCGTAGTCCAACATGAAAATAAACGACATTCTCTTAGGCAACACTTTTATGACTCTCAGTGACTCCATCTTGAATTACTATCTACACACGGGCAGCTTCTTGTGAAATTTGATGGTTGGTACTCACCTCTGTCGGGCTGGCTGATGGCTAAAGAGTGGATGTCTCATTTCAGGGTATTGACGTTCTTTTCAGATTCTGCAGGTGTCAATTTTCCCATGTGAGGTTCAGAAATTACAGTAAGAGGTATGATGATGTGCTAGTACAGTCAATTAGTTCGCGGACTGGCGCCTACAGTGCAGGCAACACGGCGTACATTCATATACTACAGTCAAGAACTCCTTGGACTGGCGCTTACAGTGTACGCAACACGGCGTACATTTACTGTATTTGTACTACAGTCAATAACTTCTTGGACTATCGCTTACAGTGTAGGCAACACGGCGTGCACTCATATACTACAGTCAATAACTTCTTGGACTGCCGCCTACAATGCAAGCAATACCGTGTATACGTACATACGTACTACAGTCAATATATTCGTGGACTGGTGCTAACAGTTCTAGGATCACATAGTCCTTTGATCTTTCTTTTCGCGTCCTTTTCCCTTTTCCCGGGCGATTTCGACTTGATCATTTCAAACATTTCGCCAGTGGATTTGCCTAAATTTTGGCAGAAGTTAAAATTTGCCCTTTGATCAGACTACAACTTTCTCAAATTCCTTCGTTAACATTCAACTACTCTTCACAACAGAGACCGTAGTTACACGTATACTCTATGCACGCAATTGCGTCTTGCGAAGAAGTAGCGAAGAACTATCACGACAACATACAGTGGTGCAATATTTCAGCTGTAGTGCAACACAGATACACTAGACCGCCAGTCCACAAACTGAATGACTCTATTATGTATATGTATAATATCATATTTTAAATTGTACAATGGTTTAATACAATATTCTATCCATAACCTGAACCCCGCAATATAAGAAAGAAAATAAATTATTCTAATAATTGGTCATAAGATGGCTCACTGTTATCACCAAAGTATGACCAAGTAAGAAGTTAGGAAGATCAGAAAGATAACGATGAACTTTTCAGAGCATACTTCTGCATATACAGCAAAAAATTATTAAAACGTAAACCTTAATTGTTCATAATCTAAAACCAGCTGATCCGGCAGCATGTTTGCGTCATTGCGAGTGGTTTCTCTCATGAGTGACTGAAGGTTCGATCAACTCCACCTTTGTGTTCGTTACAGTCAAGTCGGTGGCCCCCGTGATACTGCGACTAGTATTTCCAGGGTTCTTAAAACTAAATTCAGTATAAAGAAATGTAGCGTGTATAAGTAAGCACTAGATTTATTGAGCTACTACCGGGTGTGCAAAATGAAACTGCCCCGTAAAATGTTTACAATAGGTCGGACGCGCGATTGACACTTGCTATCCAATATCACAGAAGATGCGGGGAATGGCTTCATGTGAAAAAATGAGGATCCAAAAGTTCTGACTCCACTTCACTCAGAAAACACCAGCAAAACTCAACTCGTATGGACGCTTTAAAGCCTGCACTGCAGTAAATTTGTAAGGATACATATGCAGGTCATTTTTTATAATGTTTTGACACGACGATATCTTAATTTCCCCTTGCAACCGGGCTCAGTAGCTCAGCCTGTTGTATCACTGGCCACCTGACCCCAACTTGGCATGTTCCATCCCGCATCAGTGCAGTATTATTTGAAGGTCCTTAAATACATCAGCATCTTGTCGGTAGATTTTCTGTCACGTAAAGTAACTCCTGCGGGACTTAATTCCGGCACCACAGCGTCTCCGAAAACCGTAAAAGTAGCTAGTGGAACGCAAAGCCAATAACATTATTACGGAGGTCGAGTCATAAGTCATGGTAATTATTTCTTTCTCGCGAAAAGGAGACAACATGGAAAATCTAAGATATGCATTTGGAAACGTACGGTATGCATGTCTGTATGTAAACAACAGTGTGGGTTTAAGTCCAGTGTCCATGCGGAAGGGAGGTTCATCCACACCCACCTTATTCGCCTGATCTGAGCCCATGTGACTATGATCTAATTCCCAAAGTCAAGAAGCCATTATGTGGACAACGGTTTGCTAACAAAGAGGACATCGTAACAGCATTTCGGAGAGAGGTGTCACACGTAAGCGAATGGTATTCATCGCCTGCCCCACCGCTGACAACGCACAGTGGAAACCTTGGGTGATTATTTGGAAGGTCTGTAACCAGTGGATACCTGATCTTTCTACGTATCTTGTGAATTTGCTGTCTACAGCACAATAAAATAATGTTTACCAATGGCCTGGGTTCTGTCAGTTTCCTATGAGAATCTCCTGAAGTCAGATTTTGTCTTCAGGCACTATGCATAAGTACATGCCCTATATGTCCAAATGCATACCTCAGATTTTCCGAGTTGCCTCCTGTTCGCGAGAAAAAAATAGTTGCCATGACTTATGATTCGATCTTCGTATTATTTCCACTCGCACAGATATACGGCGTTGAGATTTCGTCGAACTTCGTTCCAGACTTTCCTTCACTTCAATAAAGTTTTCTGGTGCGCGAAATCTTTTCAGATAGTTGCGGTTTTTATTCGCTACAGAGCCCGTTTCTCGCCATTTTGACGCTCAGTTTTTCATTGCAGGCTTTGCTGGAGGTTTTACCAAAACACTTCCAGTCTTAAACAGTTTCCTAAGAATCGTATTTCGCATAACACTCGATAATGAACACTCGCTGTTTTATCGTGAGCTCCATTTTGTGTTGCATTCAAACTGGTCACTAAACACGTCTGCTCCTCTCACTCACTTACACGTAATGACACAGCAACGTACTCGGAAGATGCGGGAGATTGCACGCGTAGACATGTGACTGCAACTGATTGGTTCATCAAAATCACGGTCTCCAGCATTTTCTATGATGGGCAGTTCAGCGTTAGTTTTATAAATATTCTCCGCGCCAGTTTTATTTTGTCCACCATGAATTTATAAATAATTGCAAGTTCACTGGCGTTCAAGTTTTAAACTCCACACAGATTTTATACAAATGATCGCAACACACTAATGCCCATGTGTGTCAACCTTGGTTGCAACTTAACCATGGTAAAATGGATAGCTAACTATGGTTAAGTTGAATTTCTGTTGCATCAAGTCCGGTTTTAACATTTTTTACTTTTACCACACTTAAAAGTTTACCAGTTAAGCGGTTAAGCAGCTAACCGCGGCTTTAAGACCCGTACACTATACAACGTCACTATTAACTTGTATATTGTGCGTATTGGAAGTGTCGTGATCCGATTTCAAAGTTTATGTATCATGAGTGAGCGATATGACCTTACAATGCGTGCATCCAGAGTGCAGTGATCTTATCGCTAAATTAGTCTTGGCACCACATCTCTTATATCTACAGTGAGTTTATCTCATCAATTGGCCGGCTCATCTGTCTCCCGTTGACTCATCACTTCCCGCTACACAGCGCAGCGACAGCACGCGAATGTCCGCACTTCGCAGTTCAGGTTCGTGCGTAGAACGTGTAATATGTGGTGATGTGTCGCTCCAACTGTTACCGCGTTATGAAGTGTTACTTCGGGTATAATTCTCATAATGCCTTCACACATGTACACGGTAAAGGAGAGGGTATTTATGTACGATAATTGTGTGAAAACAAAGTCTTGCAGGGAAGTCGTTAGGTGATTCGTAACACAATTTCCAGGTGTACGCCCTCCACACAGGGAGACCATGCGGAAACTCCCAAAAAAATTGAGAGGAACTGGTTCTTTACTCGATAAGAAGCGAAGTGTTAAAAGACGATTAAACGAGGAAAAAAAGATGAAATCGCCTACAAAATCCCTAAAACAACTTGGACAAAAAGCCAGGGCTTCGAACAGCTTAGCATGGCGGGCTACGAAAATACTAAAATTATAATCCGGAAAGACCGAGCTCGATAGCTGCAGTCGCTTAAGTGCGGCCAGTATCCAGTAATCGGGAGATAGTGGGTTCGAACCCCACTGTCGGCATACCTGAAGATGGTTTTCCGTGGTTTCCCATTTTCACACCAGGCAAATGCCGGGGCTGTACCTTAATTAAGGCCACGGCCGCTTCCTTCCAATTCCTAGGCCTTCCATATCCCATCGTCGCCATAAGACATATCTGTGTCGGTGCGACGTAAAGCAAATAGCAAAAAAAAAAAAAGAAGTCTGGAAAGACGAACTTATGCGTGTGAATCGGAGTGTTCCAAGACGATGCCAGAAATATGTGGATACAGGAGGACAACACTTCCAACATCTCCTATCATAAGGTCCGAGCTTATTTTCTTAATTCTTAATTACTAATTTTCTTAATTGTTATCTCATGTCATGCACGGATAAAGTGAGCGATGTGCTGGCCTTGTTGCTATGTCGCGGAGCGGGGAGTGATGAGTCAACGGGAGGCTGATAAACTGGGCGCGCCTGTCGGCCAACCAATGAGAGAAACACACTGTACATTACCCTGTGGGTTATGAACATATAGAAGGAGACAGAGGCAATTCATTTGAAGAACAGGCGAACTCTTCGTTTCACAACTAGTTTCAGTTGGAGAAGGAGACTGTGACATCATGTTATAATTAATAGCTGACTGATTTGAGTTCCCTCCTCGTAGGAATAATCTTGTTTCACCAAGAAATCGTCTAAGGCTACGCTCTCGTTCACCCATCCTTTTCCATATCGAGTAAACCCAATGTAACTTAAGGTCCGTCTCTGTCCGTTAGGTCATCAGCCCAGAGGCTGGTTGGATCCTCAAATAGCACAACCAAAGGTTATGAGGTTATAAGGAAACCCCAAAAACCAATGGCAGCACCAAAATAAGGCGTACTAGGCAAGATGACGAGTGAGGTATTTTGCCATTGCTTTCCTCACTGGGTCAGAAAGTACTATTGCAGCACGACTGACCCTATGAGCAGCACCTTTCATAACACCCAGATACACTAGTCATGCTCTGAATATCACTACTAAGCACTACCCATACCCCCAGCAACTTCCATATTGTCACAGCCATGGATGTTGACTGGGACTTCGGTGGAAGCTACACTTTACTCTGGCCTGTGCCAAGAGATGGATGCAAAATTACTGTATCCATCAAGTAACTTAAGGTAACGAAACAAAATGAATTAATTTTAAAACTAAGCAGTTTTATTAACAGAATACATGATTAAAATTACTACAATGATTTTGCCAAGAATAAAAGTCATTATAAAATATTTTCATAAAAGTGTAATTTAGGTAAATAAAATTATTCCTAGAAGTAAAAAAGACAGTTGACTCTTCCAGACAAAACGTAAACTACTGGATAAATTAGGGACGCGTAACTGTCGAAATTATCACCGCCTTTTAGATAAATTAAAGGCAAGTGACTCTACTAACGTCATTCCAAGCCATCTCACCAATGACAGTTCAAAACATTTCACTTAGTCGTGCTGCTTTTCCTTGGATATGTTCCAGTTCTCGTATCGAGAAATGCTGATGAGGGGACCGTACACTAAGACCATACTGTAATTGGGGTCTTACCAGTGACTTATACAGCCTCAACTTTACACCCTTACTACAACCTATAAGTAACCTCATAACCATGTGCAGAGATCTCTACCCTTTATTTACAGTCCCGTTTATGTGATCACCCCAAAGAAGATATCTCCTTATATTAACACCTAAGTACTTACAATGAACCCCGAGAGGTACTATCACACCACCAACACAACAATTTTTTTTTGCTAGGGGTTTTACGTCGCACCGACACAGATAGGTCTTATGGTGACGATGGAACAGGAAAGGGCTAGGAGTGGGAAGGAAGCGGCCGTGGTCTTAATTTTTTTTTGCTAGGGGCTTTACGTCGCACCGACACAGATAGGTCTTATGGTGACGATGGGATGGGAAAGGCCTAGGAGTTGGAAGGAAGCGGCCGTAGCCTTAATTAAGGTACAGCCCCAGCATTTGCCTGGTGTGAAAATGGGAAACCACGGAAAAACATTTTCAGGGATGCCGACAGTGGGGTTCGAACCTACTATCTCCCGAATACTGGATGCTGGCCGCACTTAAGCGACTGCAGCTATCGAGCTCGGTAAACACAACAATTATAACTGACAGGACTTTTCTTCTTTCTTGAAACTTACAGTCTGATTTTTCATCCCGTTCACCATCATACCACTGCCTTCTGGGGATCGTCCTCATGTTTCAGTACAGTTCGTTTCTTGATCTTCATTCCCAACTTTCACCTCCTCTGTTTGGTCCCTATATCTTCCTCAGTATTTTAACGTATACTTACGTTCCTTAACAACGGGAACATGGAATGAAATAATTTAAGAAGCTTTTAGTGTTTGTGTAGAACGCGTACATCATCGAGCGTACTTAAAATAAGGCAAAATTTTTGCTAAATATGTGACGTCACACGCATACTCTATTATAAGATGGCGCTGTGTTGACTCGCGGGTTCAACTGGAGGTCAACTGTCGAGAATACATCGTGGTCAGTTGTATACAATAAGAAATTTAATAGTGGAAAAGAAAGATTGAGACCGGGCGGGTTGGCCGTCGCGTAGAGGCGCGCGGCTGTGAGCTTGCAACCGGGCGATAGTAGGTTCGAATCCCACTGTCGGCAGCCCTGAAAATGGTTTTCCGTGGTTTCCCATTTTCACACCAGGCTGTACCTTAATTAAGGGCACGGCCGCTTCCTTCCAACTCCTAGGCCTTTCCTATCCCATCGTCGCCATAAGACCTATCTGTGTCGGTGCGACGTAAAGCCCCTAGCAAAAAAAAAAAGAAAGATTGAGGTCTTAAATTCTCTTAATTCTCATATCACAGAGCCAAAGTACATCGAATTCTTATCCGCATTCCAAGTGTACCATGTTCTATTGAGGCGACACTTCGCAGATTAAAAAAAAACTTAAATTTAATTAATGCATGAATTTTCACGAAACTTTGTGGGAATGTCACCTACATAAAAGTAGAGATATCACGAACATTTATGTCATATACAATTAATAGTTTTACAAAATAAAATATTGTGTTTTGAAATTTTTAATTCCAGATTTTTCATGAAATTTTAATTAACATGTTAACACAAAGTCGTGATTATGTAGATAATACTTCTTTCTAAAACACTACGTATTGATATTTCTGTACATAATTTATATAAGGAGGTATATTGTACTGAAGTTTGTATAATGTTTACGTTTTAAAATTTAGGATTTAAAAATCCCTACCACTTGAAAATATCCTGCAATCAAAAATTCCATACGCAGGTTTCTTAATATAACTGTGATACATATACCATGCAAAGTTTGTTACATTTGGAAGAATATTATGGGAGAGAAATGGGATTTAAATGTAAAATTACAATTGGCAAACAAACCATTATTACAGTGATAAATTGTTTGATTTCAGTGTGATAACTTCGTGACAAGAAAAAAGAAACGGAATCCTTTCAATTTCAGTCATTAAAAATTTTCACCAAAATGACCAGAATGTCGATGTTTTTCTCCGGAGTGTCGCCTTGAATAAAATTTAATATCCGCATAGTATTTGACTTTTATTTCTAATAAGTAAGTCTACGAAACCCTCAAAACCCTGCGGCCGTTACAATAACGACAGCCTACAACCAATTCTTTCTCTCTTCTTTTTCCAGTTACTATAGGAGTAATCCATTCCTGAAGTTTTGCCATTGAGGTTTGATATTCTCTATTCACGCAGTTTTTTTTGTTTTTGCTTTTTATAATTTGCATTTAGTCGCACGGATACAGATAGATCTTATTGCGACGATGGGATAGGAAAGGACTAGCAGTGGAAAAGAAGCGGCCGTTGCCTTAATTAAGGTACAGCCCCTGAACACCAAGTTTTGTCGCGGAGGTTTGATATTTTCTCTTCACTCAGTTTTATCGTTGAGCTTTGATATTTTCTATTCGCCCAGCTTTGTCTTTTGGGATTTATACACCCTGTAGACGTCTCTATTCACTTCATACTGTCTTGGCAAGAAGGGTTTCCTACATCTTGTGTTACTGATCACCAGTACACGGAGATTTCTGCTTTTATTAGGCTTCCCTTGAAGTTTGTGATTACACTTGACACGCTCCGCCTTGTTGATTGAACAGAAACACGGAGTTTACTGGAGTTCCAGCCAAGGGCATGATATACATAATATAATTAGAGACGAGCATCAACTTTTTAATGACATCACTTTGTTGAGTCTTACCCTGACGTTCTTACCTTCTCCTGTCAACATTAGATAATCGATATAGGTAAAAGTTGACCGTGGGGATAGGAGTGCGAATCTGTCAGCTTTCATTCGGGAGATAATAGGTTCGAAACCCAATTTCGGCAGCCCTGAAGGTGGTTTTCCGTTCATTCCCATTTTCCCACCAGGCAAATGCTGGGGCTGTACTTTAACTAAGGTCACGGCAGCTTTCTTCCCACTCCTAGCCCTTTCCTGTCCCATCGTCACCATAAGACCTGTCTGTGTCGGGGTGACGAAAAGCAACTTGGAAAAGAAATGTCCCATACAGAGATATTCTGCATTTAATGGGAGGATCACTCTTTATTTCAGATCACAAGGAAGGCTTGATTCCCCATTTGAAATACATCGAGCGATTTGGCTGCGCGATTCGCACTAAGTAGCTGTTAGCGTGCTTTGAAGAGGTGGGGGGTTCGAACTCTATTGTTGGTACCTGTAGTTGCCTTAATTAAGGTCACGGTAGATTTTATCACATTGTTACCAAAAGGCCAATCTGCGTTAGTGTGATGTCAAGCCATTAGAAGAAAGTCAACTGAAACGCGAATTCATATAAACATGGATATGTTCTTGGGATGGAGTCTACCTGGAATTAGCGGCATCTTCTCATCTCCCGATTTTTTCCTGTAACTAAGAGCTTTAAAAATCTCGTATCAAGTGAACTCCGTTCTATTCCTCCGCCCAGACTTAAAATACTTGAACTGGCCGGAAAACAAACTCAAGGCCTTGCAGTACGAGACAGGCACTCTACCTCTACCCCACATGGCTGAATAATAATAATAAGAAGAAGAATGAGGGCCTCCGTGACTCAAGCCACAGCGTTGTTAGAAGTCGTGTAAACAGGAGTTCGACACATGGGTTTCTTAGTGTGTGGAGATCATCACAAAAACTGTGTGGAGTTGCAAAATCAAACGCCAGTGAACTTGTAACTAACTTTAACTAGCGGTTTATTACATTTAATTGTGATTAAAACATGGTACGTCTTTGTAGAGTGAATTTAGTTGTAAGAACCTCGATAAAATATTACAGTATTAACGAAACTAAACAGGCAATGTCGAGTTCTTCCAATAATATTAGCTGTATCGAATATAAAATTTCCCGGCTTTTATACAGGGCGTATCAAAGGTCAATGGCAGAAATTCTAGTATGAATTCCTTATATTAGAGCCTCCGTGTCTCAGGCGGCAGTGCACCGGCCACTCACCGATGGGTTCCGTGGTTCAAACACGGGACTCAATGTGAGATTTGTGCTGGACAAAGCGGAGGCGGGAAAGGTTTTTCTCCGGGTACTCCGGTTTTCCTTGTCGTCTTTCATTCCAGCAACACACTCCAATATCATTTCGTTCAATTTGTCAGTCATCAATCATTGCCCCGGAGGAGTGCGACAGGCTTCGGCAGCCGGCACAATTCCTATCCTTGCCGCTAGACGGACGATCCATCATTTCATTCACATTCTATTCCCTTATTGTTCTGACTGTGGAAGTGTTTGATTCCTGGGGAGTGCAGTTCCAAAATTTTTGCTCTGACAGCCACATATTTTTAATCATTACAGCATTTTCAAACTTTCTAGAGAAAAGTAGTTCCACATTCCTTGACCTCCTATCCCTAGAAAAAACACGTTTAGTTTCCAGAAAAAGGCAATTGTTAATTAATTTTGCCAGACAAGGGGTAACTCATTTCAATTCACTGAGGACTTCATCACAACAAATGAAGTTTATTCAACAGAAAATTTTGGCTACTTAAATTGACAGAATTCCTGCATTCTTTACCGATGACGTATTTGTTCAGAAAGAAAAATTTTATTGCATTTAGGGGAACAGAATCACACATGCAGGACTGCTTACGTGTAGCTACGAGCCACTTCTTGAATATTACTGAAATTCTCAGTAACACGTAAGCTAAACGATCTCCTTAACCTGATGAGCACAAAATGTAAATTTATTTATTTATTTATTTATTTATTTATTTATTTATTTATTTATTCCAGGATGGTCGTATACTTAATATTGCAAGTCAGTAGTACTCACATTTTTATAAGGATGTTGAGAATCACTGCTCTACAATGTATGTCAATCAGCTCTGACGGTAAGAAGATACCAACCTGAAAAGAGAGAGAGAATATGTAAGTTTGATAAATGGGAGGAAGGCGGCAAAGGAGCAGAGGTAATGTACAAAACAAACAAGTTACTTCAACTCCTAGAGTTAAATCTTCCACTGTCTGTTAAGATCATTTCCCAGATTAGTTCGTGCCACTCTCATGTACCTTATGTAAGCTATAGTCTATTGACGTTAGAATATATTGCATAATTCTTTATAAATGTGACCAATGTATCAATACTTGATTTGAGGTAATACGAGGGGTGTAAATAAAGTATTGGCAATATTGATAGAACGCAACATTTCAACATTTAATGAAGTAACCAGTACAATTACACTGCATTCCTTCAGTGTAGTCACGTGCGAAGTCTAGCCGTTTTTGTACGTCGGTGAGTCGATGTGGAACCCAACGAGACGCAATTTTCTTCACGTTAAGACATTTCTCTGTTGATGAGAGGGACAGAGCGCCTTGATGCGCGGAGTACGGATGCCACGTTAGTAATTCGGCGGCCTCGGAGGGTTTCCCTCATCTTTGGAAACAGCTCGAAGTCATAGGGACTCATGTCTTGTGAGTACGGAGGGTTTCCGAGACCTCCCAGTGCCACCGTTGCAATAAAAGCTCGACATTATTTGTCTTAAGATGTGCACTATCATTATATAATTTCTTCTGTAAAATTTCAACAAATCGTTCTACTCTCACCAATTTGATTCATTATCTCTTCATTCGTGATATGATCTCCACATCTCACGTTCAGCATTCTTTTCTTACACAAGTTTTGTAGTTACTGAGCTATAAAAATATATCGTGGAGGTTTCCGCCATTCAATTGTAAGGCTTTGGGATGGGTAACTTATCCTGGCCCTGTCGCGGGTAACATCACCGAGCTAGGGACCCACTCGCTTGCCGCACCCTTCCAGTCAAGAATGAGCCCGCCGCACTGCACCAGTTCCCAAATTGACTAATCTGTTGTCGCCACGTTATCTCACCGGAGGCCTCCCGATGGCGTGAGATTAACCTGGACATTGAACCAACGAAAAACAGCATTAATATTCGAGAGGAAACTAGGGCCTTCTCCTGTCGCGAAGTATCTGGAAGGGCCGGCCTCCCTACTTAAGGCAGGCTGGACGAGTCTCAGTGGTCAGTGTTCCTTTGGAACACTGGATCAGTCAGTGGACAATGACGACTGAGTGCTGTCAGTGCTGTGTGCGGAGTTGAACAGCGTAGTGCAACGAGTACAGTTCTGTTCGTGGGAGAGAGTTCACCCGGATATCGGCAAGGGACAGCAAATTTTGAGTGCCGTGAGTGGATACACAGTATACGCTCTACACAATTTTAAGACTCTTGCGCGCGCGCAAGCAGTAAACCGCTCTAGAGTCCAAGTAACCGTTTTGGAAGAGTGCGTAGTGTGATTTGCTTAATTTTGTAAGTAAAATTAATAATTAATAATCGTATGGCCTCAGCTACCGTGTGCAGACATTTCAATTTGACGCCATCTGGCTGTCTGCTCGTCAATTTCGACGTTTCGTTTTACTCTAGGCCCCCACTAGATGGCAGACCGAGTAAACCGAAACTCTCTTGGGCGTCTATGGCTGAGATTTAATGAATTTTGTCGGGTAAACACCAAATGTGTCACCAGAGATCTTTTACATGCCGACATCGTACGACATGGAGTGTCGAATGGACTTTTTTCCGCCCTTCAAAGATCCGACTACCTCTGCCGGGTTCGAACCCGCTATCTTGGGATCCGGAGGCCGACACTCTACCACTGATCCACAGAGGCAGCTATTTTGTAAGTGATAGAGTAAATAACTAGTGTGACTGAGCAGAGAAAGAGAACTTGAGTAATTGTGTGTGCGGTGTTACTGTGTAGTTGTGTAAGCAATTATTAGTTAGTCAATGAATCCTGGAGTAAACACTACCAGTTGAGTGTCTATTTACCACCCCTGTTAGATATTACAGCATTTTACCTCATTTTTAATGTAGCAGGAGGTATACACCCCCGTCTCCCCCTAACAGACCAAAGAACGTTCAACTCTAAGATACTCATGACATGTAACCAGAGCCTGTGATGGCACAGTTTCATGAGCAGGCAGTGTTCTTCTCCATACAAGTTTTATATTAGCCCACAAGGGCGCTCTCCACAAGTTCAGGGGAACCTCCAAGTGCTGTTCTACCTCCTCTCAACTATTGCAATTTCAACTTCAAGTGCTCTCCGCTAGGATTCGTGCGCCACCGGCTGTGTTCGGGACAGCGAATTTCCCTCTCTGGTGCTCTTCACCATCATATTTACAAGATACATTTCCAAGTAGAACCAACCAAAGGCATGTTCCCTCATATCTACAACGTCTTTGTTGAAAGATTAAATTCAAGAGTTTTTTATATCCTGGATTCTGTTACTGTGAGAAGTTCTAGTTAACTCCCTCGCTTTCTAAGGTAGAGTCCTGAGACTAATCACTTGACATGAGCTTTACTATCTTCAACATCCCACTTCACAGTCACATAATGGTGCATACCAATAATATTTTATGACCTGTTTCATTAACGATTTTCGGGTTTTTCCACGTGAACTTTTCCCTTCGACAAGATCTTCTGCTATCGTCTGCATCAGGTGTGAGTGGGGCATCGCATTTTCCTACCTAGAAAGGCGTCGTTTCTGGATTGTTAGTACCAGTAATCTTTCTTTAGTTATCAAGGACTTTGACATTTGACCATTTTTCAGTCCAAGAAACTCTCAACATTTTACGACAACACCACATTTCAAATGCTTTCAGGCGTTTGATTTCTGCCTAGTTTAACGTCCACGTTTTGCAGATGCACAGTGCTGCAATCCAGATGAAAGCGATTAGCATCGTAATTGCTTTTTTGTGCACAGTATTGTGTATATCTTCATAAAATCTGTTTTAGCCTGTGATATTGAAAGTTGTACACTCTACGTCTGCAGCGTACTTCGCATCGCTTGGCTGAATAGCTCAGGTGGTAGAGTGCTGGTCTTCTGCGCCTAACATGGCTCAGTCGGGTGATATTTTAAGATGCTCAAATTCGGCCTCACGAAGCAGAGTGAGTCCGTTCCAGCTCTCAGTCCATATTTATAATAACTGGAGAACTGAACTCAGTTACTGAACTTAGTTTACGCTGCTGACCACATATTCAAGTTTACGGAAATAACAAATAAAGCAAACTCCACCGATATACAGACCTAATGGGCTTTGGCCGACCAAGGGACTGCTGCCATCCTGAGGGCCTGCAGCATACGAGGTGAGACATGGTCAACGTGATGAAATATTTCGACCATTATTCTTGACTTTCAAGAACGGGACCACCATGTCATTGTCAGGTAGAACACCACTTGCTCGCATGCAGGCTGGTTGGGCCTTGAACCATTCCTCAAATCCTGGTAAAAATCCCTGACCTGGGCGGGAATCGAAACTAGTGTTTTTTGACAAAAGGCAGGTCCGCTACTCTTAGATCGTGTGGCCGAAAAAATAACAAACTCAGAAATCAAAACGTAGAAGTTATCGATTATATTTACAGTTATGACAAGATCAAGAGTGGGTACCGGGACTTCCCCACTCGCGATAAAATACCCATTACATGTGAGTTATTGCCACGTCCCTGGCTGCACAAAACTGTTTACGAACGAGTTAAAAAATAAAATATACAGCCTCGGGAGGAAAAAGTTTGTCGGCCACTTCGTGCATGTTTTATGAACGGTACTTGTTGTCGAGTTGAGCGGCCCTTCGGCGTGGACCGCACCTTATTGGCACAACTAGAAGTCGGTTCGCTTCCGCAGTGTTTGCCTTGCAAACTTTATAGTAAAGTTTCCACTTTTGACGACAAACTCATTGTGTATCATAAAACATGCATCGGCACGGTTGATTTTATTGGAGGCAATGTCAAATAGTAAACGCAACTATATGCACTGTGGTTTTATTGTCGCACATGTTTAGTCAAGTACTGGAGCATTAGGAGTCTCCGGAAGTAAATTGTCAGAGACTTCCTGTTTTTAAATACAAATTATTTCCCAGCGTTAGTTTTGTAATGACCTGGGTCCTATCTCATAAATGTTACAATTTTACAGGTAACAGAAAATTGTCAGACAGGTTTTCATTTTAACAATTTTGTGTTTCAGAAAACCTTACATGTTTACAAAACTGTCATGACAATTTTGTATATTTTTACGAAAATTTTACAAATGTGTGTTTCATAAAACTTTTGAAATGACAGGTAAAAACCTGACAAATTTGTCAGACTGTGTTATGAGAGAGATGTATGTCATTAGTTTTAGACATGTTAACAAATTAACATATTAACAAATTCGTTGAATTTTTATTGTGGACGTGACAGGTAATCCTTCATATATAGCCTGTAATGCGCATATAACTAGGGAATTTATTTCCGCGAATATTTTGTAATTTAAAATCTCTTGTGTAACAGAGGTAGTAGCAGTAATTAAGAAGCCAAAATGAGACCATGCCTGGTTTTTAGACAACAGATTAACCTAACGTTCAGTAATAATAATGGCGTATGGCCTGCAGAGACACCTGGTGTGGGTCTTTTTCTCGTAGACGGCCTGTTAGGCGACCTGCATTTCTGTAAAGATGAGGGCCCTACGTATGATGATTTCTAATGCTGAATACGCCAACCACCCCCCCCCCCCCGAGCCATTAGAATTAACCAACTAAGGTTAAAATCCCCTCCTCGGCTGGGAATCGAAACCGGGACCCTCTGGATCAAACGCCAGCACGCTAACAATTTATCCATGGAGCCGAACTTCAATTTCAGTGCTTTTGTAGTCAAAGGTAAATTTAGTAATAGTAAGACATCAGCTGAATACATTATACAGTAAATCCTAGAGGACAGCAATTGAAGTCCCAAATACAAAAGTTATTCATTCACACCTCAAGAGCAAATTGTGTTTTCTCTGCATTGGCTCTTTAATGTCGCAATCTTATCAAAATGATTCGCCATTTTGCAGGTTAAATTTCAGTCTTGGATTTTATCGCTTCGTAAATAAAGTTGATCGTTTATGTATCGCACTCACAGATCGATGTCACTCTTCTGAGCCATCTACAGTGAAATACATTAAACTTCAGAATTGACATAAAATTGTGGCGTTTATGAAACAAGTTTTACAAGTAAAAATACTTTGCCTGTCACATAGAGAAACTTGTACCAGTTAAGAAACAGAAAACTGTCATGACATATTGACAAATTTCTCAGATCTGACATTATTGTCTAAATTGGCGCAACTATTTATGAAATAGGGCCCTATCATCACATATCATTTATTAACATTATCATTTGTATACAATATCTACCATTCAATTATTTTATAATTGTTGCGGAGATTCCGTCGTTGGCAGAGGTGAAAGAAGGTGCGGGCATGAATGGGTCCATCTACTACAATCAAAAAATGAATTAAAAGCTTTGAAAATTAAAAGTTATGTTTCCTTTTTCTATCTCTTGGTTTTCTTTCCAGAAATTAAATTTTAACAATTACTTCGCTTAGCGAAAACAGGATTTCAGTTAAAGAAATAGTTAGATCAGGTAAAACGTAGGTACAATCAAAAAACATATTCAACAAGTAACACATTAGGAACCTGAGCTTGCCGCTCTTTAAATTGTCAATTTCCAAGAGCACGGAGGCTCCTTTCTAACACACTCAAGGAGATATAACTCCCAATTTCTTTTTACAATGTGCCATTCTTCCAAGAGCACTTTTGCTCCACCACAACGTTACCGCCGTCCAAAAGGCATCATTTAACCATCAAAAGACAAAGAGCGTCTTTGTGCTATTAAAAGTTTACAATTGGACACAGAGTTTTTAGAAAGGTCCAGGCCTATCAAAGGTACCACCTACCATTTACGATTCCAGCAGTACTCACTGTCTCAGACAATCTTACTACTTAACCTAAAGAAAGGAATTGAATATATAATATAATGCTGTATGGCCTCCGGAGAGGCCTTGTGCAGGTCTTTTTCTAGTAGACGGCCTATTAGGCGACCTGCATGTCTGTGAATATGAGAGCCCTACCTAGGATGATTTCTAATGTTGAATACACCACACACACCCAGCCCTCGAGCAATTGGAATTAACCAATTAAGGTTAAAATATCCGACCCTGCCGGGAATCGAACCCGGCACCCTCTGAACCGAAGTCCAGTACATTGACCATTCAGCGAACGAGTCGGACAAGGAATTGAATGATACAGGGGTATCGAATACCCATTCTACTGGGCCTTTGAGGAAAACAAAAATACAGGTTGTAATTACTGGCCCAGACTTCAAAAAGATGCGGAGGAGGACAGTTGCACTCCTAGAAATTTACACTAGGAAATTAAAAAAACCTAATTGGGCTCGCTGCCCGACGTTACAAGGGCTAATCCCATACTACTGTGGTGACTAGAGGGAGAAGATTTAAGTTAAAGGCAGAAAAATATTACAAAATCATAGTCACCTCTAAAACAAGTTGATGGGGAACTGGAGAGGGTGACACACTCTTTGTTCCCGAATTGCAGCTACGTTTATATGCTAGTTTAGATATTTACATTTGAAGAAGTAGTTTACATTATTGGAGATCGGAAACTTAAAGTTACATTTCTAAAGACAGCAAACCTTCCCCTCGGGTTAGCTTTCAGAGGCTATCACCTAGTTAGAACATGGCTGCCATTACCTTATTACGCTGGGCTGCTCGATGAAGCGCGAAACGCCCCCGCCGCCACTATTAGCACGCACTCAGTACGATCAAGAAGACAAGGTAGCTCGAAAAATTTCCAGCTTTTATACCCGAGAGGAAGGTTCGGGAGAGATCTGGAGTAACGCCCGACACATTCCCCAAATTGTATTGGAAAACGCTGATTGGTGGAAAATTAAATTCAGGAAATTTTCTATTGGCCACTTTTGAAGCTAGCGGGGCAGGAGGTCGAAGTGTTGACATCTTTAAGATAACAAAAACAAAAGACAGTCAACATAGTGTAGTAAACCTAGGAAGACAAAATTACTTTATCACTTTAATAGCGACATCTGTTTATCAAAGTCCGAACTTCTTGCTCTAGTTGTTTCGAGTTTTAAGTGCAAGATGCCATTTCACAAGGCGCTTCATTTCAATGCACGGGGCAGGTGTACCCTCGCGGTACAATAATAATCAGTATACTTCATGCCTAGCATCGATATTGTGTTATTATAACTTATAGTACATCCCTGATATTTAGACAATAATAGGTTACAATTCAAACTAATCTTCCTAGTAGAACGTGTTGTCCAGCCCGCCCTTCCGTAATGTTGCGAGAGTAACATAATTGCTAGGGAGTTCTAATAGACAGTACCCCTAATGTTTATGCAAATCACATAGCAGAATTGTTGTGTAGACCAGAATATACATGTTACTCGCTTCAGTAAGTTTGCATTTCAACCTATTAATGCCTACTAACTAAGATAGTGAGAAATAGTAGCCTGGTGTGTAGTACTGTAGCGTTATAAAAAGCGGCTACCGCCAGCTTTCGCGCTCGTTTTGCCACAAGCCTGTGCCCAGAGATCGGAGTCATTCTTTCTCCACGACATTTGTAACTCGGCAGTGTGTAGAGCTTGGTACTGAGAGAATAATAGCAAAATATTTTTATACGGATAAAGTTGTATAATAATAATAATAATAATAATAATAATAATAATAATAATAATAATAATAATAATAATAATAATAATAATAATAATGGTAGTCATGATAGTTCAATTCTTTGTAGTCCGACACCGTGGTTAGCCGGTTCGAGTCTCCTTGGTGGAAAACATTTTTACCATTCATATGAAGAGAGGGCATATGACACTGTTGATGATCATTGGTCTGTTGGATGGAGTCATTAAAACATTGAGCGAAATCTTTGGTGTTATTCGGCTGGTGTAGGCTATGAAACGAGACAGGGGTTTACTCTCTCCCTGCCTCAGAATCATCATCTCGCACTCAGACGTGCAGGTTGCCCGTTGGAATTAACAGAAAGATCTGATCTAGGTGAAACGAACATGTCCTCGGACACTCTCGTCACTAAACGCCATGCACTAAACTAATTATCATTTCTATTATTATTATTATTATTGTTGTTATTATTATTATTATTGTTGTTATTATTATTATTATTATTATTATTATTATTATTATTATTTCTTTTATTTATTTCTTAATCCATTTATCGGCCAGGGTTGGTTCCTGCCTCGGACTCCGTGAGGGATTCCACCTCTACCGCCTCAAGAGCAATGTCCTGGAGCGTGAGACTTTGGGTCGGGGGATACAACTGCTGGGAGGTGGACCGGTAAATCGTCCAGGCGGCCCCATCCGCTATGCCGAACATCGAATAAATAAATAAATAAATAAATAAATAAATAAATAAATACAAAAACCTACCCTGAGAGTAGAACCTCCGACTGCGGTGCGACATCTAAGAGACTGAGACGCGGCAGGGATTCTTCTATGTGCCAGTAAATCTACTGACACTATGCTGAAGCAATTGAGCGCCTTCAAATACTACCGGACTTATCTGGAATCGAAACTGCCATCTTGGGCTCAGAAAGCTAACTACTAAGTCCGTCAAAAAATTCGTAGGGGTCGAATTAATTGACGGCTCTGTGACAGGTATCCGGAGCATCGCCGGGAACAGTACAGCATAAAGCACCGACTCCCGACACCCCGATCATCGCCTGGCTTACAGTTTACGACTCCCATACACCTTCCTGCTATCTTCTTTCTCAGAAACTTCAATTTCCGTTCCCGAGGTCGTTACTTCTTGCTCCGAGGTTCGCATCCCGTCAGCCCGTGTCTCTGAGTTTTATGGCCCGCTCGATGTAACGGGTAATATTCGACAGGAAGAGAAATAAATTGTCGATGCTCGGCTGATTCATGTGCAGACAAAAGACTGGGGATGTAAAATGGCAGTGGAGAGTCAGAATGAAGTAGCGAACACTGGTTAACCTTCAGCACTCGTGTGTCCGACACTACCATCTTCTGTTCGACACCTGATTACTTCTAGTATATGTGCACTGGATGGCATAACATAAAGGGACTTGGTATGTTCTGTCACACTTCTCCTACAATTAACAAGTTTTGTCCCTCTGTCCATGAAACTTGTCCATCTCCGGGAGAGTTGGTTGTGCGGTTAGGGACGTGCAGCTGTGAGCTTGCATCCAGAAGATAGTGGGCTCGACTCCCACTGTCAGCAGCCAAGAAGATGGTTTCCCATTTTTACACCAGAAAAATGCTGGGATAGTTGCTTAATTAAGGTCACGGCCGCTTCATTTCTACTCCTATCCCTTTCCTATCTCATAGTCACCCTAAAAAATATCTGCGTCAGTGCGACGTAAAGCAAGTTCCAGCGGGAACTTTGAAATATCTAGATATATATTTGAATTATTCTTTTTATTCCGAATGGGCCTACTAGAGAACACCCTTCTTCAATGGCTGGGCTTTTATCTTTGCACAATAATTTCACATCTTTTTCCGGTGTAGTAAACATAAAGGTGTGTCTCCCTCTTTGAACAACCTCAATTGCCACCGATCTGAGCTGGGAAAGAACACACAACAGTAAACAAAAGGACAACAGCTAAGTGAATGTACCACTGAGGTGGAAATCAATTGGATGAAGACCTCGTTTCCTTGAGAAGGCGTTGAAGAGGAAGCACGTTTCTCTCCGTTCTCTTGTCCTCCAACTTGTTCCTAATACAAGAGGTAACAAAAGTGTATATTTCCGATCCTCTTCGTAACTGGAACAGATTACCGCGAAGGACGAAAAGTGTTTCTCTGCATTCAAGATGCTGTCCAAGACTTTCTTACGACTTAAGGGTAGTTGGAACATTGGATCAATTTTCAAATTTGTACATTTCCATTATAAATATATAGCTTTTTGGTAAAATTGGTAAATAGCTTGTTAAGAAATTAATTTTAGAAACAAGATGTTGAAGATTACGAATTCATAGTTGAATATTTCTCTACCTTTCAAGTACTTTTGTGCGGAACCTCTACATGTTTGTAGCCAATCGACAAGGAAGGCTGTGGTTTGGACGAGTTATTCGAAGTATACACTACGAAATATTTTCATTACATGATTTTCCCCTCTGCTTATATCTGAGAAACTACGGATGCGATGAAATTATAACGTATATCAGTACTCTACTACGATATAAATAAACCACCGAATTCCTAGCAGCCATTCTCATTATCGTAATTAGACACATTTACATAATATTTTCCCCGCACATCTTTCTGTATACGTTTTACCGATGTCCAATTACCATGAGCCAATGGCTTTGTTGAAATATTGATATGGTGTCGTTATTGAAGATATTCTCCACGGGACCAAGTAATGTCCCGAAACTGATTGACGTATCTGTTTTTCAGCTCGTCCTGAAAATATTTTACTGTTAACTTTTCTGTGACAAGTTACTATTTCCAAGTAGTCGTCTTCCCTTCTCACAACGTCACCGAAGATTCGATTCCAAAAGGTTATGGAGACTGTTCTCCACGGATGATGGAACCATTTGTTTTCCTGGATGTGCATGATGTTTGCATTATCCACCACCTACACCACATATTGGGAGCAGTGATATAGCCATACAGAAAGACTGAATTGACAAGTGAATGGACTCGTACCGGATGTCCATAATTTTTTTTTTGCTAGTGACTTTACGTCGCACCGACACAGACAGGTTTTATGGCGACGATGGGATAGGAAAAGCCTAGAAATAGTAACGAAGCGGTCGTGGACTTAATTAAGGTAGAACCCAAGCATTTGTCTGGTGTGAAAATGGGAACACACGGAAAACCATCTTCAGGGCTGCCGACAGTGGGATTCGAACCCACTATCTCCCGGATGCAAGCTCACAGCCGCGCGCCCCTAACCGCACGGCCTACTCGTCCGGTGTGTGTCCACAATTAAACTGACGGTGTTCAGCGCGGTACGGCACGGGTTTTAATTATCGTAGAAATCTAAAATTTCGTAGATAAGGTAAATAAGCAATGCGCTCACGAATTATGCCATAAAATTTATTAGTTCCAAGTCTTGCCCTTAGGTGAACATATGGCTTTGTAAGCGGAAGAAAAGGCAGGAAAGATGAAACACATGATAACAGTGATTCTGGCAAGTTTATTACGATTTATGGCTAAAAACACTGTTCAGTATGGCCTCCCAACTCATCCGTAACACGGCAGAGTCGAGAGCTGCCAGCAGTATATCGGGAGAAATCGGGGCGACATAACGTTATATGCTAGCCTTTAGATCAGGCAGAGACAGGACATGTTCCCGATAGACACGATTCTTCAAATATTCCTACAGCCAGATGTCAGAGGGATTTAGGTCTGGGGATATTGTAGAGCACGCATCTGGGAGAACCCAGGGATGATGCGGTCGTTAATGAAGTTTTCTCGCAGAAAACCTTTCACCTGGCGAGCGACATGTTGTGTTTTCCCATCTTATACGAAAATAACAGTGTGGTCACAGTTGCGTTCTTGTAAAGCTAGAATCACATGTTAAACAAAGAGGTCCCTATAACGTGCAGATACCACTGTACACCTAACTCCTCAAAGAAAAATGGCCCAAGAATGAAGGAGCTTGTAAAACCACACCAAACAGTCATTTAAGCTTAAAGCAATGGTTGTCCCTGCAACAACCAAGGAACTAACATAACGCGATTCCACCAGAAGAACATTCTAACGTCAGAGTTACGGAAAATTGCGTGTTTTGAGTGCTTGCAGTACCATATATTCCAAGATTTGAACTAATAATTTTTGCGGTATAATTCGCGAGGGCATTGCTTAGCTAGCATATTTACGAAATTTCAGACTCCTACGATCATTACAGCCCGCGTTGTACCAAGCTGACTATTGTCAATTTATTCGTGGACGCACGGTATTTTCCTGGTGATCATCTTTATTGCACTGTTTTTCCAGACATGCTTCAGTTTTGATGTAGAATATGTGTGCAGTTTCTGAACCGCAATTGGCAAGTTAAGCGCTACGAGAAACATACAAATTTTCAAATCAAAATAATTTCCCAACTATATGTGTGACGACAGTGTCCAATATCTCATTTTATAGAGGATGGATCAATGTATCTAGTAACCTAATTCTGATGTCGGGATGACGTAGCCTCTCCTCTGTGATACGTCATTTCGCTTTATAAAACTTCCCACTCGTACATTTTCTCCACTGCTCGGAAAAGCAAATTGCATCAAGAGTCAACTGTTATTATTATTATGTTCAGTCCGTCAGCGATGCCGCTGGTGGGATCCTCAACAGCTCTGCCATCAGCTGTTATAGATGGCCTAGGCATCACTGGAGAGACGTACTAGGGAAATGAGGAGTGATTTAGTTTCCCGTTGCTTTCCTCACCGAGCCAGAGTTGCTATTATATATCAGTCTGCCAAGCCCACTGAAATGCATACACCAACTGACCCTATGACCAACATCTTCACACCATTCATAGCAGGGACTCGCTGCATGAGGATTGGCATTACCAGCATCGCTCATACCTCAGTCACTTTCATATTGTCAAAGCCAAGGATAACACAAAGACAGATCTATGAAAGTAACAAAATTGATGTAGCCTATACCAGAAGACATAGTGCACTGTAAACACTAGTTCCTGCCAGCAAAGGCATTTATTATTATTATTATTATTATTATTATTATTATTATTATTATTATTATTATCGACCGTTATGCCTTTCAGCGTTGAGTCTGCAAGCCCTTGTGCATTTTCTATACGTCGCCACAATCCTCTATTTGCAGATAGTGCTGTGGCCTCATTTAGTTCTATATCTCTTATATTTTTCCAAGAAGTCCCTCGTCTGTCAAATGGGAGTGGGACTTCGTTACTCACGTAGGTCCGAGGCTTGCTTCAAATGTTCTGAGCTAGGTAAATTCATGAAACAGAATGCTCTCTACTTACACATAGTCCAAGTGAAGATCTCTCCTCTAACGGGTTAGGGGCCACCGGTGGATTGTATAGTCCTAGCCGTCTGAGCACAAGGAGGTGGTGGTGGTGGTGGTGATCATTGTTTTAAGAGGAAGTACAACTAGGCAACCATCCTCTATATAACACTAATCAGAGAGAGAAATGGAAGGGGTCCGACACTTCAAAAAATGAAGGTATCAGCCAAAGCAAGACAAGGGCCATGAAATGCATGAAAATGAAAGACTCCCGAGGCCTCCATACGTAATACCGTTGGGGTCTGAAAAGAACAAGAGTTGACCAAGAGCGGTCGGATAGGATAGATGAAAGTGAGGAGTCTGGCTCAAGTAAGTGAAAGCAATGCCAGGATTCAGCTGAGGGCCCCGTGGTCGCCAACCCAAGCTCCAAAGTTCAGAGCCCCTGAGGCCCTTTTTAGTCGCCTCTTACGACAGGCAGGGAATACCGTGTGTGTTATTCTACAGCTCCCACCCACAAGGGGGGCACAAGGAGGGCCATGACTCAGAATATGTCCGAGATGCCCACTCCCATTCCATAGCAGCTGGTATCCCGACTCTCAGGACCACCTACTAGGCCACTCACCCGTTCCCATGGTTCACGAACTAGGACGTGACTACAGTAAACCACACCATGAAGCATTATTATTATTATTATTATTATTATTATTATTATTATTATTATTATTATTATTATTATTATTATTATTATTATTATTATTATTATTATTAGCCTCTCGAAGACTAAATTGATGTCAGTAGGTAAGAAATTCAACAGAATTGAATGTCAGATTGGTGATACAAAGCTAGAACTGGTCGATAATTTCAAGTATTTAGGTTGTGTGTTCTCCCAGGTTGGTAATATAGTAAGTGAGATTGAATCAAGGTGTAGTAAAGCAAATGCAGTGAGCTCGCAGTTGCGATCAGCAGTATTCTGTAAGAAGAAAGTCAGCTCCCAGACGAAACTATCATTACATCGGTCTGTTTTCAGACCAATTTTGCCTTACGGGAGCGAAAGCTGGGTGGACTCAGGATATCTTATTCATAGGTTAGAAGTAACAGACATGAAAGTAGCAAGAATGATTGTTGGTACAAACAGGTGGGAACAATGGCAGGAGGGTACTCGGAATGAGGAGATAAAGGCTAATGTAGGAATGAACTCGATGGAGGAAGCTGTACGCATAAACCGGCTTCGGTGGTGCGGTCATGTGAGGCGAATGGAGGAGGATAGGTTACCTAGGAGAATAATGGACTCTGTTAGGGAGGGTAAGAGAAGTGGAGGTAGACCAAGACGACGATTGTTAGACTCAGTTTCTAACGATTTAAAGATAAGAGGTATAGAACTAAATGAGGCCACAACACTAGTTGCAAATCGAGGATTGTGGCGACGTTTAGTAAATTCTCAGAGGCTTGCAGACTGAATGCTGAAAGGCATAACAGTCTATAATGATAATGTATGTATGTACACTGACTGACAGAGCAAATGCAACACCAAGAAGGAGTGGTCAGAACTTTATGCCAATTGCAGGGTAGACTGACGTCACTGAGGTATGCTCATGATGTGAAATGCGCCGCTGTGCTGCGCACGTAGCGAACGATAAATGGGACACGGCGTTGGCGAATGGCCCACTTCGTACCGTGATTTCTCAGCCGACAGTCATTGTAGAACGTGTTGTCGTGTGCCACAGGACACGTGTATAGCTAAGAATGCCAGGCCGCCGTCAACGGAGGCATTTCCAGCAGACAGACGACTTTATGAGGGGTATGGTGATCGGGCTGAGAAGGGCAGGTTGGTCGCTTCGTCAAATCGCAGCCGATACCCATAGGGATGTGTCCACGGTGCAGCGCCTGTGGCGAAGATGGTTGGCGCAGGGACATGTGGCACGTGCGAGGGGTCCAGGCGCAGCCCGAGTGACGTCAGCACGCGAGGATCGGCGCATCCGCCGCCAAGCGGTGGCAACCCCGCACGCCACGTCAACCGCCATTCTTCAGCATGTGCAAGACACCCTGGCTGTTCCAATATCGACCAGAACAATTTCCCGTCGATTGGTTGAAGGAGGCCTGCACTCCCGGTGTCCGCTCAGAAGACTACCATTGACTCCACAGCATAGACGTGCACGCCTGGCATGGTGCCGGGCTAGAGCGACTTGGATGAGGGAATGGCGGAACGTCGTGTTCTCCGATGAGTCACGCTTCTGTTCTGTCAGTGATAGTCACCGCAGACGAGTGTGGCGTCGGCGTGGAGAAAGGTCAAATCCGGCAGTAACTGTGGAGCGCCCTACCGCTAGACAACGCGGCATCATGGTTTGGGGCGCTATTGCGTATGATTCCACGTCACCTCTAGTGCGTATTCAAGGCACGTTAAATGCCCACCGCTACGTGCAGCATGTGCTGCGGCCGGTGGCACTCCCGTACCTTCAGGGGCTGCCCAATGCTCTGTTTCAGCAGGATAATGCCCGCCCACACACTGCTCGCATCTCCCAACAGGCTCTACGAGGTGTACAGATGCTTCCGTGGCCAGCGTACTCTCCGGATCTCTCACCAATCGAACACGTGTGGGATCTCATTGGACGCCGTTTGCAAACTCTGCCCCAGCCTCGTACGGACGACCAACTGTGGCAAATGGTTGACAGAGAATGGAGAACCATCCCTCAGGACACCATCCGCACTCTTATTGACTCTGTACCTCGACGTGTTTCTGCGTGCATCGCCGCTCGCGGTGGTCCTACATCCTACTGAGTCGATGCCGTGCGCAGTGTGTAACCTGCATATCGGTTTGAAATAAACATCAATTATTCTTCCGTACCGACTCTGTTTTTTCCCCAACTTTCATCCCTTTCGAACCACTCCTCCTTGGTGTTGTATTTGCTCTGTCAGTCAGTGTATGTATGTATGTATGTTATTATTCACGGTGAGGCCTGTTAAGGAACACGTGTCAATTTCAATTCATCCTTCCTTGGGGTTCCCTCTTCCTTATTTTTAGTATTCCTTCATCACTACTCTATGCTTTATTTTCCTTTCCACTTTTGACCGGGTTTCCTTTTGATTCCTCGTTGAAACTTTAGTTTTAAGAATCTCTCTTTCTATTGTTTTCTCTTCTCTTATTTTTTTTCTAAATCTTTCTTGACCTCTTGTACCCAGCTTTGACTTTTTCTACCAAAGTACTTGAATATCTGTTTTGTCAATTTGTTACCATCCATTCTACAGATATGTCCAAAAAATAGCAATCTCCTGTTCTTTATTGATTCTGTTACATTTTCTATTTTCTGGTATATTTTCTTATTACTGCTTATTTGGCATTGTTGTGTTGCTTATTGGTCCTAAGGTTTTTCTCATGATTCTTCTTTCTACTCCTTCCAATTTATCTAAATTGTAGTCCAAAACTATACATTCACTTGCACAAATACATTCTGGTTTCACCACTGTATCGCAGTGCCTTAATTTAAATTTTATTTTAGATACGCATTTCAGGTTGTAAAATTTCTTAGTGATGCCATATGCTCTTTTCATCTTGTGTAACCTTTCTTCTACAGCAGAGTTTTCTAAACCATTTTCCTGAATTATTTATCCCAGGTATTTAAATTTATTTAATTTATCTAATCGACAAATATGTGCTTTTAAAAATTTTGGAGCGTTTTTTTTAATGTTTGTAGTAAATTTGGTTTTTCTACAGATTTTCCAGACGTGCCAACTGTATTCGTTGGAGCATTCTAATTCTTCAATATCGCTGTGAAATACAGATAGGAATTAGAACGTTTAATACAAACACACACAAACACCCAGTCCCCGAGCCAGAAGAATTAATCAGAGCCGATTAAAATCCCAGGCCAAGCCGGAATCGAACCCGGGACCCTCTCTATAAAGGAGGCCTTACCGCTGACCATTCAGCCAATGAATCGGACTTAATATAGCACAATATGAAATGTAAATATTTAAATAAAGTAATTAAATATTTTTTCAGGAAAATATTTGCTCATATCATGTCATGTTTTGTTACAGAATGTTAAAGAAATGTTTTTCTTTCTTTCTTAAACCTTTTTACCCTCCAGGGTTGGCTTTTCCCTTGGACTTAGCGACGGATCCAACTTCTACCGCCTCAATGGCAGTGTCCTGGAGCATGTGACTTTTGGTAGCGGGGATTCAACTGGGGAGCAGAACCCATACCACGCCCAGGTGGCGTCTCCAGCTATACTAAACAGGGTTCTTGTTGGGGAAGGGAAGATTGGAAGGGATAGGCAAAGAACGCGGAATGAAGCGAAAAACCACTTCGAGAATGGCTGAGGAAGGAATCAATTCTCCCCCCTATACTCAGTTGACCCCTAGAGGCTAAGTGGACCTCATTCCAGCCCCTATACCTTTTTTCAAATTTTGTGGTGGAGTCGGGAATCGAACCGGGACGACCGGAGATGACAGCTAATCACACTAACCACTGTACTACAGAGGCGGACTAAAAATTATTAGCTATATATATAAAATAACTTGTCCTGACTGATGACTGATTCATGCCTAACTATATCCTAATTTGGTCATTCCCTGTAGATGCTTAACTTCTTGTGGCCAGTGAGTGAATAACATTTTGTAGCGCCCTTTCTTTTCGTATAGGTAATAAAACCTTATTAGTGCATTCCGTATCAGAGTACAGACTCATGTTTTTCAGTTCATGAGAATAGTCTTGAGGAGAAAATAAAATATTTTCTGCACGTCTCTTTCATGCGAGTATTCGTATTGTGTTTTATAGGCTGCATTCGCCTTCCTCAAATAGCAAGTTGAATATATGTGTGTGCGGCTCCGTGATAAGAATACATTGAAGGGATTTGTTCTCATTTTGATACACGCACTTCTCAAAGTTGTAAAACTCCAAATATCAGACAAACTTCCAAGTAAAATATCACATTTTAACCAGAATAATGTACAATACCCTTTCTTCCAGTATCCAAAAATAAACAGGCGCAGTTGTTTATTAGATGTCGATACACTAAATGTATTCAGTAGGGGAGATTCCAGAAATATAGTGGATGCTGTAAGTTTCTTCAAAATGATGTTCCATTTTAAGGGCACCTGAGCGCAGGAAGTCTTCAAATATTCAGATTTTGGTTATCACTAATATGAAATTTTTCTGAATATCAAATTATATAACGTGTCTGTTTCTGCAAAAAAAGTATTTTAAAATACATATTCATTACAGACTGTTATGCATATTAGCATTCAGTCTGCAAGTCTCTGTGAATTTGCTAAACACCTCAATCATCCACTGTTTCTAACTAGCTCGGAAGCAACATTCAGATCCATCCCTATCAACTTAATATCAGCATAACCTGAGTGTAACCGTCGTCATCTTCGTCTCCATCTATTTCTCTTACCCTCTATAATCGAATCCTCTATTCTCCTGGGTAGCCTACCTCCTCCATCAGCTTCATGTGACCCATCACCGAGACCGTTTTAAGCATACCGCCTCATCCATCGAGGTCATTCCTAACTTATCCTTTTATCTCCTCATTCCGAGTACCCTCTTGCCATTGTTTCCACATCTTTGTAATAGCAATCATTCTCGCTGCTTTCGTGTTTGCCACTTCTAACTTATGAATAAGATATCCTGAGTCCACCCAGCTTTCACTCTCTTAAACCAAAGTTCGTCTCACAACAGACCGGTATAAAGATAGTTTCGCCAGGGAGCTGACTTCTTCTTCTTGTTTTTTGCTATTTGCTTTACGTCGCACGGACACAGATACGTCTCATGGCGACGATGGGATAGGAAAGGCCTAGGAAGTGGAAGGAAGCGGCCGTGGCCTTAATTAAGGTACAGCCCCGACATTTGCCTGGTGTGAAAATGGGAAACCACAGAAAACCATCTTCAGGGCTGCCGATAGTGGGGCTCGAACCCACTATCTCCCGATTACTAGATACTGGCCGCACTTCAGCGACTGCAGCTATCGAGCTCGGTCTGACTTCTTCTTACAGAATACTGTTGATCGTAACTGCGAGCTCACTGCATTAGCTTTGCTGCACTTTGATTCAATCTCACGTACTACAATAACACCCTAGCAGAATACGTATCGTAAATACTTGAAATGATCTACCTGTTTCAGTTTTGTATTCCCAACCTGTCATTCAATTTAGTGTATCTTAAATGGTTGTTTATATATGGCGTCACCACTGCCACACCTCCCCAGTTATTAATTAAAATTACTTCTCTGAAAATTATTTTTTACAGTTTCTTCTACATCATAAGCTGTGGAGCAACGATACAAAGTGATTTTCTGTGTTTGCTTACAAAATAAAATAAAAAGTATATTTTCCCCTAACGTATATGCACTACGCCACTGGTCATCTTGAACGAAAACTATTTTCACTTTCAGGACCGAATTTAATCGGATGAAATAACTTTGGACACAACTGTAAGTCCTTATTGCATGCACTAGTGTTATTAATTTGAACGAAGTGAAATAAGACTTATAACTTTCCACTTTTCAGATGTCCCTAATAGCCTGTATTTCATACAAAAAGTGAGTTCCAAGAACTAACTGTCCTTACTTCGTTCTGTTTCAGATTAAAACTGGTGTATTTGAGTAGAACTGAATGAATGTTTATAGTTTAACGATAAATCTCTTATTGTTATTACGTGTCCACTTACTGTATTAGGCTGAATGGTCGGCGTTAAGGTCTTTAGTTCAAAGGGTTACGGGTTTAATTCCTAGCTGGATCAAATATTTTGATTCAGTCGATTAATTTCTCTGGCTCAAGGACTTGGATTTGTGTTTGTCCCAACACTCTCATCATCATATTCATACAACACATCAAACTCCCGACCACCACCGAAACACGCAATAGTATTTACATCCTCCATACAGAGTTGGTGTTAACAAGGTCATCCGGCCGTAAAACAGGGCCATATGTGTGACACACTTCGCACCCATAACCCCACGAGTGTGGGAAGAACTGGTAGGAGATGATTGTTATTACGTCTCGCTAACCACTTTTAATTTATTTCGGAGAAGTCAATGTGCCCTGCGAGAGTTTTCTAAGTGACAGAAAATCTGTCGTATTTGAGCACTTTCAAGAACCAGCTGTTTGAGTTGGGAGCGAATCCACGCACTGGCTCAGAAAGCTAGTGCTCTACTGTCTGAAGTACTCAGCAATTCTAGACCGAAGGGAAAGCAAAAGGACCATAACCTAATTAGAATCAAAACAGAACAATGAATAATTTACTAACAAATTTAATAATAATAATAATAATAATAATAATAATAATAATAATAATAATAATAATAATTGTAACGGAGTTACACCAACTCCATTCATTTAAAGTGAGCAACTTTTAGAAGGCCATATATTATATGAGCAGTGAAACTTATTTCAGAAGAAATTTCGAACTTTATCTTCAGATGTCTCTACGGCAGACTTAGGTACCCCCTCTGGTGGGAAGATGAACAATTCATTTTCAAAGAAATTTGTAGTTTCGAGGTTAAAAAACTGAAATGTTTGTATTTCTTCTTCAAACTTTTCGACCAATCAGGAATTTTGGATATTTATTAAATTAACCATTAGGAATTGTGGGTGTGTGGAGGGCTTCGGCCCAGAGAGTTCTGGAACCTTCCTCTCCGCTATAATTGCTGGGGCTTGTTGGGCCATATTGTCTTTCCATCGTTCCAGTCAAGAGGTTTAGAGTGTGTTCATAGAGGAGGCAGGCGGGGGCCAGCCTTGCCTACCTCCAGAAGGCGCAGCAGCTCAAGGTAATGGCAGACATCTTTTAATAATGTAATAGTTTCAGAAAGCTAACTTGAGAGGAAGGTTTCAACATTCTTTCTTAATGTAAAACTCAATCCTTCGATGTAAATTTTCAAAGAAGTCTATAGTTTTCTTTCTAACTTAGGGAATAAAGAGTGTGAACTCTCTTTTAATTCCCTTTCAACTTGGTATTGGGGTGACTATGATTTCGTAAACTTTAAACTTTATCTCTTCTTTCTGGAATTAAATTTTTCTCTCCATCTTGTCACCTCGGCAGTATGGGTTTAGCCTCTGTAACTTCGGGCCATAAGCCCACGTAGGGTTTTTAAGAATTTGTAAGTGTATTTCACAGGAATGTAAGTGTTCGTCTCCTAGCATTTTGGCCGAAAACTTTAACTTTTTCTGTTGATCACTAAGGCCATGTAGAATGGGCACTTATTGTCTCTGTTGAAGTTTAACTTCCTATTTAAATGTAACTTAGGCTGTCGAGCGAGTAAGACAGTGAAAAATGTTTATAGTTTATCTAATGTAAAAATTTAGATTGCGCCTTGGAGAGGCTTGAGTGTAATAAGATTTGGAGAGTAGTCTACTAGAGAGTTAATAGTGTGGAGCAAAGATGCTCTTTTGAAATTTGTAACTTGGGAGCTTCAAGCTCATTCTGTACCTGATTGCTCTAGGGTTTTATAATACTGTTGCTAGAGCTGACAAGCTAACTTTATCTATCCAATTGTTATTGGTGTTCTTCACCTAAGTCAATTCAGATAGACAGTAAAGAATTAAAATTTCAAATTTTAGAGTTTTAAATTATACTTTGATCTTTTCTCTGTACACCCATTCATGCCCTCACCTTCTTACACCTCTGTGCTGCACGGAAAGTCCGTAACAATAATAAAAAATAATAATATTAATAATAATAATAATAATCTTATTTGTTACTCCCACTAGCTACTTTTGGCGATTATTTGGAGACACAGAGGTGCCGTAATTTTGTCCCGCAAGTTCTTTTACACAACAGTAAATATACCCTCGTTTGGCTGACGTATTCGCACAACTTCAAATACCGCTGGACTCAGCCAGAATCGAACATTCGAAATTGGGGTCAGAAGGCGAGCGCGTCAACCATCTGATCCACTCAACGCGACTATCAAATTCCGATCCATCTTAGGTTAGATAAGGTGTTTACGATAAGTTATCCAGTTTCGCATTCCTTACCTGGCATTTAATTAGCTTAAGTTTCTTCCCATGTGACATGCTTGGAGATGCTAATTTGCATATCATACTCGCAGCTTTGGAGCCGTGACTCCATCTCAACAATGACACAGGCATTCCGAAGCGACCGCATCTGCGCTGACTAGTCTTCAGATTGCTGTGCGATTTACAGATTACTTAACCTCAAATAAAAAGTGACCAGAAGAGTATAAGCAGCGTTAGTTCAGCTTGTCTTCACCCTCCTAGAGTTACACCGTCATAGATTATTAATTCAAGAATTTTGAATAATGATATATTATTGTCTTTGTATCTTCTTATGTTAGTGAAATATACAGACAAAATTCATTTCTGATGAAATGAAATGTTTGCAGTATTAAATAACTTCAAGTATGAGCCAGGAAATTCCGTTTCGTTCTTCGGTCTGTCGCAAGGGTAACTCATTGGGTAAGACCAGACCTTTTACAATGAACTTGGAGGGATCATCAATCAGTCACCACTGATCTATACTTAGTGCTGTCACCATGGTGGCAAATTTTCTAGCATCCCCTAGTCGTTCCTTGAATGATTTCGAAAGAAGATAGAATTGTATCAACTCCGCCATTGACGGTCCCAAGCCCGTATGAGAAAGGAGGACGGGGAGGAATAACAACTCGTTAAAAAACCTTGGTTCACCTGTCCCTGGTGATAGTACCTTGTGAGGGACCCTCACCAGGGTTACAGTGAAGACTTCAACGGCGTCGGAGGCGGAGATGGAGTTCATTAGTGCGGCAGAAACGGTGAAGGAGGCAACCAAGATGCGGCGGTGGTTCCCAAATAGGGCGGCTCCCATCCTGGTAGTGGACAGAAAAGACTCATAGACGTGGTGAAGTCAGCTCTTCTAGAGGAGACAACCTTGATACCAAATCTCTTTAACTGTGTATCAGACATCTCCGTTTGTAAATTATTATTTAATTCTTATAAACGAGTGTTTACCCCAGGATTTTCTCTCCAATCTCTAGATTTATCTTTATGTTGTGAAATGTTCTACTTTTAATAACACCATTCAAGGTTATTCGTCTATTAATGTCATTCCACGCCGTCTCTCCACTGACAGCTTTGAAAATTCCTCTTAGTCGAGCAGTGGTCTCCTTACATCCAAGTCTTCCCAGTCCAATGTTTCCAAAATTGTCATAACACTACTCTTTTGTAGTAAATCACTCTGAAAATCGTGCTTCTTTATTTTAGATACTTTCCAGTTGTCACATCAAGTAATACTGCCATGCGTCCCATGCGCTAGAACCATACTATAATTTGAGTCTTACCAGAGAATTACACGCCCACTCCCTTACATCCTTACCACAACCCCTAAATAGTACCCTCATAAAGGTATGAAGACCATATGATCTTTATTTACAATATCGTTAATGTGATCACCCCAATGGAGGTCTTTCTCCGTGAAGTACTATCACACCCATCAACATAGTAATTAAAACTGAGAGAACTGTTCCCCTTTGTGAATCATCCAACCCGAAATTTCATCCCTTTTACCATAATACCATTTTCTTCTATCCATCTCTCAGTATTGTCGAAGTCTTTTTACAGTCTCACATAATTCAGTAAATTATTTATTACTCGAGACAGCACAACATCACCTGCAAAAAGATTTATCTGTGATTCCCTTCATTTACCGGTATCATTTATGCATATAACAAAATATAAAGATCTTAATCATTATACTATCAGATTATTCTTCGCCTACTCTAATTCTTGTGTTAGAGTTCAAAAACGACAGGCTTAACCTACGTCAAAATCTCAGCCAGTTGCAACCCGATGGCAGTGGTGGTCTACATAACAGATCTTAATATCTTGTTGCCGTGGAGAGGTTTCCATGCAGCACATGTATAAATCTTGAAGGTGCAGAGCAGTAGCGCAGTGTTACCTGGATGAGTGTATTGCGGGCCTGTATATCGTAATGGTTTAGCGTGGTGTGACAGGGTATTGCCGAGATGAATGTATTGCGGGCCTGTATAACTTTACGGCGTAGAACACCGACTAGGCACTGCGAATGTATTGCGGGTTTGCATATCTTAGTACCCTTGAATAGTTATTGGGTGCTAACGAGGTGAATGTGAGTGTAAATAAGCATACTCTGAACATCGTTCTACAGAGAAATTTCACCTGTAGGTTAGGGTAATCTGTGTCTATCGCAATAGGCGAATACAAGGAGTGACTCCCCAAGGTCTTGATGTTTGGGTCCAGAATGAGTGATTCTGACTTTATAAGCCCTGGACTGTTGGGTTCAAATTGTTGAGTTCGATCCCAACACAAGAGAGTGGTATTTGAAGTAGCTCAAATACGCAAGCCTTATATGTGTATATTTATCGAAATGTCGAATAACTTCGAAGGAGTTGCGGTAAAGTTTCACCCTGAAGAAACTGGTCTTGATTCCCTATCAGAAAACTGAAACCATAAGAAATGGGGTGTCTATTTCTGGAGAGGCACATGGCCCTGAAGTTAACTCAGTATATACCAAAAGTTAGTGCAGGTTTATTTCTTGGGTGGCCGGACATAGGTCTAGCCCGGTGAATGCCGAGGTGACTGATAGCGGAAGTCTTTGTATTCAACTCCTCCAAGGACCTTCATGGTCAGTTCGATGATGTATTTGCTCATTATATCGACGAAAACTCCCGCGGAACAATATTCCACCACCCCTGCGTCTTCGAAAACCGTAAACGTAGAGATGTGGACGTGAAACCAACATTATTATTATTATTATTATTATTATTATTATTATTATTATTATTATTGTTGTTGTTGTTGTTGTTGTTGTTGTTTCGTATAGGCCAGCTAAGAACCACGACATTCAAGTACTGCATTTTGGAATGGGCTTTGATGTTTGCCCAGTAGTTGCTCATCCTCAGGCTGTGTTGCTCCTTCCTTTCCTTTGTCCAAAGGGCGCCCGTCTTCTTTGTTGGTAGTCTGTCCTGGAACTTCTTACGTTTAAGCATTTTCCTGAGTGCTGTCCGATCCTATAAGATTCCTTCTGTTATTCCCAGTTCCTGTAGATCTTTATCCACTTCGATCAACCATGGTGAACGGTTGGTCAACCTGGTAGGATGCATCCTGTAGACGTGCCCATAGAATGCTAGGCGTCTCTTCCTTGAATGGCCCCAGTATCTTCCTCATTCTTCTTCTTCTTCTTACTATTATTATTATTATTATTATTATTATTATTACCAACCACTATTAGCATTAATCAAATCAGACGCCAAAGCACCCTTGATAGAATGTGGACCGGAATACTGAAGAACAGTTACCTCCCAATACGTCAGGTTACAGTTAAAAATGCCGTAACGAGACAGAAATAACGGAAACTTGCCTGGAAGGCGGCAAAGGAATTAGTCATTTCACATGTTAAACCTGATGACACATGGAAACATGAATGGTGTCAATCACATCCTCACGGTATTGTCAACATCAGTATTCCTACTACATAGTTGCCTGGGCTCAACCTTCCTCGCTCCATCTGGACCAAACCTAACAGGGTATGGTGTAGAGTCGGAAGAAGTGCTTCTGCTCTACATCAGTGGAGATGGAAAGACTCTCCAGCTTGTGACTGTGGTGCTGAAGTGCGAACCATCACGCGCATTCTGAACGAGTGCCATCTGCGAACTTTCGCTGGTTCCATCGAGGACATACATCGTGTGACCCCTGAGGCAGTCCCTTGATTGGTAGAGCTGGACATTCGTCTGTAAGGGACTGAAATCCCTTCACATTAACCTCTTTAATGAGTACTTAACATACGTTTTTGTGGTGTGTGGACAGTCGATTTAATATCCTTTTTGTCCCAAGAACGTGTACATAGATTCGATTGTAAACTGTAGCAGCATGCGCTAAATAAATGATAATCAGAGAGAAAATGGAAGGGGTTGACACTTCGAAAGACGAGGGACACGAAAGGCATGAAAGTAAAAGACTCCCTAGGATCCGCAAAACTAATACCGTCAGGGTCGGAAAAGAACAAGTGTTGACCAAGAGAGGTCGGATAGGATAGATGAAAGCGAGAAGCCTTTACACAAGTAAGTGGAGCAATGTCAGTACTTACAAGGATAACGCTTCACCTGTAAGCTTCCTATCTGATTGAGATTTGGTACAAGGACTTCAGTAGGAACGTTTTATTCAGCCTTATCAAAATGAGATGCTCAGTCGTATACTTAGCACCTGTTTTGGGGAGTCAAAGGTTGTTCATTTGAGTACTGTATAGACAGGAGTGAGTGGCAGGATGCAGGTAGAGGCGGCGGGGGCGGCCAGTTCATCTGCTCCGTTCTCACGCTTTTCCCCTCGTACACACATTACTGTTCTTCCGTAGCGTCGGTAATCGCTGCTACTCCATGAGGCGAACGGGACCCTCAATGCAATATTTTGCAGTATTCGTGGAAATAAGTTACTCCATCTTTATGACCATGTGACGTAAACTGGATGTACTGCAATGAGTAGTAAGTTGTTACATAAAGGGTCTCTCACATAAACAAAGACCGAACGCACGGTGTTTGTAAACTGCGCTACGGCAGCTGCCTCAGCCGAACAAACATCGTGCTCGGCCGCCCTGCTTTAAGCGTGTATAAAATCTTATATGAAATCTTACCTTATAAAAGATGCTGGATATGTCATCCTCCCTGGGTTATACAGACACTGTACCTAGTAATCACAATTTGGCTGACGCGAGCGAGTTCTGACACTGTAATGTTTCTGATTTAATTCGTAATGTTTTCTTTCAGTTCCTCCAATGTGTGAAGAATTGTTCGATACACTTTCTCTTTCAGTTTATGCCACAAGAGAGGGAGAACGAGAGGGGGATAGAGCAGCATTGATCACTCTGTCTACATACACTTTCAATATTGTAAGAAGGTGATCTGCTGCTGTAGGAGCCGAGGTTGAATCTTGCTGAAACCACCCACGCGAATTTTCTTCTTCCGTTAACTGATGAAGGAACGGCGTCAAAATGTCATCTTGGCACCTCTCTGCTTTTACTGTCGTCTCGAAACAAAAACGATCCAATTATTTGCCTTGCACTAACAGCACACCAAATACCAGTTTTCTTATCGTAATGAGGAACTTCTCACCGAGTTTCGAGTTTCTCACCCTTCGTCTCCTTGGCTAACAAATGAAATTAAGTCGGTCATGGCAAATCGTGATGCATGATATAGGCGATCTAGGCGAACTGAAAGCACTAGTGATTTCGAAAATTACCGTATTCTTCGAAATCAAGTTAAGAAATTAATTCGTAACAGCAAGTATAAATATATTCAAGAGATAACAAACAGACGAAACTCAGCACTAATATGGGAACATTTGCATCAGATGGGTATAGGTCGCAGCCTGACCATGCAGACACCCAGTATACCACTTGATGATCTAAATTCTCATTTTACGAAAGCAGCATACACTAATAATGATATTACTGACAATAATGACTATGATGCTAACTATCCTAATAATGATAATGATAATAATAATAATTAATAATAATAATAATAATCAACCAGTTGATGACCTAACTGATGGTGATATTAACGCCATAAATGCTCATTCCCGAGTAAATCAAGTAAAATTCACTTTCAAAAAAGTTGGGGCGAACGATGTGAAGCGTGTAATTTACTCCCTCAAGTCTGATGCTCCGGGTAATGACGACATACCATTATCTTTCATAAAAAATATTATTGGTGCCATATTACCTATTCTGACGCATATATTTAATCATTGCCTCGTACAGGGAGTATTCCCAACTGTGTGGTAGCACGGTAACGTCATTCCTATTCCTAAGAAGAATTCTCCTAGTTTACCATCAGATTATCGCCCTATATCCATTCTCCCACCCCTTTCCAAAGTACTAGAACGCTTGGTACACGAACAAGTCCTCACTTACTTGACTAACTTCTCACTGCTTGACCCTTACCAATCTGGTTTCAAGAAAGGACACAGCACAACGACTGCCCTACTGAAAGTAACTGATGATATCCGACAGGCAATGGACACTCGACAAGTGACTGTACTGGTTCTACTTGATTTTTCTAGTGCTTTTGATACTGTTGTTCCTCAACTGCTACTTTCAAAATTGGATTCATTAAATTTCAGCAAGACGGCAATAAACTTTTTCAGTTCGTACCTCAAAAATCGCCGTCAGTGTGTCAAAGTAAATAATAGCAGATCTGAGTGGCTTAACAAACCCCTCGGTGTCCCCCAAGGGTCTGTACTTGGACCATTGCTGTTTGCAATTTACTTACACGATGTTGCCAAATCGATTACACATTGCAAGTATCATCTTTATGCTGATGATCTGCAGATCTACTACCACTCAAGAACTGATAAAATTCAGAGTGCTGTAGAAAACGTTAATGCTGATTTAAGTCTCATAAGTAATTTTGCATTGAGTAACAATCTCAAAATTAATCCTCTTAAAACGCAAGGAATAATCATTGGTACTTCAAAAAACTTACACATCTGAAAACAATACGAAATTCCTCCTGTAGCACTAAACAATACCATTATTCCATTTTGTGAAACAGTTATGAATCTTGGTGTGGCTATAAGCGAAACATTGAACTGGTCGCAACATGTGATGAAAGTGTGCCAAAAGGTATATCAAAGCCTGCATCCTCTGAAGAGGTTTAAAAATATATTTCCTCGGTCCTTGAAAATAAAGCTCATTCAATCACTCTTGTTTCCAATTCTCGAATACTGTGATACAGTTTTTATTGATATCAATAACGAGCAAAGCATGAGACTGCAACGTGCCCAAAATGCATGCATCAGGTATGCATTCGACATACAACCATACGCCCATGTATCCCCATTCTATACACAATTATCTTGGTTACGACTGAATGACAGACGTAGACTCCACGCAACTACTTTGGTGTATCAAGTGCTTTCTGAAAACACTCCTCCTTACCTATCCACCAGATTTCGCTACCTTAGTTCCCTGCACCTGTTCAATACCCGGTCAGGCTGTACGCTAGAAATTCCTGTGCATCGAACCGCAACCTACAACAGATCGTTCACTATCACCGCCACGAGCTGGTGGAATGAACTCCCCAATGACATCAGGGAAGCTAAATCTAAGACAAAATTTAAAATCCTTTGCCAGCGTCATCTTTTAAGCACTTCCAGTCTTTCTTGAGTGTGAATGGGATGCATGAATGAGAGTGAATATGGTTGTTTATTGCAATGTGTTCCTGTATATAATTTAGTTATACTTTATTCACCTTAATTTAGTTAGTGATACTTTAGTTGCTTTAGTTATACTTTAGGTTGTAAAGATTTCATATGTTTAAATTTTATGTAAAATATACATTGTATATACATGAAGTGGTTAAGTGTAAGAAAGGGCCGGGGGCCCTAACTTCGCCACAATAAAGACGCTTTAATAATAATAACTTCATAAACACCATTAGTATTTTCTGCACACCAATAACAATGTGTGACTGTTCACACGACCATTAAGAAGAAACCAGAAATCTTACGTACGAAAATGTGGTGCTACAATAATAACTCTCTCAGCATATTAACAGCTGAGATTCAGACTGGCGACTGATGCTTGCAAGGTCAAGAATTATGCACGTACCTCCCATACTGCAGCTTACGTATGGAAGAGTAAAAACGCCTCTTTGACGGTCGCAGTTTATATAAAAGAACATGTGGGAGTTCTATATACAATTCGTATGAGAACAATAACATGCCGTTACTGTTTACTCGTGCGTATTTAGGATTGTTCTTAACTATGAACAGATAACACAACAAATGACCACATTCTGCTTTCTATTGATGACTGGATCGTTTTTCAAAGCCTACTGGCATTATTTGCCAAACAAGACCGGCAGGAAACAACAATAAATAAAGCAGACACTGATCTGGCTTTTGAGATACAAAATAAGTTTACTTCGCATTTCCCTATAACCATTTTGCAAGACCTGCCGTAGAGGCTCATGTCGGGTGATAAATACCAGAGATATTCTACATCAAAGGTGCTCAGGTGGGCGCCCGTTGAGGCTAGCTTACTGCGGCAGGGCTGGCGTGACATAAATGCGAGCAGCTTACGTAAAAAGCATACAGCACAGTGAAGCGAAAGAGCGGACACACTTTGCAGGGAAGGGAGCGAGCACTGATGTTCACTTGTAATTACGAAGCTCTCCTCCAGGGAAGTGCTGATTGGAGTGCTGTATTTGAAACAAAGAGCTATAATCGAAAAAAACTTGCCTTTTCAAGATATTCCGAATTGATTTATACTCAGCTTGATATAAGCTATCAGTTTTAGTTTATTATATTTATTAATTCAAAGAAAACTGATACGTTATAATTTTTGTTACAATCTACAAAGGTACACGCATACAAGTTACGATTTACAATTTCTTGGATGGACATGACAGTATTTCCAATTTTAAAAGTAAAATTTCTGTTATTCATTAAAAAAAGTAATACGATTACATTATTCAAAAAGTTTACTGCTTTATTTTGCACAGTGTTGTAGTGTTGTGTGACTTTCTGTGTTCGCTGAATTTTTGAAGATAGTATTTAAAATTTTACAGGCGTCTAATGATAATAGCTAACCTCTATATGGCGAGCGATTTTCATCACGAGTGAGGACATAGATATTTACTATCCAAGATTAAATGTAAATATAACTCCGAAATAGATATACAGACAGTGTGCTTTCAAATAAATAAGTTAACTGGCGTTATTCGCGGTAAACATGATTGGATTGTTGGTGAGTTTATCAGATAATTTAAAACCAAACAACCACAAGCCACAGCTTATCCACTTTAACTTCGTATTATATAAGAAATACTTCTAAAGCACCTCTTAAAATTTAATAGTGAAAATTGTAATTCATTACGTACATTAAAAATATTTGAGGTTGTAGGCCTAACTCTTTATTGTATCCTGTGAAAATTTTTTTCTATTTTGTTTTAAGTCACACCGACACAGATAGGTCTTATGGTGACGATGGGACAGGAAATGTCTAGGAATAGGAAGGAAGCGGCTGTGGCCTTAATTAAGGTACAGTCCCAGCATTTGCTTGGTGTGAAAATGGGAAACCTCGGAAAACCATCTTCAGGGCTGCCGACAGTTGGGTTCGAACCCACTATCTCCCGGATGCGAGCTCACAGCTGCGCGCTCATGGTCGAAATACTAAAACTGCAATGAACGTAAATAAACTTATTTCTTACAACGTACATTAAAAATGACGTGGATTTCTGCCCTCCTTTCATTATTTTCTGCCTCCATTTCAAATTCGCCGCAGTGATCGAGAGCGAGAAGTTCACGGCCTGTGACGTAGCCGCCACAACGATAGCGTACGCTACGCACGTCGCCTGCCAGTCCGCCCAGTTACAGTGCTGGGCGCCCGCGAGACGGAATGTCCAGCGTGAGCACCTCTGTTCTACATGCAGACCACTCTTCCGCTCATCAAAAGTTCAACTTTCTCTATCGGGTTTCATAACACGATCGCACGACCAAGTGACAACCAAATAGAGCTCTTTATTCACCGACAGGCGACCTCCTCCGCCTTTATGCGACTATTCATACCGTGGTCATAGTCAAGGGTCTTCCAGTTTTAACAGGCTATTGAAATCGAGATGATAGTCACGGGAACTCCAATTTTAGGAGACATTTTATATTGTGATCTTATCTATGAGACCCCTAGTTTTTCGATCCTATTGAGATTATGATCATATTCATGAGACCTCTTGTTTCATGTGGTCTTTGATACCCTGATTATAGCCACCGAACATTCAGTTTTATGTGAAATTTGATATCGTGCTCCTAGCCATACAGCCCTGGATTTTTAGTCGAAAATGGATCCCAAGATCGTGACGTTTTTCAAATAACTCTCATGCATTGTCTGGGATTCGAACTGAAATTACCGTGGTCAGACACCAGTATTTATGATATGTTTTAAGCCCCCTTTCCTAGAGAATGGTCTCTAAACCATGTTCATGGTGAGAGTTATTTTAAATGGAGATTATGAGATAAAATTGTGTAAATGTTCTAGCATTTTATTACTTATTTTTAAACCATGTAATAGAGTAGTAATTGTCCTCTCCGCGCAATTATCCGCTATTGTATTAATTTCAAGTTACGTTCGCCAGCTGGATTAGTGGTGGTTAGTATGTTACAAATAGCCTTAATCCTAATTACCGTACTTATATAGCCCCAATTATCTCATGATCATTAACATGCCCATATTAAGTTATATTTCATCCTAGGTTTTCTTCTTCTTTCAGTGCTGTCTCTTTACGGAAATTTGGTGAACATCGTAGATAAAGTTATCCTATTTTCTGCTTCAAGTGGTGGATTGCCGTATCGCGAATATCTAAGTACTGTCAGAAGTTCTGTGTCTAGTAAGCCACGTCCCCGTTTTCATCCTGTTATAAGTTTTGGAAGGAAAATCCACAGCCTGTTTCCAGTCATTCGATCGGGTCAGGAATGGAATGAACGATGTCCCATCTAGCGGCGAGACTAGAAATTGTGCCGGCAGCCGAAGACTGTCGCACTCCTCTGCGGAAAATATGAATGACTGACAGGTGAAATGAAATGATATTGGAGAGTGTCATTAGAATGAAACACGACAGGGAAAACCGGAATAGCCGGAGTAAAAACCTGTCCCGTCTCAGCTTTGTACAGCACAGATCTCATATCGAGTGGCAGGGATTTGAACCACGGAACTTGGCTGTGAGAGGCCAGCACGCTTACGCCTGAGCCATGGAGGCTCTTTATATCAGTTTTATCAGGATGTATTTCTCACTTCGGAAAATGTGACCGAAATTGGCCTGCTAATTTACAAATGTCCTCATCTGGTGAATGGAGCTTGAAGTACAGCACACTGAAGAGTTATTTCCTCACAGTGCGAGGTTAAGACACGAACAACTTTGCAGAAGACAGCGGATGAAGGAAGTTGAAACATGCAGGGCACATTTACGGCACAGCAATAGAATCTATATGATGCTCTGCCATCTCTCGCTCTTGTGGTGCAGCAAATCAGTGGTGGTGGTGGTGATTATTGTTCTAAGAGGAGTACAACTAGGCAACCATCCTCTATATAACATTAATGAGAGAGAAAACATGGAAGGGATTCGGCACTTCGAAAAATGAAGATATCGGCCATAGAAAGACAAGGGTCACGAAGACTCCCTAGCTGTCCAATGTACTAATAGCGTTGGGGTCGGAAAACAACAAGAGTTGTTCAAGGGAGGACGCGTAGGATTTATGATAGAGATGAGCCTGGCGCAAGTATGTGGAAGCAAAGCCACGACTCAGCTAAAAGCTCCGTGGTTGCCAACCCACGCTCCCAAGTTGAGAGCCCCTTGGGCCCCTTTTAGTCGTCTCGTACGACGAGCAGGGGATACCTTGTGTATGATTCTACCACCCCCACCCATAGGGGGAGCGCAGCAAATCAGCTTAATGTCGATGTGTAACGGCATAGACCCAAAAGTGTCCCATTTTTGAGATTTTTTTTTTTTTTTGTACAAAATATGTTAATGATCATCCCCACTCCTCGGGTGAATGGTCAGTGTCGTGGCCTTCGGTGCAGAGAAGCCCAGATTAGTTCTCTGGCCTATGCTCATTACCAACTACTACAAAAGCACCCAGCAGTGAGTATTTCCATATGTGACTGAAATCAGCCTAGACTCCTGCAGAAACATAACAGAGAGGCCTTGTATGATACAAAACTACGTAGCTGACAGATTACAACTAAATGCGGCGGTTCTGTATCACGTAACTAACATGGGAAAATACATAAAGAAATCAAGTTGTATCTCTTACTTACAAATTACAGTCAGATAAATATAACTCAGGTTCCATATTGCCTCTAGGTAATTTCTGGAGTTCACCTCTGATAATCAGTCAAATGTGCCGCATCCATCTAAATGGCCAGAAGTCCCGGATGCATAACGTGAGGAGGAAAGTGTCAGGTGATCAACATAACATTCAAAATTCATTACAACTTATGAACTGCATAGTTGGTTTTGTATTTACATTCTTAAAAAGAATTTATTATGAAGGGTCCACCTCTCCAGTACTTAATATCTGCTGTTTAATACTAGTCATTCCTAAACTAGAACACGTTCCGGCTCTTTTGTAGCCGTCTTCAGTTAGATTCAAATAATATTTTTATCACATGTCAGTGACACGTTAAAAACAGAATATAAACCTTTCTATCGGAGTGAGTTTGCAGTGCGGTTAGGGTCGCACGTTTGTGAGCTTGCATTCAGAAGATAGTGGGTTCGAATCCCACCATCGGCAGTCCTGAAGATGGATTTCCATGGTTTCCCATTTTCACGCCAGGCAAATACCGCGGCTCTACCTTAATTAAAGCCACGAGCGCTTCCTTCCCACTCCTAGTCCTATCCTATTACATCGTCGCCATAAGACCTATCTGTGTCGTTGCGTTTCTAGTCACTTTGCATGACTACGAAGAGGTGACCAAACACTCCAAGGTGTGTGTATCAATTCTTGGTCTAAACACGTCCTCGGAAGTGACAAAACACGTTGGTTTAACACGCCAGGGGTGAATAGCGTAAAGTATTTCGAGTCAGACCATTGGACTACAGAAAATAAGTTTGTATTGTTCCGTAGTTGTTAATATATTTATTATACATTATTACTCCACATAGAGGCTGAACGTAGAGAAGAAATACACAATACAGTGAATAATAACTAAATAAGGAATAGTTTGTAAAGAATTCTAAAAATTAAAAACTAATGTGAAATTAGATCTACAATTTTACTTGGTAAAATTTCCATTGCACAGGTAACCCTTAGCTTCACACGTTGGCCATACTGTCATAACAGTGTTGGTTCTTACTTGTTAGTGTTTAAATGTTAACGTTCAGATTATCTTGGATAAAAAATATGTTGTGTTGCTGTCATGTGGCAAATATGACCTCCGCCTAAAGGAATAGGCAATGAAAGAAGATTTAGGGGTAAATAATACACGAAAATAGAAACGGAAAAGTAAGATGAAAGGGTGATTGTATGGATCTATAATGCAAACTTATGTTTTTCATCCATCCTTGTGCTTGCGATGCCATTGATGATTCAGGCATATGTTCACTTTATGCTAGTTTTCCTGTTCGAAGTACAAAAAGGCACGCAGCAATACATTGTCGAATATTTCCACTCACATTTAAATTTTTAAAAAACAAATCACTGCACAATTAAAATAACGTTTTAGGGCATAATTTTAAATAATTTCAAAAATTAATTAGTGAAGTTAAAAGCTAACAAATATTTTAGAAGTTATAAGAACAACTTGAGAATTAATTCCCATAAAACTTAAAACATAAGCATGAATCAGCCTTGAGCTCAGTTGATATTATTCCGATGATAGAGGTAATATCCCAAAATGAAGGCTTTTAGTCCCTAGTTCACGAGTTCATCAGTGCTGATCCCGAAGACCTTTCTGGGGATCGTCCCCCTGGCACCAATCATAAGACCCATCACCTGAATATCCCCTAGCTTGTATTTATCTGTGTGATATGGCACTGTAGGAAAATATATATCTTTCGTTTCTTTGTCATCAAATTCAGCAGGTTGAGATAGATGGGACTCGTATCTTATCGTGGGGTTTAGAATATAGCCTGCTTTTCCCTTAATGCTGATCATATCAATTCTCCTTGTGCAACCGTTTGTTGCAAGACCATGAACCACCTAGTGTACTTAAAAGCCTTTGTCCCCTAGGGACTGAGGAATAGATGACCTGACGTTGTGGTGGCCGGTATTGCGTGTTTCATGTCGTTTCAAGAGCACCCTCCACTCCGAACTAGACCATCATACCGTATTATCCAACGGTTACAAGAACTGAATTCTTTATCAATTTATAAATTATTAAATGTATAAACTCTTTGCTGTTTAATATCGCCACACGGGATGTAGTAGAAGCTGTAAAGATTGATCAGATGAAAAATATATATATGCCGATAATAATAATAATTTCGTCTGGCTAATTCTAGCCGAGTGCAGTGTTATGTGTGGTGTGTGAGTTACAGGGATGTTGGGGACAGAACAAACACCCAGCCACCGAGCCACTGGAATTAACCAATGAAGGTTAAAATCCCCGATCCAGCCGGGACCCTCTAAACCGAAGGCCAGTACGCTGACCATTCAGCCAACGAGTCGGACATATAAGCCGATGATATGGTTCTAATATACCAAAACATTGAGCAAATATAGGAAGCTTTTAATCCATAAATAGATTAGGGGATCAGGAACGACCTAATAATAAACGAAAGGAAGACAGTAAAAATTATATCACACGACACTTCATAATCTGCAGCCCAAGGCCCTTCGGCGCCGTTGTGCCATGTGGTTTGGTTTTTGTTTGGTTTTATTTATTTATTTATTTATTTATTTATTTATTTATTTATTTATTTATTTATTTATTTGAAAAACCAAACATTGATATTCCAAATTACACAGTTACGCAGTGAAATATATATGATCTTTAAAATAGAGTAGCGATGATGATGATGATGATGATGATGATGATGATGATGATGATGATGATGATGGCGATGATGATTGTTGTTTAAAGGCGCCTACCATCGAACGTCATCGGCCCCAGAAAAATGAAAGAATAACGATATACTTATAAGAAAAGTAGCAGAAAAAATTTAACACTATCATGATAAATGTAGGGGAAAAGCAATTAACAATGGAAATAATGGCAAATGAGGAAGAGGAGGAAAAAGATTGAAAGTAAAACGAATAGAAGAACTTCTATCTAGTTACATATAATAAACACTGATATGACACATATATAACGGTACAGTTCAGTGAATAGAACATGGATATTACATTATGTACAATAGAGAAAACAGCAATAAGAAGACAAAAAAATAGGAGGTGAAGGAGAGGAGCTAGGTAATGTTAAGGAAGGTTTAATTAAAGGGGGCATACGAAGTAAGAACGTCAAAATTCCTGTCAGAAGATAAAGAGTTAAGGAGGGTAGGAATATGGATAGGCCTAAATGAAGTTCTTTGAACAAGACTTGGTTTGACTTGGATGTATTTCTTCTACCAAATTAAATAGGAAAGTATGAACTTGTATATCTACAGCTTAAACTTATTTCTTGATACGGGGATGGGAATGACGTGAGATGAATTTATATTGCATGTTATTACGGCCAGATGCCCTTCCTGACGCCAACCTCGGTTGATGTGAAATGAATGATGTCGAATGAAATGGGTAAGGAGGTGGAAGGAATCCGCTGTGACTGATGAACAGGAACTGCCTCGAAATTTCCTTCGAAGTAAAAATGGAAAACAACAGAAAACCATTCTCGGGACAGCCGACGATGGGGTTCGAACCCAAACGTGTTTTCGCTCCATAGGCGTAGCGTGTTAATAAGCGCGGCCAATCCAATCGGTGGAAGTATGATATACAGGGTGGTCGTAAACAATGTGAACCGGATATATGAGCATTAAAGTGTTGGTCACACAGATCAATAATTGAAAAATATATAATTAGATATCTCGCGCCCTTGTCTTTTTATCAGCTGCTGAAGTTAGCCAATCAGAACGCTTCGTGGGCGACTTCATATGGGGTTTGTGAGGTGGTGTTCCTAAATTTAGAGGTGGCTTATGTTCGTATTGACAGCATCAATTGCAGATATAAACTTCTCAAGGGTAGGAACTTGAACAAGGACCTCCCTGCTGACAGGCGCGACCCATAGCAAGCGCGCTACGGTAGCATTGGCTGAAACTAGTGATGGGATAATCGAACACAAAATAATCGCTTAATCGATTATTTTATTTGATTCGATTATTCGATTATATTTCTCATTCAATTATTTTTCAATTACTCATTCGAATGAATGAGGCAATCGAATAGTGAATTTTCCATTCGGTTATTATTTCGATTATTTAAATAATCGGATGGGGGTTATTTATATACATATAAATGAATTTATGTTCGCTTGTATGTATGTAAATGACACATCTCCTCCTAAACCACTGGAGCAAAATCAACGAAACTTGGTACATTCATAACTTACTCTCTGGAGACGAGCACTGTGGGGGCAAGCTCTCCCTAGCACCCTTAGGGGTGAGAGGTCTGCGGAGTTATATATAAAATTAATCGAAAATAGTGTCGAATACATAGTTTTCAGGTTCGCTGCGATGAATAGTGACACTCCGGAATATTTTAAAGTCCAACTTCAGCCCCCCTGGGTAGGGGGGGGGGGGCGAAGTGTTATATAGAAGTAAAGAAAATAGTGTCAAATCCATACTTTTCGGAGTTGCTGAGATGAATAGTGGCACTACGGATATTTTAAAAATACAAGTTCGGCCCGCTTTGGAGTGGAAGGTGTACAAATATTACCTACTATCTGGAAAATATACTGTGGGGGCAAGACGCCCCTAGAACCCCTAGGTAATGGGGTGAAATATAATCTATATTAATAAATGGAAGGTATAAAAATTAAAGTATTTGTGAATTAATGAGGCATTTCCAGGCATCTTATATTATAAACTTAAAAATTGGTACCAGACAAGCTGATGACTTCAATATCCCCAAAAACGTCGAACATGTTCAAAATACCCTGAGAGGGCCTCGCTGGGAGTCTCAAATTTTGGGCTCAGCATAAGAACGCAGTCGGATATATTTATCCAACATGACAACCTGTAGGTTTCATGGGCTTAAAAGTTTCCTGAAAGTACTAATTTTTAACCCCTTCTCCCAAATCAAAGTGGCGGCATAATCTGCCCGACGAGCCAGAAAATTGAAATTCTGCAAAATTATAGCTTTTAGCTTGTAACCGACGGGAAAATTACGAGGTGTTTAAATTTTTCATTTTTACCCCCCAAAAATATCGAAATATGGAGTCAATTTTAATGACGGTTCAGACCTTCCTTCCAGGTATTTGATGGTCAAACGGTAAGTCGTATCACAAAACGGATGACACAATTTGGAATGATCTACAACTTTGGTCCTATGATTTTTTGTCGTATCTCTATCCCTTATACTTTAAATTTCGCTCTATTTCTGGATTGTACGAAAATTTTGCACTTTTTACACGTGTATTTGGTAGTTCCATTCACTTATTCGAAATATAAGATCATAAAATTCTACGTGAACATTGTCCCACCCAAATTCTATGTGTGTAGCTGTCCCACAGGTATCCGAATAATAATTCAGTGTGAGAAAACCTTACCCAAATGTCACTCGATTCAACGTTTCTAACCTAATCTTACCTATAAATATATGCGATACGAGAACATATCATAGGACCAGCGGTTATATGTGGCGTCTTATCGTACAATCAGTTTGTCGATATGACGTACCGTTTAGAGCAGCTAATCTTTGAATGGAGGTAAAAATACACATACTTTCGTATGCCGATCTATATTTATTCATTCAAGACGATTTGTAGCCATTTAGAAAGGGTGTGTGTGCCTTTGTCATTAATACTTTACAAATCGATAATGACACTCAGCAGGAGGGCGTCTGCTATTGTAATCAGTACTCCCTACATCGACTTTGACTGGCAGTAGGAATGGGGTCCTTCTCCAACTCCTGTGTACCATTGTAATGAATAATTTCCTTTTCGATTTGACTGGCAGAAGGCTAGGGAACATACAATTTTTTCAAAACTTCTTTACCCGATTGTGTTTGGCAGTCGGTAAGGGTGCCCGCCAATATAAACAAACACATTTACGCATCTAAAAGGTGACTGACGTTAGGCATAGTGGCCTGCTATTATAATGGAAAATGAACAACTCGGTGTGACTGGCAGTAAGCTGACTGGCATTAGGAAAAGGGGGCTGTCATTATATTGGTAACAGTAAAACTAAATTTTGACTGGCAGTAGGTAAGGTGCTACCATTATAATAATTCCTCAATTGTTATCTGTTTGGAAGTTGGAAATGGGGCCTGCCATTGTAACGAAAACTCCCCAAATCGATTGTGAACGCGCAGCAGGCAATGGACAAACCCAATTGCGAATGGCAGTAGGCAAGTGGACCTGCCCTTATCGTCACAACTCCGTAACTCGCACTTTCTTTGGAAACAACGTATGTGGACCTCCCTATGCTGTTTCTCGCATAACGCTAAGAGACATGGAATTTAAAGAAACCTTATTCACTGCATGTACAGTAATTTACTTCGATATCCGTATACAATATAGAATACCGTAGCGAAGCATGGATACATTTTCTAGTTCGATTACAAACGTATTCGGTTATACCATCAGTAGCTGAAGCCGGGTCTGTTAGTGTTTGATGCTCATTTCTCGGCAAGTCTTTCAAGCCCTACCAAGCCACTTGCAAATTTAGCAACACCACCTCGTAAGGATTAAATTCGCCCGCGAAGTGATCCGATTGGCTAAGTTTAGCAGCTTATTTATTTATTTATTTATTTATTTATTTATTTATTTATTCGTATCAGAAGCAATACATCATATAAATTGTTAGTTAAAAGAGAAATAATTAAATAGGCAAACTGGTAAAAAAAACATACTAGAGGTACATTCAAAATAACAATTATACCATATCGGACCAGAATTTGGCAAGATCTCGACCATTTGGTGTGGCCTTCACTAAATCTTGCATGGTGCAAACGAGAGGGCAGGAGTTGCAACTAAGGAGGTGCGCCATGGTTTGTTCTTCTCCGCAGGCACAGAGGGTTGACTCTTCAGATAGACCCCACTTCTCCATATTGTTCTTAGATCGACCGACCCCAGACCGTAGCCTGTTCAGACTCTTCCATGTAGACCATGACTCTTCATAACCAGCTGGAAGAGTTTCAGAAGGATCCATCCATCCAATGAGATGAAGGTTTCTGGATCTCCAAGAAGTTAGTCTTGATGATTGAAGTGACTCCGAAAGGCACTCAGTAGAATGAAGAAAACTTCTCCTCGATTTCAATCGTTGTTGAGCAGGTTGATAATCATGTAATGGATGTGTTTGCAAAATGTCTACTTTAGATTTTTCACGTTTGGCAGCTACTTCACGTCTAATATCTGGGGGAGCAATGCCAGCCAAGCAATATATCTTATCACAACGTGTAGATCTTAGGCAACCAGTTATAAGCCGGCAAGTTTCATTTAAAGCAATATCCACCTGTTTGGCATGACATGATCTATACCAAACAGGGCATGCATATTCTGCTGCAGAGTAGCTCAGTGCTAAAGCAGTAGTTCTCAATGTTTGAGCTTGCATTCCCCAGCTGGTTCCGCATAACTTGCGAAGAATGGAATTTCGCTAATGAGATGACAACGGCGCCAGATACCGACATAATATTTTGAAATTACTCATCACTCTGACCACTGCTCTAACGCTCATATACCTGGTTCACGTTTCTTCCGACCACTCTGTATAAAGCTGTAAATAAAATGAAATATGAAAGAACACCCATAAATCTTTGCGTGGTCCTTTACAGGTTATCTTAAAGCGCTCTTCAAAGGTAAAAATATGACTGCCCTCCGGCTTCGAATCCGAATCTCCCTGTCTCTGGAAGGGTGTACTAATTCCGTTAGAATGGTCAACACTCGAAAGGAACATTCTTAGTTTCTTGATTCTAAAATTCCTCTCTTCAGATACATCTACCGAAGTAGGGTTGTTACTATTTACCCATAATGCTCACTTCTAGACGTACATATTCGAAACTTAATAGAGGTTAGCTCTTGTTGGTGTTAACAGTTGGGTTTCCTCTCTCAGACTCCCATGCCAGTTGTTGTTGCGGTCGTCCTCTTTGTGCTTGTCTATCGTCGGCGGCAATGGATTTGCCACGTTGTCCTGGTTTGCGGTTATCCCTCGGTGGCAATGTGAAATACCCGCGTTAATATGGAGCATTATTTGGTGTTGAAATACTGAGAGTTCTCTGGACGATGTAATGGATTATGTTTCCACAGAATAGAGTTTCATTGTGGACTCAAGTTTCCTACATTACATTATGTTCATGATGACAGGTCCATTGTGCTTCCACTCGTTAAACATTTCATGTGAAAAAAGCAATCCTTTGGCTGTTGGTATCGTAATTATAGCCAAGGGATCCCAGTCAGATGGACGTACATTTCAATTAGAATATACTGCATTTGTCCGCCTCTGTGGTGTGGTGGTCAGTGCGATTACCTGCCGTCCCCGGAGGTCCGGATTCGACTCCCGGCTCTGCCACGATGTAAGTAAATAACCTTTACTTTTCACCCGATCTTACAGTTTTTCCAACCTAATCGATCTCAACGGAGAAAAATAGAAACCAACAATTATTAAAAAACAAGCAAAACTAGGAAAAATTACAACCGAAAACAATCGAACCAAGACAACATGGTACAATACACTATAAAGATACAATAATACTCCACGCTAGTGGACCAAACAAAATTTAATCACAAAAATAAAAGACCACTTGGCATCAGGAAGGGCTTCCAACCTCAGACCCTGGGCCAAAACTAGAATGAGCCAGGGTAGCTCCAGCGACCACAGAAATATAGGGGATAATCTAAGGAAAGTTTAATAATAATAATAATAATAATAATAATAATAATAATAATAATAATAATGGAGTGTGTCGTGTGTCATCCGGAGAGGCCTGGTGCAGGTCTTTCCATTTGACGCCATAAGGGCGACCTGCCCATCTGTGAGGATGGGGCCCTACCTAGGATGATTTCTAATGCTTAAGACCACACATACCCAGCCGCCGTGCCATCGGAATTAACCAATGAAAGTTAAAATCCCCAACCCGGCCGAGAATAGCACCCGACACTCCACTGCATAAAGGGCCAGCACGCTAACTATTTAGCCGTGGATTCGGTCGCCACGGGGGATGAACTTTAGTAAATGGGGTTCGATTCCCTCCTCGGCCTTATGCGAAGAGGTTTTTCCGTGGTTTCCCACTTCTCCACCAGACAAGTACTTTTGAGGGGTTGGGTGCGTAGAGTGAAGAGTCTCAGGGCGATAACTAAGCCTTTACTTCATCTGATTCCTAGGAGTACCCGATGAGTCGGAAAATCTCATTTCACTACACTGGCGTGGGCGTGGCTGCCTCTTACTCGGAGGCCCCGGGTTAGATTCCCGGCCAGGTCAGGGATTTTTACCAGGATCTGAGGGCTGGTTCGAGGTCCACTCAGCCCACGTGATTAGAATTGAGAAGCTATCTGACGGTGAGAGAGTGTCCCCGGTCTAGAAAGCCAAGAATAACGGCCGAGAGGATTCGTTACGCTGACCACACGTCACCTAGTAATCTGCAGGCCTTCGGGCTGAGCAACAGTCGTTTGGTAGGCCAAGGCACGTTAGGCTAGATTATAATTTGGAATAATCCGAAATGATGATTCTTGACCAGGTCAGAAGTGGGCTAAGGGCCGCGATGTTTATAACATGTATTCGGCTTCCTGGTTCTTAAGTCCTGTTTCAGAATTAAGATATCCCGGTCGTTAGACTGAGCTGAGAGTATTCTAGCCTTGATCATCTTAGCTATCTTGTTTATCTGAGTTCTAATAGTCGGGATACGGACGTCAGAATGTATCATTTATACAGATCTCAGTCGTGGAGCTCGCGTCCTCTTTCGCAGTAGTTTGGTTTGGAAGATATCTAATTTAGAAGGGATGGTACATAACTTAAAGCCACGGCCACATCATCCCCTCTTCCTTGTCTATCCATTCCAATTCTTTCACAAGACTCCTGTTCAGAATGATCTCGCAAGGTACTGGTTCTCCCACCCAGTTGTATCCCGGCCCAATGTCTCATGCTTTAGGATACTGCCCTTGAGGCGGTAGAGATGGGATCCCTCGCTGATTCCGAGGGAAAAACCAGCCCTGGAAGGTAAACGAATTGTGATAGATAAACATATAACATCCTGTATTTCTAGTGACAGAGAAGGTGACTAGCTGAATACCTCTAAGTCTTGAGTACAAACGCTATCCAAATGAAGGAGCGGTGTATAAATGTTCAAATGAAATGAAATGTCGTATGGCTTTTAGTGCCAGGATATCCCAGGACGGGTTCGGCTCGCCAGGTACAGGTCTTTCTATTTGACCCCCGTAGGCGACCTGCGCGTCGTGATGAGGATGAAATGATGACGAAGACAACACATACACCCAGCTCCCGTGCTATTGGAATTAACCAATTAAGGTTAAAATCCCCGACCCGGCCGGGAATCGAACCCGGGACCCTCTGAACCGAAGGCCAGTACGCTGACTATTCAGCCAACGAATTGGACTAAACGTTCAAATAACTGGTCGCGTGACAATTGAAGTCAAATTTGAGAAACTCAAATCCCCACCTTCGAGTGCTCGGTGCGTTATCAGCACGAGGGTAAATCAAAAAATGTTTCGTTCTTCAAAATAAATCAATCAGTCAATCATCATTCTGTCGCTCAGGTGGCAGATACCCTATCAACTGTTGGCCTAGTCTTTTCTTAAATGACTTCAGAGAACTTGGAAATATAACAAATATTTCCCCTGATAAATTATTCCATTCCCAAACTCCCCTTCTTATAAATGAATATTTACCCTCAGTTCTCCTCTTCATCTTATATCTTATTTTATAATTTTATAATTTTGAAAACACCACTCAAATATATTCGTGTACAAATGTCATTCCAAGTCATCTCTCAACTGACTGCTCGGAACATATCGTTTAGTCGATCAGCATGTCTCCTTACTCCCAAGTCTTCCCAGCCGTAAGTATGAACTATTTTCGTAAAACTACTCTTTTGTCGGACATCTCCAAGAACAAATCGTGCTGTTTTCCTTTTTATCATTTCTAGTTCTCGTTTCGAGTGTTCCTTGTATGGGTCCCATACACTGGGGTCTTACCAGAGATTTATACCCTAACTCCTTTACATCCTTACCTCTCATTACGTTCAGAGCTCTAAGAAGAGATCTGTTACATTTATTTACGATCTGGTTAATGTGATTACCCAATCCCAATCTTTCCTTATATTAACATATGATTACTTTCAGGACTCAGGAACAAAAAATTGAGCTCACTGTAACTAACACAAGGTGTTTGGGAGAAAAGTACAAATAACCTTACCGAAAGTAGGGATGAATTCCTGCAGTTCGTAAGATATGTTGCTCTTTTATTTCAACGAATGATTTGTCTGAGGGAAGAACTTGAATTAGAGAGTGATGTTTGTGCGGTAGGTAGTAGCTTCGATTGCCCCTCGGCTTATACAACCCAACGTACCATGTTTCAGGCAGTATGCATGCGTGATGTGCAAGCAATTCTAAGTACCTCACTGCACTGCACTCCACTGCATTTTCAGGTAGTGTGCATGTGTAAGTTGTATGAAAACTTTCTACGGATAAGAAGCGTACGGTTTTACTCTTGAAAATATTTTAATGTATCTATATTAGCAAAGCTACAAACATCAAATATTAATGTTAATATTTATATTTTTGAAGTACGACATTACATTGACGCCGTATGTATTCATATCCCATCAACATCCAACAGAGAAAATGTACATAATTATCTCCCAAACATCCTGTACATTCGACAGGTTGTAGTCACACAAATGGATCATGCAAAGATCACGTGCGTCTAAAGCAGAAGACTATTACCGCACCAGTTGAAAATTGGTTTAAGTTACTGAGTTCGTGATAACAGGAAGAGATTCTTAGAGTGATTCGTTTTCTTCAGTCAAGTACATGGAACCTGTAAATATTCACAGGAGGACTGTGAGGAAGTGTTGTCTGTCCTACAAGTGCTGAAAATATGCTGTGGTCCGAACGATTGTAAAAGATAATCCGTTAATGCCATTGATGTCCGCCTCTGTAGCGTAACGGTTAGTGTTATTAGCTGCCGTCCTCGGGGGCCCGGGTTCGATTCCCGGTACTGCCAGAAATTTAAGAATGGCAGGAGGGCTGGTATATGGTTGAAATGGTACATGCAGCTCACCTCCAATGGGGGTGTGCCTGAAAAGAGCTGCACCACCTCGGGATGAGGACACGAGTTTACATTTACAATGCCATTGATGAAATTATGAGGGAACAGAGGAATATCGCTGTATTAATGAGAGCTGTTTAATAATCCGGACGCAATTTTCTACCTTCAACGAAAATAATCACGCGTTTTACGATATGTCAAATTATTGGATGACTTTGGTGATTATTTCGAAAAACAAAGTAACTGTGCTGAAATAAAGCAGCGTCATTTATCTTTATTTATATTACTATTTTCATTTCAAAACAATAGGGAGACTAATTGCTTACTTACCCTTGTACATTAAGAATTACAGGACTCATTTTCCGTAATGAACTATTTATCCAAATGCTAGTTGCTTTACGTCGCACCGACACGGATAGGTCTTATGGCGACGATGGGACAGGGAAGGGCTGGGAGTGGGAAGGAAGCGGCCGTGGCCTTAATTAATGTACAGCCCCAGCATTTGCCTGGTGTGAAAATAGGAAACCACGGAAAACCATCTTCAGGGCTGCCGACAGTGGGGTTCGAACCTACTATCTCCCGAATACTGAATACTTAAGCGACTGCAGCTATCGAGCTCGGTCAAACCATTTATCCACATCGTTAATCCCGAAGGAACTTTATCTATATCACCTATATGAAAAGAATTTCTAGCCACACGAAACTTCAGCTCAAGGTACAATGTAACCGTGAAAATGTTCTCCATCATATTCTACTATCCAAGATTGCTCCTGCTCTAAAAATTATTGGAGAATACTCCTGTGTTGCTGATTGTGAGAATAGATCAGTACGACGTGTTGTCATTCTGGCATACAATACCTAAACTAGGCAGGGATCTATTAACAATCCAACAATTCGCTTCGGATTAGGTGGTATGTAACGTTCTGTCGTGGGCAATGAAAAGATTATCTACAATCCAACCATTGCATACTTTAAGGAGAAGTTTAATCTGGCTAACAGTGAAGCGTTGGGTATCCTAGGGGAGGCGCAGGGAGCTCTTTCTAAATTCTTTGAGTAATTTAAGAAGCATTTCGACTTGTCCGTTAATACAAGAGATGCAATTGTACTATCGGTACTGAAAATATCACGCGAAATGTTAATAATAATGTTTTAATGCAGCCACTGGCCATAAAACAAGAATACAATGACATATATACATCCACACCTGCTTAGTTCAGGCGGAGATCACTATCGCTATCAGGCTTTCACCAAGTAACTAATTGAGCACTCTCTCTCGGAGCATTCCTCTATATGATATCGCCCGCAGATTTGACCACAGAGCTTGAATACACACTGGTCACTTGGGTCGAGGAATTTCTTCTCTGAGCACAACTTAAAATGGAAACCATCGACCGCCATTCTTGTAGCGATGTGGCGCAGCTGGTAATTTGTACCCATCCACCTTCTGTCCATCATGGCTTCGGTAGTGTAGAAGGAATCCCAAATTTCCATTGTCTTCGCTTTCAGATCTTGTAGAAGCTTCTCGTAGGCCGCATTAACTGGCAGTATCAGCTCATTCCGAAGGTCCTCTATCAGGTACATTTCCCTCGTTAGGTCGTATACCAACCGCGATCGTGTGGTCTTTGATACTCCCAGGACCGTTTTGAGGTAGCGAGCTTTGATTTTCTCCAGTTCCTCCAGTTGTTTATAAGTAAGGTACTCTCCTATGAGTTCAAGACCATATGTCAGCACCGGTATTACCTTTGCCTTAAATAGCTGCATAGCTATCTCTACTGCAATAAGGGTAATATTCCCTATGTCGTTCATTGCTCTGATCGCAGCAACCATCCTGGATCTGATGGGTATCCGGAAGCAATGCCCACTTGTTTGCAGAGTTAGACCTAGATATATGAAATGATTTACTCTTCTTAGACGCGATCCTCCACACATTATTTGGTCAGCCTCCGCGAATTTACCACCCTTCCTGAAAATCATCATTTTTGTTTTGTCCTCGTTTATGCAGATTTCATTTTTCTTCTGCCCATTCCACGAGTAAGTCCATAGCTCTTTGCAGTTCATCGACGTTCTCTGAATCGATCGCCATGTCATCCGCGTAGATATACAATTTTTCATTGGTACTTTCTTTTATCTTTACCCCTACATTACATGTGAAGGCGTTAAACAAGATTGGACTCAGTGGATCTCCTTGGAGGACCCCTATTTTCTGTGGTGTCCACTCTGATACATCTATCACATCATTCCTTGTACATAATTTTCCGCTAATATATTTGATATAAGCGTTGTCATATTAGATCTTCCGGTCAATTTCTCCAGCTTCTTAACTAGGATCTCCCTGTTCACTAAATCGAAAGCCTTCGAGTAGGTAAGGTAGGTAAGGGCTATTCTGCCCGAAGGCAGGTCCGAACTTCCGCAGAGGTGTTCCTGAGACGGAGTTTACATGCGGTAGAGTGGCCAGTTCCTTTCCGCTCCTCCATTCCCTTACTCCCCCCACCAACAGCGTGTGGCAACCCATCCAACTCCTGACCACGCCCAATGTTACTTAACTTCGGAGATCTCACGGGATCCGGTGTTTCAACACGGCTACGGCCGTTGGCAGCCTTCGAGTAGTCCACAAATATCACGTAGAGTTTTCCTCCTGGTGTTTCCAACGTAGATTTGATGTGTCGTAGCAGATTTTCCATAGTCTCTATAGTGGACCTTCCTTTTCTAAACCAGAACTGTTCCTCCCGAGGAACGCGAAATTTTGACCATCACTTTAGTCTTAGTTAATCCTTTTCATTTCTGCTATTTGCCTTACGTCGCACCGACACAGATATGTCTTACAGCGACGATGGGGCATGTAAGGCCAAGGAATGGGAGGGAAGCGGCCGTGGCATTAATTAAGACACAGCCCCAGCATTCGCCTGGTGTGAAAATGGGAAACCACGAAAAACCATCTTCAGGGCTGACGACAGTGGGATTCGAACCCACTATCTCCCGGATGCGAGCTCATAGCCGCGCGCCCCTAACCGCATGGCAAACTCGCCCGGTTTAGTTAATCCTAGCACAGCAATAAATTATATGTTTATGTAATCTATCGTATTCTGTAACATGCTTATGAATGTTTACCCAGTCCTATTAGCTACCTTCTTTGGGAGGCAGTATATCTAAGTAAAATAAAATTAATTTTATTTTTCTAAATAAAATCGACCGTTCTTCAATATTCGATAAAAATACCGGTTTCAAGGTTATGTCGGTTATGTAGCCCAGGAATCGTTCTAGGAAGAAGGATGTGAGGACGTAAAATGTTAAGAGTTTCTTTACCTTCTCCGTGTAAATATTATTCGTAGGAAATAGATGATAATCTTTTCCATTCAGTTTATAATAATTTACTGAATTTTAGTGAGTTTTATAATGTAGGATAATTTAGAAAGAATTACTATGGTTTGGCATAATAGCAGGCTCTTTAGCCTGAGCCACGCCATACAAAACAAGGCATTAATAAATAAATACAATAAATGTTTCTAACACGTCTATGTACGAGGGGTGTTCAGATGGAAAGGTACGAAACGACACTATGGCTATAATCGACGCATTTGTTTGAAAGTTATCGCCATAGGCCTGAGCATAACTATCCCACTGTGTCACAAGCAGAAGGATTCCCTGCTCCCAGATTTCCTGCGGTTGTGATAGGAGCCAGTCCTTCACGGTGATCTTCAGTTCGTCATCAGAGTGGAAATGCCCCCCTTTGAGATGTTTTTCTAGCGGGCCAAACAGATGGAATTCGCAGGGGGACATGTCCGGGCGCTAGGGCGGATGCTCTTGCACGTGGCCAATACACTTTGTGTGACCTTGGAGACGTGGGTATGAGTGTTATCGTGGAGCATAATCACTCTCTCCGTGACCAGCCCAGGCCATTTGCTCTTTATGAACATGCGTAGGCTACGGGGTTTTGCTGCTCGAGAAATTCGATTAGTATCGGACCTCGGACAGACGGTGAGCATCACCTTGCGTCACGTGAGAGCACCCGCGAAATGTGCACCGCCACGCCGGACACTACATTCGCTTCCCTAGATGTCGCACTACGTTATCCCAAAGCAGCGTATTCAAATTTCAACCCGTTTGTGTTTTACGAACGGTCTTTTACAGGGTCAAATATACAAATCAGTCCTTGGAAGCATTCAAGTATGCAACCTTATCACATCCCAGGCAACTGAGTGTTAAAAAAATTCGTATGTGGGATTCGAACCTCCTACCTCGAGCACAGCCCACTATCACATATCTCCCCGCCCGCTTGACATGTGAGCTACTGCGCCCATTTTCGGGCCTATACAGTACCGTGTTCCCGGTCTCTGCGTCCACCTCCTGTTTTAAAGTACTTGTTCTGCGTATCTGTACTCGTTTTGCGGCTTCATTAAAGGTACCCATAATGAATTAATAGTGGCGTTCACGACTCCTGCTGTCTTCTAGCCCGTAAACACACATCTCGTTATATTAGCCCGTTTTTTTCTTGCTAGTTGCTTTACGTCGCAACGACACAGATAGGTCTTATGGCGACGATGGGACAGGAAAGGGCTAGGAGTGGGAAGGAAGCGGCCGTGGCCTTAATTAAGGTATAGCCCCAGCATTTGCCTGGTGTGAAAATGGGAAACCACGGAAAACCATTTTCAGGGCTGCCGACAGTGGGATTCGAACCTACTATCTCCCGAATACTGGATACTGGCCGCACTTAAGCGACTGCAGCTATCGAGCTCGGTTTACCCCGGTTTAGGGGAGAGACCGATGTCTCTCAGAATTGCAAGAAATGTGAAGGGATGCATAAAACTGGATCGCAAGGGGTTGGTGAACCACCCGGTATATGACAGTGAAGTCTGTAGCACTGGATACCGAGTGTTCAGACAAGTGAGAGGTAGCTGCAGGAGAGGGGGTGGGGTGCTCATAGCAGTGAAGGAAGGCTTTAAGGTCCTCAAGGCCGAAGGCTTTGCACGTATAGCAGAGTCCTTGCTGTTAAAAATAGAAATACAGGAAAATATTTGTTTTGTTTGTGCGGTCTACATAATCCCCCTCCCCCCTCCGACACTAATCTCGAGTCATGCCGGGAAGTGCTAGAGTGGCTGAAAGCCCATTATGAAATATACAGTAATAATATGATCATAGCAGGCGACTTTAACATTCCCACGATAGCAAGTACAGACCTCGGTCCCTATGATGGTAACAGTCAGTGTCAGATGATATACAATTTCTGAACCTTTTCGAAATAACATCTCATAACACTGTGCAAAATTGCAATGGGGAACCCCCTAACCTAGTTATTACCAATTATACACAGTTAGAAGTTTCCAGGGACACATTCCCTCTCTTACGTGAAGGTAACTACCACCCTTCGTTAAAATTAAATTTATTACTAAAAAGTGCTCAAGAGAATTTCAGGCTAAAAATTAAAATAAGATTAAATTTAGGAAAGCTAAATTTGAGAAGCTATTCACGGAATTAAGGAACGCTGACTGGAATGAGCTATACAATAGTACGGAAATAAATTCGGTAGTAAATACTTTTTACAGTCAACTGTACATAGTATAGCGGAGAAACTTTCCAGTGTGTAATTCACAGAGGCTTAATAAATACCCCTCCTGATTCACAAGAGAAATTATTAGAGACTTAAAATATAAATATATCCATAGAAATGTAAGGGCATCTTCCAATGTAGGCTAGTGATATGGAATTTAAACAACTCAGAAACAAAATTAAGGCAGATATTAAAGTAGCTTATAGGAAATATGTAACGACTGTCGAAGACATATTGTACATGATTGTAAAATAAAATTGGTCTAATGTAAAATATATAAAAATTAAGTTAGGAACTTGTAATAATATGTGGTACAATAATGAGAAGTTAAGGAGTGGTGAATCGGTCGTGGGTGGGTTTGCTAGGTATTTCAAATCGGTCTACTCTCAACACACCTGCTTTGTAAGATATTCCCACAGATAATACTAGTGACTTAGAAACTTTATACATCGACGTAATAACGATGGAAGATATTGACAGAGTTGAGAAATTTAAAGCCGAAGACATCTGCGGATCCGGATCAAATACCTACATATATCGTAAAGAAATGTGCTGAAATTTTTAGGAACCAATTATATTTCCTTTATAATCTTGCTTTTTAAACACAAGCTATTCCTGGTGTTTGGAAAATGTCTCGAGTCTTCGCCACACAAAAATCAGGTGATCAGCTGTTAATTAAAAACTATCGTCCAGTGTGTATCCAATCAGCTTTTGCAAACGTTTTTGAGTTTATTCTTCATGATAAAATTATTTTACACATCGAACCACTAATATCTGACCAGCAACCATGGGTTCGTATCTAGGAGATCTACAGTTACAAATCTGGTCTATCTGTGCCAGGATATATCGAAACAATTAGATAATGCGGGGCAAATGGACTTGTTTTCACAGATTTTGAAAAGGCATTTGACAGCGTGGATAATTATATATTGTTAAGTAAACTGGGTAGATTTGGATTCTTGCGAGATATCGTCATATTTTTAGTACTTATCTATCTAATAGGAATGCCTTACAAATTCGTCTTTGGAATACAATGTGAATTCGGGAATCGTTCAGGGTTCGAACCTGGGCCCAATTATGTTCGTGATTTTCATAAATCTTTCTTTCTTTATCTGTTTACCCTCCAGGGTTGGTTTTTCCCTCGGACTCAGCGTGGGATCCCACCTCTACCGCTTCAAGGGCAGCGTCCTAGAGCGTGAGACATTGGGTCGTGGGATACAACTGGGGAGAACGACCAGTACCTTGCCCAAGCTGCCTCACCTGCTATGCTGAACAGGGGCCGTGGTGGGAGATGGGAAGTTTGGAAAGGATAGGCAAGGAAGAGGGAAGGAAGCGGTCGTAGCCTTATGTTAGGTACCATCCCGGCATTTGCCTGGAGGAGAAGTGGGAAACCACGGAATACCATTTCCAGGATTGCTGAGGTGGGAATCGAACCCACCTCTACTCATTTGACCTCCCTAGGCTGAGTGGACCCCGTTCCAGCCCTCGTACCACTTTTCGTGGCAGAGCCGGGAACCGAACCCGGGCCTCCGGGGGTGGCAGCTAATCACACTAACCACTATACCACAGAGGCGGACGATTTTCATAAATGATTTATCTAAACATGTAGAAAATTCCAATTGTCTCCTTTATGCATATGACTTCAAAATATTCAGACCAATGAGCTCAACACAAGACTGCCTCATACTACTAAAAGTCCTTGATGATATTCTAATGTAAAGCCTCATGTAAACAAGGTGACAGTAGAGTCCTACCGAGCATTGGGATTTATCATATGGAACACAGAATTGCTCAGAAAGACGAATTCGTTCATAGCACTCTATAATGCCTTTGTACGAACAAAACTTGAATATGCTAGCGTTGTATGTACCCAAGCTTTGATAAATATATTAAGTTCATCGAAAGAGTACAAAATCGTTTTGTAAATTTACTTCAACACGAAACACATGGCTTGTACCCAATATTGGTGTCATACAAAAAATTACTGAGCCGTGTAGGAATGAACAGCCTTGAAAATCAGAGAAAAGTAACTGATGCCAAGTACTTACATAAATTACTAAACAATAAAACAGTTAATATTAATTTACTGTCCCTACTGAATTTTTGTATACCTCGTTAGTAATCAAGAGAATGCAGCACGTTTAGGACTGAACGAGCTCTGGCGACCGCCCACAACCATTCATCACTCTATGGGTTATGTAACAACTATTATGACGCTTCTGGGGCAGTCTTCATCGACCTAACTGCGGCTTATGACATAGTTAGTCACCAAATTCTGTTAATAATAATAATCGTTCTATTTTACTCTAGGTCCGCTAGATGGCAGACAGAGTAAACCGGATCTCTCTTGGGCGTCTATGGCTGAGATTTAATTAATTTTGTCGGGTAAATACCATATGTATCACCAGAGATCTTTTACATGCCGACATCCTACGACATGGAGTGTCGAATGGACTTTTTTCCGCCCTTCAAAAATCCGACTACCTCTGCCGGGTTTGAACCCGCTATCTTGGGATTCGGAGGCCGACACTCTACCACGGATCCACAGAGGCAGCTACTAAATTCTGTTTAGTAAACTTCATAAGATGACAAAAGACAACAAACTGACTGAATTTCTTCGATGTCTTCTTGAAAATCGAAGATTTTTTGTAGATTTCCAAGGGCGATATAGTCGTAGGTAGAACCTCAGGAATGGCCTACCCCAAGGTAGTGTTTTCACTCCAGTATTATTTAATATTTACACGAATGATCAACCCTTGCCAAAAGGAACAAAAAGCTTCATTTATGCAGACAATCGAGCTATTGTCACCCAGGTTGATCAGCTTGAGTGTATTGAACGGAGACTGATGGAAACCTTAGATAAACTGAGTACATACTACAGAGAAAACCATCTAAAGCCTAAAACCTCAAAGACGCAAGTTTGCGCTTTTCACTTAAAGAATACGAAGGCAAGAATAAAACAAGATTTTCTGGGAGGGTGCTCTCTTGGGTCATTGCTCAACACTTCATATCTAGGGGTAATTCTGGATCATGCACTCACGTATGAACAACAATGTGTCAACACGAAACACAAAGTATCCATATGAAGTTCCATTCTTCGCAAGTTCTGCGGTACCAGCTGGGGAATGCAAGCTAAAACAATGAGAAGTACTGCTTTAGCACTGAGCTACTCTGAAGCAGAATACGCATGCCCTGTTTGGTATAGATCATGTTATGGCAAACAGGTAGATATTGCCTCAAATCAAACGTGCCGGCTTATAACTGGTTGCCTAAGATCTACTCCTGGTGATAAGGTATATTGATTGGCTGGCATTGCCTACCCCCCCCCCCCCCGATATTAAACGTGAAGTAACTGCCATACATGAAAAATCTGAAGTATACGTTTCTCAAATACATCAATTACATGATTATCAACCTGCTCACCAAGGATTGAAATCCAGAAGAAATTTTCTGCATTCTACTGAGTGCCTTTGGGATTCAGTTCAATCATGAAGACTAACTTCCTGGAGATCCAGAAACCATCTCAATGGATGGATGGTTCCATGTGAAACTCTTCTAGCCAGTTATGAAGAGTGGAAGAGTATGAACAGGCTGCCGTCTGGGGTCGGTCGATCTTAGATGAATATGAAGAAGTGGTGTCTATCTGATGAATCAACCTTATATGCCTGCGGAGAAGAACAAACCATGGCGCATCTCCTCCATTGCAACTCCTGTCCTCTCGTTTGCACTATGAAAGGTTTAGTGAAAGCTACACCAAATGTTCAAGATCTCGCCAAATTATGTTCCGATATGATATGACATAATTGTTATTTTGAATGTACCTCCACAGTAGTGTGCTTTTGCCAATTATCTATTCATTGTTCTCATTCTTAACTGATAACTTATACATGATATATTGGTCCAGAGACTAATTAAATAAATAAATAAATAAATAAATAAATAAATAAATAAATAAATAAATAAATAAATAAATAAATAAATAAATAAATAAATAAATAAATAAATATAATGATGCTGTTAGCATACACAAAAACTTGGACTTCGACATGGTAGCATCCAAATTAATAAAACACTTTTCAGCTACAGTAAGCATTAACATCACGCTGAAAGCTGTCAAAAGTTGTAGGTACTGAATAATTTAGTTATTAAAAATTTCATTTTTAATTATGAAGATCTAAGACTTGTGTGAATGTAATTAAATGAATAATTTACTTTGTAAGGACTGTATTTTTAGGTATTGAGATCTACGACTTGCATCAATGTAATTTAAAGATTTTTAGGTTTGCTGTAATTGGGGTTTACAACCCTCTTGTAAACCGGCAATTACATAACTAAATAAATAATAAATGAATAATTAAATTAAAACTTACTTACATCGGTTTCTTTTTAAATAAGTTTTGGCAAACTGAAGAAGCTAACAGTTATAAAAAAAGATAAATCCTAAAAAGGAACAAGTTTAAGCTAATGTCGTGTAAACTTGGCCCATGTAAAAATCAGTGAAACAACCGGCCTTCTTCACTTTACCCACTAATTTGTCTGAATGCAACTTACGTCGTGTTTCTCATAATTACCTGAAGTGAATGTAAAACATGGCATGGGTCAGGTGAATAGCTGTGATGGATGCAGTCTGTAATCCAATGAAAAGTAACTATTACTTTGCCAGCACTCAAATGAATTCTGTAGGATCATTGCAGGTGCGATTCTTTGTCATTAGTCATGAGCACAATAGGAGGCAGTAATTACAAGCTCGTGTGTTTGCCTTCGGAAAGAGACAAATTGTAGGATATTGTGCTTCTCTTTACTGCTTTCTTCCAGTGTTTACCTTCATATTGATCTATTTGCTTTCTCTGACAGTCTATAGCCGACAGTAACCTGCAAATGACAAGACTCATTCTCAACCTGGCAGTATTTATTTTCCTTCATTTCGTGCCTCCTCCGTCATCAAGAGAGTGTGTCCTTGCCTTTTCTTTCCAAGGGACGTCTTTACTCCTCAATATATAAATTGGTGACTCCTGAAATTGTGAATATGATCACGGATCGTCAACATTTACGTGACTGCTGACGTCGTGATAATGACCAAGAAACCTCCCGGCTTGTTCATAGCTAAAAGAACTCCACATGTACGAGAATGTTGATATTTCAGTCATAAGCACAAGATCTCCATTATTTATATCATGACCTTAGCCACGAGTTCGCCAAGTCTATGTGACTATTTATGTTGTGATGAGAGCCACAGGGCCTTCAGGTTTACGTGACTCGTGTCGTGATCATAGGCACGGGTACTCCAGGTTTACATGACTCATGCTGTCGTGATGATAGCCACAGGGCCTCTTTCCATGTTTACGTGACCCTTGCTGTCGTGACCATAGCCACGGGGCCTCCAGGTTTACGTGACTCGTGTCGTGATCATAGGCACGGGTCCTCCAGGTTTACGTGACTCATGCTGTCGTGATGATAGCCACAGGGCCTCTTTCCAGGTTTACGTGACCCTTGCTGTCGTGACCATAGCCACGGGGCCTCCAGGTTTACGTGACTCGTGTCGTTATCATAGCCACAGGGCCTTCAGGTTTACGTGACTATTGCTGACGTGATGATAGCCACAGGGCCTTCAGGTTTACGTGACTCTTGCTGACGTGATGATAGCCACAGGGCCTTCAGGTTTACGTGACTCTTGCTATCGTGATCATATCCGCAGGGCCTCCCTCCAGGTTTACCTGACTCTTGCTGTCGTGTTCATATCCACAGGGCCTCCCTCCAGGCTTACGTGACTTGTGTTGTCGTGATCGTAGGCACAGGGCTTCCCTCCAGATTTACGTGACTTGTGTTGTCGTGATCGCAGCCACATTTCCTCCAGGTTTACGTGAATCTTGCCGCCGTGCTCATATCCACAGGGACTCCCTCCAGGTTTGGGTGACTTGTGTTGTCGTGATCATAGCCACGGGGCACAGTGGGTAATTTCTAGCATCCAGCCGGCCAAAAATGATATTTTCAACCCTTGTCTTTGGTGCGCATTTTCTGTTAGTCGTGTTTATAAGACTCTTGGGTACAGTAATTAAGTATTGAAAAGTCGCGCTGTCTGATTATTTAATCTCACCGAAGGCCTAAAGTGGCTCTCCTCCGTTAGGGCATCATAATCTGGCGAGGAGAGCGCGCAGTTATTATTATGTGAGCGCTCAGTAAAGACGTCAGAACTAAATATTTCTTTCGCTTGCAGTGTGATTATATTAGATAAAGGTATGCATTTTATATAGCATGTAGCATTTTCTGAAAATGTCTAAATTGTTGTCCGGAATATGCACTTAAAATTCAGGTACAGCGTGTCCAAGCGCTATCTAATTATACAAATTTGAGCTGATTTTCAAAAAGGATTTCCTTTGATTTCCGCAATGAAAGCCTTCTGGATGAGTTATCTTAATAAATAGAAAAATGTGATTTTTTGCTACGACCAGGCGCGACCAAGAGAGTAATTAATTTTTTTCAGAAGCCATGTACTCTGTAACCCGGAAGTCGGTTTTCGAGCTGCTGAGGAACAGCAGGGAATATAAGCGGAACGATGATATTGCGAAGGTTGTAACTGAACATTTAGGCTTTTAGGATTGTTCCGAGGATATATCCAAGTCAATAAGGAAATCTGTCAGTATTCTGTGTGCTAAAATTCGATCACGCTGGACAAAATATAGTAGAAAAGGGGACAAATTGTTGAAGTACAGTAAAAGTTGGTTCGAGCAGAGAATGAGCCTTGCAGAAGGATGTGTATCACAACAATGTAAAGATGAGCCTGTCAGTACCATAGCTCATTCCATGTCAAGAAAACAGTATTGCTCTTATGACAACAGCTTTGCCATATCGAACGGCTCCGCTCAACGCCATCACGGGAAAACGGCGCCACATAAATTTGTGAAATTCAGTATGTAAATTCAAGACAAAAGGCTGAAGAAACTAAGCTACAAGTTAATTTTATGAACTAAAGGGGGCGTGGGGTTTACAGGGGCCACTTTTGGTTTGTACAGAATCAGAGGTAAACTATGGCACATAAGAAACCTTAGCACTGAAATATAAGGCAAATTGCGACGAGAGAAAATAGACAAATAATTTTATGGCCTCGAGGGGCGGGGTATGTATTTAATTGCATTTAATAAATTTATCCAGGCAAAGGCGAGAAAACAGACGCAATAAATAAATACTGCAGATGACTACAAAAGATCACAGTATTAATGTTAAAGAAATAAATCACACACGTAGGCTTTTCGCATAACTCTCATTCAACACAATAAATTTACGCACTGATTTAAAGCCTAAAATACAATGCAATAAATACTGTAGATGACTTCACTACAGAAGTTCAGGGAGGAAACGCGTCTATTGGTTGATATCCGAAGCAAAGTGCTGGCAATACCAATTATAGAAACCGCTAGAACATTCTTCAGAGAGGCTTCCACTTCGGCGGATATTACTGGAATAGATATAAATTTAATAAACCATCTACGTGCCATCGTAGAAACTCTTTCGTGTGGGTATTCCATTGGTAAAGTGACATTTGGCATGTACGCAAAGGAAACTATACAATTGGGCTTATAAAAATACAAATCGTACTACATGCCTGTAACTTTGCACAAACTCTTGGGTCATGGAGAGGAGGTCATTAGGCACTGTATAATACCTATTGGACAACTCTCCGAGGAAGCCCATGAGACCAGGAATAAAGATAATAGGAAACTTTCCAGAAAGACACAAATACTCGGACCCTTATATTACCAGCTTAGGGAAATCAAGGAGGATGAAGTTGATTCTGCTTTCACAAGAAGTGCTCAACTTACTGTCTGAGCCTCCTGTATCTGGTTCTGCCAAACGAGATAATGACAGTGACGATAGCGATTCTGATGTAACTGCATCTAATGAATAAATTGTTTGGCAAGTACATGTATTCCTGTATCTGTTTTTAAACATTCTAAACAGCATGTCCCATTAACTTCTATTTAATTTCTTAAAGCTATAACGAAAAATGATAAAATTACAAAGATTACTAATTCTATTCCTGACGTAGTAATTTGTTCTGTGTACTTGATTGAACATACACTTAATTATCTCCAATGATAGCATTTACATACTAAGTTTTATGTCAATCGGTCCATTAGTTTCCGAAATACGATTTTTGGCCGGCTAGATTCCTGAAATTACGCACTGTGCGGGGCCTCCAGGTTTACGTGAGTCTTGCTGCCGTGATCATATCCACTGGGCCTCCCTTCAGGTTTACGTGACTTGTGTTGTGATCATAGCCACAGGGCCTCCCTCCAGGTTTACGTGACTTGTGTTGTGATCATAGCCACAGGGCCTCCCTCCAGGTTTACGCGACTCTTGCTGTCGTGATCGCAGCCACATTTCCTCCAGGGTTACGTGACTCTTGCTGCCGTGATCATTTCCACAGGGCCTCCCTCCAGGTTTACGTGACTCTTACTGTCGTGATCATATCCACTGGGCCTCCCTTCAGGTTTACGTGACTTGTGTTGTGATCATAGCCACAGGGCCTCCCTCCAGGTTTACGTGACTCTTGCTGTCGTGATCGCAGCCACATTTCCTCCAGGTTTACGTGACTCTTGCTGCCGTGATCATATCTACAGGGCCTCCCTCCAGGTTTACGTGACTCTTGCTGTCGTGATTGCAGCCACATTCCCTCCAGGTTTACGTGACGCTTGCTGTCGTGATCAGATCCACAGGGCCTCCCTCCAGATTTACGTGACTCTTGCTGTCGTGATCGCAGCCACATTCCCTCCAGGTTTACGTGACGCTTGCTGTCGTGATCATATCCACAGGGCCTCCCTCCAGGTTTACGTAACTCTTGCTGTCGTGATCGCAGCCACATTTGCTCCAGGTTTACGTGACTCTTGCTGCCGTGATCATATCCACAGGGCCTCCCTCCAGATTTACGTGACTCTTGCTGCCGTGATCGCAGCCACATTTGCTCCAGGTTTACGTAACTCTTGCTGTCGTGATCGCAGCCACATTTGCTCCAGGTTTACGTGACTCTTGCTGCCGTGATCATATCTACAGGGCCTCCCTCCAGGTTTACGTGACTCTTGCTGCCGTGATCATATCCACAGGGCCTCCCTCCAGGTTTACGTGACTCTTGCTGCCGTGGTCATATCCACAGGGCCTCCCTCCAGATTTACGTAACTCTTGCTGTCGTGATCGCAGCCACATTCCCTCCAGGTTTACGTGACGCTTGCTGTCGTGATCATATCCACAGGGCCTCCCTCCAGGTTTACGTAACTCTTGCTGTCGTGATCGCAGCCACATTTGCTCCAGGTTTACGTGACTCTTGCTGCCGTGATCATATCCACAGGGCCTCCCTCCAGATTTACGTGACTCTTGCTGCCGTGATCGCAGCCACATTTGCTCCAGGTTTACGTAACTCTTGCTGTCGTGATCGCAGCCACATTTGCTCCAGGTTTACGTGACTCTTGCTGCCGTGATCATATCTACAGGGCCTCCCTCCAGGTTTACGTGACTCTTGCTGCCGTGATCATATCCACAGGGCCTCCCTCCAGGTTTACGTGACTCTTGCTGCCGTGGTCATATCCACAGGGCCTCCCTCCGGGTTTACGTGACTCTTGCTGTCGTGATCGCAGCCACATTCCCTCCATGTTTACGTGACTCTTGCTGTCGTGACCGCAGTCACATTACCTCCAAGTCTACGTGACTCTTAATTAACTGATCAGAGCTGCAGGACCTCTAGTATTACGTGACTGTTCATATCGTGTCCATTGCTACATGTCTTAAAGTTTGTAGAGACGGCAGTTGCATGGTTTAAATCACCAGTAGGCCTACATACATACTTATATCCAACCATTATCGTATTCTGTCACGCCTTTCAGTCCGCAAGCCTCTGTCAAAGAACTGAGCCCTATTGCCTCGTCTAGTCCTACTTCTCTTACCATTCAATCATTATAAATTAAGTCTAACCATCGGTGCTTTGGTATCCTTCTGTTAATATTTTCGTTTAATTCTGTTAAACACCTCTATTCGCCTTATGTATCCCTCGTGGTAGCCGTAATCTTTAAGGGGTCAAATCTGTATGGTCGGACACAGTGGTGAATTTGGAATTCAAGAAGACAAATTGAGACAAAACATATTTATATGACGAGAAGTAATGGATTGGAATAAATTATTAAGGGAAATCTTACTGTGTGTGTGTGTGTGTGTGTGTGTGTGTGTGTGTGTGTGTAAATGACACATCTCTCCCTAAACCACTGGAGCAATTTCAACCAAACTTGGTACACTTATGACTTACTATCTGGAGACGATCACTGTGGGGGTAATCCATCCCTAGCACCCTTATGGCAGGGGGGTCAGTGGAGTTAGATATAAAAATAATCTTAAAATATTGTCGGTTCCATAGTTTTCGGGGTGTCTGCGATGAATAGTAACACTCCGGATTTTTTTAGACCAAGTTCAGGCCTATTTTGGGTAGGGACGAAGATACGGTGAGATATAAAAATAATCGAAAATAGTGTCGGATCCATAGTTTTCGGGGTCGCTGAGATGAATAGTACCACTCCGAATTTTTTAAATTCAAAGTGTAGGCCCGTTTTGGGTAGGGGCGAGGAGAGGGTGAGATATAAAAATAATCGAAAATAGTGTCGGATCAATAGTTTTCGGGGTCGCTGAGATGAATAGTACCACTCCGGATTTTTAAAATTCAAAGTTCAGGCCCATTTTGGGTAGGGGCGAGGAGAGGGCGAGATAAAAAAGTAATCGGAAGTAGTGTCAAATCCATAGTTTTCGGGGTCACTGAGATAAATAGTAACACTCCGGATTTTTCATAAGTCCACGTTCAGCTCCCTTTGTAGTAGGGGGTGAGGGGATTCAAATATAAAAATAATCGAAAATAGTATCGTATCTATACCTTTCGTGGTCGCTGAGATTAATACTGTCTCTCCGGAACTTTTAAAGTAAAAGTTCATCCCCCTTTGGAATTGGGGTACGGGGGGTGAGATATAAAAACAATCGAGAACAGTGTCGAATCCAAAGTTTTCGGGGTCGCTGGGATTTATAGCAACACTCCGAAATTTTTATAAGTCCAAGTTCAGCCTCCTTTGTGGTGGGGGGTGAGGGGTGAGATATAAACATAATAGAAAATAGTGTCGAATCCAAGGTGTATGGGTCACTGCGATGAACAGTGACACTTCGGATTATTTAATGTCTAAGTTCAGCCCCTTTTGGGTTAAAGGCTGAGGAAGGGTAAAAAATAAATTGTACAAAATGACCGAATTAATGGACGTATATATATGTTCCAGCGAGGCTATCCACCAAAATTGATATAAGTATGACTTACTATCTGGTAAAAGGTACTGATTGGGGTAAGACACCCCTAGAACTACTAGAGGAGGGGTGAAATATAAATGTAGCTAAAAACGACTAATAATAGTGTCAAATACATAGTTTTCAGGACTATTGGAGCGACTTCAACGAAACTTGGTACACTTATGACATACTGTCAGTTGATAAACCGTGTGGGGCTATAACAACATTAGCATCCCTAGGGGCAGGGGTTGAAGTGGGTGAGATATAAATATAACCGAAAATGTTGTCGAATTTATAGTTTTCGTGGTCGTTGAAATGAACAGTGACACTCCGGATGTCGTTTAAGTTCAAGTTGAGCCTTAATCGGCAGTGGGGTGAGAAGATGAGAAAACGTCCAAACTGACCGAGATTAAGGGTATTTGTGTGTATGTTCCAGCATAACTGTCAACTTAACTTCGTACAAATATTACCTACTGTTTGGAAAATACTATGAGGGCAAGAAACCCCTAGAACCCCAAGGGAAGTGGTGAAATATAACTAAAAACGATCCATATTAGTGTTCAATTCATAGTTTTCGTGACTACAGGAGTGATTTCAACCTGGTACACTTAAGACCTACTATCAGGAGAAAAATTGCGTGGAGGTATGACAACCCTAGCACGCGTGAGGGTGGGAGGGAGTGAGATATAAAAATAATTGAAAATAGTGACGAACCAATACTTTTTAGGGTCGCTTGAGATGAATAGTGACACACCGGATTTCTTTTTAACTCCAAGTTCAGCCTCCTTTCTCGTAGGGGGTGAGAAATGGTTGAAAAGGAAATTTCCAAAATGACAGAGATGATGGACGTATGAGTGTACGCTCTATCATAACTCTCAACCAAAATTGATACAAGTATGACATACCATCTGAAAAAAAATACTGTGGGGGGTAATAATAATGGCGTATGGCCTCCGATGAGGCCTGGTGCAGGTCTTTTTCTAGTAGACGGCCTACTATGCGACCTGCATGTCTGTGAAGATGAACAGTGACACTCCGGATGTCGTTTAAGTTCAAGTTGAGCCCTAATCGGCAGTGGGGTGAGAAGATGAGGGTCAAGATTTATGGGTCACTGCGATGAACAGTGACACTTCCGATTATTTAATGTCTAAGTTCAGCCCCTTTTGGGTTAAGGGCTGAGAAAGGGTAAAAAATAAATTGTACAAAATGATGATTTCTAATGCTGAATACGCCACTCACACCCAGCCTCCAAGCCATTGGAATTAACCAATTAAGGTTAAAATCCCCGACCCAGCCGGGAATCGAACCCGGGATCCTCTGAACCGAAGGCCAGTACGCTGACCATTCAACCAACGAGTCGGACACTGTGGGGGTAAGAGACCTCTATCCCCCTCGGATAGACTGAAACATAAACATAATCAAAAACTACCGATATTTGAGTGGAATCCATATGGATGCCGTTCAGGATAAAGTTCTGCCCCAATCGGCAGCGGGGGCGAAGGGGGTTGAGAGCGTGTGAAGAACAGAAAATTTCCAAAGTGACCGGGTTTATGGACGTATGTGTGTATGCTCTAGCATACCTCTCAAGCAAACTTGGTTTACATATGAATTACCCGGAAGAAATTACAATGGGGGTAAGATTCCACTAGCAGCCCTAGGGGCGGGGCTGAATTATATAAAATACGGAAAGAGGGGTGAAATATAGACCCAATATACAACGACAAATATTAATGTACAGTCCATGGTTTTCTGGATCGCCGAGGTGAATAATGACACTCTGGACGTCGTTTAAGTCCATATTCATCCCCCATCGGCATGGGAATGAGAAGGGGTGAAAAGGAAAATATCCAAAATGACCGAAATTACGCATGGATGTGTGTTTCATCCAGCATAGCCCTCATATAGTGTTGGTACACATATGACTTACTAGGAGTATCTGAAAAAGTACTGTTGGAGGAAAACAACCCTAGCATTTCTAGGGGAGGGGGTGAAACATAAAAATAAACGAACACGAATGTTAATGCCGAGTTGGACTGTGACACTCCGGATGTTGTTTAAGTCATACTTCATTCGTAATCAGAATAGAGGTTGAGAAGTCGTGAAAATGACTGAGAATGCGGATGTATGTGGGTACGTTCCAGAATATCTATCAACGAAACTTGGTACACAACTGACTTACTAACTGAGAAAAACTATGGAGATGAAACATCCCAATGGGAGGGGATGACATGTAAATATAATTGAAAATAACCTATATTAATGTCGGATCAATTGTTTATGTGTCGCTGAGATGAATTGTGAATCAATTGTTTATGTGTCGCTGAGATGAATTGTGAATCAATTGTTTATGTGTCGCTGAGATGAATTGTGAATCAATTTTTTATGTGTCCCTGATATGAATTGTGAATCAATTGTTTATGTATCGCTGAGATGAATTGTGAATCAACTGTTTGTGTGTCGCTGAGATGAATTGTGAATCAATTGTTTATGTATCGCTGAGATGAATTGTGAATCAATTGTTTATGTATCGCTGAGATGAATTGTGAATCAACTGTTTATGTGTCGCTGAGATGAATTGTGAATCAATTGTTTATGTATCGCTGAGATGAATTGTGAATCAACTGTTTGTGTGTCGCTGAGATGAATTGTGAATCAATTGTTTATGTATCGCTGAGATGAATTGTGAATCAATTGTTTATGTATCGCTGAGATGAATTGTGAATCAACTGTTTATGTGTCGCTGAGATGAATTGTGAATCAATTGTTTATGTATCGCTGAGATGAATTGTGAATCAACTGTTTATGTGTCGCTGAGATGAATTGTGAATCAATTGTTTATGTGTCGCTGAGATGAATTGTGAAACAACTGTTTATGTGTCGCTGGGATGAATTGTGAATCCATTGTTTATGTGTCGCTGAGATGAATTGTGAAGTTGAAGTTCACGTTTTGCCTCCATGAAGACGGGGATCTGAGATAGGCTTAAAAGTAAATAGGCTTAGTCTAAAATAACCGAGATTAGTGTTGAATCCACTGCTTTTGGAATCGCAATGCTAATTGGTGACAGTATCAATAACAGCTGAAATCGCGTACATATTATGTATAGTGCGACGTGTAAATATATATAGTTATCACCTTTTATATTTTTGACAGGATCAATTACTTCCCAGTCAATTCGAGCGTCCATATACAAAACGTTTTGCTCGAAAATTAAATAATCTAAAGTTTGAAATCTTACACATCTAAATAATTTTATAACTCCATAATATATCATAAAATATCAATCAACATGTCAAAAAGGATTTCTATAAAAAAATTATTCACGCATAACTAACTGGTAACACAAATCTTACAGGTAAACATTCCAAAAATATCCGAGCAACGCCGGGTTCTACAGCTACAGTTATTTAAAAAGTTCAAAAAAGCTAGGTAAACTAATGACAGGGTATCTGCCACCTGGGCGATTGATTTCATTTCATTTCATTTCATTTCATTTCATTTCATTTCATTTCATTTCATTTGATTTGATTTGATTTGATTTGATTTGATTTGATTTTAAGATTGATTGATTGATTGATTGATTGATTGATTGATTGATTGATTGATTGATTGATTGATTGATTGATTGATTGATTGATTGATTGATTGATTGATTGATTGATTGATTGATTGATTGATTGATTGATTGATTGATTGATTGATTGATTGATTCTTTCCTACTTTTAAAAGCTCCACATAAGCTTATTCGTGTACGAATGGCATTCCAAGCCATCTCTCCACTGACGGCTTGGATCATATCGCTTAGCCGAGCAGCTCGTCTCGTTACTTCCCGAGTAAATCCAGAGTCTGCCCAGCGTTCAGTCCCCAACAACAAGGTCAGCCTGAAAACAAGGCGATGTTAGGATAGTATCGTCTGCGAGCTCACGGCGTAAGATCTACCACACCTTGATTCGAATTTAATTAATATTACCATCCTGTGGAAGAACACATTCTAAGTAGGAGATTAAATTAGAGAACACAGAGACATACGGACGGTAGTGAAATTGGAACTAATAGAACTTTTCTAGTACCGTATCTAGGATATGTATTCGCCCAAGATGTAGATATGGAGGGAGATATTAAGAGTATTTTTCCTACAGAAGTTGCTTACATATCACAATACAATGTTTTCTCTTGTTGTTTTTTGGTTTATTTATTTTAGTTCGCTCATGTTTTCTCTCCCTGGAGCTGGTTACGTCCCATGGAAATGGTCATCGTAATCATTACGATGAGAGCACATGGCCATTAACAGTCCGCATGTAATTAGTAGCGATGTTATTAATAACAAAATTCGCTATTGGATGCTAATTAACGCATGTGGACAGATAAATAATGCGTGCCCCTCTATGAATAATTTATTACACATTTTACTTCCACAGGCTACAGTAATAACATTCGATCTTGTTTATTTTATTTGGCCGGACAATTTCATGCATCGACGACCTTAAATAATAACTAGTCTTCTTGAGACGAGGCCACTGTCTGTGTCCGACAGGTGCTCAGCTGATTTCACCTGAAGTACAGACTCCCTCATCCGAGTATTTTACAGATGCAAATGGTAGTTGGAAAAATGCAATAAACTCACACTCAGAATGTGAGCTAATCATGACGAAATAGTAGGATTTTGATTATTTGTTTTCTTTCTTTTTTATGCTTAGCGGTTTGGGATAATTTGATCATCAACTCCGTGTACTCCCTGACGGTCACTTCTTGTCAATTATGTTTAATATTCTTATAAAGCGTCAGTGATGGAAATCCACTATATACAATTCATGGCCAGTGGAATTTGCTTCTCAATCTACATATAACAATTAAAATTTAATGGAAGTTCACGAAATTTATAATAATAATGCCTTGCTATGAACAAGAAAGGCCTGATAGAAAAATTGGAAATTAAAGAAAGAAAGATCTTATGGAAAATTATTGGCCCAGTTATGATGATGACGATGATGATGCTTGTTTAAAGGGGCCTAACATCGAGGTCATCAGCCCCTAATGGTACGAAATGAAAGAACAAAAAGTACAAATTCATCCACTGACCAAAATAAGAAATGTCGTGAAGAATGAATGGATGGACATGAACTCAACAACAAAAGACCAGTGGATCAGACTAAAAAAAAATCGTAAATAATATTAATACTGCCCAAGGGACCACTTATAAAGCACAATGATGCTTGATGTCGAAAGGGGTGCAGAATCCACGTCTAAGGCCCCACAGAATGGTACATGTCGCGAGTAAAGTAGAACCATGGCATTTGTCATGTTGGGGTACTAATCAAAAGTAGCGAAGACTCACGGTGTTCCACACATGATGGTACTACTCACAAGTATTGTACTTCGTACAGGTAACGCAGACCTATGGTGTTTCTCACACAATGGCGCCACTTAGAGCCAACGCTAACCGATAAGGTTTCCCACCTAGGTGTACTAAGCACGGGCGCCGGTATTCCCGTGGTGTTCCTCACATAGTGGGTACTAATCACAGGCAACGCAGACCCACGGTGCCGCTCATATAGCGGTACAACTCACAGGCTACGCCCAGACCCGCGGTGTTGCTCACATGGGTACAACGCACGGGTACTGGAAACCCCTAGGCCAGCCTCTTTACTGCTACTAATCACAAACCTATTTCGTACCAATTTAGTGGTACTGCTCGCAAGTACAGGCAACCCATGGTGAGTACCGCACGATGGTACGAATCAAGAGTAGTTTCATGGTTCTAATTCAATCATCCCGTGGTCGCCCCTTGTAGTCGCCTCTTACGACAGGCAGGGGATACCGCGGGTGTATTCTACATGTGCGTCCCCCACCCGTAGGGGGTAGTGTGTTTGGTCCGCGAGAGGTATTTTATTTCCCTCAAGTCCGTCGGCAAGCCGGTTAGGACCCCCTATCCGCCACCTGGGACGCGCCACGTGGGAGTATCACCTCTCCCCTTGCTACGCCAGCGTAGTAGCTTCGTGGATTGGCCCAATTAAAGACAAACGTGAATATAGACGTCGGCATAACCATTAGCTGTGTACTCATGTCCAGAATATCTCTTGATGTCATGTGGAGAAGGAAAATTGCATTTTATGTCCACTTGCTAAGAATGAAATCCATACGGTTATCGAACCAGATCATTACCTATTTTAAAGATAAGACGACCCAGCCAACTTGGTTCAAGGGGGTGTTAAGGGACCTACGGATGATATACAATAATGTAACCACTCAGGAGGGAACTAAAAGACCACCAGGGTTTTTAAGAAACGCCAAAGTTGAAGACGGGAAAGATGTCGAAAGAAAAAAGCAACACCGGCAACAAATGAACGAGCAAAGATCAAAGTTCAGAGAAGAAGAGCTGAAATAACGTGGTCCTTAGTAGGCCGATACGAAATAATAATAATAATAATAATAATAATAATAATAATAATAATAATAATAATAATAATAATAATAATAATAATAATGTCCGACTCGTTGGCTGAATGGTCAGCGTACTGACCTTCGATTCAGAGGGTCACGGGTTCCATTACAGGCTGGGTCGGGTATTTTAATCGCTTCTGATTACTTCTTCTAGTTCGGGGACTGGGTGTTCGTGTCCATCCCAACACTCTCCTCTTCATATTCACACAACACACTATACTACCAACCACCACAGAATCATGCAATAGTGATTAAATCCCTCCATATAGGGTTGGCGTCAGGGAGGGCATCCGACCGTAAAACACGGCCAAATCCACATGTGCTACGCGGTTGGCACCCGCGAACCCTCAGGTGTGGGAAAAGAGGTAGGGAAAAAAGAAATAATAATAATAATAACAATAATAATAATAATTCCCTGGTACGTTTACGTCAAGAAAGACACCGAAGAAATGGACCTACGATCAGGAAGACGCGCACAAACGAGACCTTTCCAGGACAAGCATCGTGACTTTTGAGAATTTCCGAGATGACAAATGGACAACTGGTGCAAAGTGGTCGAATGAACGCCGTGATCGACACAGCGACCTATTGAAAATCTACTCGAACGATCGAAAACTGAGTAAACGCCAGAATGTATATTGAAACTTGTAGTGGTCACTAGCAAACCGACTACCGAAGAAGAAGAAGAAGAAGAAGAAGAAGAAGAGGGTAAGAAAGCGAGTGTCTCAACCGTCTGAGCCACTCATCCCGACACAGCTTTCTTAGCCTGCAAGTTCTCATCGCTATACTCATGACTTTTTATATATTATAATTTGATTTAAGTCATATCGATATAGATAAGTCGTATGGCGACGATGGTATAGGAAAGGTCTAGCAGTGGGAAGGAAGCGGCCGTGACCTTAATTAAGGTATAGCTCCAGCATCTGCCTGGTGTGAAGATGGGGAAACCATCTTCAGGGCTGCCGACAGTGGGGTTCGAACCCATTATCTCCCGCATGCAAGCTGATATCTACGTGAGCCAAAATTGCTCAGTATTTAAGTTCCTGTGCAAAGTTACGTTTGTTTATTAAGCTTCTAAAAATTCTGCCTTGAATCGTTTCCCCGGTAAAACGAATTTCTGATAAATCTTCATTTATTTCCAATGACCAATATAGTTTCATTTCGTTTGGAGATAGTGCTAGTGTTAAAAGGCTTTGCCCAGCCTGTTTTTATAAATTCTGTGTATGTGTCCGTAGAATTTTGATCGTTGATCGTTTTTCTAATTGTATTTCTGATTTTTTGCTGTGATTTAATAAACTACCTGTGGTTTCTTTTTCATCCAATTTATATTTTCGTATTTTTTTTCTTTTCTTGCTAGTTGCTTTACGTCGCACTGACACAGATAGGTCTTATGGCGACGATGGGACAGGGAAGGGCTAGGAGTGGGAAGGAAGCGACCGTGGCCTTAATTAAGGTATAGCCCCAGCCTTTGCCTAGTGTGAAAATGGGCCACGGAAAACCATTTTCAGGGCTGCCGACAGTCGGGTTCGAACCTACTATCTCCCGAATACTGGATACTGGCCGCACTTAAGCGACTGCAGCTATCGAGCTCGGTATTTTCGTATTTTGGCCCTAGGATCTGTCTGAGAATTTTCCTCTCTTGTTTTCCGATGCCTTTTCACTTCTGTCCTATCACCAATTCTCAGGATTTCGGATGCATAAATTGCACCTGGTTGTGTAACTGCGTTGTAGTGACGTAATGCTTCATTTTTAATACGAAATTTTTGTTGTCATCTCTTCCAGGCAATTTTTCAGTTTAGCAGTTCTTTATTTGCTTCCTTCTTGGTTGCGGTTTCTTACGTTGTTGTTATTATCATTCTTATTTATGCCTTCTCTGGAGACATATGATTTTTAAACGAACTCAGCCTGCAAGGAAATTATTAATACCTTGTGAAACTTACATTCGTGAGATAGTGGGCTCGAACCCCACTGTCAGCATATCTGAAGGTGGTTTTGCGTGTTTTTGCATTTTCACGCTGGGAAAACGCTGCAGTTGTACCTTAATTAAGGTCACGGCTGCTTATTTTTCATTCCTAGCCCTTTCCTATCCCATCGTCCCCATAAGACCTATCTGTGTCGATACGACGTAAAGCTAATTGTAAAAATATTGGCGGTAGACTGTCACTATCGTAACGGTCGCAGGCACTTGAGGGTTTCCAACACTTAGATATTGAATTGTTCCAGCTAACCTCCAACTGATCGCGCGAGTCAACGCAGCGCCATCTTATAACAGAATATGCGTGTGACGTCACATATTTAGCACAAATTTGCCTTACTTTGAACCGCAATTGCATGTAAACTACGTTTCAGATTTTCAACAGTTTTTCCAACAGGTAGCCTAATCTTTTTATCTGTTAATTGAGACATTAAACATAACCGAAACTTAAATACTCTCGGTGATACACGCGTTCTACCCAAACAGTAATAGCATCTTAAAATTGTTACTTCCTTGAACCCCTTGTCGAAGAACGTAAGTTGAGCAAATGTTATTATATTATTATTAATAATAATAATTCCCTGGTACGTTAACGTTAATGTATATTACTGTACTATATACTGTTCAATTGATGGCCCCTGGAACTTGCTTCACAATTTTCATATAAAAATTACATGACGTCACTTTGTGTAAATGGCTGAATGGAAGTTGTACAGTATATGTAGTGAGAATAACATAAATTCTAGGGGCTCTGAACCCCTAAATGTATGCAAATCTCGTAGCATAACCGTTCTACAGATTAGACTATACTTCTTACTCGCTTCAGTAAGTTTACATTCTGACTTCTTTCTTTCTTTCTTTCTTTCTTTCTTTCTTTCTTTCTTTCTTTCTTTCCTTCTTTCTTTCTTAATCCGCTAGCCCTCCAAGGTTGTTTTACTTCCTCGAACTCAGCAACGGATCCCACCTCTTTGCCCTTATGACAAAGCCTGTCACGCATAAATCTAACCTTCTGAGGTTACAAGCAACAGGATCCATTACTTCTACTGGCGTTACGGAGAAGGCTCCTCGTACGTTCTTTACACAGCTATGGAATAACAGGCATATGAGTGTTGTACGATAACATCCACTCCTCATCTCACTAAGGATTTAAAACACCTCACCGTGCAGTGCAGTGTTGTTGGTGTGCGCTGCTGAACGAACACCAGTAGCTGTGGGCAGCGCAGCTCGCTCTCGACCTAAATATCGATCTCACACTCGCAGCTACAGCCGTGCCCTCTGCCAAGTGTGTGTTTGAGACAGTCGTTTGTTGCTACATAATTCACAGCGTGTGAATCCACACAGTTCTAAGCCGAGAGACTGGGTAGATCCTCATTATACATATATACTTGAATATTTACTAATAATAATGTTACTGGCTTTGAGTCCCACTAACTAATTTTATGGTTTTCGTAGATGCCGAGGTGCTGGAATTTAGTCCCTCAGGAATTCTTTTACGTGCAGTAAATCTACGGACACGAGGCTGACGTATTTGAGCACCTTCAAATACCAAAGGGTCGAACCTGCCAAGTTGGGGTGAAAAGGCCAGCGCCTCAACCGTCTGAGCCACTCAGCCCGGCCCTTCAAGATTTCCACTATATCTTTATGCGTGAGAATTATGGAACTCTGCAGCTCACCCCTTGGTTCACTGATAATGTGTCTGCTTCCGGATCTCAAAAAGGGTTCAAATCTCGACAGAGGTGGTCAGATTCTTGAATGGTGGAAACAAGTCCATTAGGCGCTCCATGTCGGCAAGTAAGAGATATCTGTTGACACACTTAGTGTTCGCCCCAAAATAAAATATTTAAACTCATAGATCACCCAACAGAGATCAGTTTCACTTCAGCATGTGGTAGAGTAAACCAGAAAGTCAAAATTGACTGACTGTTAGCCTAAATGGCATCGAATCTAAATGTCCATACATATAGCGGAGACATTATTATTAGTAATAGGTTGGAATGAAAACTAATTTGGTTATTAGGATGAGTAGTCTAGGCCACTTTTCAATAATTTAGTGAGAATAACATAAATTCTAGGGGCCCTGAACCCCTAAATGTATGCAAATCTCGTAACATAACCTTTCTGCAGATTAGACTATACTTGTTACTCGGTTCAGTAAGTTTGCATTCTGACCTCTTTCTTTCTTTCTTTCTTTCTTTCTTTCTTTCTTTCTTTCTTTCTTTCTTTCTTTCTTTCTTAATCCGTTAGCCCTCCAGGATTTTACTCTTCCTCGGACTCAGCAAAAGATCTTACCTCTACCGCCTCAAGCACAGTGTCTTGGAGTGTCAGACTTTGGATTGGGAGGATACAGCTTGGGAGAAAGACCAGTACCTCCTCCAGATGGCTTCACCTGCTATGCTGAACAGCAGCCTTATGGGGTATGGAAAGATCGGAAAGAATAGACAAGGAGGAGGGAAGGAAACGGCCGTGGTCATCAGTTAGGTACCATTCCGGTATTTGCAAGATGGAGAAGTGGGAAACCATGCAAAACCAATTCGAGGATGGCTGAGGTAGTAATTGAACGCCTCGCCTCCGGGGGTGGCAGCTAATCAGAGGTATTCTGACATATTAGGCTACTGCATAAAAATCCGGGCTCTATTATTATGATTAACATTATTATTATCAAGGAGTGATAAGCTCATCGGCTTAGTTACTGGCTTCCTATCTGGAAGGCTGAAGTTCCAATCCCGCTTGATCCTCAAAAAATCACTTCCCATCAGGAAGAGCTTCCAACCTCAGACCCTGGCCAAAAAGCAGAATGAGCCTGGGTAGCCCCAGCAACCACAGAAATACAGGGGATAAGCTAAAGAAACTTTAATAATAATAATAATAATAATAATAATAATAATAATAATAATAATAATAATAATGTTATTGGCTTGATATGCCACTAACTACTTGTACGGTTTTCGGAGACGCAGTAGTGCCGGAACTTTGCCCCGAAGGAGCCAGTAAATCTACGCACACGAGGCTGACGTATTTGAGCACTTTTAATTACCATCGGACTGAGTTTCACTAGGCATAGATAATATAAATGTAATAATATCACCAATTAATATTTTCAGCAAAATATTGAGTCCTGAGTACTTTTTCTTTTCTTTTTTTCATATCCTCAACCGTAATGACTCTTAAAAGTTCATTTTCCATATCACTGTGCTCCTTTAATCGCAATTCTCTGTTTTATAATGTGTGGACTTCGTGTAATACAGCAAATCTTTCTCCTCATACAGTGCAATAAGCAGTTTCACTGCACCGAAGCTCCAATTTAATTATTGGCTTTTTTACCAGGTTATCTTTCCCTTTTTTCACGAAATCATTGATTAGATATAATAACATCGAGAAACTCCAAGACGGTTATCATTGAAATTCTTTTATCAAAGATTGTCACATTTCTAATAATAATAATAATAATAATAATAATAATAATAATAATAATAATAATAATAATAATAATAATAATAATAATGCTATTTGTTTTACGTTCCACTAACTACTTTTCCGGTCTTCGGAGACGCCGAGGTGCCGGAATTTAGTCCCGCAGGAGTTCTTTTACGTGCCAGTAAATCTACCGACACGAGGCTGACGTATTTGAGCACCTTCAAATACCACCGGACTGAGCCAGGATTGAACCTGCCAAGTTGGGGCGAAGGCCAGCGCCTCCTGACCCCAACTTGTCACATTTCTTGGACCCAAGTTATGTGAATCCAAGTTCTTTGATAGTGTAACATCGGCCTTACACAGTAGTTTTCAACAAGCTCCCTCCGTGGATTAGTGGTAGCAAAACGGAATAGCACGATTAACAACTGAACACTACTGTTTCGTAAAGAATGAGATGGAATCTCCCTTCTTCAACAGTAAGAAAGGTTCTGCCGTTCGACCTCGTTCGATAAGCTTAATGTGGCGCCAACCCCGTAATTACCAAGCTCTTGAAATAATGTATCACACAACATCTGAGCAGGAAAGATTTTGCTAATGATAACCTCGAGCAGAGTACGAGGGTGAAGAGTTGGTTTGTTATTCTGCATGCATTGCCGAATCTTCTCCTCGCTTCACATTTCAGAATATCGGCATGATGCAAGTTCTGGAAGTCAACATTTGCAAACTTCAGTTATATCACCTGAGATACATATTATATCCATAGTGGGATTTGAACCTACTATCTCCCGGATGCAAGCTCACAGTCGCGCGCCTCTACGCGCACGGCCAACTCGCCCGGTTGTTTTAAATGAACGAGAAAGCAGTCTTACTTAGCATGTTACAGTTACATGTTACTATGACTGCACAGTGGATTTACTCGTAGATAAAGGAGGTGTTTAAAGTGTCGTAAGAGAATTGCACTTCTACCAAAGTATCTAGTACAGTTTCTTAGTGTTGTATTGGTACCTTTTCCTAACTAGGATGACGTTTGCACACAATCAAGTCAGTGGTGGCTGATAACCACAAATTCTAAATTACCTCACAAATGGCTCGTTCGCGGACCAATGTTTACTAAGACATTTTTTTTTGCTTCTAGTATCGTCTACATACAGCTCTTTTCATTATGATACACTCTGTATATAACCAGTGCTCTTTTTCTGCGTGAAAGGTGCCGACACTCATCATGTAGGTGCCTATTAGAACAACCTCCATGCTTATAGCATACCCTCGTTGTCGCCATCCACTCCTTTCTCTCACACAAGCCATTTTTTGCGAAAGTGTCCGAAGGTCTGGTTCCTTTTGACGCCGTGAATATTCGGTCTTCGTTGTGTGATCCTCTTCACCACGTTATTTTCGGTGCTAGTTTTGTGTTTTACAGGATCACAAGTACAGGGTTTGCAGAAACTTTAGGAACACGACTAAATTTCGTCGAATCGGTATTTTATCTCTAAAGCTACAGCATTCCAGTCAGTGTTTTACATGGTGATATTATACAACTTAATTACGGGTTTTCAGTTAAAATTTCACTGATTTTGCTCTAATACTTTTGAAAATGGAAAGTTTTCCCTTTTTGTATACAGGGCTAAGAACTCTACTTTTCCGAATAAAATGTTTTCTTTTTCTAATACTGCCAGTTCTACAGCTATGCAATTTTTAATGCAGCTTATTTATCGAATTGCAGTTCTGGGGGCAAAATTACTACTCCTTTAGTCGCCAGTCAAACAAACATTTTCGCCAGGAAATTCGCTGTTAAAAGTGGTCATGTCTGTCCCGCAATAATTCCCTATGGGGAATACTTAGACCTATTATGCCTGCATTGCCGTTTTCTCCGAGTCTTATTTGTGGCGAATCGGCTGAGTGCGCTTTCTCACAGGAAATTTGTGTTAAGCTATCGCGAAACAAATCTGACCAATGTTCCCATCGAATTTACTGGGAAAGAAGTTTGTTTGTCGGGCGACCAAATTAGTAGAATATTTCCCCATGTTGTATTATTACTTTTGTGATAGCAATTCTATAACAAAGCTGCATAAAAACTTCATAGCTGTATGGCAGGCAGTTTTGGAGACGAAACATTTTAGTCGGTAAAACAGGGTATTTTATCCATGTTTACAAGGCGGAAAAAACATTCCATCTCCAGAAGTATTAGAGGTAAAGCAGTGAAATTTTAACTGAAAACCCGTAATTAAGATGTATAATAACATCGTGTGAAAAACTGACTGAAATGATGTTACTTTAAGGACAAAACCACATTCGACGAAATTTATATCTGTCCCTAAACATTCTGCAAACACTGTATGTTGGACAATTTCTACTTTTTCAGTCTTCCTTGTTTTTTATTGTCATAAATTAACTACTTAGTTCAGTCATTTTGAACAATGTTTACACTGATTTAACATAGAGTAGATTTATTCAAAGCTCACGTGAACATCTGAATGTTGCACAACGGGTGTAAAACTGATATTCTGACATAGGAAACAATTGGAAAGTGAACACAACTTCCTGTTTTCGGTTGCGTTACCAACCTATGAAACATGCAATTATGGTTCCAACTTTCGAGAACCAAAACTGAAATTTAAATTTGTGAACACAGTATCAATTGCTGGAATATTCATAATAAATTTATCTGTCAATAAATTGCAGTTCTTTGAAAAATCTTCGGAAAAATAGGTTTCGGTATAGCGTACCGTTGCGTACCGGCATACCAGTATGAAATAGGCAACGTACAGTACCTGTAAATCTTAATTATGAACAAATGAAATAAATTATAATTGTAGTTGTACTCCTCCACTGTCACCTTGGTAACTTTGAGAAAGTTTCTGTACTTACCGTAAGCTGCTAACCGTCTGTTATCTCCAGGAACTATGATTCGTAACATCACGAATTCACAGTCATGGACAAGTTTACGCAACGTAAACAATACTGTAGTGTACCATTACGTTACAGTTGAGGCGGTCATTAACATGCAGATGTAGCGGATAAAATGGCGGATAAAATTAGAAGGCCGAGACTTATAAAGATCGGCGAGAAGGGAGTTTCTTAGATAGAACAACTACGGTCTTTAAAAGTAGTTGAATTCGATCTATTCTTAACTACCTTGAAAGAATATCGCAATTGAAAAAATAGTAGTAATTTACTGCGAACCAAGAAGAGTGTTACTAACGTACGAGAAGAAAGCCGAGAAGTAATAAATATACATTCTAGCGGAGAATTTAGTCATTTACAGCTGCAAAATAAGCCAAGACGAGAGGAAAACGCATACATTTTCTGTTTTAAAATATTGGAGTTAAAGAAATCTAGGGACCTGCGTGAAATTGAGGAGAAAAGGGCGAATTACAGGATAATAAGTGGCTGAATACCGTCAAGAACAGCAGAAATATTAATTAGAAGCATTAGTCAACATTCAGGAGACGATATATTTAATTAGAACAAGCCTTATTGTATATATATATATATATATATAGATCACAATTTCGAAGTATTAGGAAATACTAGCAACCATTCATATTTGCTAGAAGGCTTATAACGGAAGAACTAGCTATGTATTCCGACCAAATAATTATGTTTTCTTCTTGCATGGACACCGGCGATATGATTAAACACGCCTAAACTGGTGGAGAAGGACTACCGAGATGCTATGACTCAAACCAAGGCTGACGAGACCGATGCCCAGCTGTGACGTGTATATATATATATATGCTTACAGTAACCTAAAATCATATTACGAGTATAACTATTATTCAAATTGGCACAGGCTCGCGGTTAACTTCTTAAAATCTAGCACTGAAAAACTGGCACATATATAGTTTATTTGTAGGCAATTCTTCACTCCTACTATTTTATTTCAGCAACTACAAATAATATATATATTGCTAGTTGCTTTACGTCGCACCGACACAGATAGGTCTTATGGCGACGATAGGACAGGGAAGGCCTAGGAGTTGGAAGGAAGCGGCCGTGGCCTTAATTAAGGTACAGCCCCAGCATTTACCTGGTGTGAAAATGGGAAACCACGGAAAACCGTTTTCAAGGCTGCCGATAGTGGGATTCGAACCTACTATCTCCCGGATGCAAGCTCACAGCCGCGCGCCTCTACGCGCACGGCCAACTCGCCCGGTGTGACGTATATAGAGATGGAAGCTAATTACTCAGAGATGGCATAACATACGAGCAGGAGCCAGCAGCTGACCCAATCGAGACAAGATAAGTAATAAGTTTCCAAATTACTTGTTCAAAGTTATTTGTAGTTGCTGAAATAAAATAGTAGGAGTGAAGAATTGCCTACAAATAAACTATATATGTGCCAGTTTTTCAGTGCTAGATTTTAAGAAGTTAACCGCGAGCCTGTGCCAATTTGAATAATAGTTATACTCGTAATATGATTTTAGGTTACTGTAAGCATATATGGAGTGTGTATATCAATGTTAATGTACCAACCTACTCGGAAAGATTATTTAGCTTTGAACTAGGCGAGATCAAGGAGAGAATCTATGAATTGTAGAGTATAACCTGGATGCTGAAGAGACCAAATCGGCAGACATGGCCATTATGACTGCATTATAAGAAGAAATGGGTTAAATATTGGGAATTCGCGGCTAATAAGAAGAATATGTCGTCGATGGACTAGAAAACCGTAACAGAGATGTTGTTTAGAAGAAATTAATTGAGAATATTTATATTCAGGTGAATTTATAAGAAGAGATATATGAGAAATATGAAGTCATGAGAGTATTGGAGTATATTGTTTGTTTCGTTGTGTGAGTAAATGAAGGGAGATGATGTTACGGATTTATGTATTAGTTATGGATATTGTATGATAAATAAGACGCAGGCTGCGAGGTTAGGTCATGCTTATATGAACATAGAGATACAGTCCAGGTGGTTAAATGTCGATTGGTAGTATAACATGAGAGATTATGGAAGGTTAATTGAATCTCACATACTTAATGGAGTAGATGTAGGGATATCAAGGAATATCGCCTTACAGAACGAATTTTTCCCAATGAGAATGTAGATTGGTGAATTGAATTACAACGTTGTATTGGCACAGCGGTAAATGATATGAGAGTTTACTTAAGTTACAGTAGCACATAGCCTATATATAATCGTATGGCACAATTTCCACAGTTTGTACTGATTGGCTATTCTATGAGTGGCACTTATTGATAAAATATTTGATTTCCACTGGCATGTACGAATAAATATGACAATATTTACTTAATATTACTCCCGATATAGTATTTTAAAGTGTGGTGACAGTTTGATACCACATTCAGGAAACTTATTGATTATCTCTTATCTCGAAAAGTTAATACAAAAATCCAAAATAAATATGAAGAATCCCCACATCCACCAGAAATAATCTAATCCTCAGAGGAATTAACCCAATGAATTATTTGAATGCAAAATGATGAACTGAAATAATTCAATGAAGTATTAATGACAAGTTATGAATGAAAGTGTAGTAAACCCAATTTCAACTATGTCAAATGAAATCATTTATGTATTTAAGTTGAATGTGGAACATATTTTCATTTTCTTTTCTCTACGGCTTACAATTCAATTTAAACTTATTTGATACTATATTAGCATGCTAATAAACTAGTGCTATGATTATTTCTGCCTTTTCTTTCTGAAAATAGGTAATGATATGTAGCCATAAGGTAGTATAGATGATAATAGTAGTAATCTATGAGATGGCATGATCAATATCATAGTTACTTGCTTGAATAAGGGGGGTTGAATAATTGATATGCGAATATTTTTACTCTTCTACGGAACCTGCGATTATATTAACAGTTTTTATGGACGAAGTTGATATTTTTACCCTGAGAAACTGGCGGGAACATATGCCTACTACCACCATATGTGATGTTGCGGCTTTTGTGTTGGTACTCGTCTGCCGCATTTCATTTTGTAACAGTTGGCAATGTGCTGCTGCGTTTTTGTTTTATACACAGACACTGAACATGGCGACCGGCAGCAGTACACGTGTTTTGGTGTACCTCCGAATTTGTTGTACATAATGTGTCAATATGCAGTGTTTTATTCATATGTAATAAATGTTTGAATCACCTTGTGAGTGATGTGTTTGTGTCTGCTCGTTTGGGGCAGTCTGGTCCTCCATTTGATTTGTTTCAAAATTGTATTTGTGCGCCTATGGAACTGAACTTTGTTATGTGCGGCCGATATGTTGTTTCGTCGTTCGCAACATGTGATTTATGCAATTAACCCCCGTTCTTGAAGCAGATTAGTGAGATGATGTCGGGTTGTAGGGGATAGTAGATATACAAGGTTTCTCATATAAACTTAAACCGAACGCACGGTGCTTTTACTCTGCACTACGGCAGCTGCCTCAGCCGAACTTATGTCGCACACGGCCGCCCTGATTTAAACATATATACAATCTTATATGAAATCTCACCTTATAAGAGATTATAGAAATGTCGTCCTTCCTGGTTTATACAGGAACTGTATGTAGTAACCACATTGTGGCTAACGCGAGTGAGTTCTACCAGTGTAACGTTTCTGGTTTCATTCGTAATGTTTCTTTCAGTTCCTCCAATGTGTGAGGATTTATTCGATACATTTTTTCTTTCAGTTTACCCCACAAGTAAAACTCTTACACTGTTAGATCTGGAGAGCAAGAGGGAAAATAGATCACCACTGATCACTCTGCAAAAAATTTTGAGGTTTTAAGAAGAAGGGGCTGAATCTTTTTGAAACTACCCATGCGATTTTTCTTCTGCCAATAAATGATGGAAGAACGGTGTCAAAATGCCACCTTGGTACCTCTCTGCATTTGCTGTCGTCTCGAAAAAAATATGCCCAATTATTCGTCTTGCACTAACAGTACACCAAACACCAATCTTCCTATCATAATGAGGGACTTCATAAACACAATTAGGATTTTCTGCACACCAATAGCGATAGTTATGATATCACTGTTCACACGACCATTAAGATCAAACCATAACCTTTACATACGAAAATCTGTGTCGCAATGATAACTGTCTCACCATTTTAACAGCTGAGATTCAAAGTGGCGACTCATGCTTGCCAGGTCGAGCACGTGCAGGCTGCTTGGAAGGTCAAGAATTATGCGCGCACCTCCCACACTGCAGCTTACGTCTCAGAGAGTAAAAAAAGCCCCTCTTCGACGGTCTTAGTTTATATAAAAGACCCTGCATTTCCATTACTCAAAGCAATTTGATAGAATCTATGACGTACTTACAGAACGAAACATGTCATTCTTTGTTTATTAGTGTGAATGTGTTGGTATGTTGAGTGTTCTTTTGTGGTTTAAAAGGATAACATCGAGATTAATGCTGAAAAATTCAGATTGTTTTCAGAATGTTCAATATTTCAAGCAGAACTCGGTGCTATACAACAGGCAGTTGAATGGATTAAGAGTCACAATTGTAATGCACGTATATTAGGCGATTCTCAGGCTGCTTTGAATGCAATTCAAGACAAATACAATTTATATCGGACTGATGTTAATATGAAATCACATATATTATACTACAACAGGCGGATCTACAAGGAGTGGGTACGAGGTTATAACGGCACAGTGGGGAACAAGAGAGCTGATGAACTTGCTAAAAAATATGCAACCACCCTCGACTCTCTACTATGACAGAAAACGTATACGTAGAATACATCGAATAATCTATGGATAAATAGCTCAAGAGGTCAGCTTACGAGGAATTTGTTCTTCTCCGAAGATGCAGGATACACTGAAATGTAGATTAACCCATAACCACATCTTGATACAGTAATGTCAAGACATGGAACATTTGGATCATATTTTGAGAGGTTTAGAATCAATATCCAATGTAATGCCACAAACTGAACTGTTTTTCATCTTTTAGTTGTCTGTGCCAATTTTGAAAGAATCAGATATGAATTAGTAATTATTATTTCTTGCTATTTGCTTTACGTCGCACCGACACAGATAGGTCTTATGGCAACGATGGGATAGGAAAAGCCTAGGAGCTGAAAGAAAGCGACCGTGGCCTTAATTAAGGTACAGCCCCAGCATTTGCCTCGTGTGAAAATTGGAAACCACGGAAAACCATCTTCAGGTCTCCCAGATGCAAGCTCACAACCACGCGCCCCTAACCGCATGGCCAACTTGCCCGGTAATTAGTAATTCACTTAAAATATGTGTGGTACACATTCTCAAGCACCTTAACATACTTTATTTCAAAAAAGTTCATGTTATCATGTGCTTGCTAAATTTCTCCATTTTGTTTACAATTCGACCTATTTTTTTTAGTTGTTACACCATGTATAATCTAGTTTTATTGTATATATCCCTAATACACGATGTGTAAAATAGGTTCTGCATTTGGTTAATCATTAATAATTGTAAAATTAGTGTTATCGACAGTCTGAAGCGCTTTTAAGTTACATTAACTATGTCGGAACTGAAAAGTATGGCTTCCCTCTTAAGGGAACTTGGGACACATTTTCTTATTTTCCACAATTTTTGAGCAATCGCAATGAAATTTTTATAGAATATGTAGGACTATTCTGGAAAGAATAGTTCTTAATTTCAGCTTAATATCCTTATTAGTTTATGAGATATGGTGTACTTTGTGTTTATGACACTCGCGAAACAGGCAACTTTCAAAAAGTTCCCTGCGGGATGGATTTTTACCTGAGAGTTTGAAAACTTGTGAAATGATTCTTCCTTATAACATAAATAACCTCTAGGATGGAATTTTTGATTCACCCTATGTTGATCAATTAACTCGTTTCAAATTTTTAATTTTATTTCATGTAATTTTCCACTAATTTTCTGTACATTTTGCCTCATAAAATGAGTATATTGAAGAAGAATGCAAAATCCATCCTACAATTTCTTTGTTAGGTCACATAGAAGCTACACACCAACTTTGGTAAATATAGGTTTAGATTTGACCCGCATGGAACACTGCAGGTTACAAAAAATGGTGTTTTGAGTTAAATGAATTTTAGTTCTAAAACCATTAAAAATGTTCATAATGGCCTTTCCAAATCTCTTAAAATTCACTAGCACTATACCTCCTATCCTCCTGCTGCTTCTTGGTTTCCTCCCTGTGCACCTTGAGGATTTTCAGTTTTTCCTGGCTGTTTTCTTTTGTTGGGTGACTGACCGCTGACTGTCAAATTTTCTTCTTCCATCTCTTTGTGTGGCAAGTTTGGTGGATACTGGTGAAAGTTTATAATTCCTTACAGCCATTTTCATTTCTTGTGTTGCACTGCATCACATGTTGTATTTTGAAACTGCATTAGAAACAGCTATTCCAAGTCTTTTTGAGGACATAAAGGTCTCTTTTGGGCACTTTTTCTATATACATGCATGAAAACTTTCATTGGAATTTTGAGTAGCCCCTCTACAACATCTAGACAGAAGTTCTGTTGATGCCAGCCTTTGGTATACAGGCACAATTTTCAGCAGCATTGCAGTTGTGAATTAAACTGACATTTTTTTATGGGTTTTGAGGGGTTTGTCCTGTTGCGATACTCTTGTTGTAGAAACACCATGATTCAGGTCCTAAGAGGCATTTCTTATGCTTAGGATCTTCATCTGTGGAGGAGTAATGGTATAGTGAGGCATATATTGCAGATTTCATATTATCTACTGAGGGAATATTTGGACATATTGCCTGCCTATAATAATTTGTGAGCTTCACAATAGTTGTTTCTTTCAAACTTCCAGGCCCCCTTCCACCAAGTGTAGTTCCTTTTACTTTCCACTCTTTCACCAAATTCCTCAAACCAGTCCCCATCCTTTTTGCAACATGGTTAATGCACTCTTCTTTCTTCAATTGTATATCTGGTCCATATACTGCTTCATTTGAAAGGTGGAGAAATGTTTTGGCATCCCCATCAAAAACCACAGTTGTGTAGTGCAAGCCACATTCTTCCACTGACCTTTTCCATAAAATATCAGCTGCAAATACTTCCATTGCTACCGATGATCCCTCATAATTCCTGGAGCATTTCCCCACATGCTTTATGACCTTCCAGCCATACAATATATTCTGGAGAATCATCACCCAGTTCATGAGCAATTACAACACACATGTGACAATATTTAGATAACACATAGTAATCTATAACTAATCCACTCAGAATGTCAATCACTATGCCATTGTCACAGAGAGATGTATGGCCATGCTTGTGCCATGTTCCATCAAATGATACAGCAATGTCAAGCACTTGTTTACCTACATTGGATGGATCTACTTCCCCATGATTTGATATAATATTCACTTACAATTTCCCACAACCTTGCTTGCTATTCACGAAACTGACCAAAACAGACCCAATAGTAAACAAGGAAGTGTATAGGCTGATGTCAGGCTGTCCACTAACTTATTAAATATATGCATTTGGTTACAACTCTCAAACATATCAAAATACTATAAACACATAGAATTTTTTCAAGTCAAACATGTCACTAGAACGGATATAATTATAAACATGTTCTAAAATATAAAGTTTTATATTGACTAAATTATAGGTTGAAGTAGTTCATATCATAGCCAACAGATGGCAGTATATATTCCAATATTCCAAAATTGTCATCTCAATGCTACTGTAAAGAGAGAATTAATGGTAACAGAAGGGACACGGATACCCGAGCATACAGAGAAAAGGGGGCGTGGTAGAGAATCAAATGACCGTGCAGAGCCACTTAAAAATGGCCGTAACTACGTCAAAAATAGTCACAGCGGCACAAAACCACTTTTGTTATGTAGAGCAAGGTCAATATAATTTATTTATGCCAGAATTCAAATTCCGACAATTTCATCCATTTACCGAAAAAAATGTGTCCCAAGTCCCCTTAACAAATCCTTAGAAAGGTGTAAAAGTCGCGGGATACTATGAAACAGGTGAAAAGGCAAACGCTAAATGTTTAAACACAGAAAGACAGTTCCGACTACAATATTTCAAGACAGTTGTACCTGTTTTTTGTTTTACACGAATAAGTTAATATTTCTCCCTCAGAACATTAAGTTCTCGATTAACAACGCCCATCAACAACCAACACGCCATTAAATATTAATATCAGAGAAGTCACTCTCAACCACATACAAGCAAATGTCCTTCGTATTGCAGACGATACAGGCACTAAAATCGACAAGGCGCCATTCCGATTGATCAGAATGGTGACAACTCCTTTGTCTTTCCAGACGACACGCACCTCATACATCGACCAAATGAAGACTCTAATTGAAATGGTCAGCAGATGAATAGAATAATTGAAATCGCTTTTTTTGGAAATACCTTCGAAATTTTAAATTCCTAAGGCCTGGTGTCCTTTGTAAAAGACAACAAGTTTTAAAGTCAAAATGTTTCAATTGTTGAGAAATTCATTTATCTTGGCGTATGTTTGTGATTGTAACTTCAGTGACTCCCATCAAGACACAATTAAGACAAGTTGGAACCTTCAAAATGTAATAATAATAATGCTATTTGCTTTACGTCCCACTAACTACTTTTACGGTCTTCGGAGACGCCGAGGTGCCGGAATTTAGTCCCGCAGAAGTTCTTTTACGTGCCAGTAAATCTACTGACACGAGGCTGTCGTATTTGAGCACTTCAAATACCACCGGACTGAGCCAGGATCGAACCTGCCAAGTTGGGGTCAGAAGGCCAGCGCCTTAACCCTCTGAGCCACTCAGCCCGGCCCTTCAAAATGTACATGTTCAATGTGAAAGCGTCCAGGTAAGTTCATTTTTCTGCCAAATGAAAGGCTTTCCTAAAGATTAAATTATTGAAATAATGATTAGCAAGATTAGTTAAAGTACGTATTCACGCACGTAATAGAAGTTCAGCAAACATCTGTTCAGTTTGGTAATTAAACTCGCTATCTCTCTCCTTCAGAGTTCGCCGCTCTCAGCACTGTGAGCTGGGGGCTGCCTACATGCAGAGTTCTCCTCGAGTAAACCTCACTGAAGGCTTTGGATACAGAACGGCGGTGGTGTTTTAAAGTATACACAGTTATTAGTTCGAATTTTAAGGAGTAATAAGTTAGAGATGATGATGATGCTAGCTGCTTTACGTCGCACCGACACAGATAGGTCTTATGGCGACGGTGGGACAGGGAAGGGCTAGGAGTGGGAAGGAAGCGGCCGTGGCCTTAATTAAGGTACAGCCCCAGCATTTGCCTGGTGTAAAAATGGGAAACCACAGAAAACTATCTTCAGGGCTGCCGACAGTGGGGCTCGAACCTAATAAGTTAGAATACAAACTTACTGAAGCATGTAATAAGTATACTTCCGCATGGACAACAGTTATGGTAGGAGTATTGCATAAATATTAGGGGTAAGCCCATCAGAACACCCCAGTATTCATGTTACTCTCACAACGGCTGTGCTTTGAGCATTGCATAAACATTAGGAGTTCGGCCCATCAGAATTCCTAAAATTTATGTTACTCTCGTTACATTACAGAGAAGTGGGCTCGGCGACGTATCCTAATTACCAAATTAGTTTGCATAACTTGTATGTAGGTTCAGTCTCCAGCCCTAATCACTTAAGAGGCGTACGACGGAAATGAGGAGTGAGGTAGTTTCCCGTTGCTTTCCTCACGAGCCAGAAGTTGCTATAACATATCAGTCTGCCAAGCCCACTGAAATGCATGCACCAACTTACCCTATGGGCAACATTTGCACACCATTCATAGCATGGACTGACTGCACATATTGTCAAAGCCAAGGATGGAACTGGGACAGGTCAAAGAAAGTAACAAAATTGCTCTAGGAGCCCATACTAGAAAACATAGTGCACTGTAAACACTAGGTCCTGTCAACAAAGGCATTTGCATAACTTAATACTGCATAAAGAGCTGGGTCCTAGTTCTATTATACAGATGTGTTCTTACAGATGAGTTGTAATTGTATAGCATTACTGTGCTGAGATGAAAATAGGATGATTATGATCTATAAATAATCTAGTACATACAGGGGCCCAGGAGATGACCTGGGGGAGTCATTAATTCAACCTTGTGACTCTGGCTAATAAATGGGGGTGAGATGCGAATATAATAACTCAACAAGAGAGTTCTCTTAGCCTCTCTCATCCTAATTCTCCACAACTTTGCCTACACGTGGTGCCCCTTTTAAGCTGAGCAACCCAGCGGAAGGTTGGGTATCAACCCCAGCCGGAATCTGGGTCAGCGAGCCGACAGGATGTGGAGGACAGTGGAAGGCAACGGGAAACCACCACTGGCAGTACCTCCCAAGACGTTCATGAGATGGGCCTCTTTTAAAGATAAAAATGTTATGATGTTCCGTATTGAACTGTATCACAATCAAATTGAAATAACAAATAACGTGGTTCAACCTATTCAATACAAGTAGAAAAGAAATGTAGTGTTACATTCTTATTTAATTATAAGCGGAAGCGGTACCGGTTTCGACCACCAATCTGGGTCATCATCAGCCGAATAAAAATACAAAAACAATGCATGGGTAAATAAGAAATTAAAGTATGAGTCTTTCACAAAAGCAGTTGAAGAAGCAATATAAAATAATGGGGATTAACACTGCGCGATTTTAAATCATAAAATCTAGAAGAAGTAGAAGGTCAGTCACTTATATGAAGTAAGGCGTAATCTTCTGAAGAGTAGCACAACACACGCAATGTTCGGCAAATGTTTACGAGAAGAGGTGAACAGTTAAGTGAGCCAGCCTGCATATACTATCAGGTGCGAAGTCACAACACGATTTAATAAATATGAAGTCCCAAAATTGTGTAGAGGTCGAACACGGGTGGCTTGATTGAAGCAAGGTGCTAGCTCCTGTAGATCAGCGCAACATACTCAATGTCCGGCACTGTGCTTTCAAATGCCGATGAAAATCGGTGACTAGCTAAATGATCAAGCCTGTCTAGTTACATACTTCTATTATATTAAATTATATTAAATTGTATTATATACAATTAGAGGCTTGATCATCAAGCTGTTCACCGATTTTCGTCGGCATTTGAAAACACAGTGCCGGACATTGAGTATGTTGCGTTGATCTTCAGGAGCTAGCACCTTGCTTCAATCAAGCCACCCGTCTTCGACTTCTACACAATTTTGGGACTTCATATTTATTAAATTGTGTAGTGATTTCGCACCTGATAGTATATGCAGGCTGACTCACTTATCTGTTCACCTCTTCTCGTAAACATTTGCCGAACATTGCGTGTGTTGTGCTACTCTTCAAAAGATTGCACCTTACTTCATATAAGTGAAATGAAATGTCGTATGGCTTTTATTGCCGGGATATCCCAGGAAGGGTTTGGCTCGCCAGATGCAGGTCTTTCAATTTGACTCCCGTAGGCGACATGCGCGTCGTGATTCAGATGAAATGATGATGAAGACAACACATACACCCAGCAGCCGTGCCACTGGAATTAACCAATTAAGGTTAAAATCCGCGACCCGGCCGGGAATAGAACCAGGGACCCTGTGAACCGAAGGCCAGTACGCTGACCGTTCATCCAACGAGTCGGACACTTCATATAAGTGACTGATCATCTACTTCTTCTAGATTTTATGATTTAAAATTGCGCAGTGCTAATCCCCATTATCTTATATTGCTTCTTCAACTGCTTTTGTGACAGACTGATCCTTTAATTTCTAGTTTTCCTATGCATTGTTTTTGTATTTTTATTCGCCTGATGATCACCCAGATTGGAGGTCGTAACCGGTACCGCTTCCGCTTATAATTAAATAAGAATGGAACACTACATTTCTTATTTGTATTGAATTGGTTGAACCACGTTATTTGTTATTTCAATTTAATTATGGACCTTTTTGTAAAAGATTTCGGAGGTCATGATTCCCTTCATTCGGATCTCCAGGAAGGGTCTACAACGAGGTTTTTAAAATATGGAAGGAAGGAGAAGAAGAAAGAAGAATTATTGCGGATAGGGACGTGGAATGTTTTAACCCTTTTACAGGAATAAAAATTAGAAAACGCTAAATATGAGATGAAGATAAATAATTTGGATGTACTTGGAATGTGTGAAGTGAGATGGGGTGGATGTGGAGAGCTAGAAAGCGGTGACTTTCGAATGTACTGTTCGGGTGAAGGTAAAAATGGATTGTATGGAGTTGGAATACTGATTGGAAAACGACTGAAGAACAAAATTATGAAGGTTGAATATATCAATGGAAGGATTATGATGATAAGACTGACATGGAAAAGAAAATACTTAGTGATCATTTAAGTTTATATGCCGACCTGTAATCATTCTGATGAAGAGATTATGAGAAGATAGATCAACTCATTGAGAAAGAGGAAAAGAATGCATGTATTGTTGTAATGGGTGATTGGAATGCGATTGTTAGTGAAGGATCAGATGGTAAGACCATCGGTAAATTTGGATTGGGAGACAGAAATGAAAGGGGAGAAAGGTTGATTGAATTCTGTAATGAAAATTGCATGGTGGTTGGAAACACTTTGTTTGACAACCACAAAAGGAGAAGGTATACTTGGATATCTCGACTATATGACAAGAAATATCAAATTGATTATATAATGATACAACAAAGGTACAGAAACTGGCTAAAGAATGCTAAATGTTACCCAAGAGCAGACATTTATTCTGACCATTATATTAGTTGTAGTAGAGGTACTAATTAAATTTAAAATAGCATGGAAAGGAAAGAAGAGAGAAGAAATTAATGTTGAGAAACTGAAAGACAAAGACAAGTGTAGAGAACTAGAGGATGAGTATTGTAACGATAATACGTTAGGAAATGAAACAGAAATTGTAGAAAGGAGATGGGAAACCTTTAAAAATGGGATAAAAGAAGCGGCTAAGAAAACGCTTGGACTCAAGGAGAGGAAAAGGACAAAGAAAGAATGGATAACATCAGAAATGATAAGTAAAATGGAGAAACGTAGGAAATGTAAAACAGGAAATACAGAAGAAGGAAAGTGTAACTACAGGAAGTTAAATAATGAATTAAGAAGAGAAACAGAAAAGGCAAAGAAGAAATGGTTGACAGGAAAGTGTGATGAGACAGAGCAGCTGTAGAAGGAAGGGAAGTATGACTTGATGTACAAAAAAGCAACAAATATAGTATTCAAAGAAAAGAGAAGGAACAATAGCAATAATGAAATAATGAAAAAATGGGAAGAATACATAGAATGGCTATATGGCCGGGACAACCGACCAAATGAAGAAGAACATTAATTAGAGGAGTAAGATATGGTTAAAGGGGATGATAAAGGGGAAACCATAATGAGAAGAGAGATCGAAACATCACTGAAGGAGATGAAAAATAGAAAATCAATGGGAATAGATGAGATTCCTGTTGAACTGTTAAGAGCGTTAAATAACGAAGGAAGAAAGGAGTTGATTGGATTATGTAATCAAATATACATGACAGGAAAATGGCCAAAGGACTTTAGTGAAATTATCTTAATCCCTATGGAAAAGAAAAAGAACAGCAAAAAATGTGAAGAACATAGGACCTTGATTCTAATTTCACACGCAGCCAAAGACTTACTGCGGACGCTCAACAGAAGGATGTATGGAAAGCTGAATAACTTTATAGGTGAAGAACAGTTTGGTTTCAGGAGAGAAGTTGGAACAACAGACGCCACTGGACTTCTGACAGTGATAGGAGAGAGGTACATAGAGAAAAACAGGAAGGTTTATGCTGTATTTATTGACCTTGAGAAGGCTTTTGACTAAGTCAGATGGGACAAATTGATGACAATCCTGAAGAAACATGGAGTTGATTGGAGGGATAGAAGGCTAATAAAGAAATTGAATTTAAACCAGAGAGTAAGAGTGATAATAGGAGATGATCTCAGCGAAGAAACTGAATTAGGAAGAGGTGTAAGACAGGGCTGCTCTTTATCACCGACACTGTTCAACATCTATCTCGAAGAAATAATCAAAGAAAGTTTTAATAAAAAAAGTGGAGTTTATGTTGGAGGTAGGAGAGTAGAATGTATAAGATTTGCAGATGATATGCTTGTGATGGGAGAAAGCGAACGTGAAATTATAAAAATGTTAGATAAACTCAACATGAAACTAGAAGAACATGGAATCAGAATTAATAAGGAGAAGACCAAAAATATGATAATTGGAGGAAAAGGTATAAGTTGTCATATTAGTATAGGGTTAGAAGAAATAGAGCAAGTGAGTAATTTTAAGTATTTGGGAAGTATGGTCATAGATGATATGTATCGTACGACAGAAATTAAGAAAAGAATTGCTATAGGAAAAGAAGGCTTTAAGAAAAAATTAAAATTAATTTGTGGACCACTAAACAAAGATTTGAGGAAAAGACTTGCTAAGTGTTATATTTGGAACATAGCGCTGTATGGCGCAGAGACTTGGACATTGCGAAAGGAAGATGAGAGAAGATTGGAGGCACTGCAGATGTGGGTATGGAGAGAATAGAACGAATGAAATGGGAAGACCGAATAAGGAATGAGGAGGCATTACGAAGAGTTGGAGAAGAATGGAGTATGTTGCAAATCATTAGAAGGAGAAAAATGAACTGGATCGGCCATTGTTTGAGGAGGGACTGTTTACTGAAGGAAGGAATAGAAGGAATGGTGAAAGGCAAACGAGGAAGAAGAAGGAAAAAAATATTAAATGTTGAACAATATCCAAGGAAATAAATATTCGGACATGAAAATCTTGGCGCAGGACACGCAACAGTGGAAGAGGTTCATCCCATGACAAGACCTGTCATAAGGCAGAATACCTAGATGATGAGTGTATACGGTTGCTACAATACTCAGCTTGCAGCTGTTTTAGCTGGGGCACGGTCAAAAGACAAACAACTAAATAAGTATTCCAGTAACCTACACCTCAGAATTTTAGAGTAATAAGTAATAAGTATTTCAGGGTACTTAGACAAGATTACTCATTGATTGAAGCAAAAAATTTAGAACTCCCGAAGGACAAACTTCAGACATCTGGTGTCTTTTAAACACATATTCTTACAACAGAAATTCAACATTTATTATTATTATTATTATGATTATTATTATTATTATTATTCAACTCATATTGTCGTAAATGTAACACAAAATATGCAGGATAAATTCATTTCCCTCATATTACTTAACGTTTAGTCGTAAATCAAATTTACCAGTGTTGTGAACTAAAACATCAAATCTTAACGTTTTCTGTTAATTGTAAGTCTCAAAATGTAACTAGCGGAGTAAAGAACGTGTTATCCACGAACAGAGTGTATGCGTGCCAGCGAAGCATGTTACTGTATTATATATTTTTATCTAATCGAATATGAATGTGGGAACAGCGAAATAAAATATTTGACTCGTGAAAGGTGTAAGTTAAGTTACCGTGATGCAAATCCCTTGCTCCCTTTCAACGCTGCTGCGGTTTGGCTTAATCGATTACAGGCTAGTTGATCTCCTTATTCTTTATCGCCTTACAAAACCACAAACTCGAGAAAAGCTGTATCCTAACTACTCAAGGATTGCATGTTCTGGATGCAAATGTTGATTACCGAAAGGGCTACGACGGGAAGGAAGCGGCCGTGGCCTTAATTAAGGGACAGTCCCAGCATTTGTCTGGTGAGAAACTGGGAAAACACAGAAAACCATTTTTAGGGATGCCGACTTCGAAAGCACTATCGCCCGAATGGAAGCTCACAGCTGCGTGCACCTAACCGCACTATGAACGGCTCGGTCATATATTCTCAGGCCATGAGAATCGGGATACTGAGCTAGCCCCGTAGTGTACATAGACCCGAGTTCAGATCCCACTCAGTCCAGGAATTTTAACTTTGGTCTCAAATCTAAGGTTACCAACTCTCCAGTATATTATAAGCTACGGGAAGTCTTATACATTTTTCATTTTTGAAGCCGTAACCCGCTTTAATTTAATTGGTCGGTAATAATGGCGTGTGACCTCCGAAGGGGCCCGATGCATGTCATTCGAGTTGACGCCGTATAGGCGACCTGCGCGACTATGAGGATGAGTCCCTACCTATGATGAATTCTAATGATGAAGACGCCACACGCACACACATCCCCAGCCCCCGAGCGATCGGAATAAACCAATGAATGTTAAAATCCCCTAGGCGGGAATCGAACCCGAGACACCCTGTACCAAAGGCCAGCACGCTGACCATTTACCCATGGAGCCGGATAGTCGGTAGAGTAAGGAACTAAGTCATATTTTTTTTTCTTTTTCGTATTTTCACGACCATTCATTTGAACAAGGCGCATCATCCTGTGTTGAAAGAAACTATGTGCTCCGTATTCTAAGGCGACACAAATCGCATCAGCTTTCATCATCGGGAGGAGAAAGGAAGTATGGTGTCAACTAAGGCTAGCTATGACATGTTATTACAAGGAAAGTGTAGTCTAGGGAAACAGCATACAGGGATGTACCCAGCATTGAGATGCAGAGATTCTGCGTATCACTGCTTACACAATACGTGTACGACTCAACAAAGTCTGGAATTGTAAAGGTGTCAATCAACATTCCTTTAACTTACGAAATTCCGGTACTGTACCCTATTGTATATCAAGATATTTAAACGGGGTTTGCACAGAAAGAAGAGTGTAGAGAAACAAATATAAAAGACAATATTTGTAAATTTACTAAATATATTCAAGGAGAAGACTCACAGTTCCTTTTACGAAGATATATTCAAGTGGCCAACCACATTTAGTAATGATTCAGTCGTACTGTGAAGTGATCTGAACAAGTTTTGAAACAAGATTTTTATCTTGAAAAAACACTTAGCATCATGAAAGTATGAAAAGTTCTCAAATAATGTATTTGTATTCATTTCGGATGATCACGACCTAAACTAAATCAATTAACTTAAGATGGCGGCAGAGTAAGAACGATATGTAAGTGTTTCCATAGTTTTCAGTATAGAGTGCGTGTCTGATAAAGTTTTGGCGGCAAGATAGTGTGATACCATAAACATTGGTAAGTGATCGTTGAAAATAAGTTAGTATTTATATTGGAACAGCTCGTCTTTATTAAAATACTGAGACTTAATTGCTTGAGCTGGCTCAATTAAGGTTAGAATGTCTGAGAAGTCCAATACCAAGAAGAAAGGTGGTGCCAATAAGTCAAGGAATATAAAGACAAGCGGGAGTGAAGTTATGCGCAATCTAGCGGAGGAAAATGATACCAGCATAACCTCTGATCTCACCTCTGCTGTGAACAATGTTCTCTCTAACTCAACCTTCTTGGACAGTCTGTTAGATCGGCTTGTGGACAAAGTAATCATTAAATTAAAGAAGAGCATTGATTTTAATACAAGTGTTATTAGTGACTTACGAGAGGAGCTCTCCAAACGTGATCATGTTATCAAAGAACTCCAACAAGAGTTTAAAAAATGCCAAAGACAAGTCTGACAATGAGACGGAACAACTACACCAGTATCTACGGCGGAACAGTGTTGAAGTACAGGGTGTTCCGGAAGTCCAAGGAGAAAATGTCTACACCATATTAGAGAACATTGGTGAAGCTGTTGGATGTACAATAGAGAAACAAGATATTGATATTGCTCACAGAATTCCGTCGAGTAATAAGTCCCAACCAAGACCTATAATTGTAAAATTTGTCAATAGATGGAAGAAAGAGTTATTCATAGCAGGAAAGAAGAATGCTAGAGTACTTTCATCTTCAATAATTGGCATCAATGCATCAAACCAGACAATCTACATCAACGATCACCTGATTCCAAGAGCAAGAGGATTATTGAAGCGAGCAAAGAACTTAAGAATGAAAGGGTTTAAGTATGTATGGTCTATGGAGGGAAAAATATTAGTAAGGAAAGATGACACATCTAATGTTGTACTTATCAGATGTATTGATGATATATGTGCACTTGAGTCTTCATAGGTTTAACATCCCTGCAGAAAAGAAAAAAAGTCCGTTGCCTGTTCAAATTTTCATTAAAATATGGAAACTACAGAACATCAGTTAGTAAGTTTACGTGAGCTAGTGGCAAGAGGAAATAACTTACGAATATTTTATGCAAATGCCCAAAGTATTCGTAACAAATGGAGTGATTTTTCTATATTAATTCATGATTTACAATTTCCAGACATAATAATAATTGTTGAAACATGGTTATTTCCGGATGAAGAGAAATATTACAACTTAAAGGGATATGATGCTTATTTCTGTTCTCGAATCCGTAAAAGAGGAGGCGGAATAGTTATTTATATCAAAGAGCCTTATAAAGCAATAGAAATCTTGTCTATCAATAGTCTTGATATTCCATTTAACTTACTATTACTTGAAGTACCAGTACTTGGTCTCAAAGTTCTAGCATGTTATAACCCCCATGTACAATATTCTAAAGATTTCATAACTTTATTAGAAGATGTCTGGAATAAACATAACAAACATCTATGTATTACTATGGGTGATTTTAATATTGATAAATTAGAGCAGACTCCACTTAGTAAAGATCTAAAGAACCTCTGTGACAGCTTTAATCAGAATGCTTGTAATACAATTTTTCCCACTAGAATCACCAATAACTGTAAATCTCTCATAGACCATGCATATATAAATAAACCTTGTAAATGTAATTTATATAACATCTTCCATGACTTTAGTGACCATAACATGTTGGTTTGTGACTTAGAGATATTACCGAAGACTAACGTAACTAGAAAACTCATAACATTTAAGAAAACTAATATTAATAAAGTGGATGAGTATATGTCCAAAAATCCATTAACGATTACGGAAGACGATTGTTGTGATACCATAGTTAACAAAATTGTTGAGTATGTAACAAAAGCTAGTACAGAGGCTACAAATCAAAACAATAGGCAGAAAAATATTAAAAGGACAAGACGTTTTTGCCCATGGATAACTCCTGAACTTTTAGATCTTATTAACCAGAAAAATAAATTGTACAGTAAAATTAAGAGGCAACAAGTTAGATTAAAAATGGGATGTGGTTATGTATCACAACAATTGAAGATAGATTACTCATTGGTGTGTAACAGGGTTACCAAACTTAAGAGAGAATTAGAGAACTCATACTATGTTAATAATTTAAGGAACACAAGGAACCCGTGGAACGTTATAAATGAGATATTGACAGGAAATACTAACAAAAGTAAGGATATTCATTTGAGAATACATGATGAACTAGTTACAAATCCAAAAGAAATTTCTACAACATTTAATGAATATTTTACTAGTATAGCGAAATATATGCCCAGCAATATCCAATTTAATGATCCTCCTAATTTAGGGAGTGGATCGAGTAATTCTTTGTTTTTGAGTCCAACCAATGAAAATGAAGTTGCTAATATAATAGAAAAATTAAAAAATAGTCGTAGTGAAGACTGCTATGGTATTAGCAACAATACAATTAAGAAATTGGCATATCATTTAATTCCTCATATAACTAAATTAATCAATAAATCTATACAAGAGGGTAAAGTCCCTAAAAGACTTAAAATAGCTAAGGTCTTACCTATCTATAAAGGAGGGGACAAAACTGAACTTAATAATTATAGGCCTATCTCTATCATTCCTATCCTGCTAAAAATTTTGGAGCATATAATTAAAGAGAGATTATTGAAATTTCTAGATAATAATAATTTCTTTTACAAATATCAATACGGATTCTTACAAAATTCAAGCACTTACAATGCTGTTGAAGATATTGTCATTAAATTACAAGAAGCTTTAGATTTAGATCAATTAGCATCAGGCATATTTATAGATATCAAGAAAGCTTTTGATACAGTTGATTGTGGTATTTTAATCAATAAATTGGAAGCAGCTGGCGTAAGGGGTGTTGCGCTAGACTGGTTTATAGACTATCTCACAGATAGGGAACAATTTGTGAATTGTATGAATACCAACAGTAATTACCAAACTGTCTCAGTCGGAGTCCCACAGGGTTCAGTGTTAGGACCGTTACTTTTTCTTATTTTTACTAACGATATTGGTAACATACATCTCAGAGGTAGATTATCACTTTTTGCAGATGACACCAATATATTCTATACCGGTGATACCATTCAAGAACTTGAAAAAAATATGCAGCATGATGCAAATTTAATTGAAACGTGGTTCTGTAAAAATCGATTAACAATCAATCTGAGAAAAACCAATTATATTTTATTTCATAAACCTAAAAGTAATAATTTCTTAGATTTATACTTGACGTTTTTTGAGCAATCAGTGCCTAGAGTAAAGGCTGCTAAATTTCTTGGACTAATTATTGACGAATCACTAACGTGGAAGGATCATGTTGAATCTATCTGTGACAAACTGATCCCAGCTATTGGCATTTTAAATAGACTGAAATACAAAGTTTCTCATGATTTATTGAAAAGTGTTTTCCAAGTGCTAATCGAGAGCCATATTACTTATATGATCCATGTATGGGCATGTTGTACTAAGGAATTATTCGCTAGAGTTGTTATGCTGTATAAAAGAGCATTGAAAATACTTTTTAAATTGCCTCTGTTAACTCCTACTGAACAATTGTACAGACTGTGTAATGTTCTCTCACTTGATAGCCTACGACAGAAATCTTCATTGGTTATGATATATAAAATTATTCGTAATTTGGCACACTCAAATACATCATGTAAAACAAATTCAGTAATTCACAATTATAATACAAGGAATGCTAATAATATCCACTGCACTGTCATCCATTCAAATAAATATGGAATTAATTCCATATGGCATTATTCTGTTAGTCTCTACAATAAACTGCCGGAAGATATAAAGAACGCCTCTTCAATAAAAATGTTCAAAAAGAAGTTAAATAATTATCTTAAGTAGAAAAAAATGTAAATTTAACGAATTTTGAAACTGACTTTTACATTTTCTTTCTTGTATATTTACGAGTTGGTGTGACTGCTTGTTTACTCTTACAGTGTGTCATTATGAAACAATCATATAATACAAAACATATACCTGTACATATGAAACTAACGTAACTCATGTGTGATATGTAGTACTTAGCTCTATTCATGTAACCAAAATTACTATTAACTGATTTGATGCATCAAACTTGTATTACTGGAGTGTATTAATTTACTTTACAAATACTCTGAAGCCATAATATTAGAATGTACTGCACCACAGCGAGCTTTAGCTCAGGTGCCTCAGCTAATAAATAAATAAAAAAATGTTAATTTGTACTTATTTGGACGATAAATAATAAGTTTGTGTGTAAAAATGCATATTCTTCACAAGTAAGTTACGTGAAATATGTTACATCCCGACAGGGACAGCAGAGAGGAACTATGTCAAGTTTTAATAAATATTTCTCTAATCCTCCATTAAATATATCAGTCCTTTTACGTTCTTAAAATCGCGATATGCCATGTGTGAAATTGTAAAGAAATACACAGTGATATCCCTTGAGGCAAGTAACTCAGTGTTGAAAATATCCTACGGATATGAACTACGAATTTTAGGTAAAGAAAATATAATGAAGTGTGAGAATGTAATCTTTACTTATTCCTAAAAATTACAATTCTTTTCTTAATCATCGTTATCCGGTCGATTAAATTAGCAATTCGCATTTTTCTACGATAACGACCACTAATGTGAGTCAATGGAGAGTTTAATTTAAGCCCTTATAACTACATTAGGTGTGGACATTTTTCCAAAATTCAAGAGATGCCTCAGGGTATTGAACTAAGGAACGTATTACAGAAATAATTATGTAAATAAGTTAATGTAGCTGGGATTTGAATAAAAAATAACACGAGTACAGAAACGATCGATTATGGGCTGTTTTTTCCCTAACTGCGTTTAAGCCGAAAGTTATTTTCAAAGTTTGCTTTTAATTTGATAAGGCTAGGCAAGACTCATAATTGTAAACCTTTCCGGGCCCTTTAGCTCTTCAACTTTCGGTACAATTGGGGAAATTGCTTAATTTTTCGTTTTTCTTAGTATGGAGACCCCTACTTTGTCTGTTAAGAACTATTTTAAACATTAAAAGACATAGTTCCTTTCTCCACCGACCGATTCATTTTAGTCTGGGAGGTTGCATCTATCATATTTCAAAAGATGACACCAGAAAAACAATTAAACCTTTCACGTATAACAAAAATCTTGTTTCTGGGAGACGATTGTACCATCGATCGCAACATCGATAGCATGAATTCATGTCAAAATTATCGCTCCTACTTAATGCTCCAGTCGGCGTCCTTGTGTTTCCTTGTGAAACAATTTTGTTTGTGATTTGATGCAGCTGTTGTAAACCGTTTCTGGACCTTCTTTAATTGCAGTCACGCACAATGCATAGACACAAAACTTATCCTAAAAAAGATAAATACTTATATAAAAAACGGTGCAATGTAAATCTGAGGAAAGCTGAGTTACAAATGAGAGTTTATTTTAACTACAATTACATAAACATTGCCAGAAGTTGTAGAATAAATGTAAAGATTAATCATTAACTTCAGCTGCTACCAAAAATGTAATAAATATAAACTTAATTTCTACAGTTAGAACAAACCAGCTGGTAAATTTAGAAATTGTTTTTCTTGCCAAGAGTTAACACAAACAAACATGTAAATTCACCCCTTTACAGAATGATGTCACTGTGTAATAAATTACATCATCTGAATACAGATTTATTTCAAAATAAGAAATCAGAATTTTTGAAATCTTGTAAGCATTTATTACAGATAATTAGCAAGCTGGATGATGCCATATTTCCTCTTTTTGTTTTGTTCTTATTCTTCCTTTTATTGTATTCTTTATCACTGCTGTTATACTGAAGTTAGGTAACCCTTTATTTCATACTCTATTTGTGATTATCTTATTTCTCGTATTTTTAAATTATATTTTATACGATTAGAACTTGTGAGCAAATATTGTAATTGGGCTAACGCCTGTATACTTGCATACAATAAATAAATAAATAAATAAATAAATAAATAAATAAATAAATAAATAAATAAATAAATAAATAAATAAATAAATAAATATGTATAGTTTGTTTCCTTGTCTGTTTGCTTGTTCGTTTGTTTCCTTGTTTGTTTGATGCAACCTGTTTCTCACATCAAAGTCCCCTTTACTTCCACACGAAGAAGTTGGCAACCCTGCTCAAGGCTGGAACGCGTTTCGTTCACCTTCGTGAGAGCAACTGAGGGATCGCTGATACGAAGGGCAGAGGACCCGCTCAAGAAAGTCAAGCAGTATTCCTTAAAATGTCGCTCTCCAGTATTTACACTCCATTGAGTTCGGCAGCAGTCATCCGGTAGTTGAAGGCCTTAATCGGCTCTTGCACAATGGTGGGCAATGGGCTGGGCCTGTTGCAGGAGGTGACAACAAAGGGATCAAGTCTGTTTTGTACAGTAAAGACCCCAAGAAGCTGGCCAACTCCAAACAAAGTGGCAAGACCATGCGGGGAGAAACTAGGTTGAAAACGCCTACCACAGAACGGCATGGAAACAATTCGAGGGCTAAGAAGCAATACCTCGTATCTCACAATGCACTGCCTGTCCGTCATTTTCCTTAAGACTGGTCACGCCTCCCAACCCCGTGTCGATTGGCAGTCCATCAGAACAATTTCCGTTGTGTTAATTTTGGTTTGCCTGTGTATAAAGAAAAAAAAAAGGAACCTTATACAGAGTCTCTCATATAAACTCAGACCGAACGCACGGTGTATGTACTCTGCGCCACGGTAGCTGCCTCAGCCGAACTTATGTCACGCGCGGCCGCCCTGCTCTAAGCGTGTATTCAATCTTATATGAAATCTTATACGTAAAAGATGCCAGATGTGTCTTCCTTCCTGAATTTACAGGTATTGTATCTGGTAACTACATTCTGGCTGACTCGAGTGAGTTCTGCCACTGTAAGGTTTCTCATTTCATTCGTAATGCTTCTTTCAGTTCCCCCAATGTGTGAGGATTTCTTCGATACATTTTTCTTTCAGTTTACCCTACAATTAAAAATCACACACTGTTAGATCTGGAGACCGAGGGGGAAATAGACCAGCATTGATCACTCTGTCTGCAAACACTTCCGAGATTTTAAGAGGGAAATCTTCTGCTGTATGAGCAGGGGCTGAATTTGTCGAAACCACCCACGCGATTTTTCTTCTTCCGTTAACTGTTGGAAGTATAGCGTCAAAATGACATCTTGGTACCTCCCTGGATTTACTGTTGTTTCGAAAAATATAGGCACATTATTCGTATCGCACTAACAGCACACCAAACACCAATCTTCTTGTCATAATGAGGGGCTTCATACACACAATTAGGATTTTCTGCACACCAATAGAGAGAGCTATGACTGTTTACACGACCATTAAGATGAAATCAGAACTTTTATATACGGAAGTATGTTGTAGCAATGATAACTTTCTCACCATGTTAACAGCAGAGATTCAGACTGGCGACTCATGCTTGCCAGGTCGAACACGTGAAGGCTGCTTGCAAGGTATAAAACTATGCGCGCGCCTCCCATACTGTAGCTTACGTAGCGCAGAGTACAAACACCGTGTTTGGGTTTATATTAGAAACTCTGTATACAATATACTGTAGGACAGCGTAAATACGCCATGCAGACATACATCCCTATAGTACGGTATAGTAAGTTGTATTGTCCTTTGCGTGTAACCATAGGAAAATTAACACAATGAAATTAGTTCTGATGGATTGCATATCCACAAGTGGCAGGAAGGAGTTACCGTCTTAAGGAACATAATAGTTAGGAAGAGCATTGTGGGATACGAGGTAATGCTTCTTAGGCGACGAATTGGAAGAGGTATATGCTCAGGGAATTATTTTATTCTCAGGAAGTTCAGTGCCGCCTTTGGAATTGCCCCTCTAGAGCCAATCATAAGCTCAGTGACTTCCCATTTTATAAATCTCATACTTGTATCCAAGATCCTCAGTGCATGATCCATATGACGGGTTAAAGAAACAATACCACGTATTTGACAATGTTCATCCAAACCATCATTTATCTTGAGACTGGTCACACCTCCCAGACACATGTTGATACGCATTCCATTAGAAAAATTGTCGTTGTGTTCATTTTCTTATGCATATGTGTAAAGGAAAATGAAACTTACTGTGCCATACTGAAGGAATGTATATTTACATATTTACCCACTCCCAAAGTATGATGTATTTAGGGTTCCTTTACACATAAGCATAAGAAAATGAACACAACGTTGTTCTAATAGACAGAATATCCGTATGTGTTTGGGAAGCGTGACCAGTCTTAAGGATAATATGGAGAGAAAGAGAATTTTCAGATACGTGGTATTGTTTCTTAACCCGCGATATATAATCATTTTACACACACACACACACACACACACACACACACACACACACACACACACAAACACACTAATCGAGGCTGCTTTTTATTTTTCCCAATGTCATAATTTCCCAACAAAGTGTATCTGAAAATAATTAATTAATTAATGGACGGCGATCTCGTTAGGAAATCTTGATAATGGTTTAAACCTCATACGAACTTGTAGATCTTGTTACTAATAATAGTTTTACTTGTTTACGGTACAGGTTGACCCAGAAGTCCGTTAACATTTGACGAGGCAATACTTCACGGAATATTGGTGGTAGAGTGTTAATAATTAACATACATATTTGACATGACATGGGGTTTAATTGGCACCAAAATAAAGTACACAAAATGGCCAAAAGATGGTGCTGGACAGCAACACGTCAGGTACAAATGGCCACACATGCTTGACATGACATGGGGTTTTTATTGACATCACACGGCCGACTTGATGCGTCGCTCTAGCTAGCTCAGGAACGCAGCGAGGGATCCAGTCGGCCGTGGACATCAAGAATGAACTCACAAACAGACCAACAGATGGCGTTGAACTCATAAGTCTACCTCATTAGGGATGCTAAAAGACAACAAACGACGGCAATTTTTCACCATACGTACCGATATGCTGTACGGTGCTGTTCACAAGATTTTCCGTCGGCTACAGGTATTGTTGATGAATGACGGCCGACACGAAAATTATTACCTTTCTTCCTCCAGTATTCCGAGAAGTATTACCTCGTCAAATATCAACGGACTTTTGTGTCACTGCATGTTATAGGATTATATATAGTATGTTTAGTGTTCGACAGAAATGAGAACTTAAGGTTAATTAAGTGAGTCGACACTGGAAAATATTGCTTCATTTCTTACAAACGAAAGAAAATCGCTCTGTTCTCCCAAACAAACTTACGACTTTATTTTTTCATCGTGCCACTGTTTACAATCCGATACAAAATCCATTGCTACAGAAAGAAGTATTCTGTGATATCTCCAGAATAACATTATTGTGGAACAATCCATGGGGAAGAATCTGACTTTGATAGCTCATTCAGTAGCCTGATGGTTAGTACGTGAAGAACGAAGGAATACAGTCCATTTCAGTTGAGCTTTGAAATATATAAAAACACAAATATATGTTGTATGGTCTGTTATTCCTTATCTGAGAAAGGATCATCTAATTACACATTTGAAAATAAATCTTGATGGACATTGTTTACAACGATGCATAGCTCAAAATAATTTACCTCTCTAATGGTGGCGATAAATTGAAGTAGTTTTCTAATATTAAAAATTCATAAATTTTACAATTCATTCCTGGTCACTGCTTCGAGGTTATGGAATACGATCCCGGTATATAGTATTAAAAAGTCTTGCACGTCTAGGACGTTGAAAACAGTCTACCGTAAATTCCTCCAGAGTACATACAGTCGAGTGGAATGAATGTAGGTGTAAGTGATGTGTCAATGAAACCAAAAATTGCATATTAAATTTTGTGTAAGTTAGGCTGACCCATCTACGTTTTTACTATTCTCACTCAAGACTATGCACTGTTCCTAGAAATAGATAACATAGTAAGATGGTTTTTAGTGAACTCAAGAGTGTAATATAGTAAGACTCATTTCATTTTATCCCATATTAGAATGTTTTTTTAGCTAGTTAGTAGATGCATTCTTTAATTATTAATATGACATTTCTCTATTATTGTCTACTCCCTATTTATCCTATTCTTTTTTATCTATATTAATCTTAATTTACTGTATTATCGTTACTTTTTTCTGATTTTTCGTCTTATCACATTAACTGTAATAGATTATCATGATATTTTTACTGTAAAAATCCAAAAATTGTATGTGGTTAAATGTAAGAGGGTGCTAAGAGCAGTAACTTCGCCACTTTACAAATAAATAAATAAATAAATAAATAAATAAATAAATAAATAAATATGTGACCAAAAGTAATGAATTCCGGCGAAATACGTGGCCGGCCCCACGTTGTGGGGGGTGGCGTGCCTTCTCCTGACCCGGAGGCCCCGAGTTCGATTTCCGGCCAGGTCAGAGTTTTTACCAAGAATACCGGCCGAGAGGATCCGTCATGCTGACCACACGACACCTCGTAATCTGCAGGCCTTCGGGCTGAGCAGCAGTCGCTTGGTAGGTCATGGCCCTTCGGGGTTGTTCCAGCATGGAAGGGGGGGGGAGGGGCGAAATACATGCCAATAGATTCAAATGTTCAGAGAAACATTCACTGAGTTTCTACGACAGACGATTATGTTCTAGGTGTCATTTCATGACCTTCGAACGTCATCTTGAACCTCTCACCAGTGTTGCAGCATGCTTCAGCATCCGACTCAGCTCGGAACTTCGCAGTAAATTGATCCGAAAGAGGACCATGAATGTTTATTCGCTTCATTCAGCAACTCTTAAAAGTGGCGGTTTAATTCTAGGATACCGTCACCAAAGTCCCTGCTGGCCCACACGCTTCATTGTTGACCGATGCGGTACACTTTGTAGGTCAACAGACTAATTCAACAATGCACAAGTACGTCGTTGACATTTCATCTCTGATTGGGTGTGCGTTGATCGGTTGAAACACGATCTCTGTGAGCCGTGCCAAGAGGGGACATTAGATACATTAACGTAACTGTTCGCGGTAACGGACGACTGAATTACCATCTGCGGGGCATGCCATCATAAAGAACGCCCCTCAACGTGTTACTATGGAAAATAACTGGTACAGACAGAAGAATGGAAGCTTTTGAAATGTGGCACTTCCGATACACTGTACGAGGGATACGGGTCACATATAAAGAGATATTGAATCAAGTTCGGGATTCAAAAACGATTCGGTGAAATTTCGTCAGGACATCGAGAACTTGTTCAGAAAGTTTTTGAGTAGTAGGTAAGAACGGTACAGACAGATCAGATTATGAATATAACAAACAGATTAGAGCCCAGCTGGTAGCTCAGATGGTAGAGGCAACACGTCCGAACTCAGGTGGGTGGGTTGGATCTCAACTCAGTGCAGTGGTATTTGAAGGTGCTCAGATACGTCAGCCAAGTCGATAGATTAACTAGCATGTAAGAGAACTCCCACAGGGCAAACCTTCGTCGCATCTACGTCCCTTAAATCCATTAAAGTATTTAGTGGCATGTAAAATTTAAATTACTATTAGTTCTACTATTTAATAATAATAATCGTACGCCCTCTGCTAACGTGTGCACGTATTATCGCCGTTCCGTTTTAGTCTCCCGGGCGGCAGAGTAATACGGATCACTCTTGGACGAAATGGCTGAGTTTTTAATTAATATTTGCGAATAGTATAATGTGTCACTTCATATACTCAATATTCCAATATCAGTCGACACAGAGAGTGTCAAGCAGATGTTTACCGACCCTTCAAAAATCCGACTTCCTCTGTCGGGTTTGTTATATTATTATTATTATTATTTAGTTAAGAAAATAAATTTTCTCACGTCGATCGCTAATATAGGAAGTAGAATGATGTTTTTGAAGACTTTCATCTGAAGCGTAGCATTGTATGGAAGTTAAATATGGGCGATGGTTAGCTCAGAAACAAAGAGAATAGAAGCTTTAGAAATATGGTGTTACAAACGAATGCTGACGGCGATATGGGTAGATCGAATCACAAATGAAGGGATACTGAATCGGATTGGTGAAAGGAGAATGATTTAGCGAAATTTGACCAGAAGAAGACATAGAATGACACGGCACATTTTACGAAACCCAGATCCTGTTCTGTTAGTTTTTGAGGGAAGTGCTGGCGGTAAAATTGGCAGCGGTAGACGAAGTATGAATATGAGAAACAGATTAGACTAGATGTAGGATGAGGTAATTACTCTGAAATTAAGTAGGGTGGCATGGAAGGCTGCATCAAACCAGTCTTCGGAATAATGAACCAAACAACATTATTATTATTATTATTTGCTTAACGACGCACCGACACATATAGATCTTATGGGACGATGGGACAGGATAGGGCTAAGAGTGAGAAGGAAGTGGCCGTAAGGTACACCATTTGCCTGGTGTAAAATGAGAAACCACGGAAAACAATCTTCGTGGTTACCGACAGTGGTGATCGAACGCACTATCTCCCGAATGTAAGCTCACAGCTGCGCCCCTCCAACCGCAGAGCCAACTCACTGGGTGCTAAACATGTTAATAACAACGTTATTGATTTTTCTTCCAAGTAAATACTTTTACGGTTTTCGGAGACACATAACATTTTCGCCCGAAGCCTACATGAGCAGGTTTCTCTCAATTCCCTGGTCTTCAACATTATCGGAGGGTTCCCCGATATGTTTCTTTTCAAAGCCCACTGTTAACTCTCACCTATTCCATCCATCAGCCTGTGGAACATTATTTTTCAAAAGATCCAACTTGACAGACTCTGGAGCGGGTCGCCTAGCAACACACGCACTGGAGGGGGAGAACACACGGAGGATGGGTAATGACATCATGTAATGGCACACACTCATAACTTTGTATTACTGATAATTAAAAATAATCCATTCGGTAGACTTTTGAAGAGCTCTCTCTGCAGCGTTGTCGTCAATAAAACAAGTGATAAGTGGAATTTATATTCACCGCCTCTCGCAATTATCATCAAATTAATAATGTCATTACACACTACTGTGTTTTGTAACGAACATATGTGCAGATGGAGGTTCGTGATCTGCGCCAGTTGTTACCTACAGCTGCTATTTTGTTACAAAATGGATTCAGGCTGCAGAAATACAGCCTTGACTTAGGGACGCTTTGTACTCCTGAGTACGCGAAATTGAATTTAAGCTTTTTCTCCTTTCATGTCCTTACTTTCCTGATAATCCCACATATTGTAAGCATATATTAGAATGAAATATATATTCGCAAATTCCTTCTTTTCGAGAGCAGAGTTACTTTATTTCCTTAAAAATATCTATTTTGAGGGTCCATCTTCATGTTCTTGACTTTAAGGAACCTTCTTGAAGGAAAAAGGGAAAATATTTCAAAGAAGGTAATATTTAGTATACTTTGCCTCCTGGTTAACTATTGCTTTGGGAAGTTATTATAAATAATTAAATAATAATAATAATAATAATAATAATAATAAGAAGAAGAAGAAGAAGAAGAAGAAGATGAAGAAGAAGAAGAATGTTATTTGCTTTACGTCCCACTAACTACTTTTACGGTCATCGGAGACGCCGAGGTGCCGTAATTTAGTCCCTCAGGAGTTCTTTTTACGTGCCAGTAAATCTACCGCCAAGAGGCTGTCGTATGTGAACACCTTCAAATACCACCGGACTGAGCCAGGATCGAACCTGCCGAGTTGCGGTTAGAAGGCCAGCGCCTTAACCGTCTGAGCCACTCAGCCCGGCTAAATAATATTATGTGAACTGTTCTTACACAAATGCGTTCCAACTGTTTACACGCGATATAAATAGTTAACGTGAGATTATACATCTGTTTTCCTTAAACTCTGATTAGAATTTCGGGATAAAACATTTTTCAAATATTAATATTATGTAATTTTTGAAAGAACTTCTATTTATTTTTGCTAGTCTGCTACTATCTTTGCAAAAATTTTATAGGTGAACATCCAAGATCTCTCCCCTATTTTTTTCTTTAGAATTTGCTTTACGTTGGACCGACACAAATAGGTATTGTAGCGACGACACGCACCAACTAACCCTATGAAAATATTATTTTCATACCGTTCTTAACAGGGACTGGCTGCATACGGAATGGTATTACGAACATCGCTCGTACCACAGTCACTTTCATATTGTCAAAGCCAAGGATGAGACTGAGACAGATCAATGAAAGTAACAAATTCTTCTAGCCCATACTAGAAGACAAAGTGCACTGTAAACACTACATCTCGCCAGCAAGAGCTAACATTGTTAGCGAGATATAGTGTTTACAGTGCACTTTGTTAAATACACTTCCAAAAATAAGAGTCAAGGGAAACAGTTTCTTAAAACAAAAGTTTTTTTTTGTTTTCTTTTCTCCATAGGGAGAATCTCAACAGTAAAATTCATATCATTTTAAAATTCTTCTTACCCTTTCCTCTTTAGATTTCTCTTCCTGCTTCTGGATCCTGTTCGGCGAATTTGTCTGCTTCCTGTACACGAATATTGCCAATTCCATATAGAGAATTTGCACGCCGGATCCACATTTTATTCCTAAGTTCTCCGATGTATTCACATTGGCTACTACTGTATCATTCTAACAGATTTCTTCATCTAGAGCATTCATGGCAAGTTTAAGTGCGAACAGGGCTGGCGTGAAAGTTCAGGGCGATAACGCAACAATAACAGGTTCAACGAGTGGAGACAAAACATACCATTGTAGCAGGTAAGTGAAACGTTACTTTCTTCCAAATGTTTTAATATGTTTTATATGTTTGTGGGCTGGGGAGTCTTTTGAAAATTAGCGTCATCAATTTTGCGGCACCATTGTAACCATGGCATCCAGTGTTTGTCTACGTATACTAGGTCAGTAGCGTCATCTTCACACTGTGCGCTTTCTTCCTAAGAGCTTGAGAAAATCTCGTATCAAGTTAACCCCGACCCGGTTGTACTCCTCCGTCCAGAAAATAAAATCCTTCAACTGACCGGAAAACGAACCCAGAGCCTTGGAATAACAAACAATCACTTTGCCTCTACACCATGTAGTAATAATAATAATAATAATAATAATAATAATAATAATAATAATAATAATCATTGTACCGGATGGTACACCTATACGCCGCACATTTGAATTTTCCGCCTTAAAGTACTCCTCTACAGCTGAAACTCTGAACTTTAAAACTGAATTAATTCAACCGTTTATCAGAAGATGTCACTGTGTTAATTTCGAATTGTTTTTGTTTACTAATTATCAAGAAGTGTGGATATTCTCTCACAGATGTCTCTACCAAAAACTATGATCATGCACCCTGGTGCGAAGTGAAGGAACTTTTCTTGAAGATATTTTGTATTTATAAGTTTGTTCTTTACTAAATGTTGTTCTTTCATTTGTGGGTTGGCAATATTAATCTTTCTTTCCGCCAGTTTTGAAATTAGCCAATCGTAAATTTCTGTCATTAATTTTCAGCCAATGGCGTCTTTCTTCCCCAATGTTGATGTATAACTGTAAGCTACCCAATAAACGACTGTGGGTGTGTCTTAATCATTCATAAAAGGTCTCGAATCTTCCCCGAGAGTATATAAACTGCTGATTTTCCTGGCTCTCGGCCACTCGTACAACATCTAGCTTAGTGTATGGAAGTATAGCAGGAGGCGGGAAGCGCCTCTTTCATCCGCCAACAGCTCTTATACAAGGTAATGGCCTTTTAACATCTTTATTTCTTGCTAGCTCAGCAGTTTAGCCCTCGGGGAAGGTTCTAAACTTTTTCTATGTAACCTACCTTTCGAAAAATGTACCTTATGTAAAAGTTCCTATTATTTAACTGTAAATAGGGGATAGAGAGTGCTTTACCCTCTCGAGCTCCCCTTCATTTTGAGTTGAGGTGACTACGTTTTCATAACCGATTTGCTACTCTTAATGTATTAAAATTGTTGTTATACGAGTCACCTCCCTAGTTTGGGAATAGCCCCTGTGTCATCGGCCTAGTGCCCCTTAGGTTTTATAAAGTTTCATGTAGGAGTGCAAGCAACGCCTCCATTCATCTTGGTATTTTGGGCCATTTAATTAACCTATTATTTTTATTTTAAGGCCCTGTAGGCTGGGTACGAGATACTCCTGTTTAATTCTTGTAAGTTGTGCCTCGATGGCAAGTTTTTGTAAAGTCTAGTATTGCCTTTAATAGGCTTGAAAAATTGAGAGCGGGTCAGCTCTTTCTTGTGTTTGAAAAGTGCCTCTGGGAGGCTTGAGGTTAAAAGTTGGGAGCAAGTGCTCCTTGAATGAAGGGGTTTTCTGCCCTTTGAATAAATGAGTGTACCTTGGCAATGTTGGGCTAGTAGCTCAAGGGTTGTGTAACTGAGGCTCGAAGCCAGAACTTGTAAAGACCCCGAAACTTGTGCTTTCGTTTGTAAAGTTATCCGTGTACCTGTGTTTTTATTGTTATTTCACCTAGTGAAAATTTGTTCAATCTTGTTGTCTATTGAAAATGTAACCTTTATTGAAATTTTAATTCATCTTTCGGACTTGTAGTTAGACCCATTCCTGCCCGCACCTTCTTTCACCTCTGCACTCCACGGATAACTCCGTAATAATAATAATAATAATAATAATAATAATAATAATAATAATAATAATAATAATAATAATATAGTATAATAATAATAATTTCGTGTGGCTATTTCTAGCCGAGTGCAGCCCTTGTAAGGCAGACCCTCCGATGAGTGTGGTGGCATCTGTCATGCGTAGGAATGTGCGTGTCATAGTGTTATGTGTGGTTTGTGAGTTGCAGGGATGTTGGGGACAGCACAAAAACCCAGCCCCGAGCCAATGGAATTTTCCAATGAAGGTTAAAATCCCCGACCCGACCGGGAATCGAACCCGGGAACCTCTGAACAGAAGGCCAGTACGCTGACCATTCATCCAACGAGTCGGACATAATAATAGTGCATAATAACAATTAGATTAATATTATATCTATGAGGTATAGAAAGTCTTTCACTTACTGACAATTCATGAGCCTTTGAGGATGCACTCATTTTTCTTTCCATTTATAGGAACTATGTATCTCCCCTGTGGGTGGAGCAAAAGATGTATTATCTGAAAAGGTGAACAACCAAGGAATCTGTACTTGCTCTCTCGTCTTCTAAGGCCAAAGATGCATCCATAATTATATACCGTACTTTTCCATGCAGGGGAGAAAATGTATTCGCGCGATTATTATTATTATTATTATTATTATTATTATTATTATTATTATTATTATTATTATTATTATTATTATTATTTTGTTCTGCTCCATGGCTAAATGATTAGTGTGCTGGCCTTTGGTCAGAGGGGTCCTGGGTTCGGTTCCCTGCAGGGTCGGGAATTTTAACCACCATTGTTTAATTTCGCTGACATAGGGGCTGGGAGTATGTGTCGTCTTCATCTTCATTTCATCCTCATCACGACGCGCAGGTCACCTACTGGCCTGCACCTGGCGAGCCAAACACGTCCTCGGACACTCCTGGCACTAAAAGCCATAGGCCATTTCATTGCATTTCATTATTATTATTATTATTATTATTATTATTATTGTCCTCTTTAGCACATTTTCAGGTCCAATTGTGACATTTCCTACCATCGTAGGTTACTTCTCGTAACTTCAGACATGCAGTCATGTACATAATTTTAATTTACTTGGTAATGTTAATTTAAATCTTAATTCCACAAATGAGTTTGCATTTCTGTCATTTTCTAGCAGCCAGGACTCATTCATCAAATTATTTACTACTTCAAGTTGGGTCAGTGTTATAAAGAACATTCAGTACTATTTAAATCTTGAATTTGAAAAGCCAATGAGTCATCATTTGAATGCATATATTATTCCAGTGGTAGAGTTTCTGCTCGATTAATTCTAAACTGTTCACGTCAATAATATCCAAATAGGTCGATAGTTAACTAGTCTGGAGACCATGACCGCATTAGTCTTGCAGTAACTCGCCTATCGATTGACCTTAATCGAACAGCATAGTGCAGCGAGAAACTGATGACCGTTAATTTTCCTCCACTTGCAGAGCACTACACAAATTGTGGGTGAGGATGAAACTCTATTTGAGAGGCTTTTCCTCCCTTCTCCACTCATGGGAGGACCGACAGTGAAGTCCACGGTTATTTTTTTCTTTTCAATTCTCCAGCTGTTCCGCTATCAAGTGTCACGGGAAGGATGTGCCAGGTAAATAAGTAGTAAGTTGAAATTCTGTTGTCTTCCTCACTGTGGATGAAGCTGATATTACGTATCAGTCTGAGAAACATACTGAAATTAAAAATCAGCTGATCCTGCATGTTGCACAGTGCAACTAAAACAGCTTATTCTTCAAAATAAAGTGTCAAATTTCTCTTTGGCAAAACGAAATGATCTTAAATATGTATTTCAATGAATGAGACTCCAATTGATAATACGTGCATCTGACGAATCGGTTTTAGAGAGATATCTGTATGGAATTTGGTATCGAGAAGTCTATAAGATTCAGTGCCACAAAGAGCGACGACGTCCTATGAAACTACCAAGAATGAAAAAAACAGTTCTGTACAGTATGATGAGATGAGACCTCATTGATAGAAGTGCTGGTCATCCACCAAATACTTCACATCACAGCCTGCAAGATCACATCGACTATTTTTACTCTAACGCCCCTCTTTGTCCGCCTCCGTAGCGTAACGGTTATTGTTATTAGCTGCCGTCCTCGGGAGCTCTGGTTCGATTCCCGGTACTGCAAGAAATTTAAGAATGGCAGGAGGGGTGGTGTGTGGTTGATATGATACATACAGCTCACCTCCATTGGAGGTGTACCTGAAAAGAGCTGAAACACCTCGGGACGAGGACACGAGTTTACTTTGAGCGCCCCTCTTTGATAACATGCCTCTAAGTCATGGCCATCCATCAATACTTCACTTCACAGCCTGCACGGTCGCTAGGTAACATCGCGTCACACATTTTGTATGGCTAATTTCATATGAACCCCAGCCAAAAGACATAAGTTACTTATGTCAAAACCAAACATTTAAATTTCACCAAAGTGACAATATATATCAAAACTAGATAAATCCATGAAATATACGTTTTTATAGGAAAAAGTGGTTGAGATGCTAATACCAACAGGGACCAGTTGATATTATATTGATAGTATGTAATTTGATCATGTCCGCAGAATATTAATTCATCTTTTTGTCACTGATGAAGAGAATGTAATGGTTTTCTCAAAACATGTACGCTAAATTAATTGATATGTATCAAATAGCTTTTTATTAGTATTGATAAAACGGACACGTAACATCACCTGTTTTTCGGCGTTTTCTTTTTTATAATTTGCTTTACGTCACACCGATACAGATAGGTCGTATGGAAACGATGGGATAGGAAAGGGCTAGGAGCGGGAAGGAAACGGCCGTAGACTTTATTATGGTACAGCTCCAGCATTTGCCTGGTGTGAAAATAGGAAACTACGGGAGAACTTATTCAGGACTGCCGACTGCGAGGTTCGAACCCAGTATCTCCCGAATTCAAACTCTCAGCTGCGCGCCCCTAACCACACTGCCAATTCACTCGGTCCTCTCATTAGTGCTAATAGAGGATTGCCATGTTGTACTTCCTCTTAAAACAGTTACCGCCACGACAAATTGCCGACCCAACAACGTCTTTTCAAATAACCAGAAGACAGTTACCATTGAAAATTGCCTTTGCAGTGACTATCAATGAGATACAGGGGCAAGCACTTTAAAGAGCTGGATTTTACATGCCTAATTCTGTATTTGCCGGCCCCCGTGGTGTAGGGGTAGCGTACCTGCCTCTTACCCGGAGGCCCCGGGTTCGATTCCAGGTCAGGCCAGGGATTTTTACCTGGACCTGAGGGCTGGTACGAGGTCCACTCAGCCTACGTGATTAGAATTGAGGAGCTATCTGACGGTGAGATGGCGGCCCCGGTCTAGAAAACCATGAATAACGACCAAGAGGATCCGTCGTCCTGACCACACGACACCTCGTAATCTGCAGGCTTCCGGGCTGAGCAGCGGTCGCTTGGTAGGCCAAGGCCCTTCAAGGGCTGTAGTGCCATGGGGTTTGGTTTGGTTTGGTAATTCTGTATTTACACATGGACAGTTCTACACAGCCTTTTCAGGAGACTGTAATTCTAATAACATTCTTTTAATCAGTTACCGAAAATGACATACAAAATTTTCAAGATGATGATATTCTAATATCAAATATTGTATACGAAAGTTATTTTAAAACTGCAAATACGTTCACATTAATCTCTTTTCTATTTTATGCTACTTTAATTACTACTCTTCAGAATGTCACTTCAAAAACCCTACAGACTTAATCATTTTTATGCGGGAGGGGGCCGGTGGAGGGAGTGAGACGTCGAACGTACGAAAGTTTCGTACGGGTTTACTGGTAAGGTAGTAATCTATTTTGTAATGCTTTGATGTTTTACACCGTGCATATTGCCAACAAGTAAGTTCACTTGTGTCCGTTCAGGTGGCGTACATGTTGCGTCATGGTGAATTTGGTCAAAACAAACCAAACCAAACCAAACCCCATGGCAGTACACCCCTTGAAGGGCCTTGGCCTACCAAGCGACCGCTGCTCAGCCCAAAGGCCTACAGATTACAAGGTGTCGTGTGGTCAGCACGAAGAATCTTCTCGGCCGTTATTCTTGGATTTCTAGACCGGGTCTGCTATCTCACCGTCGGAAAGCTCCTCAATTCTAATCACGTAGGCTGAGTGTACCTCGAACCAGTCCTTACGTCCAGGTAAAAATCCCTGATCTGGCCGGGAATCGAACCCAGAGCCTCCGGGTAAGAGGCAGGCACGCTACCCCTACACCACGGGGCCGACTGAATTTAGTGAACACTGAGAAAATCTATTTCATAACATTAATGTGCTTTAAAACCTCCCTTCTAGGTATTCTGTGCCGCGGGTCTCGTCGAAAATGACATTACATTACTGGCCCTAATTGAATCTGGATGAAAATTGCGAGTTAGAGTGTTGGTTTCTAACCTCATATTGATGGTGATCCCAAACGATCTCTTAATACTGGACGGGTTGTTTTTGTGTACTCCAGTAGATATCGATCTCGTTTCACCAAAATAATTCGTTAGTTAATCCTAGTATAATTATCTGCATGATAGATAAGAGGTGGAGTTAATGGCTTCTCACTAAGACGGTGTGTGATTCGTATCCCGCTGAATGAATGTGGGATATTTGAAATTAAAGATCACGTTGTTGTTTTTTTTCTTTACCCTTGACAGGGTGTGATGACTTGTCAGAAGTAGTTGGCGGGTTTTCTCCATGCTGATTGACATATAATCAGCTGTGAAGCATCAAACAAGGACATTCCAACAAGTTTTTATAATATGGATGGTACACGTATTACACCTGAAAAAACAATTCAAGAATACATAGTGTAATATTGTTACCATGTTTTCTCTTTGAGGTAGTTTATAAATTTATTTACTCAAGGTTAGTTTCGGCAGAATGAAGAGCCTAAAAGTTATAAATCAACTTAGTCGAAACTGAGAAGAGATATTACCTCCCCCTCCCCTCCAAAAAATGAAATCCAACAAGTGTCCTTAACAGATCAACCCATCACTTACAATGGATAAGGGGAACCCCTTGAAGGTCGCTTTCAAGGCGTCATGCTTTCCACCATTATTTCTCCCCTCGTGTCCTTAATATAAGGCCGACGTATCTTAAGAAATCTCAGTTGACCTACTGCATAAAGCTCTTCTCAAGAACCAAAGTGTTGGTCCATTATTTCATCCAAGGTACACACATGACTCGACACAAAAATTGCCAGCGCTTCTACATTATTCTTGGCCGCTCTTTCGCTGAATGATCAGCGCAGTGACCTTCTGTTCAGAGAGCCCCGGGTTCGGTACCTGGCCGGATCGGAGATTTAATATTAAATGTTGAATTCTCTTGATTGGAACACTGGGTATTTCTAGTGTTCCCAAGATCCCTCCAAATCATATGCCTCACACAACGCTATCACCCATCACAATAACATGCAGTTTCATATATGTGGCAGATGCCGTCCACCCTCGCAGGAGACAATAAGGGCTGCACCAGGCAAGAAATTTTAACTGTCCACGTCTCAGTGGCATAAGTGCTGATCGGACATATTCAGCACTTTTAACAGCTTAATTTGTATATTTTTGGTGATGCTCCTGTCTATGAGTTTGGCAGTCGCCGTGCGGCCAGGCAAAGGTATCTCCTAAACCAGACATCAATCATCACATAGTTGCTCTAGGGGGCAGGCTTTCGGAACGGCTGGTTGCCGCGTGAGAAGAGGGTAGCGGAGAGACGGGTTGCATATCATGGCGGTACTTGCAGTAACCCCTCGGAAATGTTACCATAAATAATAACAACATTAATAAGAAGAAAAAGAATAATAATTTGGAGCAAGGAGCATGCCGAACGAACAGGACACAGATTATGAATTATATCAGGGCACAACAATTATTCATCGACAAAGGAAAAATACAGCAATCTGCAATAGGTAATGAATAAATAAATTGTCATAATTAAGTAACTAAAATTTGGGATACGTACATTTATAGAAAGAAAATCCCGTATAGGCTTGATCGTCGTGTGGTGTGAAAATAATGTGCACTCCCACTTACTTTCTGTGCGTATTAAGTCATGCACTTCCCCTCCATGCTCGCTCAAATGCTCTCGTTCCTCAACAGCGAAGAAAAACTGGCTCAGAAATTGTTTCACTCTGAGTTGACGCTACCTGCCGCAAACCCATACGAGCAGCCTCCGTTTTTTGAGATTAGAGCTTCCAGGTAGACGAATCTCCCAATCACTAAAACTCAGCTACTATGCTCGTGTGTGGCAGGTTGTTGTCCGTTTTGCACACAGGATATTCTGCAGCTATAAACACCTTGTCAAAAATACCGTAAAAATGTACACATTCCTTTAAATTTAAATTATAACTTTGTATGATTCCTTTTGCAACGTTAAATACCACGCTGTCCAGCCCGTTATATGAAGAAGCACCAGTAACAATGACAATACATCAAAGTATTAATGACCTGCGGGGACACAAGCTGGAACCACAGGTGTGTGAAACAAGTCGTGGGTTGGGTTGGTTAAGTTCACTTTGTCGGCTCATTTCCAGTGTGATGTCGAGAAATCAAGAAAAATAGTTGTGGCCTGACACGAGTGTAGAGATAATTTGGCCACCCCATGGTTGGCTTTGTTCAACTGTCAGCACCTGAACGTGACCAGACTCTGGATGGTGCGCCATCACCGCTTTCTTTTGTTAGCGAGAAATCGCTCCACATTTTTAAGAGCAACGTTACTTTGTGCTGACAACAACACGGGATCAATATTTGATGCTTTTTATTATACGTAGGCCTATACTAGAGTACAGTGTTATTATTATTATTATTATTATTATTATTATTATTATTATTATTATTATTATTATTATTATTATAGTGAAGCCCGGCTGGTGGCCATGATCGTTCACGCGTGAGGTCTATATGGTCTGACACCCTGGTTAGCCGGTTCGAGTCCCGTTTGTCGAAAATATTTTCACCATCAGAATGTTGGCCGGCAGGATGGCAGAGGAGGTGGTATATAATTTCTACTCACTAGATTGCGTGCAAAAAGCCTGGATTCACTTCCAAACCTCTACGCAGTGTTCATATGGAGTGAGGGCATATGACGCTGTTGATGGTGATTCGTCCGTCCGATGGAGATGTAAAGCCTTGAGCAGATCCCTTGGCGCTACTCGACAGGAGTAGGCTATGTGCAGGCACATGAAGAAGCAACAACAACAACAACAATTCCTACTATAATGCATCACGTCAATCATTTCATCTCATTCTCCTCTGATGGAAGTTGTAGTCAGGAAGGACATCCGGTCGTAAAAACTCGCTAGGAAGATTCATTTCATACTCGACCCCGTAGATCGGGAGAATTGTTCGACATATATTATTATTATTATTATTATTATTATTATTATTATTATTATTATTATTATTATTATTATTATTATTATTATGATTATAGTATTTAAGCCTGTATTCGACAAGAGACATTCCTGGGTGAAATTCAATTGGAAAATTGAAATGATCATGCTAATGTATTTTAGAAATAAAATTTACACTTTGGTAATATAATTACCACAGTAGAAGTTAATGTTACTATTTGTACCAAAATGACAAGCTCACCTCGGTAAATAAGATAGGGTATTTCATTTAGAAAGATTCAAACTTTGCACTCTCTTTTCCTTATGACAGCTGTCAACATTCAAACTCCGCCATCTTGCTCGAAAACATATGCTCACGCCGCCAATTTTAGCCTGAAATTCGCTCTGTCAGTATCCTAAGGAACACCCTTGACCATGAAAGAGTGATCAACATTCAAAATATGCGCTCCCCGTTTCAAAACATACCGCCAACTTTGGCATGAACTGCGCTCTGTCCGTTTTCTTTATGAAAATATATCGCCATCTTAAGAAATGTGCTGCCATCTATAACTTCTGAACGATAGTGGCGGTCTCTATATCGCCTCCACCTTCCCCTAATGCCATAGTAAGATAGTGCGTCTCTGAGGTTAGGTGAGAACTGCCAGGTTAAGACACGCACGTGGTCTGAATGCCATCTTCTACTAGTGCTGCACACTGTATCTCCTCCACCTTCCCATTATCTCAGAATTACTTAGTTACAGATGCTGAGACATGTGGGTGCCACCACCTCAAAAACGGGACGCCGACAAACGGAAGAAGATAGCCCCTTACCTCACGCAAGGCTTGGCATTCAATCCCCTTTTCCGCAAACGGAGACTTGGCACCAGACACCACTGGCTGTTGGACCGTGTGGCACCAAAGTCCGGACACTAGTGAACCCGGCAGTAACAAGACTGACTGTTTCCGTTAATAACTGACAAATGCTAGGAAAATGGTTATGATACCATTGATACGTATTCCAGACTAACACTACCGCCGGAATCCTCCAGCCCACATCCTTACATGTGCTATGTATAACATGCTAGGCTTTACCTGAAGGCAACAATGGGTTTTTGTGTTGAAAATATTTCTTAACATACAAAGCAGGGGTCCCATACCAAGAAAAATGTGAAATAAAGCAATTTCCTCAATTGTGCCGAAAGTTGAAGGGCTAAAGGGCCCGAAACAATTTCAAATTCTGTTGGATAGCAATATCAAACTTAAAAACAAATTTCCAAAATCATTTCTAGCCTAAAAGCAGTTCCGGAAAAAACAGCCTAAAATCGTTTCTTTCTTTATTCGTTTGCTTTTTTTATACAAATCCAAGTAAAATTACCTTATTTACATACTTCTATCTTAATATGTTCCTTGGTTCAGTGCCCTTAGGCGTTTTTTGATTTTTAGAAAAATTTCCACACCGAATGTAGTTATAAGGGCTTAAGTGGAACTCAGCATTGACTCACATTATCGCTCGTAGTGGTGCTTAAATGAAACAGTGCACTGTCTCACCTTAGCGTTCGTAGTGGTAGAAAAAGGAAAACTGCTAATCTAATCGATCGCATAACGATGATTATAAAAGGATTGTAATTTATTTTCCTTTTTTGCAATTAGCTTTACGTTACACCGACACAGGTAGGTCTTATGGCGACGAAAGGATAGGAAAGGCCTAGGATTGGCAAGGAAGCGACGGTGGCCTTAATTAAGGTACAGCCTGGTGTGAAAATAGGAAACCACGGAAAACCATCTTCAGGGCTGCCGATTGTGGGGTTTTAACCCACTATCTCCGGGATTCAAGCTCATAGCCGCGCGCTCCTAACCGCACGGCCAACTCGTCCGGTAATTGTAATTTTTAGGAATAAATAAAAATAAATTTGCATATCTTATTATATTTTATTTACCTAAAATTCGTAGCTCATATCCCTAGGACGTTTTCAACATTGAGTTGCTCACCTGAAGGCCTAGAATCGTGGATTTTCCTGGTCCTTACTACCACCCTCCAGTACCACGTAACCCAATATCTATCTGCCTGGTGCCATATTTGACATGGAATAGGCCGCTATTTCCACAGTATCCCATATTCCCAATCCTTCCTTCTTCTTAGAACTAACAGCATGTCGGAGGCAATGCAGATTTGAGCTGATCGCCACGCGGGGGGAGCGGCTTCGGCTCGTATTCACCTCCCCCCACCCCCGCTTTCCCTGGCCAAAGAAATCAAAATACCAGTCTGTCCTCAGACAGACAACCAACCAACGACAGGTCTCTCCAACGGTCCAACGCTGTCGGGCATCGAGAACTGGGGGACTGCTGAGAGGTCAGCCGATGAATACTTGCTGAGCCAGTAGTTGATACCATTTTGGTGGACCGCTCTGGTCCATGGAGATGGAAGTTAGCCTCCTACTCTCCCCCAAAACCGGTCACTGACCTGAGCGATCGGCTCCTACGTGGAGCCTGTGAAGTTAGGATAGGACTGTTCATTTAGACTAGATTAGGTTATGACGTCATGACATTGATGACGTCGCAGGATCTTGATCACGATGACGTCCGCACCAGTCAAAAATGCTGACTCAGAAAAATTCAAACCGGGCGAGTTGGCCGTGCGTGTAGAGGCGCGCGGCTGTGAGCTTGCATCCGGGAGATAGTAGGTTCGAATCCCACTATCGGCAGCCCTGAAAATGGTTTTCCGTGGTTTCCCATTTTCACACCAGGCAAATGCTGGGGCTGTACCTTAATTAAGGCCACGGCCGCTTCCTTCCCACTCCTAGCCCTTCCCTGTCCCATCGTCGCCATAAGACCTATCTGTGTCGGTGGGACGTAAAGCCCCTAGCAAAAAAAAAAAAGAAAAAAAGAAAAATTCAAATCACCCAGCTTGATTCAGAATCGCCCTTGCCTATCCTATTCCTAATGTAACTTCCAGTAGAAATCGGAATGCATTCTTCGTACCGAAAACACACAGATTCACACAAGAACTCACCAATATACAGAATTATTACTCAGTACTAACAACCGCATAATCTTGATATAGGAATTTTGAGAATATCGGAAAACCAGTTTTCTGCACCCTGTGATAGAGTAATAGACTTTCTAAGATAAATGTTTGTCTTGATATAATTGATTACCTCCAGTTCTAATATCATTTTCCTTCCTTCATCTTTTTGTTTTATTATTAAGTGCTGTCATTAGTTTAAACTGATAAATTCACTGTAAAACTTGTCATTAACACCCAAACAGTCGTGAACATTCTATGGTTAGAAGCGTTTGAAATATGGGTCTACAGCTTACTATCAGCTGGGTGGGCAGAATACGGAATGAGGAGGTAGTAATCAGGATGTGCAAATGAGACACTGCTTGTGGGCTGAGACCCACTTTTTATCCACCGACCTTAACGTATTAGGTCGTAATCGGTATATATAGTACGACGGTCAACTTGCACGCACACTACAGTGTGATGGCAGTAGGGCGGTGTGTGGTCCACCGGATACAGCGATACACCGTATAACAACATGCACAAATGCAGTGTACACATGGAGATGGTGTAAACGACAGGTGTATCGACTCATGAACCCTTGGAGACACGACGACAAGAAACTGATTCGACTGTGTGCGACGACCTTTCCCCAGATCAAACAGCAAGCGATTGTATGGATAATAGGACAATATATTACATACATGTTGGACAGTGTTGATGGTGTCATACTCCGGGTTGTCTGGTACCACATGAAGAAAGAGCATTGTAAACTCAGTAAAAGGGGACAGCTGGAAGATAGGTATGGTCACTATGTGAACTATATTGATTTATAACAATGTTTCTTTGTGTTTCCTTTTCCTTATTCTGACGTTCTCGGTTCTTAGGTTCAGTAGTTCCCTTCGAATATATAAAATATTTCTGTCTGACATTCTGTGAGTAGATCAACTATGTGAAACTACTCAGAACTTTTCACTATCGTCTGTCTTGGTTCAATGGTTCAGATTTATTTCATATGTGCAATTTAAATATCGAAACACAGAAAAAATGACTGGTAAAACAATGGATAGAGGAGCTGACGCAAAATCGGGAGGGTAAGGGTTCGTATCCCGCTGGTGTCCGCTTCACCATTCTTGTTTTGTACTTAATATATCCTCAATATGTATGTACTGTATGTACTGAACCAAAGGTGTACAAATTGTACTTCAGACTTGCTTTCCCCAAGCTACTCTGCAACAACTAAGCAGCTTAGCTTGCGAGTCAGCAAAACAAGAGTGCACACATCCTGAGCACGGTAACCATAGCGGACAAAAACATGGGTTTCCTTAAGCCTGACAAGCTTCGGGATACCCGTTTAGACTGTCGGACTGGGCAATATTATATGTGGAGTTTGCTAGTGTAGCTACATGAAGAGGTCAGTAGGTGCTTACAATAAGGTTTTATTGGCGACGAAAATATTCTGTAGTAGTGGAAAAACGATTCCCAAATGCTTTCCTGTGCATCGAGAAAAGTACTGAACACATCCGCCACGTACGGCTTCAGCGCGAGGGTCTTCAGTTGCTCGGTGAATGTAATCAGTAAAAAATGTTGACGTCTTGATGCACAAAGACTTTATGGCTATATAGTAATACATACGAACAGTTATTTGTTCACGCACAAACTAAGGGAGCTAGTGGCAAAAAATACGTCTAAAATATGTGCATAGGTTTAAAATTATTTGTAATTGAGTTTTGGGAGAGGGGATTCCCAAATTATTGAATCTATTTCAATAACTTCACTATAACAGGAATTGTTTAAAGAAATGTCTCACTTGTATAGTAACTACAGTATGTATCTCTTTACTTGTAATCATCTTCGGTAATTCCATAACATTTATGGACATATTTATCTCTATTTTAATTGTGTTTGTTTTAATGTTTTGTTGAGAGAAAATCCTTCGTACACCCCACGTACGAGTATATCGAATTTATACCAGAAATAACAAATTATTGTTGCTGGATGCCAAATAATATTAACTATAATCATTATCATCACCACCATCATCATTCGCAGCTTATCACGCTTGCACAGAGTCCCTGCACGTAATGAAGCATGAAAGAGTTCTGGCCAGGTATTTAAGGTCGCATGCCTTTCCTGACACTATGGACTTTTCAACTGAAAATCCCATCCCAACAACACCAGGAATCAAACCAGGTCGCCGGGATGGCAAGCAAGCAGTTAAACCGCTACACCACCCTATTTCCCAATAATAACAATAATGTGTGTGTGTGTGTGTGTGTGTGTGTGTGTGTGTGTGTGTGTGTGTGTGTGTGTGTGTGTGTGTGTGTGTGTGCGGGCCCCCAACAACTTTATTTATGTAGATGAGCAGGATCAACTCATTTCTGAACCAGCTGACTGAAAACTGTTAGAAGCTACGATAAATTTGCATACCCCATGAGACGTCTCCGCGACACCCAGCGTTACGCACACCGCACTTTGAAAACCACTGTTCTAGAGGAATAGTATAAGAGAGAAATAATGTAAAGTGTATTTTTGGAAGAACAAAATGACATGTGACAAGGTTATACTGTAACAAGACATTGAGCTATGGTTGTGATTTGCTTGTTGTGCTACTTTTGTTTGCTAGTTTTATACACAGTTAAAAAAATAGGGGAATATGTTTTGTAACGTCTGTTATATGAACGTTAACTTGTTAGGTGGGGTTCCAATGGTCGTACAGCATGCCTTGAGACCTTAGCTACTCAGGGTATGTCAAATCGAAGTTATACTCCATCTGTAGGCGTAGCCATGCACTAAACTGTCAGGTAACCCCTCAAAACAAAGTGAGTAGCGGTGCGTTCGTGTGTCGTTGTGAGGTACAAAGACTACTGCGGTCATTTGAGCACGTTGTACGTAAACCAGCACATCCCATGAGACATCTTAACGAGGTTCAAGTCGCAAGGGCCGTCACATCGATCCAGAAAGGATGGACTTTTCGTCGTGTTGCTGTGGATCTCAATGTCTCTCCGTCAGTTATTCAACTCTTGTGGAATCGCTACAATGAGTCAGGCCAGTTCACAAGGAGGGTTGGACAAGACTGTGGAGACATGACAACCCCACAGAATGACCGATATCTGACCATTTGTGCATTGCGGCTTCGTTCAACAACTGCCAGAGAACTGCAACAAGACCTCAGGAGGGTCACTGGAGTCACGGTGTCTGACGAGAGAGTAAGGAACAGGTTAAGAGAAGTGTCCTTACGACCCAGGCGTCCTGTTCGAATTCGAATTCCCCGTTTAACGCAGCAACATCGCCCAGCTCGCCTTCTATTTGCCCGTACCCACGTCAACTAGCAACTTCGCCAATGGAGACCTGTGTTGTTCACAGACGAGTCCAGATTTCCCCTGACACAGCGTGATGGACATTAACGTGTATGGAGACGCCGTGGTGAGCAGTACATGCCAAATGTTGTCCAGGAAGGCGACCGATTCGTACAAGGTTCTGTGATGGTGTGGGGTAGCATCAGTATTGATGGCCGTACGGATCTTGCCGTCGTCCGTGGTAATCTTACCGCTGCAGGGTACATCGAGCAGATACTGCTACAGCATGTGTTGGTTGCTGCATATGGTGTTGGCCCTGAATTCGTACTCATGCACGACAATGCCACAGCTCACGTAGTGCGCATCACCAGAGCTATCTTGCGAGAACTGGACGTTCAAGATATGAAATGGCCAGCTGTGAGTCCCGACCTTAATCCCAACGAGCATGTGTGGGATAGGCTTGACAGAAGTGTTCGCGGGCGTCCTGTTCCACCAAAGACTCTCCAAGACTCTCATTGACGAATGGGACCTGATACCGCAACGTGACCACCGTCGACGGAGCATGCCACGTAGGTGCCAAACTGTGATAAATGCTCGTGGAAGACATATACCACACTGAAGCACTCCAGTTGTGATAAAAATCCATCCTGGAGGACTGTTATCACTTTGTTTTCGCCCCTGGTTGGACATTTCCGTTTGTGTTCTGAAAATGAACGCGAATCCATCGATGTTATGTATTTTGATTATTTCAACGCTAAAGAATATGGGTTTATTTTATAATAGACCTGGGTGTGAGGTATTGTTTTGTGGAGCATGGCATGCGTTCAAATATATGTTCCCCTAATTTTTTTGTAATTCGTGAGACATAAAATAAATAAGATGAAATAAATAGCTAGCCTGACTATTCTCCAGGCTAGCATGGGCAAGTTAAAAATGGAATGTGTACATCTCTGTAGAAAGTTTATTTCGAGTACAATGCGGTCAATATTAATTCCTTTTGCTGTAAGGTTGTGTATTTTATTGACTGCGCTATTCGATCACAACGCATTAATATAACTATTTGTCAAATGTGTCGTTTGTTGATTACCCATTACTTTGTGAAAATGAACTAGACATAAAACGCTGACTCCCACGAAACGCCACAGTAAAATATAACTATAAAACAGTACTTTAATACCTCGTCGTTTGTTGTTTGCGCGTTGGCGGAAATAGTAGCTTAGGTCATGATTATGAGGTGGAGAACGGGAAAATTGTATCGAAGTGCTGGTAAAGTTGTCATCTAAACAGGAAAAAGTAACGTCCAGCCTCTCGAAGAATGAAGAATACAAGGGACTCTGGAAGATGGTAATATGGAAATCGCTCCAAGCTAAGGACACCTGGTCGAGTTCACCTTAGGAATGACCACAGTATTACAGCAAATTTTGAGGCCATCTTACTCCTATACTATTAACCTTAATGCATTGAAACTTCGTGCACATGCGAACCAGGAAAAGAATACGATTATGATTGTAATGTCATGTTATTATAAAATGAATTTTTAATTTAAGTTGAAAAATATTTCTTTTTGAGAATGTTCTAATCTCTTTAGCTACGCTTTTCTCAGAGAACAGCAGACAAAGAGCAACTAAACTGCCCACATATGTTGTATAGGCTTAGATTTATACAGTAGGTCAAAGGTTTTATTCATTGCTTTATTATTTGAACAATAAACCCTTTTTGTACTTGTATTTGTACTTGAAGTTTTGTGTTTATAGGTTTTTCCAACTAAATTTCATTTCGTTTAGTACTTCAAGGTTTGCAACACTTCCTTCTCAACCCTCCAGCTTTTGAATCTGGCCAATAACAAATTTTCTGTATTTATTTTTGAGCCTATAATAGGCATCTTGTACTTTTTTGGTTAAACCAATAAAAATGAGAGGGTGTGTTCGGATTTAGTCCAGAGCCTTCTGGAACCCTCCCCTCGGGTATGTAAGCTGCGGCTTTTTCAAGCTGCCTTGTCTTATTGATCGTCGAAGTTCTGAGTGTGTGTGTTAAGACAGGAGGCAGGGTGCCTCATTCTTCGGCAGGCAGAATATCAGCCCAGGTAATGCCACCAGTTTTCTATCTCTGTAGCTCTCTCCGCAAACTTACCCGAGGGGAAGGTTCTGATCTTTAACTATGCAACCTCCTGTTTTATAAAATGTAAACCGTAAAATTTCATAAAAGACAAACTGTAAATCTGGGATAGAGAGTGCGTAATATTTATTTCTTGTAGGGCATTATATAATTTTACTTCAAGTTATATTTCACCTTGCATACCCATAAAAAGTTTCATGACAATAAGTTCAGTAGTTACAGAGGAAAATGTACCTGAATGTAATAAAACTTAAGTTACGGTAAGTTACGAAAACAAAACAAAAACATCATAATAGTTGTAGCCAGGATCGACCGATGGGGGAGAGGGGGGGTTATGGTTACAAAATGATGTTAGAACGTAATGAAGATGCTCGTGGGTGTGATGCGCGCATGCGCGATAGTCATAAGGACACTGATACAAGTAAGTTATGTTGATATTGCAGTGCCAGTACACTACAAAATCTTACATTAAAATACAGAACAACAACAATATGATCAAAGTGAATAATTTTACGGCGAATGCTATGTTCAGATTACGATCTAAAGTCCAACGTCCGCGGTTGCTTAGTAAATAGATTCAAGTGATCTGTTGGTTTTACAATTGTGTCTCTGTGAATGTTCAAAAGAGTCGACATTCACTTGTTTATTGACAGTTCCTCTTTATTTTCTTTTATATAAATCCATTGGGGTGGGAGGTTCTTACCCGCAGTAAACCCCCGCTTGGCTACGCCCCTGACAAGTAAGTGGAAGCAATGCCAGGACTCAGTTAATTTAAGAGCTTCTAGGGCCTCTTTTAGTCGCCTCAGGCAGGGGACACCGTGGGTGTTATTCTACCACCCACCTGCACAGAGGTTCGGAACTTAAAAGGCAGGGAATTGAAACTGGTGGGGGCACGTGCAATTTTGTATGCGTTTGGTAAATATTTTCTTGTTTTCAGGTGATTCAGATCTGCAACTTCACAAGGATCTGATGGACATATGGGCAATTCATTAACATTAATTCTGTGTAAATGGCTTGGATAGCATGTCCGGGCCTCATCCTAATGATGAAAGCGATGTGCCTTCGGTTAAGAGATAAAGACCGAATTCATTGTTTATGTGGAATGATAGGTTGAATGCTTGCGCAGTGTTTACATTTTGTACGTTGGGAGATGTCCACTCGTTTGTCCACTCCTCGTACGCTTCGTTTGCCATTGTTCGGTAAAAGTCTGTATACGACAATTGTATTCCTTGAAACAGGCTTTGAAATATATTTGCTTTATTAATTTATTACATATATATAGGTTCAATTATAAATTTGCTACATACGCAGTTGCTGCACGTCTACATGACACAGGATATGAAGAATCAAATAAACAAACTTATCTCACCATTTTACATGCACATCCAAAAGAGGAGAAACTGACCATTTTAGAAACTCTAGAGATGTATAGACATCAGTTAATAGATCTTCAACACATCCTCAAAAAAGATGAATATATAAAAACTGTAGGTTACAAAATATCTATCGAAAATTTTAAACTAAGACACTATAATGCAATAGTCAGACCGTCAGGCCTCTATGCAGCAGAGTGCGTATCTGTAACTAAGAAGAGCCCTCGAAGTACAAGAAAGAACGTTTCTGAGGAAGACAGTAAGAACCAAGGATCCTATCAGATGGAAGGCGATGCTACGAACCAAACCGTGAACTCGACCCACACCAAGAAACCCTCACAGCTGACATCAGAAGAAAACGGCTGGCTTTCTACGGACACCTGTATAGAATGTATCCCAATGGGCTGTTCTGTAAGATCTTCAAAGTAGCCAGTAAGAGTAAAGCCACTGGATCGCTATTGGTCCAGCAGGTAGAGAAGGGCCTGGCAGAAATTAATATCAATAATGTCATCATAATTAACAGAAGCTAATATCGTTCAACTATCAAAACCAGACCCTTCCTAACATCCCGTACAGAATATAAGCACAATGAGACCATGAAATGGTCCGAGTAATGCAAAATTGAGATCATCCAGAGCATGAAGGATTAATGGGCCAACAGAAAAGGTCAAATTACCAAGAAGAAAGAAGACCTACCATTAAGAACACCACAAGCAGCAAGCAACGAAAACAACAACAACAACAACAACACAGCTAAAGCACAAGCACCATGGTCTTCAGGAGGCGCAAACGAACTAAAAAATAAACCTAATATAAAGATTTAGCAGCAAATATTTCTCTCTCTCTCATCACCATGGTTCAATAAGCGTATTAAGGAATTGATAAGCAAACGGGACAGAGCTAGGAAGAAATTTATTAAAACTAAACTTCCAGATGATTACGAGC